>NC_083229.1:126193012-126868237 GCF_032191835.1 Heteronotia binoei
GTGGTTTTCCATCCTAGAAATATGCCCTGCCCAGCGCAGCTGCATCTTCAACAGCAGTGCCTCGATGCTGGTAACCTCCGCCCGCTTGAGAACTTCAGTGTTGGTCACTCCAGTGGATGTTGAGGATGGTGCGAAGGCAGCGCTGATGAAAGCGCTCAAGGAGTCGCAGGTGATGACGGTATAAAACCCACGATTCAGAGCCGTAGATGAGGGTTGACATCACAACCGCTTTGTAAACATTGATCTTTGTGCCTTTTTTCAGATGCTTGTTGCTCCACACTCTTTTGTGCAGTCGGCCAAAGGCACGGTTTGCCTTTGCCAGCCTGTTGTCAATCTCCTTGTCGATCTTAGCATTTGAGGAGATGATGCACCCCAGGTAGCTGAACTGCTCCAACTACCGGGGGATAACCCTGCTCTCCATCGCAGGCAAAATCCTTGCCAGAATACTCCTGAACAGACTGGTGCCCGCCATTGCAGAAGAACTCCTCCCAGAGAGCCAGTGCGGCTTCAGAGCTAACAGGAGCACCATCGACATGGTATTTGTTCTCAGGCAGCTCCAAGAGAAATGCAGGGAACAGAACAAGGCTCTGTATGTGACTTTTGTCGACCATACCAAAGCTTTCAATACCATTAGCAGGAAAGGCCTGTGGCAAATCTTGGAACGTTTAGGATGTCCCCCAAGGTTCCTCAGCATGATCATCCAGCTACACGAAGACCAGCGAGGCCAAGTCAGACACTGCAACGACCTCTCGGAGACCTTCCCAATAGGCACAGGTGTAAAGCAAGGCTGCGTTCTCGCACCAACTCTCTTTATGATCTTCTTTAGCATGATGCTTCAAAGAGCCGCAGTAGATCTAGATGATGACGATGGTGTCTACATCTGCTATCGCACCGATGGCAGCCTGTTCAACCTGAGGCGACTAAAGGCCCACTCCAAGACAATGGAAAAACTCATCCGAGAGCTACTGTTTGCTGATGATGCTGCACTCGTCTCCCACTCGGTATCAGCTCTGCAGCATATGATGTCCTGCTTTGCAGAGGCTGCCAAGCTATTCGGCCTAGAAGTTAGTCTGAAGAAGACAGAAGTTCTCCACCAGCCTGCACCCCAGGAAGATTATCACCCTCCCTGCATCACTGTGGGTGAATCAATTCTGAAGACAGTCCAGCCAGGCAACTAGTGCCCTACCTATCCCCTCAAGATCTAGCTACAGTGATCCATGTGATGGTCACTTCCAGGTTAGATTGCTGTAACTTGCTCTAAGCGACTGATCCGGAAACTCTAGCTGGTGCAGAATGCAGCAGCTCGGTTGTTGATAACAGTGGCTAGCTGGGCCCACATCCAGCCAGCGCTGTGCAAACTGCACTGGCTACCAATTGAGTACTGGATCCATTTCAAGGTTTTAGTTTTAACTTACAAAGCCTGACACGGCCTGGGACCGACATATCTACGGGACCGCCTCTCCCCATAAGTGCCCCAGAGAACACTATGATCTGGTACTCAACATCTGCTGACCTTCCCTGGCCTGAAGGATGTCCAACTAATCTCAACCAGGGGCAGGGCCTTTCAGCCTTGGCCCCAACCTGGTGGAATCAGCTCCCCTTAGAGATCCAGACCCTTACTGAATTGTTACCTTTTTGTAGGGCCTGTAAGACAGAGCTATTCCACCAGGCATTTAGTTGAGGCAGCGGGCATCCTATCCCCTCGGCTGACCCTATGCTTTGACACCACCCCTGCTGAAATACGGATTTTATACTATCTGATGTTCAGTATATTATGATGTGCCCAACTGAGCCGCCTATTTGCATTGTTTATTTTTATTGGTTTTTTATTTTTTTAACCATTTTAAAATATTGTTATCTGCCCTGAGCCCGCGTCAAGCATGCATATTTCTGAGTGCCATGATGGTCTATTAGACAAAGAGGAGAATACCAAGCTCTCCTGCTCCCCCCTCTTTTACAACTTAAGAGCAATAATAAATCCATCTGGCCCAAGGATGTTTAGGTTAGCCTTGCTGGTAACAGTGCAATGTGCCTCTCCCCCAGATTCACACAGACAGGTCTTATCTATTCGCAGAGAAAGTGTGAGAAAGGGATATGTTTTTATTAACCTACATCCTTTGTAATAAAAGAGATACTTTGTAGTAACCTTTGAACCCATGACTCAAATTGCATCTGTATGTTATCCTTTGAAGCTATCCTATAAAGTAACTATGTAAGTCTGTATACGTCATTACTTCCAAGGATTCTGTTCTTGGTAAAGCTACGGAGTTTCTACAATAAAGCAACTTTTGATTCAATAACAAAAGACTTATTATTGGGAAATATTGATGCTTGACAGCCCATCTGGGAAAGGGCAGAATATAAATTACTGAAATAAATAAAAATAATAAATAAAGTGTAAAGTGAAGTTTTGAGCTGTGTGGTTTCTACTTCCTGCCACCTCCTTCTGACCGACTGTCCTCAAGTGGTTTCTAAATGCAGTTATTTCAGAAAAAGACATTTAGGAAAAGAGAACAAAACAGTAAATTTTATTGATTTTCCTGGAGAAGAGAATAAGGATGTTAAGAAAAGTGGTCAAAGTTATTTACAAAGACTAAAACAGAGCTTTCATTGGGCTCATTCAGTTATGACATTTCAGCTGCCCATTCCTGGAAGGACAGAACAGTAATTACCAAAGCTTTTGAGGTGAATCTTTGGCCTTTCCACAACGTTAGTCATCCCACAGCGTAACCATGAGCTCCTTCTGGAAATCCCAGCTCTTTGGCCAGCTTTTCCCTGAGACACTACTGAGGCAAGTACAGTCTCCTTTTTAAAAGTATTCACCAAATTCGTCTCAGTTCTCAGTTCATTTATTGTAATTAGCCATTGGCTGTTACAATACTACAAAAATCTCAAGAAAAAAGAAAATAAACTAGAAGTTAAACATACAAAGTATCATGGAAAGCATAACAAGGGTATAACATTGGATGCAATACAATGGCAATAATAATAAAGATGTAGACATAAATCTAAAAGTTATGCCTTTGCATTGCCACTTTGGCACGCATTTTCTTTGCTACAAGGGCAAAGACTGAAACTTTCTGGGAGATATAAGCATCAATATCAGATAAAAAGAGATTAGTCTGCTTTCTCCTGAAGCTAGCCTCTGAGAAAACACCGTCTCCCGAGAAAGGAGACCACCGATTGTACTCTCTGGAGGCTCAAACTCTTTCCATCTCAAATGGAGGATCTTCCTGCTTTTCTTTTCACTCCTCCTTCCAGCATTTCATGGGTCCTGATTGGCTGTTAGCAGCCCTGCACACAGCCAAACATTAATAAAGAAGACTGGAGGTTGACAGAAAGTGGCAGGACCTTTGCCCATCCATCACAGCGAGCTGGAGACCTGAAAACAAAAAAAAAATGTAGTATCTACTTAAAGGTAACTCAAAGAGAGAGGAGAACCATAATGAATGCCCCGTGTCTTTTCTATTTAATGCTCTCCCCAAAGACAACTGAAAGTGCGCATCAATTAAAATTGGTGATGTTTTTGTGGAAGTTTGAGAACATTTGGAAGTTCTTAATTAGAAGAAATGTTCACAGCATTTTGAGAGAACGAGAGCTGCAAAAAAGACTGAGGGAGAAAAAAATCCCTGCCAGAAACCCACAAAAAGCATGATTGCAGCTGGTTATTAGATCTGTGCAGAAGGGTGTCATCTGCTTGTCACCAGCAACAGTTGCGCTGTGGGAAATCCGAAATGGGTTAGCAAACTTTCCAAACAATGGACAAAGCTAGTGAGACCAAGGATTCAAACTCCCACCAAATTTGACCTCCTGCAGGCTTTAACAGTCGATTCAGAGGTTCCCATTTGTGAGAAATATCCAAGACATTTTTTTGAGAGAGAAACAAATGAAAGGAAACATGTTTCAATAAGACTAGCAAGTTTCCTCCCTGTTTTTTTTTTTTTTTTAAATATCAAATCTAAAAGCGATCTATTACTCTGCATCGTTTAACTCTTAGACAGATTTCCCACTAACCTTACCTCGCTCTCGCGCTCCTCTTCTCCGTGGGGCTTCAGTCAGACTTCACACTGTCTGCCCCGGGGCTCCAACTAGCTTCGCCTTTTTTAGAGGTTTTTAGAGGATCTGGTTTTTAGAGGATCTTGTCTGCTGCGCAAAAGAGACAGAGGGAGTTGCAGCCTTGAGGCAGTTTGTGCAAAATCCAACAAAAGCCCCACGGAGAAGAGGAGAGGGAGAGCGAGGTAAGGCTAGGGGGAAATTGGTCTTAAGCTTACTTATCTATAGAGATGGGCACGAACCAACTCACGAACATAAGGTCATGATGAACTTTGGTTGGTTCGTGGTCCGTAAACCAAAGTTTACGAAGTGGAAACCACCGCAAACTTAAGGCAGTTTGTGGAGGTTCGTGAAGAGCAGAAAGCGGGGGTTTAAACAACGCTGAGCCATTTAAACTCCTGCTTTCTGCTCCCCACCACTTCTTTTGTGTGGAGAGCAGAAAGCAGGGGTTTAAATGGCTCCGACTCATTTAAAGCCTTGCTTTCTGTTCTCCACATAACGCGGTGGAGAACACAAAGCAGGGATCGTGAGCAATGTTCCCTCTAAGCTGTGGTGTCTTGTGACCAAAATTCTGCTTTGTGAGCTACTGGCGTTACAGTTGTGAACTATTGCATAAATCAGTGTGTTCTGGGGCCATTTTTCCTGAGCGAAGATAAAAATGTGTGAGCCAGAGGCAAAATAACTGTGAGCCAGCTCGCACTAACTCAGCTTAGAGGGAACACTGATCATGAACCAACCTCCCAGTTCATATTGATCTGTGGTTCAGCCAGAAACAATGAACTGACAAAACCACAAAAATGTGGTCCATGCCCCTCCCTACTTATCTAAGGTAAGGCAAAACATACTTGCATGCCTGATACAATTTCTGGAATGTCAAAATTAAACAATTCCCAGGTAGCACGTCTGGGAAAACTCTCTGTATGAGACTTTGGAAAGTCCTTTTGCTGCATTGTTTAGCTAGATACATCAGTAGAGCGACTTTATACCAATTTCCCTACATAGTTGCCATGCTGTAGCTTACCTACACAACTTTTCTCTCTCTCTTGCCCCCAAGAAATCCCCATGTGTGATACCCCCCCCTCCCATTTTATCTTCACCATCGTTTTATCTTCACAGTCCTCGCACGTGAAGGGGAAATTATGACCACGCCTTTCTTTTTTTTTTTTTTTTAAGTAGGAATGCAGGTCTGGCAAGCCTGACATCAGAGGGTGTGGAGAGCCAGTTAGGTGTAGTGGCTAAGTGTGCGGGCTCTTATCTGGGAGAACCGGGTTTGATTGCCCACTCCCCCACTTGCACCTGCTAGCATGGCCTTGGGATAGCCATAGCTCTGGCAGAGGTTGTCCTTGAAAGGGCAGCTGCTGTGAGAGTCCCCTCAGCCCCACCCACCTCACAGGGTGACTGTTGTTGGGGGGAGAAGACAGAGGAGATTGTAAGCTACTCTGAGTCTCTGATTCAGAGAGAAGGATGGGGTATAAATCTGCAGTCTTCTTCTCCACTCCTCCACTTGCAGCTGCTGGATGGTCTTGGGTCAGCCGTAGCTCTCACAGAGCTGTCCTTGAAAGGGCAGCTGCTGTGAGAGTCCCCTCAGCCCCACCCACCTCACAGGGTGTCTGTTGTGGGGGGAGAAGATAGAGGAGATTGTAAGTTGCTCTGAGACTCTGATAGAGAGAAGGATGGGGTATAAATCTGCAGTCTTATTCTAATATGCAAATAAGTTCCTGCTAGGCTTCTACAAAAAAAAAGCCCCGTGTGAAACGATGGTGATGTGAGGGGGTGTGGCCCAATATGCAAATGAGTTCATGCTAGGCTTTCTCTACAAAAAAAGCCCCGTGTGAAACGATGGTGATGTGAGGGGGTGTGGCCTAATATGCAAATGAGGTCATGCTAGGCTTTCTCTACAAAAAAAGCCCCGTGTGAAACAATGGTGATGTGAGGGGGTGTGGCCTAATATGCAAATGAGGTCATGCTAGGCTTTCTCTACAAAAAAGCCCCATGTGAAACGATGGTGACGTGAGGGGGTGTGGCCTAATATGCAATTGAGTTCACGCTAGGCTTTCTCTACAAAACAAGCCCCGCGTGAAACGATGGTGATGTGAGGGGGTGTGGCCTAATATGCAATTGAGTTCATGCTAGGCTTTCTCTACAAAAAAAGCCCCAAGTGAAACGATGCTGATGTGAGGGGGTGTGGCCTAATATGCAATTGAGTTCACGCTAGGCTTTCTCTACAAAAAAAGCCCCGTGTGAAATGATGCTGATGTGAGGGGGTGTGGCCTAATACGCAAATGAGTTCCTGCTGGGCTTTTTTTCCCTACCAAAAAAGCCCTGACTATGACCCTGTGGTGGCCATAGTCTTATAAAGGCAACAAGAAGCAACACAGGTGTTTTGCAGTAGTCCAGGGAATGAAGGGACAAGGATATCCAGATCAGCATCTTCTGTTTTCCAGTTCTGTTAACAAGTTTTTGTGGGAGCTGTGTGTCAGTTCCCTGGTCTAATGATAACACAAGCAAACGTTTCAGAATGGCTGCTGTGGAAGGTGGATTCTATGGCATTGTACCCTGTCAAAGTCTGCCCCCCCCCCCAAACCCAGCCCTCCATAGTCTCCATCCCCCAAATCTTCAGGTACTTCCCAAACTGGGGCCAGCAACCCTAATGTCAGAAGGAGGTAATAATTGGATGGTACCTCTCCTAAGGAACAGGGCCCCACCTATGCCAAGCCTACTCTTTCCAAGTGACTGGAACGCATTTCGTCTGTCGCGAGGACACCGAAGAAATCGGGTTGCCTTAGTTGATTTCTAACTTTTTTTTTCCCCCTCCAAAAAAAAACAACAACCTTATTTTTATTTCCTCATCCCATTTTCTTTTTTAGACTTGTCAGCGTGGTTCCACTCTTGTCGTGGCACAGTTGCATGTTGACACTGACACAGCTGACAGGAGCCTGGAGCAGTCCGTCTCGTCCTCAGCACGCACAACACATTTCCACTGGTTATGCTGCTGCTTTCTTGGGAACCTGTCATGATTTGCATTCTGCCGTCTCTGAGCTTCAAGAGTCTGCGGTGACCTTACGAGGGAAGACACATTTTATCCTAGCAGTAAGCGAAGCGAAGTCACACTTCCTGCAACCACAAACCCTTGCCAACATCTCTGGGCTTAATTTCGGTCAGAGCATAAGATGGCAATTTCCCCCACCCCCAACATCCGAAGGAGAGCATTCTTATACCCTACTTTTCTCTACCTTAAGGAGTCTCAAAATGGATTACAGTCATGTTTCCTTCCTCTCCCCACCAACAGGCACCTTGTGAGGTAGATGGGGCTGAGAGAACTCTGAGAGAACTGTGGCTGGTCCAAGGTCACCCAGCAGGCTTCCTTTGGAGGAGTGGGGAATCGATCCCAGTTCTCCAGATTAGAGTCTGCCGCTAGAGTCTGCTTCCAGGTGGGACCTGGGGATACCTCAGGATTAAAGCTTGTCTCCAGACTACAGGGATCAGTTCCCCTGAAGAAAATGGATGCTTTGGAGGGTGGACTCTGTGGCATTGTGCTCTACTGAGGTCACTGTCCTCACCAGGCCCTACCCCCAAATTTCCAGTAGGTTCCCAACTTGCATCCGGCAACACCAACCCCCTTCGCCCACTGGTGGCCAGAGGGGACCTGGAAACCATATCTACAGCTCTTAACCACCACATCGCGCTGGGTGGTTTCAGTTGTTATGACCTTATGGTATTGCATGGGATTTACAGAATATGGTAATTTTGATATTTTACTATATGACTGATGGATTGAAAATGTTTTAAAATGGAGGCTGGGACAGTATTCCTCCGTATGGATAATTTCCCAATCTTGACTGGCCTTTTGTATCAGTCACCGATCATCTACAAAAGCATAGATTCTTCATCTTCAGTGCAACAGGTTTGTCTGCACCAGAAGAACATAACCTCGACCTCAACAAAAATGAGATCGCCGAGTTAATTGTGCTGCATGAATAATAAAAAAACCATCTGCTTTTCTGTATATCTACAGCCGGAAAATGATAGAACGTGTTACCTCAGTAAACACGTGTGTCCAAGCCTCCTAGCAGCTGAGCATATGAACGTACGAAGCTGCCTTCTACTGAATCAGGTCCATCAAAGTCAGTATTGTCTACTCAGACTGGCAGCGGCTCTCCAGGGTCTCAAGCTGAGGTTTTTCATGCCTATTTGCCTGGACCCTTTTTAGTTGGAGATGTCGGGGATCGAACCTTCTGCTTACCAAGCAGATGCTCTACCACCGAGCCACTGTCCCTCCCCCAGGAAAGTTGAGGAAATACAAATTTGCGTGGGGAGAAGCTTTATAGTGAAGGATAAACAGGAAGGCCCAAAAGTGTTATCAGGGGGGAAGGAGGAGGGGGAGATTCCCTGCCCTTCACTCGGAGTCTCAGAATGGCTTACAGTCTCCTTTCCCTTCCTCTACCTGAAGTGTCTCTGAGAGTCAGCATGGTGTAGTGGTTAAGAGTGGCAGACTGTAATTCTGGAGAACCAGGTCTGATTCCCCACTCCCCTTCCATATGAAGCCTGCTGGGCGACCGTGGGCCAGTCACAGTTTTCTCAGAACTCTCTCAGCCCAACCTACCTCACAAGGTGCCTGTTGTGGGGAGGGGAAGGGAAAGGAGATTGTAAGCTATTCTGAGACTCCAAGTGAAGGGTAAGGTATAAATCCAATGTCACCGTCTTCTTCTTCTCCTCCTCCATACACCACATCCCACTTTTACTTAATTCTCCTTACTTTTGGTCTGGCACACTGGATGAGAGTGATAATATTAATAATAATAATAATAATAATAATAATAATAATAATAATAATAATAATAATAATAATAATAATAATAAAATTTTATTTATATCCCGCCCTCCCCGCCTAGGCAGGCTCAGGGCGGCTAACAACATATCCATACAATAGTTATACAAAAACTTTAAAATCAGCGGGGACAAACTGTCTAGACAGGCCTTTAAGAAAACATGGGTGGGGGGGGGGGACAGTCGGAAGAGAAGGTCCTACAAATGTCCCTGTCCTTCCTATTTGCCTTGTGACATTAAGACAGGGCTAAAAGGTGTTATTTTCACCCTGGTTGTCCAATTCCATTTGAACAGTCTGTGCGTGCCTCTTTCTCCACAAGAGGTCTTCCATATTTGTACGTTACAACGGTTGGTCTTTGCTCGCTAGCTACCAAGAAGACTGCCTCTGCACTGGTGCAAGGCACTATTCCCTCACCACGGCCAATCACTTTGCGGCTTCGGTTAAGAGTCAGAATTTCCGGGGATGCAGATTCAAGCTCTTCTTGAGCCCTTCCACCCTTAGTTCTGCCGTACCCCTTAAGACGATGGTTTCAACGGAGCCCAGCTCTAGAGCACTCACAAAAGTCTTGCCTCATACCGTCAAGACAGCAGACTATTAAAACATCTATTTTAAAATCATCAGTCTCGCTATCTGAGGTAAGGATGCCAGTTCTGGGTTGGAAAATACCTCAAGATATATATATATCTTGGTGAGGTGTAGTCTGGGGAGGGCAGGAACCCCAGAAGAGTACACTGCCATACAGTCCACCTTTCAAAGTAGCCATTTTCTCCAGGGGAATTGATGCCTGCTGCCTTGAGATACGTTGTAATACCAGAAGGTCTGCCAGCCCCACCTGGAGGCCGATAAACCTAATCTGAAGGCAGAATGTTCTCATGTACCTTATTCCCCATTTTTTTTTTCCTGAGGCAAATATACCACAAAATATTAAAGCGGCGAAGATGCCCTTGATGTATGCAAAGCTAATCCTCTGAACTAGCGGTTTTGACTTCCAAGTAGCCTCTTTTTGCCTTCGGTTCCCTTTGTATTCTGTTTCACAGGACACTGCCCAGACTTGGTTATCAGCAGAGGGGACCCTGTTTGCCAGTGGAATTGTGAGACGAGACACTATTTAAAATTCTCATTTGGCATTTCATTTCTGGGCCACGAAAGGTAGGCATGGGTCCGAACGATTACAATATCTCCCTCGAGGACCTTGTAACGGGATTGGCACCAGGCATTTAGAAAGCAGGAAGATAGCTGCAGGAGGGGGGAAGGAAGAAAGTTCCCCTTCTACCTGTTCCACAATATCACGCGAGTGTGATTGACTGATAACCTGAAGCACTCTCATTAATATTAAACGCGCGATTGGGCTTTGCAATATGTAGACAAAGGCCTTTTTTTAACCCAAGATAATGGCGGCGGGAAGAGCCTTTTATCATCTTTTCTCTGCCTTTCCACAAGTGCTTGTGTCCTTTAATATTCTGTGGACTCGGCACAATAGAAAGGAAATTAATCAGAAAAGTTACCTCTCCGATATTAGTGGACAGAAGGCATAATGATGAGATGGGAAGGGAAATGAATCATAATGACTCCTCGGCAGGTAATATCTTCCACCGGAGTCTAATCGCCCATTTCATGTTAAAGAGAGTTTCCTTCCCTGCTTAAAAGGAGGAGGGGGGGGGGTATTCTAATGAGTAGTGATGAGACTTACCTCATTAATGACCTTTGCAGATGAAACTGATATTTCATGTTGAATTGTTATCATGAGAGATTGATTAAATTGATTCAAATTGCACCTGGTTACATGCTAATTTGAAACACATTGTGCTGTGAGCAGTGCGAACCGATTCGCTTTCAAGGATTACAGTGACAACAGGCCTCAATGAAAACCCATTTACTCGATTTCCTCGATTTTCTTTCTGGCCTAGCTTTAAAGGTAATGCAGGAAGTAAGGCGGGGCAGCTGTGCCGGCCTCCCCCCCTCGTCCTCTACAAATCAACGGTTGAAATTGTTCTGAATGCTGGCTTGGCTGTGAAGCAATTGCTTCCTGTTTTTCAACCCTGAGCAAAAGCACTGTGTCATTCTTTACTAAAGGTAAAGGTAGTCCCCTGTGCAAGCACCAGTCGTTTCCAACTCTGGGTTGACATTGCTTTCACAATGTTTTCACGGCAGAATTTTTACGAGGTGGTTTGCCATTGCCTTCCCCAGTCATCTACACTTTCCCCCCAGCAAGCTGGGTACTCATTTGACCGACCGCAGAAGGATGGAAGACTGAGTCAACCTTGAACCGGCTACCTGAAACCAGCTTCTGCTGGGATCGAACTTAGGTCATGAGCAGAGAGTTCAGACTGCAGTACTGCAGCTTTACTACTCTGTGCCACAGGGCTTGACTAGCTAAGTTTTTTTTAAGGTGGTCCTCATTTACTCTCCTGAACCCAGGAGATTTCGATAACTATCAACAAAGGTTCCGTTCTTGAGCAACAGAACGAATTTTAAATCCAGTGATGCATTTAAGACCAACAAAGTTTAATTCTGGGGAAAAGCCTTCATGAACATGAACAATTTTTCAGATACATCAAAACAGACTTCCTCAAGCTTTACATATAGGTCTATATCTACACAACATTGTTAGTTGAGGTCATCTAGAGATTTGGGCTGGTTATGGATAATTTGGGCTGTCATCGATAACTCGATGACATTCATCTCTATTTCATTCTTCCAGCTGATCCCACAGAGGCTATAGAAACCCTAAACTGATTCTAGAGGCATTCTGGGATATATGTTGGCTAAATCAATTGACGTTTAACTCCAACAGGACTGAAGTGCTATGGGTGAACAGAAGGTCTGTCCTGGGACTTAACGTATCACCAGTGTTATACTTCCCTTGAGAGAATAGTTTGGTATTCCTCTGAAACCCAAACCAACTGCTGAGTAAGCAGGTGGTAGTGATGGCCAGGAGTGCAACTTTGACTGGTTAGCCAGCTGCAGTCTCTCCTGGGCAGATGAGATCTGTCCACTGTGGTCACATCTGGAACACCTTTGTCACATCTAGATTATGTTGCTGCAATGTGTTCTACAGATGGGGCTGCCCTTGAAAAGTGTTTGGAAAGTTCAGCCTGAGCAGAGTACAGTAGACAGGATGGAGTGGGTCACAGGGAACACATCACTTCAGTCTTTGTCTATCTGCATTTAGTCTGTTGTGTTTCCTGCACAATTCAACCTGTTGGTAAAGACATTTAAAGCTCTCTATAGTTTAGGACAAACTGTCAAGTCTGCTCATAACTCTGGTCAAGCCTGCACCCAATCACTGGCTCAGGGGAAAAGCGTCCTGGGTAAAGCCATACTGTATTCCATTGCTGCTAACTTGAACTCTCCTCACCCCCCTCCTTTTCTTTGTTACGTAGTATTGCTTTGAAATGGGAATATGTGAATACTTTATCTGTGCCTTCTCAGGCTTGGCACCGGGGGAGGTTGGAGCCAAGAGACGCTCAAGGCCAAACCAGGCCTGAGAAAGAAATTGTAACATCAATGTGTGAATGTGCCCTGCATAGTACCCCTCCCTCAAGAATCCCTTTGAAGTATACCTTATATGATTGCATTCTACTGTATGATCTTTAGTCTTTCAATCTTACTGTAGTTGAGAGCCATGATATCAATAAACTAGATACTTTGTTTCAATGAAGACTCATTATTGAATCTGCCGACTTGGCACAAACCATATCAGAAGGATAGCCTACTCCATTACAACCAGTGTGATCATCTTCTGGGTCTGCTTTGGGTGCCCCCACATTCTGAAATTAGGTAAGTGGGAACCCAGAAGGACAGCTATGGCTCCAGAATTCCAGAACTCCCTCCTCAGGAAAAAAAATGTCTTCATATCGTAGGGCATTCCCTCAGTAATCCTGACTTTGTGGCCAATGTTTCAATTGCTGTTTTTACATCAGATTGTTTCTGGGAGATTGGTGGTGGAGGAGATTATGATGGGATTTACCTGGGCGGTTGGTGTAGAGGGAGGTTGTGACAGGGCATTTATGGGATGTCAGTGAATGGGGAGGTTGTGAGGGGATGTATCTTGGAGGTCCGTGGAGAGTAAGGTTGTGATGGGACATTTTTGGGATGTCAGAGGATGGCAGGTTGTGAGGAGATGTTTCTGGGAAGTCAGTGGAGGGGGAGATTGTGATGGATGTTTCTTAGAGGTCAGTGGAGGGGGGTTGTGATGGCTTGTTTCTGGGAGGCT
The DNA here is from genome assembly GCF_032191835.1 of Heteronotia binoei. Taxonomy (NCBI): domain Eukaryota; kingdom Metazoa; phylum Chordata; class Lepidosauria; order Squamata; family Gekkonidae; genus Heteronotia; species Heteronotia binoei. Next base: position 126,206,110 of record NC_083229.1, read on the forward strand.
GCTGGAGGGAAAGGTTGTGAGGGGATGTTTCTGGGTGGTCAGTGGATGGGAGGTTGTGAGGAGATGTTTCCGGGAGGTTAGTGGATGTTTCTAAGATGTCAGTGGAAGGGGGTCATGATGGCTTTTTTCTGGGAGGTCGGTAGAGGGGAAAGTTGTGATGGCTTGTTTCTGGGAGGTTGGTGGAGGGAAAGGTGAGGTGATGTTTCTGGGAGGTCACTGGATGGGAGGTTGTGAGGGGATGTTTCTGGAAGGTTGAAGGCAAGGGAGGTTATAAGGCAATGTTTCTGGAGGTTGGTGGAGGGAGAGTTGTGACTGGATGTTTCTGGGAGGTCAGTGGAGAGGAGGTTGTGAGGGAGTGTTTCTGGGAAGATGGTGGAGGGGGAGGTTGTGAGGGGATTTTTCTGGGAGGTTGGTGGAGGGGTAGATTGTGACAGGATGTTTCTGGGATGTTGGTGGAGGGGGGAGCTTGTGAGGGGATATTGCTGGGAGGTTGTTGTTGGTGGTGGGTTATTGTTCTTATTGCTTTTATTGTTGTTGAGCACCCTTCCCAGAAACTGGACTCAGGGAGATTTACAGCAGTACAAAAGCAGCAAAAACAATAAAAAACAAGGAAACAACAATAAGCATTAAGTTTTAGAAGAAAACCAGATCTGTCCAGTTCTTATGGTGTCACTATTTCTTTGGGTAGGAAGGGTTTAAAAGGGTTTAAGTAGGAGTGCCAGGTGGAACTGTTGCTGCCCTCAAACAAATGCCTAGTAGAACATCTATGCCTTACAGTTTGGTGTAATGATTAAGTGCATGGACTCTTATCTGGGAGAACTGGGTTTGATTCCCCACTCCTCCACTTGCAGCTGCTAGGATGGCCTTGGGTCAGCCATAGCTCTTGTAGGAGTTGTCCTTGAAAGGGCAGCTGCTGGGAGAGCTCTCTCAGCCCCACCCACCTCACAGGGTGTTTGTTGTGCGGGAGGAAGATAAAGGAGATTGTGAGCTGCTCTGAGACTCTGAAATTCGAACTGGAGGGTGGGGTATAAATCTAATATCTTCTATCTTCTTACAGAGCAAGCATGTGTTGATTATAAATGATTTAACTGGTAGACACATAGATGGACCTGATGAGGTGAAAAAGACAAGGTCTAAAGCCTCCTTATGGCCCACAGTCATGTAAACATTGCATAAGTCATTAGTGCTTCCGCAATATACATGGAGCCCTACTTTCTAGACAGGGGCTTGGATCCTGCCTATAATTTCTCTAGGCAGAAGGATTTCCAGGCACCGGATATATCAAAATGCTCCCCCAAAGGCTGCTCTGGGGAAATGGGAGACCTTCAGAATTGCTTGGGTGGGGAATCAAAAGTCTACTGCAAAAGGAGAGACTCCAAGGAAATCATCCCACCCTCACAATTTTAGGCAGGATATAGCACACCCGTATAGATTCGAGCCCATCACATGTGCTGTTGCTTTAATGCAGGACCTCCCACCCATTTGTGTTTTATGGGGAAGGAGATTTCCAAAATTCAGGGTTTTTTTAACATATATCCATTGATTCCTCTTATTCCAGGGGTGTCAAACATGCAGTTCAGGGGCTGAATCAGGCCCCCGAAGGGCTCCTATCAGGCCCCCGAGCTACTGGCTGTCATCTGCTTTCTTATCCCTTTCTCTTGCTTTCTTATGCATTGCAGCGTGCTTTGCCAGGCTTGCGCAATTGCACAGGCCTCTATTTTCTCCATTGGCTGAGGCTCCTGCCTTGGGGAGGAAGGGGGGAGGAATAGCTTGGTTTGCCAGGTTCTTTCAATCACACAGCAGAGCTATTGAGACAAGTCTCTCTTCCTTCTATTGGCTGAGGCTCCCCCTCACCCCAGTCTGCTGGGGAAGGAAGGAAAGAGCCAGAGCTTCCTTTGCCCAGTCCCCTGGATCCCACGGGAGAAATATAAAGAAAGCATCTTTAAGACCAACGAATGATAACGTTTTAAGCATGTTTTAAGTTTTTTTTTATCTCTGCTACCTAATCTTAAATAGGTAGACACATGGCCCAGCTTGATATGGCTCAACCCAACCCGACATGGCCCGGCCCAACAAGGTCTCATTTATGTCAGATCCAGCCCTCATAACAAATGAGTTCGACACCCCTGTCTTATTCTGTTGTTTCTCTTTTTAAAAGAAACATTTCTCTTTGATTTCTCTTTGGCAAGAAATTAATGCACTCTTTGTAACGTCAACCCTTGCCGTTGCTTTATGTTACCCACCACAAGAGGGTGTGTCAGAAAGAGGATAAAAAGCTTTGGGAAGGCATTGCCTACCCCTGAGTACCTCTGGAGTGAAAATCTGAAATTCTAGAAGACGAGGAAGAAGAAGAAGGCCGCAGATTTATACCCCACCCTTCTCTCTGAATCAGAGTCTCAGAGTGGCTTACAATCTTTATCTTCTTCCCTCAGAACAGACACCCTGTGATGTAAGTGGGGCTGAGAGATCTCTCCCAGCAGATGCCCTTTCAAGGACAAGCTCTGCAAGAGCTATGGCTGACCCAAGGCTATTCCACAGCTGCAGGTGGAGGAGTGGGGAATCAAACCCGGTTCTCCCAGAAAAGTGTCCGCACACTTAACCACTCCACCAAACTGGCTCTCACCAAACCTCATTGTCTGCCTATCCTCTCTTCAAGTTTCTCTTTGATCAAAATAGAGTAGATTAGAGGCAAACTGAAAATGCATGAAAAGAGGAAAAGAAACATATGATTGACTTGTGGAATGTGGGATTAAGAGGATTTTGCTTAACAACGCTACCACTCCTCCAGGGTCTGAATGAAAGATCTTACTGAAACTCAACTGAAAAATTTAGGTCCCTCGCATTGCTTGTAGACCATAGTCAAGAGATCTCAACAGTTTCTAGGTCTCTCTCTGCTTTTATAGGGCTTTCATGGTCCTCAGAGAACATGGGAACTGGCTTTTTGGAAAGACCTGCCAATTCCAAAAACTTGGATGGGAGGGAAATGCCTTCCCCTTGGTTATCCATTGTTTTTAATGTCTTCTATAACCTTAGAAAGTACTTGGCATTCAGCACAATAACACACGTAATGGGACTTAATATCCATGGAAATAAAAAGTCCCGTCTTCCATGCATTAGAGAGAATGAGTTGTACCAAAGAGAATCTATTTTTTAGGAAGTCATTTTCTGTTTAAGTTAACCAACTCACATGTGTTTGCTTTTCTGCTTATGGCATAGATGTGCTTATCCTCTAGACAGCCTTGCAGAAAGCGGGGCGGGGGGGGGGGGGGGATGACAAGTAAACAGGATTTCTAACAGACACAGGAAAAGTCTCTTCCGTATCCCACAGAGATTAAAATGCAGAAGACAGAAAGCTGTGTGCAAAGCACTTTTGAAATAAACTTTGTTCAAACAGCAACTTTATGATAAAACAGTGTCCGGTAGACCTTTTAGGAGATTTCGGATTGGTCCGTCCACCAAGAAAAGTCAGACTGGAGTCTTTTGTAATATATTTTTGTTACTGAAGTCAAAAGGACCTGTGCTTAACCCTGACTCAGCACTGAGGACATTCTATATCAAGCAAGCCCAAAAGATACCACTGATTCTGGGCCAGCTGCCAAAACGTCTCTTTTCTCCATTGTATTTGGTTCTAATTTGAACACACAGTTTCCTCCCTCTAGTGAATTCTGTAGTATCATAAAAAAAAAAAGGTTAAAGTAGGCCAGAACAGCTTACAACTGGGCAGTTAGGAATGACCAGATGTCATCTGAAATTCATTTTTGCACTGTATTGCAATTGAGGGCTCAAGGTCCCACTATTTTTAGGAGTTGCTTATACATGCTATTGAGATTAACGACAACACACACACAGAGAAATAAACCTTCCATTGTGAAGCTTGCTGGCCCAGTTGCCATCCCTTCTGTCATCGTGTTTGAAGGCAACTTAAACTCAGCTCTTGGCAGAATTAATCTCAGCATGTTACCCTGTCCCCAGTGGTTCAGGTTAAGACATAACGTGGGAGAACTAGTTATAAAATATTGGAATCTCTCTCTCTCTCTATTCTATTGCATATCCATTCTATTGTGTTATACTAGATAGTGTTCGACTAAATATAGAGCCCCGTGGCGCAGAGTGGTAAAGCTGCAGTACTGCAGTCAAACTTTGCCCCCCCCCCCCCAAGTCGGAATGATGAGGCAGAGACAGGTTGGAATTAAAGGGCCACTTTATTAATTTTAACAATAACGGCAAGGGCCAACCAGTGGGTCAGGTCAAGCCAGGGGACAGCCTCTGCCAACCCCCTTGACCTAGTTACGGGCAAGCACCCAGCCCCAGGAGGGAGCCAAGCTGATGGCTCTCCCCCAGCCGGCAGGGCCCAACGGATCCCCCCTTAACAGAGCTCCACCCTCCCCAAACCGAACAGCCTGGTTTGTGGTTTGCTCCCTGTGAGGGGATCCCCAGCCTACCGGGACTCAGTCCCAAGCCGTGAAGCCTGAGCACCCATGCCATCACTAGGGCCAAGCTTCTGTTTAGGCCCTTGTGCCCATTTGATATCCCAGCACCCCACTAAGCCCTTGCCATAGATCTGCTAGGAAAATTTGGTTGCCTCTTTCAAAAGGTGTACCCCATCAGACCTATACAGGTCCACTTGGCTGGCCTGTATGGTTGGATGGGGTAAGTAAACACCAAGACCCTGCTCAAGGGCTTTCTGTAAGGCGCTATTGGCTTTTGTACGAGCCCATTCAAACCCCACCGAATCCATAACCCAACGCCGCTGCGGTTGACGCTGCCCCTATCCTAAATGAATGTGTGCTGAACTTTAGCTTCCCAAGACCTATGCACGTCAAAGCCCGGCCTGTAATGGTCCAGAACTGGAACCTAGTCAAGGGCGTCCCATCTTCGCATTGGAACAATGGAACTTTGCTTCTGCCCCGTAAACCCAAGTACCGGAAAAGTGCAGAAACCAGGCATAGTTCTCAGTCTGAGCAACTACCCAAGGTGACCACGCTACCACACTGCTTCTAGTCTGTTTTTGACTGCCGCACCTGTAACAATACCTGGTCACCCTTAAACTGCAGGTCGCCTACTAGCAGGGCCCAGTCATCTGTATTGTGGCGGGAATGCACCACCAGCTCAGACATTCACAAGGCCCTGAAAAAGGCTGTCAGCGCAGCAGCATGAAAAAATGCCTCCTCATGACTTCCGGGGTTGGAAAATGCCGAGCTGAATTGCTTCTCAGAAGGGGAGCAGGCTGGGGCTTCTGTTCGGGGTAGTGGAGGGCAATTTAATGCCTACTGCCTACTTTTCTCAGTTAGAGATCAATCCAAGATATGCACAGGAAACTCTGAGGAGATATACAGCTAAATTTTTTAAAACCGTCAAAGAGGAGTTAATCCCGAAACTTCAGAAATTGATGAATATGATAAGAACAAAAAGGAAAATACCAAATACGTGGAAGGAAGCTGTTATCTTTGCGGACACAGATAAAGCATTTGACAATTTAAATTGGGATTTTATGTTTGCAGTAATGGAGAAAATGGAGCTGGGAGAAAGCTTTATAAGAATGATAAAAGCAATATATACTGAATAACATGCAAGGCTATGTATAAATGCTGATCTTAAGAAGACATGATAATTAGTAAAGGTACAAGACAAGGTTGTCCACTTTCTCCACTGTTGTTTATAATGACTCTTGAAATATTACTGATGCAAATTCAAGAAGATAAAGAAATAGAAGGATTAAAAGTAAAAGGATTTACTTACAAATACAGAGCATTTGCAGATGATATAATGTTTATAAATGAAAACCCCATACAAGTCACACCTTTCTTGTTAGCCAAAATACAAGAACATGGGGAGTTGTCAGGACTTTGTATTAATAAAGAAAAATCAGAACTTCTATGTAAAAATATGCAAATAAATAAGCAACAAGAATTGCAGAGACTAACGGGCTGTGAAGTTACCTCCAAGGTAAAATATTTGGGTGTGGAGATAACAATGAAGAATATTGATTTGTTCAAAAATAATTATGAGTAGCTATGGCGTAAAATGGATGAAGATATGTTAAAGTGGAATAAACTTTATTTGTCACTGTTGGGTAGAATAGCCACAATTAAAATGAATATTCTACCAAGAATAATGTATTTGTTTCAAACTATTCCAATTGTGAAAGACAGTAAACAATTTAATAGATGGCAAAGAAAAATTTCAGAGTTTGTGTGGTCGGGGAAGAAACCAAGAATTAAAATTAAAATTTTAACAGATGCAAAAGAGAGAGACGGATTTCAATTACCAGACTTAAAATTATTTCATGAAGCAGTTTGCTTAGTATGGATAAAAGAATGGATAATGTTGTTAAACAAAAAACCCTTAGGGTTGGAAGGTCATGGAAATAAATTTGGCTGGCACGCTTATATATATTATGGGGGGGGGGGGGAGATAGATGGCTTTTTCTCTCACCATTATATAAGAAACAGCTTGCTAAATACATGGATGAAATATAAGAAATATGAAGATGAGAGAAAACCATTATGGATAGTGGCAGCCGAAGTGATAAAAATAACAGCTGAGACAGGTGAAGAAAAGTGGTTGTCATATAATCAACTATTAAAAATACAAAGTGGCAAAATAGAATTGAAAACTGTTGAAGAGCTGAATAATAAATATGATTGGTTTCAAATGCAACAAATAAAGAGCTTGGTGGAGAATGACATTAAAACTGAAGGAATAAGAAAAGAGCAAACAGAAATGGAAAACGTTCTGCTTGGAGACAACAAAAAATTAATTTCAAAATTATACAAATTACTTTTAAAATGGTCTACGGAAGATGAAGCAGTGAAATCTCAAATAATTAAGTGGGCAACTAATGTAAATAAAGAAATACAGATGGAAACTTGGGAATATTTGTGGAAGAACTCTATGAAGCTTTCGACGTGTTATAGTATTAAAGAGAACTGTTTTAAAATGATGTATAGATGGTATATGACTCCTAAGAAATTGGCAATGATGAATAAAAAGATGCCAGACAGATGTTGGAAATGTAAAAAACATGAAGATTCTTTCTACCATCTGTGGTGGACTTGTGAAAGAGCAAAAAAGTATTGGCAGATGATTCAACAAGAAATTTCTAGGATCTTGGGATATGAATTTAAGAAAGTTGCAGAGACTTTTCTGTTGGGATTACAAATGGAAAAATTTCCAAAAGAAGATAGAACTATAATTTGGTAGTTGCTTTCAGCAGCTAGGACATTATATGCACAGTTGTGGGAGCAAGAAAAAATAATAGAGAAATGGGATCGGATTGTAAAAGTTATGACATGGAGTGAAATGGACAAATTAACAAGAATTTTAAGAGACTATGATTTAGAAGTTTTTAAGATGGAGTGGAAAAAGTTCAGAAGATATGTAGAAAAAGAGTGGAAAATAAAAGGACATTGGACAATTTTTGATAATGATTAAGTCTTAGAAAAAAGAAGAATATTAATTTTTGTTTTTATTAGTTAAGGGTACCTTTACACATAAAATTGCTTTAACCAAAAAGTGCCTCCTCATAAAAGGAGCCAGACGGCTGCCAACGTAGCATGAAGGCCCTTCAGAATGGTTGGGGAAATGGGCTGCCTGTTGTCTCTCCTAGGCCCTGCTTCCTGGGACCACCCCTCAAGCATTTTTTGGATCCGGAAGTCCCACGTTTCCTTCCTGAACTCCCGGGTCTTGCTTGTAAAGGCCAGGGCAGCTAACTGACCTTTAATGGTTTTTACAGTCAACCCCCGCCCTTTCTGCAGCATGCAAAACTGCAGCAAGTGTTCCACTGGTATTTGCCACCTATCTGCCAAGCTCGCCTCCCCTCTAAAAACAGTGAACTGGCTTGTCGCTCGGTCATACGACCTTCTGGTGCTAGGCGCTATGGAAAGTTGGATTGCCCGACTAGCCTCCTCCCTCCAAGTGTTAGGCAAATTGCCCTGAAATGAGGTTTGGGGAATTAGATTGATGGGAATCAGCCTTTTAGCGAGATCTTGAGAACCTATTTATATAGAAGACATCTACTTTGGAAGTTACCCTCCAATAACAAGGCAAGATGGTCTAATAATAAAAGGGGTTTATTATAAAATACACGCAAACATACAAGGGTATAAAATCATACAACATACATACAGGCCTAAGAAAATAGGGTTGAAATAGACAGGGGTAAACACGAGGGTAGACAAACAGGGTGTACTACCTGGTTCAGATGTCCTTACAAGAAGATAAGGACATGCACGGCCATGTGCCACATCTGGTGCTCCTTACTTAGAGTAGGGAGGGAGGAACACTCTAGTGACATGTTGCTCAGGCAGAGAGAGAGAGCATGGCTTGTTCTCCTGTTATAATATTTTGGAAAGGGAGAGGTCCTTCCCAAAAAAGGGGCTGGCTTGTTTGTGGGCAGTGTTTGGTGTAGTGGATAAGTGCACGGACGCTTATCTGGGAGAACCGGGTTTGATTCCCCACTCCTCCACTTGCACCTGCTGAGATGGCCTTGGGTCAGCCATAGCTTTCATAGAAGCGGTCCTTGAAAGGGCAGCTGCTGTAAAAGCACTCTCAGCTCCACCTACCTCACAGGGTGTTTGTTGTGGGGGGGGAGGTAGAGGAGATTGTGACCGCTCTGAGATTCAGAGTATAGGGCGGGATATAAATCCAAAATCATCATCATCATCTATTCTGGGTACCTGATTGGGTGCCCAGCTCAAGCCAATGAGCAGACCTGACTGCTCACCTGGATGGATCTTCAGGTAACAACGGGGCAGGGGAAGGCTTCAAAGTGGCAGTTTGGGCAAGGCATGGGTGGAGGGGATTAAACAAGCTATACAAACTTATCTAAAAGTGACAATAGAGGGCCAAATTGATACCTAAGGTGACCCCTGATCTACACAAAGAACTCTGGCTCTGGGTGAAGCTGGTCTTCCTCTTCTTGCTCTTCTGGCTAGCACCGTCCTTTGTCTAAAGTTCCGTTTGACAAAGACTTGGGCGGTCTGTCAGGATCCACGCCTAAGCTAAGCGTGATTGCTTTATGTAGATGTTTGAAACAGCTGTTGAGTACGTGAGCCTCTTGCTTCTCTGTCATGGAGTCTGACAGTGCAGGAAAATGGTCGCTGATGATGTTAGCCTACCAACATAGCTTTCATGGACAAGACTGGAAACCGATTGCCTGGGCAGTTCCTGGTAGTGCGACTTCTTCCACTGCAATGGCTGAGATGGTGCACTCACGGAGCGGCTGAGAACCCATCTGAGAATGCCCTGCCTGGCTACCACTCTTCCAGAGATATAGAGTGCTGTTGTAAAGCTGAGGCTGTTAGTATTCACATAAGTCTCTGAGGAAATGCTAGGTAACACCCACGTTTCACAGCAGATGTGTTTGAGTTGAAACTCCAGACACCCTGGAAACCAAACGGGTGATTACAATGTCCGTATATAACTGAAATTAGGGGTCTCTCGCTCACAAGCCGCCATAGATGTGTGGGGATGTGTACTGGCAGCAGATCGGCCTCCGGGGCGAGTTGACGAAGTCGCTCAATCTGTTGGCGAGACAGAGCGTCCCCCATGCCCTTAATAGCACCTGGAACGTGTTTAGCAAGAACTAACGTGTTTAACTGCAAACAACGCAATGTAAAAGCTCTAACTAAACACATAACTGGAGGAGACTTAGAGGTCAGCTTATTAATAACGTGTACTACGGCCATGTTGTCACACCAGAAGTGGACCTAGGCTTCCCAACCCTCCCACCCTGGCGGGGGACCCCAGGATTTCCACCCTCCTCCCCCGCTCCCCAAAAAAATGGAAGCGGGGGGAGGGGGAAACGGCGCCGGGGAGCATGGCGAGCCGCCCCATCCCAGAGCGGGCGAGGCCGCCGCGCCACTGCCGCCCCCTCCCCGCCCACCTTCTAGGACCCGGACTCGCAGCTCGCCACGCCCCCGGCCCGCCTCCACCCCCCTCCGATTCCACCCCAGAGGCGGAGCGGGCGAGGCCGCCCCCCCGCAGCTGCTCCTTCGAGATGGGCTCAGCCTGAGCCCATCTCGGAGGAGCAGCCACGGTGAGCGGAGAAGAGGCAGCAGCTGCGCAGCGGCATCGCCCGCTCCGAGGGGGCGGCTCGCCACGCTCCCCGGCGCTGTTTCCCCCCTCCCCCTAGCTCCACCCCAGTGTCTCCTGGCTCCACCCCCAAAGTCTCCTGGCTCTACTCCCAAAGTCCCCAGATATTTCTGGGATTGGACTTGGCAACCCTAAGTGGACCACCCAATTGCTCAGGGCCTGACCCCATCAAAAAATAGCTACTACGATGGGAAAATGCTCCAAAAATGTCAGGTTCCTGCACAAATCATACTGCAAACACTCCCGGGGCTGCCGCTCAGCACAACATTGACCCCAGAAATAGACCCCAAAGCCTGTAGTACCTGCGGCATCAGACGTGATCTGAAATTCTGCCTCCAACCTCATTTCCTCCCACCAAAAGGAAACCCCATTAAAGCTTTGCCAGAATTTTTCCCACACAGTGAGATCCTTCTGCATTCCATCAGCCACCCGCGTGCGATGATATGGCCGCTGTAAAGCTTCCATGGCATCACAGAAGTGACGTAGGAATGCCCTGCCTGGTGCCACCACTTTACAAGCAGCGTTAAGGTGGCCCGCTAATTGCTGCAGCTCCAAAAGGGAGACCTTACTCTTCTGCTTGACTGGGGTAGCCCTACAATGGTTCACCTCATTCCTCCACAGTTGGGGACAGAGGGGCGGCATTGAGAGGGACAGCATCAGTAGCATACCCACTGGAATGCAGAGTCCCGCAAGGGGCACTTATCTCACTGCTGTTAGATTCATAGAATCATAGAGTTGGAAGAGACCTCCAGGCTTGTGTAGTTCAACCCCCTGCACAATGCAGGAAACTCAATACCTCCCCCTAAAGTCACAGGATCCTCATTGCTGTCAGATGGCCAACTAGCCTCTGTTTAAAAACCTCCAAGGAAGGAGAGCCCACCACCTCCCGAGGAAGCCTGTTCCACTGAGGAACTGCTCTAACGGTCAGGAAGTTCTTCCTAATGTTGAGCTGGAATTTTTTTTATTATTTAATTTCAACCCGTTGGTTCTGGTCCTACCTTCTGGGGCTACAGAAAACAATTCTGCACCATCCTTTATACGATGATGATATTGATGATATTGGATTTATATCCCACCTTCCACTCAGAGCGGCTCACAATGTCCTTTTGGACATTGCCCGTTTGGTTTCCAGGGTGTCTGGAGTTTCAACCCACACACAGCAGCCAAGAAGGTCAGAGTGCCTGCTCCGGCTGGAACGCCACTGAGGATGTTCTCCGCAGCCAAGAACGAAACATCTGGAAGAAAAACTTTCTCCAGTAGAACACGGCACTTGAGCCCGAAAGATTCTACAAACCCTAATGTCCTTTATCTTCCTCCCCCACAACAGACACACTGTGAGGTAGGTGGGGCTGAAAGGACTCTCACAGCAGCTGCCCTTCCAGGGACAACCTCTGCCAGAGCTATGACTGACCCAAGCCCATTCCATCAGGTGCAAGTGGAGGAGTGGGGAATCAAACCCGGTTCTCCCAGATAAGAGTTCGCACACTTAACCACTACACCAAACTGGCCCTTCAGGTACTTGAAGATGGTGATCATATCACCTCTCAGCTGCCACCTCTCCAGGGTAAACATGCCCAGCTCCTTCAACCTTTCCTCATAGGACTTGTCTTCAGACCTTTCACCATCTTTGTTGCCCTCCTTTGGACCTGTCCCAGCTTGTCTATATCCTTCTTAAAATGTAGTGGCCAAAACTGAACACAATACTCCAGGTGGGGTCTTACCAGAGCAAAGTGATATCATCACTTCACGTGATCTGGACCCTATACTTCTGTTACTACAGGCCAATATTGCATTTGCCTTTTTATTCAACATGTACATGCAGCCCCTTGCCAAGCTAACACAGAGGTCGTTTTCGCACTCACTTTAATCAGCAGCGACGACCCTCTTCACCGCGCAGGATCTGCGTGGATTTCGCACTAATTGCCGCGGAGCACCCAGAAGAGCCGGAAAGTCCCGGCGCTTTCGCGGCGCAAACGGAAACTGGTTTTTGGCGGTTTCCGTTTGCGCCGCAAAAGCGCCGGGACTTTCCGGCTCTTCTGGGTGCTCCGCAGCAATTAGTGCGAAATCCGCGCAGATCCTGCGCGGTGAAGAGGGTCGTCGCTGCTGATTAAGGTGAGTGCGAAAACAAACAGAGTTTTGAGCTAGAGTGGCAACGATATGCCGATGACACCCAGCTATTTCTGATGATGGGCAGCCAGCCAGAAGCCAATCCGGTGAACTTAACTGAGGGTTTGGAGGCCATGGATAGGTGGTTGAAGCAGAGTTGGATGAAACTGAATCTGGGTAAGACAGAAGTCTGCAAATATTCTGTAAGGGACTGCAAAGAATGACTACATGCGGAGCAAGCAGAGGACTCTGCATCGTAAAATATGATGTGTGCATGGCAAATATCTTTTATAATGAGTGCTTCTCCCTCTTATAAGGTCCATTCAGGAACAGACGTAAAGCTGGCCTAGAAGACTCTGCAGCATGTAGACAGGTGCCATTTCTATCATGTAAAAGCACAGGGTTTTGTGCTCCTGGAATGGACTGTAGAGGTTCTGACCTAACTCCTGCCAACTTCTCTCAAGCTACATTGTTGACCATATCCTGGCTCAGAGTAGAAGCAAAGATTCTCAAAAGCTATGTACATACTGAAGAGTTGATTCTTCATGTTTTGTCTATCATTACAGTATATACTGTACCAGGAACCCCCAATGTGGTGCCCAGAAGCACCCTAGTGCCCACCAACACCTTCCCTGGTGTCTGCCAAGTGTTTTCAGAAAGTGAGTGGAGTAGACTTCAGTGCAGTGGGGCTTATGATAGCTCGTTTGAGATCCAATCGGCTGAAAGATTAATATAACATTTCATTGATAGACACAGTACTGTTTTTATTTTCTCCCATTTGACTCTTCTTTCCTAGTGGATTTTAATATTCACCCGTCTTATCCGGCACTTGTGCTTTCCAGGTGGCCATTTTGTGGTTGTGCCCATTAGTGCTCTTTTTTTGTAGCAGGAACTGCTTTGCATATTAGGTCACACACCCCTGATGTAGCCAATCCTCCAAGAGCTTACAGGGCTCTTATTCCAGGGCCTACTGTAAGCTCTTGGAGGACTGGCTACATCAGGGGTGTGCGGCCTAATATGCAAAGGAGTCACTGCTACAAAAAAAGGCCTGGTGTCCATAATGCAGTGTCATGATTCAAAATGTACCTGTAGGCCATGGCTCACTTTGTAGCAGGAGCTCCTTTGCATATGCCACACACCCCTGATGTAGGCAATCCTCCTGGAGCTTACAGGGCTCTTCTTACAGGGCCTACTGTAAGCTCCAGGAGGATTGGCTACATCAAGGGTGTGTGGCCTAATATACAAAGGCCTATATTATAGGCTGGTGTACCGACCACCTAACTCACCGGCTGGCGCCTTACTATCCCTACTGGAGGCTGCAGCAGGCTGGGCATTGGAGCATCCAAGGCTCTTGATCCTGGGTGACTTCAATGTGCTTGCCGATGACGCGACCTCCAGTCAGGCGATGGACCTGGTGTCATCCATGGCGACACTAGGACTCTCCCAAATTGTTACAACGCCCACTCACCAGGCGGGGCACATGTTAGACTTGATCTTTGCGGCGGGAGTTTCAGTGGATGATGTTACTGCTGAAGCAGTGCCATGGTCGGACCACTATGCCCTCAAGGCTCATGTGGATGTCCCACCCCAAGCCCGTTAGGCGGCGAGCGTATTTTAGCTCGCCCGCGGAGTCAGATGGACCCGAAACGGTTCCTGACGGCTCTATGGGATCCCTGGCGATTCCTTAGATGACCTGGTAGAGTCTTGGAATGATAGGCTCTCATTGATGGCTCTCCAGGGCCATCAATGAGATCGCACCTAGTTGTCCTCTGCGCCCCCGCCCAAAGCCGGCACCCTGGTATAACCAGGAGTTGAGGCAATTAAAGCATGGACTCAGACGACTAGAGAGGCAATGGCGGCGTACTCGAGACAAAGCGACTAGAACATCTTATAGAGAAGTTATGAAGTCCTATGAGATGGCAGTCAAGGCCACAAAGAAAACATACTTTGCGGCTAAGATTGCATCTGCAACTTCGCGCCCGGCACAACTGTTTAATACAGTTCGGACCCTTATAACTCTGCCACAAGGCAGACCAAATTTTAATGAATTGGAGATTGGCTGTGAGGCTTTTGCGAACTTTTTTGCAGATAAGGTCGCATCACTCGGCCACGACTTCCTCGCCATATTGGAGACAGTATGTGAACCTGAGGCTCCGTGCCTGTCTTCGGAGTGTGTCCTGGATGGTTTCAGTGCTCTCAGTCTGGAGGAAGTTGACAGGATTCTCGTGTCTGCTCGCCCTACAACCTGTAATCTGGACCCCTGCCCCTCCTGGCTTATTAAAGCTTGCCAGAGGGAGCTTAGATATCCTGTACGGGATATCATAAACAGATCCCTGATGGAAGGGCATTTTCCAGAACCTCTGAAAGAGGCTGTGGTCCGCCCTCTATTGAAAAAAACGTTAGATCCGGCCGAATTGACACACTATCGGCCAGTCTCGAATTTACCCTTTTTGGGTAAACTCATTGAGAGGGCAGTGGCGTTGCAGTTGCAGAGTTTTCTGGAGGATGCTTCCATCCTCGACCCCCATCAGTCCGGTTTTCGTTCGGGTCACGGGACGGAGACAGTGCTGGTCGCTCTGATGGACGATCTCCAGTGGCATCTGGATCGAGGCGGCTCAGCGGTGCTGGTGTTGTTAGACCTTTCAGCAGCGTTCGATACGGTTGACCACCAGCTGCTGACTTGCCGTCTCGCCAACGCAGGGATTCAGGGGTTGGCCCTACAATGGCTCTCCTCATTCCTTGATGGCTGGGGACAAAGGGTGGCAATTGGGGGTGAGTTGTCCCAGAGGCATACGCTTGATTGTGGGGTGCCTCAGGGGGCAGTTCTTTCCCCAATGTTGTTTAACATCTACATGCACCACCTTGCCCAGATTGCCCGGAGGTATGGGCTGGGTTGCCACCAGTACGATAATGACACCCAGCTCTATCTATTCATGGACGGCTGGCTTGACTGTGTCCCAAAAAACCTGGACCGGGCATTACAAGCCGTGGCTAGATGGCTCAGGCTGAGTAGGTTGAAACTAAATCCAGCAAAGACAGAGGGCCTTTGCTTGGGTCACCATGGTCTGGGTGGGGGGAATTCCCCTTCCAGCTCTTGACGGTGTGCCACTGATGGTGGCGCACAGGGTCAAGAGCTTGGGGGTACTACTTGAGCCTGCCTTAACTATGGAGGCCCAGGTAGCAGCCACTGCCAAGTCCGCATTTTTTCATCTTAGGCGGGCGAGGCAGTTGGCTCCCTTCCTGGAGCAGGACGATCTGGCAACAGTGATCCATGCAATGGTCACCTCAAGGTTGGATTACTGCAATGCCCTCTACATGGGGCTGCCCCTGTGCCGAACCTGGAAGTTGCAGCTAGTGCAGAACGCTGCCGCTCAGCTGTTATTAAGGCTCCCTAGATGGGAGCACATTCAGCTGGGCCTCTGGGGACTGCACTGGCTGCCAATAATATACCGAGTCCGGTACAAGGTGCTGGTTATTACCTTTAAAGCCCTATATGGCCTAGGACCTGCCTACCTTAGGGACCGTCTCTTCCCATATGTCCCCCAGAGAGTACTGCGATCTGTCTCTCGAACTCTGCTTGTAATCTCCGGGCCAAAGGAGGCCCAGTTGAAGTCAACCAGGGACAGGGCCTTCTCAATTTCAGCCCCTTGCTGGTGGAACCCATTTCCGGAAGAGGTCAGGGCCCAGGGTCAGGGATATTGGACAGTTCCGCAGGGCCTGTAAGACAGTCCTTTTCCGGTTGGCTTATAATTGACCGGTACCAAAATACTGAAGGAAGTTTATATATAGCACACTGATATGGACTGATGTATCGATATTAATGTTTTAACTTTGTAAATTACCATTGTATTTTAATTCTGAATTTTATTGTTAGAATTTTTATGCTGTGAGCTGCCCTGAGCCTGCTTTGGTGGGGTAGGGCGGGATATAAATCAAATCAAATATAATAAATAAACAAAGGAGCTCCTGCTACAAAGTGAGCCCTCCCCCAGGCTCCTAAAGTTTGGGGACCTCAATCCTACATGAGTTCATATCTGAAAACTTTAAGGTATGAATTTAATTATTGTGTTGCCTAAATTTAAAAAAAAAAATCCAAAAAGGCAAATCTGTTTAACATCAGAGTTAAAAGTAATCTTGTTACAAAAAAACAAGAAAAACACACAGGCATTCACGTTGGTTTCAACGAGAAATGAGTTTCCAGTTGGGATGCTTGCAACTGATATTACCCTGTTCGGCAGGAAAGTCAGCTGACTGTTCTGGTTGGAAGACATCCCTCTCAGTCGCATACCCTCAGAGACATTCAGTTTTCATTCAGTGCCCTTCCACCTCCTCTTGCTCCGGGAAATGAAACCAGACAACAAGATCTGGGAGCAACTGTCAGTTCAGATGGTTTCCAACTGGTCCCGAATGTCAGAAAGAATTATATTTGTTTTTGGAGCATTTCGCATCTTTATGAATAGACACGGTTCGGAACATACTTTAACTAATACATTTATGACTTCACATCCCTGGTAAATAGTCTTTCAGTGCCCCTGTACCATTCTGCTCGAAAAGAAAGGGCACTAAAGCTGTGCCTTCTTTCACCGTTGCTTCATACCTAAACCGATCTCCTTTCATTTACTTTTGGAACTTCCCCTAATCCTATAAAATCCAAGGCATGCTCGAAGGAACTGTCAGACCGACATCAACTCAATTGTCTACATTGCTAGCATCCTCTCTCTGATAACAGCCAATACTGGCTGCTTTGGAGGAAATTGATTTGGCAGCGTACTGAGCAAAAGTCCTTAGCATTAAATCTCCTGGCTCTCTCTTTTGCTTAAGAATGTTTGGCAGTCTATCCTGGCAACGCTGCACAGTCGAGAGTATTCTGAACGGAATAAATTGCCTAGGACATTGATCTTTCATAAAGGCTGTTGAACAGAGCCTCTGCCGAGATTGAAAACAAATTAAAATTTTTGTTTCCCCCATTTCAGTTAGAACCTTTTGTACCACTTGAGAGGAACAGCAGATCGCTAGGTAAGAACTACACGGCTGAAGGAGATGCAACTCAATAGGGATTTCATGGTGAATGGCATTAATTTAGACTACGGTTAAGTGACTCGGTATCTATATCTATGCATTAGTACCTTGATATTTCCTGCACAGCTGTCCTCTCCCAGCTAGTGCCGTATCAGGATGTTGTTGAGTAGGGATGGGCACAAACTGGAACAGGAATGAAAGTTTGTGATGAATTTCGGCTGCTTCCTGGTACGCGAACTGAAGAGCCGCCATGAATGTCAACATTGGTGGGGAATCCCAGTTACTCCCTCTTAATTTGTCTCCTTTCAAGTCCAGAGGAGTTAGCCGTGTTCGTCTATCGCTGCAACGTGGTAAAGAGTCCAGTAGAACCTTTAAGACTAATAAAATGTCATTGCAGCATAAGCTTTCAGGAAACATAGCTCTCTTTGTCAGATGCATGGAGGGTATGCAAGTTTGGTGTAGTGGTTAAGTGTGCAGACTCTTATCTGGGAGAACCGGGTTTGGTTCCCCACTCCTCCACTTGCACCTGCTAGCATGGCCTTGGGTTAGCCATAGCTCTCGCAGGAGTTGTCCTTGAAAAGGCAGCTGTTGTGAGAGTCCTCTCAGCCCCACCCACCTCACAGGGTGTCTGTTGTGGGGGGAGAAAATATAGGAGATTGTAAGCTGCTCTGAGTCTCTGATTCAGAGAGAAGGGCAGGGTATAAATCTGCAGTCTTCTTCTTCTATGTAGAAACTGGCCAGAAAAGCTAATTTTCCTCAACTAATCAGGGCACTGTCTATTTGGGTACCAGTACAGATATCTCTCTGGAAGAAGAAGAAGACTGCAGATTAATATGCCGCCCTTCTCTCTGAATCAGAGTCTCAGAGTGGCTTACAATCTCCTTTATCTTCTCCCTTCACAACACACACCCTGTGAGGTGGATGGGGCTGAGAGGGCTCTCACAGCAGCTGCCCTTTCAAGGACAACCTCTGTGAGAGCTGTAGCCAACCCAAGGCCATTCCAGCAGCTGCAAGTGGAGGAGTGGGGAATCAAACCCGGTTCTCCCAGATAAGAGTCCGCACACTTAGCCACTACACCAAGCTCAACACATCCCAAACTAGACCTTTGTAATGAATATTAACTTCTCACTTTATCATGCATCAAAACCAAATCAAGAACTCTCTGCCTTCCTTCTGTCACCAAGATGTGAAAGACCGAATTAGTGCTTCTTATATGAAAGCCCCTAAACTGCTCGAAATGCACAGCCCGATGTGTATTGTTAACACAGCAATGCTCAAATTTAGGGGCTTTTTTTTGTAGCAGGAACTCCTTTGCATATTAGGCCACACACCCCTGAGGTAACCAATCCTCCAAGAGCTTACAGGGCTCTAAGTGCAGGGCCTGCTGTAAGCTCCAGGAGGATTGGCTACATCAGGAGAGTGTGGCCTAATATACAATGGGCTTCAAAAAAGCCCTGTCTATTACATTTGATCCCACTATTCTTCCAAGGTTGTCAGTCAAAAGGGCTTTGTAGCAGAAACTCTTTTGCATATTAGGCCACACCCCTCTTCTGTAGTCAATCTTCCAAGAGCTTACAGGGCTCTACTTACAGGGCCTACTGTAATCTATTGAAGGATTGGCTACATCAGGGGTGTGTGGCCTAATATGCAAAGGAGTTCCTGCTACGTAAAAAGCCCTGCTGAAATGCACATAACATGTCTACTTAAAGCGTTGGGGGGGAAGGCTCATGTCAAGGCAAAATGTCAAGGGCATTCATGCTTTACTGTCACTACACGAAATGCGTCAAAGGAAGCTGAGACATCACACTAGACAGGGGAAAGCCAACGCCAGCTATAGAAGGGGAAAGAACCCATGAACAAAATGTCATGCTGGATACTACAGGTGACCTTTTCCCCAATAGTTATCTGCCTTTGCAATAATTTACTGTCCTCATAAGTTAATGAATGAGAATGTCAGTCTAAACAAGATGGATCATAGCAGGAGAGCTTTTATAACATTGTCAATAAAGGTTACTACAAGAAAGTCATGTAAAAACAACGAGCGGTAGAAAAGCAATATTATCAGGTATAAACACACAGCAGGAAAATACACATTCCTCATGAGACAAGCAAAAAAAATTACTGTGATTTATATTACTTTATTAGCCCTTAAAGCTTTCTGTTATATTAATCTTGACAGCTCTGAAGTTCTTTATCCTGGACCTGCACAAATGCTACTTGAAAGGAAATTGGGAATATATCTGGCAGAAGGCCACAAATGCAGTTGCTTAGTAGCCAAAAGAGAGCATAAATCTCTTTTGGGCAGTCACCTACTTCTGAAGGAATAGCACAAAGTCAGAGGTTCCTCCCTTTCTATAGGTTTTCTACATCTCGCAAAGAATATTTACAAGGCGGGGGGAGGAACAGGGCTTTTTTGTAGCAGGGACTGCTTTGCATATTAGGCCACACCCCTGTTATGTAGCCAATCCTCCAAGAGAACCAGTTTGGTGCAGTGGTTAAGTGTATAGACTCTTATCTGGGAGAACTGGGTTTGATTCCCCACTCCTACACTTGCAGCTGCTGGAATGGCCTTGGGTTAGCCACAGCTCTCATAGGAGTTGTCCTTGAAAAGGCAGCTTCTGGGAGAGCTCTCTCAGCTCCACCCACCTCACAGGGCGACTTTTGTGGGGGAAGGAGATAAAGTAGATTGTAAACCTCTCTGAGACTCCTACCGATTTCCCACTAGCCTTTTGCCGCTCTCATGCTCCTCTTCTCTGTGGGGCGTCCATTGGATTTCACACTATCTGTCCCGGAGCTGCAATTAGCTGTGCCTTTTTCACTTATTTGTCTTTTTGGAGGTCCATAGTATCTGTAAAGCACTCCTTCAACAAAGGAATCTACTTCCTCTCTTTCTTCATCGTCTAACTTTCACATCCGTATGTCATAAAGGGGAATACTATGGCATGAATTAACTTGATCCTGGTCACCCATGACATCCTTCCCAGTGTTCCCTCTAGGCCGAATTAGTTGGAGCTAGCTTACAGTTTTTTTTTAGTTTCTGGCTTGCACATTTTGTCTTAACTCAGGAAAAATGACCCCGGAGCAAACTAATCAATGCAGTAGCTCACCACTTTAATGCCAGTAGCTCACAAAGTAGGAATTTTGCTCACAAGACTCCACAGCTTAGAGGGAGTATTGATCCTTACCAGGGGTCATTTTGTAAAAGACGTTTGCTCCTTGGGAGGACAACTATGGCAAACCTGGGCAGTATAATAAAAAGTAGAGACATCAGCCTGTCAACAAAAGTCTGTATAGTCAAAGCGATGGTATTCCCAGTAGTAATGTATGGCTGTGAGAGCTGGACAATAAGGAAGGCCGAGCGCAGAAGAATAGATGCTTTTGAGCTGTGGTGCTGGAGAAGAATCTTGAGAGTCCCTTGGACTGCAAGAAGATCCAATCAGTCAGTCCTAAGGGAAATCAACCCTGACTGTTCCCTGGAAGGTCAGATGCTGAAGCTGAAGCTCAAATACTTTGGCCACCAAATGAGAAAGGAGCACTCACCGGAGAAGCCCCTGATGCTGGGAAAGACAGAAGGCGAAAGAAGAAGGGGACGGCAAAAGATGAGATGGCTGGACAGGGTTACTGATGTAACTAACATAAATTTGAGCAGACTTTGGAGGATGGTGGAAGACAGGAGGGCCTGGCGTGACTTTGTCCATGGGGTTGCAAAGAGTCGGACTTGACTGCGACTGAGCAACAAAATGGTGGTGGAGCTCATCCAAGTTTGTTATGCAGCAGCACCTACTATTCAATGGACAAGGTGGGAAGGAGGAGGTGGAACTCTCAGAAAGGTTCAGGAGAAGCTCTGTGAGCTCCCGCTGAATCCGAGGCCTGATCCTTGCACTTATCCTTGCTCTTTCCTAGCTCTTTCCTCACTGCCCTCCCCATTCTCAGTCTCACCAGCGGCAGCTATCATAAATGGCCAGCTATAAATTGCTCAGAGCCATACTTCTGGCTGACAGTCAACCAGACAGAATGCTGGCGTTCCTCCTTCCAGTAGATATCTGAGGTATGATTTGATTTGATTGTTTCTTCCTCCCGCTTGTCATATTTACTAATTATTTGCAGCCTTCGATTTCAAGACAGAACTCGTTCCTGCATGTTAATTGCATTGAAGTGCTTCCTCATTAATCGGAAACGCACTCGCTTTGATAACGGTCCATTATAATATAAAAATAGGGGGTTTTATACCGTGAGAGAAAGGGATAGTGGGGGGTGGGGAGAAAAGCATATGACATCCGAAGGGCTCGGTCTAAAGCTTTTCAAGCACACACACACGCACACACACGCACACACAGAGAATTTAGTTTAGTCTGGAATCCTAAATTGTAGAGTTGCCACCATTGTTTGCAGTTCCTCCTTAGACAGCATCTGAATAATTTCAAAAGGATTTTAACAGGTGGGGCACTTTCTCCAGGGGTCTAAGGCAGGGCTGTCCAACTCATTTGTTCCGAGGGCCAGATCTGACACAAATGAAACCTTATCGGGCCGGGCCATGAGTGTCATAAAATGTAATGCCAGTTATAAAGGACGCAGACAAACATAAAGATTTTTTAAAAGCTTAAAATAAAACCTGCTTAAAACATTACCACTCGTTGGTCTTAAAGGTGCTTTCTTTGTACCTCTCCCATGCAATCCAGAGAACTGGGCAAAGGAAGCTTTGGCTCTTTCCTTCCTTCACCAGGGGATGAGCCTCAGCCAAAGCAAGCTCTCCCTCCCCCCTTCCTCCTCAAGGGTGGAGCCTCAGCCAATGGAGAAAATAGAGGCTTTGTTCTGTAGCTCCTGTGCGATTGAGCAAGCCTGGCAAAGCAAGCTGAGACACAGAAGGAAGCAAGAGAGAGGGAGAAGGAAGCAGATGACAGCCAGTTGCTCGGGGGCCTGATAGGAGCCTTCTAGGGGCCTGATTCCACCTGTTTGACACCCTGTTCTAAGGCATTCTTATTGATAAGGAAGTCTCAAAAAGCACAAGTCCTGTACATGGAGCTGCCTCTGGAAATTGTCCAGATGCTTCCATTGGTCCAACATGCCCTCTTCCAAATGACACTGTGGGAGGGTCAGATCTGTGTGTGTGTGAGGGGAGAGGGGGCGCTTGCCCCAAGCGCTGCTGGAGGGGGGCACTGAATTGGGCATCCCCCGAGGTGGGAGGGGAGGATAGATCGGTGACTTTTGCCGCCTCTCCGCCTGGGGATCAAATCTGTGTGGGATTAGGAGGAATTGGCCAAGACCGAATGAAAAAGATGGTTGACTCCAATCCAATGACTACAAGAGAGGCCAGTCATTTATGTGTGGGTCACCTTGAATATAATCTGTGCATTTTACATTTGTACACTTTTTTTGTTTGTTTTGCCAATACACTGTTTTAATCTTTTGGTCCTTACAGTCTGCATTGCATTGTTAGACACCATGACTCTTGAGAAATAAGGTGAGCCATAAATATTGTCAATATATAATAGCTGGAATGCGTATTAATAATCTACCTTTTCCTACTGCCACAAAAGGTGGTAATAGCTACAAGCACAGACAGCTTCAAGAGGGGATTGGATAAGTATATGGAGCAGAGGTCCATCAGTGGTTATTAGCAACAGCTTATTGTTGGAACTCCCTGTCTGGGGCAGTGATGCTCTGTATTCTGGGTGCTGGGGGGGGGGTACAGTGGGAGGGCTTCTAGTGTCCTAGCCCCACTGATGGACCTCTTGATGGCACTTGGTTATTTTTGGCCACCGTGTGACACAGAGTGTTGGACTGGATGGGTCATTGGCCTGATCCAACATGGCTTCTCTTACGTTCTTATGTTATGTTCTCTAAGATGTTATGTTTTGTTCTCTAAGATGACCATGTAGCACCAAGAGTGCCTCTTTTTTACAAAAAATTGCAACCCTTCTTCTACATCAGGGTGGCCAAACTGTGGCTTGGGAGCCACATGTGGCTCTTACACACAAATTGTGTGGCTCTCAAAGCTCCCACCACCCTGTCAGCTGGCTTGAAGCAAGCATTTGTCTCTTTAAATCACTGCTCCAAGCCAAGCCAACCAGCGGCTTGGAGAATGCTTGGAAAGTTAAAGTTGCTTTCTTTCCACCTCTCCTTCACTCACATCCTTCCTTCCTCCCTCCCTTCCACCGATGTTCACGTCTTGCAGCACTGAAACACCTGGCATTTATTCTACTTGGCTCTTACATTAAGCAAGTTTGGCCACCCCTGTTCTCTATGAAGCCAGACATTTTATTTCTTTTCTATCTCCCTCTGCTTTAAATCTTTAAAACAAATCACATAAATCACTCTTCCTTTGTTTTTTGTATCAGCTCCTTTAATATGGACTGCCGTCTAGTGCATTTGCTTACAGATTAGCTGTTGCTTTGCCCACGGCTCTCCAAACAGAGAAGAGGGATCGCATTTCTCTCTCCTGGGCTTCAGCAAATAACATGCCTTATTCAAAACAGCTAAGCTGGTCTAATAGTCTCTTGAATGTCTTAAATCTTGTGATCATTTGCATCCAAAGTGTAGAGTATCGGACTCTACACACGCGCCGCGCGTCCTCGGGCGACCAGGCACAGCGCGGGGAAAGTCACGGCCAATCAATGTCAAGCGCGGGAAGTTTAACTGGCCAGGATTGGGCTGGCCAGCAGGGGGGTTGTTCCGGGGTGTTTGTATATATTGGCGGACCCGGCCGCGTGTTCCCCAGTTCCGTAATGTACTAGCGAATAAAGCCTGAAGTCTTCACCACGTCTCGTCTCCCAGTACATTACACTGGCGACGAAGGTGGGATCGAGCTAGGTCCGGCCGCCCGAGGGGAACCAGACCTGGCCGGAGACGAGGAAGGCGGAGACCGCAGGATCGCACAGCCCGCCGCCGCCATGGCGAACCCAAGTGTAACGACGGGCCATCTGGCGGAATTCAACCCGGAGCACCCCGAGAGGTGGGAGACCTACACAGAAAGGGTCGAATGCTACCTGCGTGCGAACCTGATCGAAGATGACGACAGGAAGAGAGACGTCCTGCTGAGCGTCTGTGGAGAAGAAACTTTCGAGATCGCACGCGGCCTCTCCGCTCCGGCGAAGCTGACTGAGAGGACCTACGGGGAGGTCGTGAGACTCCTCACGGGCCACTTTTCGCCCCAACCGTCCATCGTCGCCCGCCGATTCCTCTTCCACAAGAGGGACCAGAAGTCGGGGGAGACAACGGCGGTCTACCTGGCGGCCCTTCGGCAGATCGCCGGGAACTGCAGTTTCGACAAGAGGGACGAAGCCCTGAGGGACCGTTTCGTCTGGGGCCTCCGAGACGAGCGACTGCAGCAGAAGCTCTTCGCAAAGGAGGAGCTCACCCTACAACAAGCCTTCAACGAGGCGACGGCGTTCGAGAGGGCCACCAAGGCGTATGGCCAGCCGCGGGGAGAGGCAGTACACCAAGAAGAAATGGGACCGGAGGACCGAGCAGAGGAAGAAGCGTTCCAGCTCCGACGGCCACAGAGGACAGAAACTCGGGTCCCCGCGAGACAACGAGCGACGGAGAGGGCCCCCACCAACCCCAGCTCCAAGTGCGCCAGCTGCGGCGACCCCCACGAAAGGAGGGACTGCCCGTACCGCAACCTGGACTGCAGAAGCTGTGGGAAGATGGGCCACATCGCCCGGGCTTGCCGGGCCAAGAGCAGCCGTCGACCACCGTCAGCGCATCACGATTCCATGGACACCCACACGACGGCATCCACCAGCTTGCAGGTACTGAACTTGCCCCTCGCAGCCCCGGACAAGGTCAAAATGTCTGTCCGGATCGAGGGCGCCCCCTGCGTCATGGAAGTAGACTCGGGTTCCTCGATCTCCATAATTTCAGAGGAGACCCTTACGAGACTATGCCCCCGCCGCCGCCTCCAAACGAGGCCAGCGGATTTCGTACTGAGGGACTTCCAGAAAAACCCGGTTCACGTCGTGGGGTGGGCCCAGGTGCATGTGGAGAGGGGAAGCTTTAAGGGGCCCCTAGACATACTGGTGGTCAAGCGCCAACTGACCACCCTTCTGGGGTTAGCTTGGTTCCAACCACTGGGGATCAAGCTGGTAGGGGTGGAGCACGTGCAGGCCAGCAACTTCGAAGGGGTCTGCCAGGAGTTCCCCGAGGTTTTCGATGGGTCCCTGGGGAGCTACAAGGGGCCGCCCATCACCCTACCGATTGACCCCATGGTCCGGCCCATACGGCTCAAAGCGAGGCGCGTCCCGTTTGCCCTAAAGCCGAAAATTGAGGCAGAACTGGATCGCCTCACGGCCCAGGGCGTCTTGGAGCCTGTAACTTATGCGGCTTGGGAGACCCCCATTGTAACGCCAGTGAAACCGAACGGGGACGTAAGGATCTGCGCTGACTACAAGTGCACGATCAACAAAGCGCTCCAGGATAACCCGTATCCAGTCCCCGTAGTCAGCCATGTACTATCGACACTCGCAGGGGCACGGGTTTTTGGCAAGCTGGACTTAGCACAGGCATACCAGCAACTGCCAGTCGACGCTAAGACAGCAGAGGCGCAGACGATCGTGACCCACAGGGGGGCGTTTAGAGTTAAACGATTGCAGTTCGGGGTGAGCGTGGCTCCGGGAATTTTCCAAAGCATAATGGACTCTCTCCTTAAAGGAATTCCCGGAGTGCAACCCTTCTTCGATGATGTTTTAATCGCCGCCCCGAACGAAGAAGAGTTCAAAGGCCGCCTGCGAGAGGTCCTCCGGAGGTTCCAAGCGGCGGGGTTGAAAGTGAAGAAGGAAAAATGTCTGTTGGGGGTTCCGCGGGTGGAGTTCTTGGGATTCGCCGTGGACGCGGCTGGAATTCACCCGACTACGGACAAGACTAGGGCCATTGTGCAGGCCCCCGCTCCCAAAAGCAAAGCGGAGCTACAAAGTTTTTTGGGTTTGCTGAACTTTTATCACTCGTTCCTGCCCCACAAGGCCGCCGTGGCGGAACCGTTACACCGTTTGCTTGATAAACAGGCCCCGTGGGTCTGGGGGAAGCGCCAAGCCGCGGCGTTCCAGGCAGTCAAGGACCTATTGGTCTCGAACGCGGTTTTGCACCACTATGATGAAACCCTGCCACTGATCCTGGCTTGCGACGCCTCCCCCTACGGGGTGGGAGCGGTCTTGGGGCACCAACTCCCGGACGGGAGGGAAGTGCCAGTAGCATACTATTCACGGACTCTATCCCCAGCGGAGCGGAACTACGCTCAAATCGATAAGGAGGCCCTGGCGATCGTGGCGGGGGTGCACAAGTTCAACGACTACCTCTACGGTAGGCGTTTCACCATCGCCACTGACCACAAGCCGCTCCTGGGCCTCCTAGCTTCAGACCGTCAGACCCCCCAAATACTATCCCAGAGGGTCCTGAGGTGGAACCAGTTCCTGAACTCCTACACGTATGAACTGGTACACCGCCCGGGCAAAGCCATGGGACACGCCGATGCCCTCAGCCGCCTGCCGCTCCCCATAACAGAACCCGATCCCGCCCCCGCACACGGGGTAATGCTCATTGAATCTCTCCCTGAGCGCCCACTGCACGCGGCAGAGGTAGCCCGGGCGACAGGGAGGGACCGCATCCTGGCACGGGTCAGGGACTGGGTGGGGAGGGGGTGGCCGGCAGGCAAGGTGGAAGAAGTGTTCAGACCGTTCGCGTCCAGGAAGGACGAGCTATCGACACACAAGGGGTGCGTGCTTTGGGGCAGCCGGGTGGTGGTTCCCCCCCCCTTGCGCAAACAGGTACTGGAAGACCTCCACGAGACCCACCCGGGCATCGTGAGGATGAAAGCCCTGGCCCGTAGTTATGTGTGGTGGCCGGGCATGGATGAGGAAATTGAGGGGTGGGTGAGGAGGTGCCAACCCTGCCAAGAATCCCGGCCCGATCCCCCGTCAGCCCCGGTCTACAGATGGGAGTCTAACAGGCGGCCATGGTCCCGCCTCCACTTAGATTTTGCCGGCCCGTATCAGGGCCAGATCTTTTTTATACTTGTGGATGCCTACACAAAATGGTTAGAGGTGATTCCGGTAGCCTCAACCTCCACGGCGGCAGCCGTCCGAGCACTCAGGAAGGTCCTATGCACGCACGGGATCCCAGACACCCTGGTGACGGATAACGGAACGGCCTTCACCTCCCGGGAATTCCGGGAGTTCACGGAGAGGTACCTCATACGACACATAAGGTCCGCACCATTCCATCCGGCAACCAACGGCCAGGCGGAGCGGATGGTGCGGACCACCAAGGAAGCACTGGGGAGAATAGTACATGGGGATTGGGACCACCGCCTCTCAGCCTTCCTGTTCCACAACAGGATCACCCCAAACCCTATAACGGGATCCAGCCCCGCGGAACTGCTCATGGGGAGGAAACTGACAACCCGTCTAGACAGGCTGCACCCAGACCGGGCCCCCGAGGTCCGCGGGTCCCCAGAGGTCCGGGAGGCAGTGCGGGGGTTCTTTCCGGGTGACCCTGTATACGCGAAGAACTTCGCAAGCGGCCCCGATTGGGTCGCGGGGAGAGTCCTTAGGGTGACAGGTTCCAGGTCATACGAGGTGACCACCGAGGGGGGCCAGGTACTAAGACAGCACATAGATCAGCTGCGCCGCCGCACCCTACCCGAAGAAATGGAGGAGGCAGGGAATAGGGAACAGCTAGCAACAGAAGCGCCGGAGGGGGCCTCGCCAATACAGGAACTACCTACTTATGATGCCCCCAGAGACACCGAATCAGAGCCGGAGCCAGAAGCAGACCCCAGCGTCCCACAGCCAAGAGCAGCATCGCCCACACCAGAACCAGACCCAGCTCCACGAGCGACCCCGAGGAGATCGACACGGGAACGGAGAGCACCAGCATACCTCCGGGACTATGTGGTCTGAACTAGGGGGGGAGGAGTGTAGAGTATCGGACTCTACACACGCGCCGCGCGTCCTCGGGCGACCAGGCACAGCGCGGGGAAAGTCACGGCCAATCAATGTCAAGCGCGGGAAGTTTAACTGGCCAGGATTGGGCTGGCCAGCAGGGGGGTTGTTCCGGGGTGTTTGTATATATTGGCGGACCCGGCCGCGTGTTCCCCAGTTCCGTAATGTACTAGCGAATAAAGCCTGAAGTCTTCACCACGTCTCGTCTCCCAGTACATTACACAAAGGAAGTAGCATTTTTTTATTTCTTTGTTTTAAACACATATTAAACATCCTACCAGTTTAAGCTTTGCAGGTTGGATTTCTTTTCATTCTTTCTTTTTTGCCTTCCATCAGTCACATAAGAACATAAGAGAAGCCCTGTTGGATCAGGCCAATGGCCCATACAGTCCAACACTCTGAGTCATATAAGAACGTAAGAGAAGCCATGTTGGATCAGGCCAATGGCCCATCCAGTCCAACACTATGAGTCACATAAGAACGTAAGAGAAGCCATGTTGGATCAGGCCAATGGCCCATCCAGTCCAACACTGTGTGTCATATAAGAACATAAGAGAAGCCATGTTGGATCAGGCCAATGGCTCATCCAGTCCAACACTCTGTGTCACATAAGAATATAAGAGAAGCCATGTTGGATCAGGCCAGTGACCCATCCAGTCCAACACTGTGTCACATAAGAACATAAGAGAAGCCCTGTTGGATCAGGCCAATGGCCCATCCAGTCCAACACTCTGAGTCACATAAGAACATAAGAGAAGCCCTGTTGGATCAGGCCAGTGACCCATCCAGTCCAACACTGTGTCACATAAGAACATAAGAGAAGCCCTGTTGGATCAGGCCAATGGCCCATCCAGTCCAACACTCTGTGTCACATAAGAACAGAAGAGAAGCCATGTTGGATCAGGCCAGTGGCCCATCCAGTCCAACACTCTGTGTCACACGGTGGCCAAAAATAACCAAGTGCCATGAAGAGATCCATCAGTGGCACTAGGACACTTGAAGCCCTCCCACTGTGCCCCCCAAGCACCCAGAA
Organism: Heteronotia binoei; assembly: GCF_032191835.1. Lineage (NCBI taxonomy): Eukaryota > Metazoa > Chordata > Lepidosauria > Squamata > Gekkonidae > Heteronotia > Heteronotia binoei. Next base: position 126,235,297 of record NC_083229.1, read on the forward strand.
TGCAGAGCATCACTGCCCCAGACAGAGAGTTCCAATGACAAGCTGTGGCTAATAGCCACTGATGGACCTCTGCTCCATATTTCTATCCAATCCCCTCTTGAAGCTGGCTATGCTCGTAGCTGCCACCACCTCCTGTGGCAGTAAATTCCACATGTTAATCACCCTTTGAGTGAAGAAGCTCTTCCTTTTATCCGTTTGAACCCGACTGCTCAGCAATTTCATTGAAAGCTCACGAGTTCTTGTATTCTGAGAAAGGGAGAAAAATACTTCTTTCTTTTTCTTTTTTTTCTGATTTTAAAAAAGTTTTATTAATTTCAAGGAATTAGGGATAGGGAATAGGAAAGGATAGGGGATAGGAGTACATATTAGTCTTATTCTGCATAAGAAATACTTTCAAATAATAAAAGTCAACATCTGCAATACTTTCTTAAAATACATAGATTGTCACATATTGTTGTCTCTAAGTATGCATCATCAACATTTTGATATTTTATGTTATAAATCTTTTTTTGTTAAAATGTCTATTGTATTTGACAATTCCAATAAAGGGAATTTTGTGTTACAGAGTACAGGAAAAGAAGAGATATAAGTTCACACCTATAAAAAATACTTTCAAAAATATGTCTTCATCGCAATACTTTCTTAAAATAGATAAATTGTCACATATTGTTGTCTCTAAACTATGCATCATCAACATTTTAATATTTTATGTTATAAATCTTTTTGTTAAAGTGCCTATTAAATTTAACAATTCCAATAAAGGCAATCTTGTGATACAAAGTGCAGGAAAAAAAGAGATATGAGTTCACACCAGAGAATCTTAAGAGTCTTGAGTGTCTAGCCAGGCATAAAATTTCATTCAATATTCTCTTGCTTCTTCCTTAGATTTCCCAGCCAACAGCTGGGACAAAAAATCCAGCTCTGCTGTTTCCAGGATTTCTCCCACTAAATCCATTCTCGTGGGAAAAATACTTCTTTCTTTACCTTCTCTATCACTCCACGGGCCAGCTGACTGGGGGTGGGAAGGAGCCTGGGAAAGCGGGAGACCCCCACTGGCACCTTGGGATTGGCTAGCTTACTAGTAGCAATTGAGAGACCGACCTGAGTTTCAGGGTGTAAACTTTTCAATGCCAGAGCTCCCTTCATCAGACAAGGGAGCTTTGACTCTCAAAAGCTTACACCTTGAAAGTCTTATCCAGGGGTGTCAAACACACATTTCAGGGGCTGCATCAGGCCCCTGGAGGGCTCCTATCAAGCCCCCGAGCAACTGGCTGTCCTCTGCTTCCTTCTCCCTATAGCTTGCTTCCTTCTGCATAATAGCTTGCTTTGCGAGGCTTGCTTGATTGCACAGGAGCTAAAGAGCAAAACCTCTATTTTCTCCATTGACTGAGGTTCCTCCCTTGGTGAGGAAGGGGAGAGGAATAGCTTGGTTTGCCAGGATCTCCCAATTGCAGCGCAGAGCTATCGAGCCAAGCCTCTCTTCCTTCTATTGGCTGAGGTTCCTCCCCTTCCCAGTCCCCCAGGGAGGGAAGGAAAGAGCCAGAGCTTCCTTTGCCCAGTTCCCTGAATCCCATGGGAGAAATACAAAGAAAGCATCTTTAAGACCAATGAGTGCTAACGTTTTAAGCATGTTTTAAGTTTTTTTAAAACATATATTTATGTTTGTCTGTGTTCTTTATAAAATTTATACCTCTGCTACCTAATCATGCATAGGTACACACTTGGGCCGGCCCGACATGGCTTGGCCCAACCCAACATTGCCCGCCCCAGCAAGGTCTCATTTATGTCCAATCCGGCCCTCATAACAAATGAGTTTGACACCCCTGCTCTTGTCGGTCCATCAAGTCCTATTGGGCAGAGTCCACAATTCCCAGGTCATGGACCAGTACTGGTCCGTGGCCTGTTGGCGACTGGGCCATGAATTGTATAATTATTTCATTTTATATTGCAATGATGTAGTAGTAGTAGTAATGATAATATAATAATAATAATAATAATAATAATACATTGGATTTATATCCTGCCCTCCACTCCAAATTTCAGAGTCTCAGAATGGCTCACAGTCTTCTTTCCCTTCCTCCCCCACAAGAGACACGCTGTGAGGTGGCTGGGGCTGAGAGAGCTCTCCCAGAAGCTGCCCTTTCAATGACAACTCTGCGAGAGCTATGGCTGACCCAAGGCCATTCCGGCAGCTGCAAGTGGAGGAGTGGGGAATCAAACCCGGTTCTCCCAGATAAGAGTCTGTACACTTAACCACCGCACTAAACTAACAAAAATAAAGTGCACAATTGTATCTTCCCGAAACCATTGCCCACCCCTCCCCGCCGGTCCGTGGAAAAATTCCACCAAACTGGTCCCTGGTGCCAAAAAGGTTGGGGACTGCTGCTATTGGGCATGCACCTGTTTTACTGCAGGCGCACAAGAGCTAAATGCTGAAAATATTTTCCAGAGGATTCTAGGGGCTGTCACAAAGGAAGTGCTTAACCTTCAGGCGGCATACCTTGCGGGGTGTTCCACCAACCATCCATCCCCATTGATGAGCCAGCCAGGTGTTCTGCTGCAGAAAGCCTCATCAATAACTGAACATCTGGACCAGACCGTAGAAATCTTCACTGGGTTTATTAATCACATGCATGACCTTTCTCGAATCGTTTGCCTATTGGCTATTGTTAAGAGAGGGTGGAGGCTGAAAGCTCTACATCACGGAAAGCATTGATACTGGTAATCAAGAGGCATTTCATTCCTTTTGATTCCTTGAAGACAGGAAAAAGAAGATTAAGTCCAAAGCCTGCGAGATTTCCGTGGAAGAACTCACTCCCCTTTGATATTTTTATCTGCCAGAAACATCAATACCTCTGATATTCACATTCTTAAAAGAATGGATGGTTTTGCAAGGCCTCTGGGTTAAATTCTTCTGCGGCACACTGGCTTGTCCTCCCACCCCCACTGATAAAGCTGTATAATGGGAGGCAGAGGTACAGGGAGATATGCTTACAAAAGCTTCCGATGGGTTTTGGTGGGCAAGAGCATCAGAAAGCCGTGGGACGGATTTGAATACCAGTTCTATTTTCTTCTTCTTCTTTTTTTCCAACTTCACCTCAAAGCCGAGTAGCAGTGTGAAGTCCTAAATCCTTTAGTAGCTGAAGTCGGCTGTAACTTCAGGAAGAAAACTCCTGTCAGCCGACCTTAAATTTCTGCCAAAATCCTCCTGCAACAATTAAGTTACTTCCTCCTTCTCTCTGGCTATTGCTGCCCCTAAAATTCCAGGGAAAGAAACCTACAAAATGCCCCCCCCCCAAAAAAAAAAGACACTTTTAAAAACCTATGTTCTGAGTACTTCTGCCAACAAAAATTGCTATTAGAGTGAGTGACTCAGCATGCCTGGATATCTGGGTAGCAGGGGTGCTACATCACTCTAAGACCAATTCCCCGCTATCCTTGTCCTGATCTCACAATCCTCTTCTCCATGGGGCCAGCACTGGCTCAAGGTCGCATGGCGCCCAGGCAGACTGGGTGGCCTGCTGCCCCTCCACAGCACCCCTGCGCCTCCCCCCTGTGATGTCGCACTCCCCACGCCTCCTCCTCCTCCCTCCCTTCTGCACCCCAGGTTGATGTCTGGAAGGGCAATCGAGAGTCACTCCGGGCTGTGCAAAGATGCCCGCCTGCTGATCACCTGATCGGCAGGTAAAACCGTGCTGCTCGCTCACTCAGCGCCTGAGCAGGAGAATGGCAGCTCGAATGAACTGTGTCCGGAAAGGGTACCATGGCTGCTCCCTCCTCCGTATTTCCTGGATGGGAAGGATGTGTGGAGGAGGGAGCAGCCGCGGTGTCTTTTCCGGACACGATTTGTTGGAGCTGCTGCTGGCCTGCCCGGGCACTGAGTGAGCGAGCAACACACTTTCCCCCACCAATCAGATGATTGGCGGGGGGGGGCACCTTTACACAGCCTGGTGCGATACTCGGTCACCCTTCCTGACATTGAAATCAACCTGGGGTGGGGAAGGGAGGAGGGAGAAGGCATGGGGGCAAACTAGGCATTTGCCAAGGGGGGAAGGGGAAGGCTAAATTTGGCACCCCTATCCTGCAGGTGCCATAGGCAACCACCTAGTTTACCTAGTGGGTGAGCTGGCCCTGCGCGGGGCTTCTGTCCAGGCCTGTAGCCAGAAAATTCCAATTGGGGGAGCCCATGGGAAATTTTTTTGGATGGAGAGGCCCGCCCTCTGGTGGCCTCCACTCTCTTCTCCACCCCTTATGCTCTGGCAGCCCCACCCCCCTCTGTATGGCACCGGCACCTCCCCCACCCTCCCTCCTTCCCTTCCTCCCAACCACCAACGCCGCAAGAACAGTGACGAGTGGGCTCCCCTGGGGCTCTTTCAAGGTGCCCCCCCCACCGATCACATGGTCAGCAGGGAAAAGCTGCAGCAGGACCGGTTGTTCTTTCACTGACTTTCCAGTGCACTGAACTTGCTGAGTGAGCCAGAAAGCTAGTGAAAGAATGGCCGGTCTGGGTGCAGTTTTTCCCTGCCGATCATGTGATCAGTGGGGGTGGGGCGCATCTTGAAAGAGCCCCAGGAGCCCGCTCATCACTATTCTTGCAGCGTTGGTGAGTGGGGAGGAGGGAAGGGAGATTGGGGCCACCAGGAAAGTGGCGGTGAAGAGAGTGAGAGCGGGGGCTGGTAAATAGAGGGGCCATGAAGGTCCAAGGAGCAGTTTGGGGGGGACGTTCCCCCCACTCTCTTGGCTACGGGCCTGCTTCCGTCCCATTTCACACATGCTGCCCTGGGGCCGCAACTCGCTCCGCCTCTTTCACGCAGCAAGCAGAAACCAGTTTTTAGAGGATCTTGCTTGCTGTGTGAAAGAGGAGAAGCGAGTTGCAGGCCCAGGGCAGCTTGTGTGAAATCGGACGGAAGCCCCGCAGAGAAGAGGAGTGTGAGACTGGGACGAGGCTAGTGAAGAATCAATCCAAGTGTGCACAAGTGCTATCTCCTTGGATGGCTTCTCTGTGTCTTAATGCGGGAGCTGCCTTCTGAGCCCTCCCCTCTCGCTGTGCACTTTGCTCTTCCCCATGCTTCACACGGCTCTTCACAGAGTCACACAAGTCTAGAGACCTTTAGTCTCTCCTGTAGAAATAGTGCCCTCATACTGCCATATACATGATTCCAGTCTGACACTTCTGGCCACTTCTCCTTAGATTAGGCTTCATTCTCTCTCTTTTTTTTTTATTTCAACCTGAATGTGAGCTGAATCTACTTGAATAAATGTAAGCAGGGGTCGTTTTGTAGAAAAATAGGCAGTGGAGCTCATCCAGGGATTGTTATGCAGCTGCACATACTATTCAATGGACAAAGAGGTGGAACTCCCAGGAGAAGGTGGAACTCTCAGAAGGAGGAGGTGGAACTCTCAGAAAGGTTCAGGAGCTGTGCTCCTGTGAGCTCCCACTGAATCCAAGGCCTGAATGTAAGTCTTGCAATATATTTCTTGAGAGATTCATTTACTGCACTCAGTATCATTATTCTGTGATTGGGCAAATACTGCTATATTAACCAAATATCCCAGCTACTACATCATGGGCACTTTGCACATCCTAAATAATGCCTTTCCATGCACTTTAGCAATTGTTTGCAAGGAGTTCACCGTTTTGAACAGTAAAATCCAGTTGCCAACTGGATTGAAAGTGCATTGAAAATGCATTCTTTAGCATGTGTGAATGCGCTGCATTTGTCCACACGCTTCCCACTTGAATCCATTGCTCACAACACTCTGCTAGTCAGAAAAAATAAAATAAAAATCACCATTGGATGATGATGATGATGATGATGAAGAAGAAGAAGAAGAAGACATTGGATTTATACTCCACTCTTCACTACATGAAGGAGTGACTTACAATCTCCTTTCCCTTCCCCTCCCCACAACAGACACCCGGTGCGGCAGATGGGACTGTGAGAGCTCTCCCAAGAACTGCTCTTGAGAGGAACAGCTCTGTGAGAACTTGTGACTGACTCAAGGTCACATCAGCAGGTTTATGTGGAGAATGGGGAATCAAACACGGTTCTCCCAGATAAGAGCCTGCTACACCAAATTTGCTCTCTTAACGTTAGGCTATGTCTGGGGAATCACTGGAAATAGAGTTAACATAGAGTTTTCTCGGATTCCTAGAGAGGCATGACATCGTTTGTGGAGAAAACCACCCCATGTCCCCCAGTCCCTCTGGACTCCCTCCCGTTGCCAGCTGCTGACTGACAGCTGTTTGCCCCCCCTAAGCAGCCCCATAATACCTGTTGCCTGATTACCATCTCCCTTAAAAAGGTAAAGGAAGGTCCCCTGTGCAAGCACCAGTCGTTTCCGACTCTGGGGTGACGTTGCTTTCACGTTTTCACGGCAGACTTTTTACGGGGTGGTTTGCCATTGCCTTCCCCAGTCATCTACACCTGCCTTACAAACATGTAAAACTATAGCCCTTAATTGAGGCCCCTGCCGACCAATGAGAGCTGCTGTTGGGCCTGTTCACAGTGGCAGCTTCTTTCAAGTGAAGGAGTCTGAACTTTTCCTAACTTAACTTTCATGGTTTTTTTTTTTAAAGAGATGTGTTTATTTATAATAATAATAATAATAATAACTTTTAATTTCTATCCCGCCCTCCCCGCCAAAGCAGGCTCAGGGCGGCTTACAACATAAAATACATTATACATCAGATTGCATGAATTGCAAATAAAATCCAAGTTAAGACAAATTACAAGTTAAAATTTACAAATTACAATGGTGCTAAAACATTCGATCTTCAATAATTCCATAAAATTCAGTAACCAAGAGCAATTTTTTAGAGGCATTTCCTAGTTTATCATTGGTTGAAGGCTAGTTTATAGAGGTGGGTCTTGCAGGCCCTGCGAAATTGTTCCAAACTCCGCAGGGCCCGCACCTCTTCCGGGAGTTGATTCCACAGCAGTGGAGCAGCAATAGAGAAGGCCCTATCTCGGGTGGCCTTCAATCTGGCCTCCCTTGGCCCAGGGATGGTCAGCTGGTTTTTTCCAGCTGACCGCAATGCTCTTTGGGGCTCATATGGGGAGAGACGGTCCTTCAGGTAGGCAGGTCCTCGGCCATATAGGGCTTTAAAGGTGATAACCAGCACCTTGTAACGAACTCGGTATCCCACTGGCAGCCAGTGCAGTCCACGTAGCCCCGGCTTTACTTCATTTGTACCCTGTCTTCCTTCCCAACAGGGACTCAAAGTGGGAAAGGGCCCCTCCGTTATACTCTCACCCAGGGCCTACAAAAAAACCCCAAACTGAACTGGCCCTTAGCAACCAATTCATGGTAACCATATCCCAAACTCAGTACTATATACAGGGGTGGAATTCTAGCAGGAGCTCCTTTGCATATTAGGTCACACACTCCTGATGTAGCCAATCATCCTGGAGCTTACAAAAAAGAGCCTTATAAGCTCTTGGAGGATTGGTTACTTCAGGGGTGCATGGTCTAATATGCAAAGGAGCTCCTGACTGTATACAACACCTCTCTTTCAACAACAGAGCCGGGGCTGCTAATTCTATCCTTCTTGTGTCTTAAGCAAAAGACTACCGGTTAGAACAGAATCGGTTGTTGGTCCTGAACGCCATAATGTTCAGCGCACCAATTGTCTCTTTTCATTAATGTCACAGTCCCTCTCATGGCCATCGTAAAAACGGCTTTTGTTCCTTTGAAGTGAGCTTTAGAGAGCCTTTGACCCAATCCAATTCTTCCATAAAACAAAACCAGGTCAACGGTAAGTTTTACATCATCAAACTGTCTGCCCTGAATAATTTCCTTTTCAGAAACACAGCTTAGGGATCTGGAAAGTCTCTATAAGGCAATAGCTTATTGAAAACTTTTGGAGGGTGAGTAATGTGGTTAAGCAACCCCCTGAGTAACTGAAATGACGAATAACCTCTAGGACACTGGAGGCAAATGCAGTTCCTTCTTTGCATTCCAAGGTTGAAATGCAATATAGCGTTTTATGAAATTTGGCACTCTAAAGCTAAATCAGCCCCCTAATGCTTGGCACTGTTGTAGTTACATTAAATTGCTTATTTGCGTTACTCCAGTGCTCTGTTTGCAGAAATCCACAGGTACATGGGCATGTTACGACACTGCGAAGCAAAAATCCCCAATTAACTTTGTCTAGGAGCCACATCAGGTGCTCTGAGAAAGGAGCAGGTAAGGACGTGTGAGGGTTTTCTTCCCCCGCCGTATTTCCAGGTGTCATCTGAAGTGGAGGATGGGGTATCTTTTTTCATTGAATCAGGGCAGGAGAATACACATTTTCACTTAGAGGCTCATGAATTCCACAGAGGTAGCCATATTAGCCTACGACAGCAAAACAGCCAAACAGGTTTCAATGCTTGCCTGTCTTGCAGGTCAGTACAAGGGTCAAGTTGGGACCCACAATGGGCAGCCATCTCATACCTCTCCTCTTTGCACCCTCCCCTCTGTCCCACCTCTTCTCTAGGGTTCCCAGCCTCATGCAGAAGGTGGGTTTTCCCCTGGTCTGGGGGCCTCCAACCTGCTGGCATGGAGCTCCATCAACACCTAATGTGTTGGGAAGGGCACAGGACTGGATACAAATGTAATCAATCAATGAATAAATGAATGAATGCGCCTAGTGCGATGGTATCACCAGGGAGTGACATCATTCCAGGCAAGAAGAAGAGAAGACCGCAGATTTATACCCCACCCTTCTCTCTGAATCAGAGTCTCAGAGAGGCTTACAATCTCCTTTATCTTCTTCCCCCACAACAGACATCCCGTGAGGTGGGTGGGGCTGAGAGAGCTCTCCCAAAAGCTGCCCTATCAAGGACAACTCCTACAAGACAACTCCTACAAGAGCTACGGCTAGCCCAAGGGCATCCAGCAGCTGCAAGTGGAGAAGCGGGGAATCAAACCCAGTTCTCCCAGATAAGAGTCCGCGCACTTAACCACTACACCAAACTGTCTCTCACGTGCGGGATGCTCTAGCATTCAGGTAAAAAGTCTATGGCACTTCCAAATGATGTCATTGCACCATGCATGCATTGCGGGCATGAGGGGCTTCCCCCACAGGCAACCAGGTAAGACCTGGCAACTTGTTCTCTCGGACTCTTTCCTTCTCTTACCCTCAACCCTTTCTGTCTTCTCTCTCCATTCATCTTTTTTTCCCACTACACCCAAGCCTACTGCCATTTCTTCTCTCTCCTCACAAAGTACTATCATTCCTTCTCTCTCACTCTCCCCGTTCTCTGGAAATCATGATCTTTTTGTGTATATAAATGGGTAGAAAAGTGTCATTTTTAAAGAAATCTGTAACAAAAATGCCTCTGGGGTACTGGTTTCATAGTCCAGTTTTTTTTTTTTTTTGTCTTGTAGTCCTTTGGAGTTCACTGTCGGGACACTTGGATATTTCTCATTCTAATAGAGAAGACAGAACTCTTAATCAACTTTACACAGTGCAATGCGAGAGAAAATTACCAAGATCAAATATATTTAGTCTACTGGGACACAATGTGCTCAGTTAAACTTCTTTATACAATGTGAAGTTAACTCTGAATTATTTATCATTCCTATCCTCTGAAGTTGGCTGCAAGCCTTTTGTCGGAATAATTTTGTTTTTTGGCAAGGCAAATAATTATACTTCTTTCTTAAAAATGAGATTGTCAATTAAGACAGAAAAACTGAGGACAGGGAGAGACTAGGAATATGAATAGAGACTGGACCAAAGAACCACTTACTCTAGCACTCAAAAGGGACCAACCAAATGCATCCAGGAAGCCAGCAAGCATAGAAAGAAAGCAATGCCCCTTCCCTTGTTTGTCCCAAGCACTGGCTATTCGATATACAACTACCCAAAAGACAACACTGATGGAACCTTGCTTTAAGAGAGCCAGTTTGGTTTAGTGGTTATGTGCGTGGACGCTTATCTGGGAGAACCGGGTTTGATTCCCCACTCCTCCACTTGCAGCTGCTGGAATGGCCTTGGGTCAGCCATAGGCCTCATAAAGTTGTCCTTGAAACGGCAGCTTCTGGGAGAGCTCTCTCAGCCCCACGTACCTTACAAGGTATCTATTGTGGGACAGGAAGGTAAAGGACATTGTAAGATGCTCTGAGACTCTGAGATTCAGAGTGTAGGGTGGAGTATAAATCCAATATCATCATCTTCTTCTTCTTCTATGAAGTAGAAGACTGCAAAACAGGAACAGCCATTGCTAGGCTTCCCAACCGGTAGGGTGGGGGACCCCTGGATTAGGAGCCTCATCCCTCACTCTCTAAAAATCTGGGTGGGGGAGTGGGGGGTGGAACGGCACTGTGTCTCTTTCCCTGCCTGGCTTCAGGCTTCTCCCTTCCTCCGGGTCACAAAGACCCGCCCACCACCGGCCTGCTATTCACTCCAGTCCGGCCTCCCTTCGCCAAGTGCATGCTGGGACTCGTAGTCCTTGCGTCCTCTCCAGCTGCCGGGTGGCATCTCCTCAAGGAGTCTGGCCGGCGGGGGGGGGGGGAGCTCTGCCCCCGGAGGACCATGTGCGTTTCTACCTCCAGAGGCTTCAGTCACTGATTGAAAGGCTTCCTCTTGGGATGGTGTGTCTGTGTTACTTTGAAGAAGTTGGCAACAACTCGTGAGTAGAGAGGCCAATCCCCCTTCAGAGTCGCCAGAAACGGGGGGGGACGGGGACGTCTGCTGAGCATTATTCTCTATGTGGAGATTGATTCTCATAGGGTATAATGGAGAATGAATCTGGAGGTTTCAGGGGCTCTGGGGGAGCTGTTTTTTGAGGTAGAGGCACCAAATTTTCAGTATAGTATCTAGTGACTCTCCCCAAAGTATCTCCCAAGTTTCAAAACGATTGGACCAGGGGGTCCCATTCTATGAGCCCCCAAAGAAGGTGCCCCTATCCTTCATCGTTTCCTATGGAAGGAAGACATTTAAAAAGGTGTGCGGTTCCTTTAAATGTGATGGCCAGAACTCCCTTGGAGTTCAATTATGCTTGTCACACCCTTGTTCCTGGCTCTGCCCTGATGTCTCCTGGCTCCACCCCCAAAGTCTTCAGATATTTCTTGAATTGGACTTGGCAACCCTAGCCATTGCAAAGCAATGTACATGAATAAATTATCAGGAATGCTGATCTGCACACTGGCAAGCTGATAAGACTAGAAACACAGCAAACAATAGCAATAGCAGGATTAAAATCCCTCTACTTCACACATACACACACAAAGAGAACTGGTAAGCAGCAGAAAAACAGTATAAAACTAAGGTTGCCAGCCAACCACTAGCAACTTCCAAGAGATTTAGGTGGTTGGGAAATGCAAATAGGGGTTGTTCTGATGCCACAACTCCAATTCCAACATGACCCTGGATGTAACGTCATCATAGTGCTGTAGGATCCCCCCCTTCCAATTTATATGATTTTATCATAGAACCTGGGGGAGTCTTAGAATGTCACCCTGGTCCTATAATGTCACCTCCAGGTTTGCACTGGAAAAAGGAATGAGGAAGTGTCAAGACTCAGGGGGGTCTTACCAAGTGCTGCCACCACTCTGGGTTAACGGTTCCCCTTGAGAAGGCCCAGAATCCCCTCCCAAGCCCATCAGTCCTCCTGTAGCTTAGGCCAAATAATAGGCGTGAGGACCAGGCAGAGTGAACAACAACGAAAAGGTTTATTGCAGTGCAATATAAACTAACAAGGTGCATTAACCAGTAAAACGGCAAAGGGAAAATAACCAAATTTCCTAACGTGTCTATTTCTACAGTCCCTACTCTAATACTCTAATACTACACTTACCCCCTTGGGTAAGGGCCTTTCCCATGCTTCTAGCTCTCCAGGTGACAACCGGCTTCCAGCTAAGCCTTCCAGGGAAAGGACACCCACTTCCTGGGCTTCGCCTTTATATATTCTCTTCCCAGGCCCCACCCCTCTCTGGGCCTGTTTCCCTCCAAACCCCTTGCTACCCAATCAGAGGGGCAGATGGGATCCTGGAAGATGTAGGCTTTTCCCAGTAACTCCTAAGCAGGCTTCCCTGAGACCCGCAGGCCTCACTAGGCCCAGGATTATGACAGGGAGTGAGAGGAAAAAGTGAAGGGTGGGGAGAAAGGGAAGGAACCAAAGGTGGGGGAATCCCCCCTCCCTGCAAGTGAGTGTGTGACCGATTTTGCATTAAGACTTGTTCCAAGTAGAGAACCGTTTTGCTCCCGGGCCTTCTCTCCGTTTTCGCACAAGCTGCCACGGAACTGCAAGTTGAGTCACCATTCTCCCGTGGCAAGCAGAAACCACTTGTAAGAAGATCTCACTTGCTGAGGGAAAGCGGAGTGCCAACTCGCAGCTCTGGGGCAGCTTGTGTGAAAACAGAGAGGAGCCCTGGGAGTAAAAGGGCTCTCCACCTGGATCGAGCCTAGTGCAAAATCAGTCTGTGTCTGTTTCAGGACAGGAGTTAGAAGGACAAGAGGGACAGAGGTTAGGAGAGCAGATAACAAGAGAAGGACAAGCATTGGTTGAGGGAGAAGAAGAGAAAGAGTGAGAGAAGGAATGAAGGGTGGGGAGAAAGGGAAGGTATCAAAGGTGGGGGTGGGGATTCCCCCTCCCTGCAAGTTTCTTGTGGGTCCCCCACTTGTGTCTCCCACTTTGTTTTTAATGGTAACCGGAAAAAAGCCCAAAGGAAAAAAGCCCAATGGAAGAAAGACCAAAGAAAAAAACCTCACAGACATAAATGCTCACAGGAAAAAAGCCCATACTGAAGAAGCCTACATGGAAAAAAGCCCCCATGGAAAAATACGAAAAGCAACATAGATGTTTATAATTGTGGATAACCATTAACAATATTTTGTTGTTATTTTAAGGATTAAAATAAGTCATATTCACATGCAACAAAAAGTGACCATTTTGTTCTCAAAGGACTTTATTAAGAAGGAAAAACAATCATAACAGAAATTAAACTCTTCATAGAAATATGTATTTAAATAAAATTAAATACTTTAACTTTGTTAATTTACAATTGGTCAAACTTTTTAATGTTAACACATTGTGGTACGCCCAGCGATCGCGACAAAAGACTATCTAACCCTAAGAGTAAAAGCAACAATTATTTAACAACAATAATAACTCAGATAGAATTCTTCATTGCAAATGAGCCAATCTCTTTAAGCAACTAAGGTCGTTTTCCCACTGACCTTATTCCGGAGCGACGTCCCTCTTCACCGCGCAGCGTCTGCGCGGATTTCGCACTAATTGCTCCGCAGAACCCGGAAGAGCCGCGGCTTCTGAGTCGCGAATGTAAACCGCCAAAAACCAGTTTACATTTGCGACGCAGAAGCCGCTGCTCTTCCAGGTTCTGCGGAGCAATTAGTGCGAAATCCGCGCACACGCTGTGCAGTGAAGAGGGACGTCGCTCCGGAATAAGGTCAGTGCGAAAACGACCTAAGTTTCTCTTCCACCTGCTCACATTGTTGCACAGAAGTGGCCTGGGCCGTACGCAAGCAAGCCCCATCCTCCTAAGCAGTAGGCCAAAAGCTGAGAACGTCAGAGGCTGGTTTGCATTCTAGCCAATGGCCACTGGTTGGACAGCCAGCAACCAACAGGGTTTTTGTTGTTGTTGTTCCTGATGCGAAACAGAAAGCCAGGGAAGATGGCCTCTCTTTTAAAACAGGCATTTCGGACAAGAAATGTCCAAAGGTACAGGCCTTCGACAAGAGGTGCTGCAATTTGCCTGTGGCCCTGAGCAAACCAGGAGTACGGAAGCGCAACAAGCTCTGGCAGAGTATTGCATTGCATACTTTGTCTGATGGTTGAAATCACATTTTGTGTTTCTTTTGTAAGCTGCTTTGAGATCCTGGTGTGGCACAAAAAAAAAAGGGTAAAGGTAGTAAGTGGAACAGTCGTTCCTCAGTGGAACAGGCTTCCTCAGGAGGTGGTAGGCTCTCCTTCCTGGGAGGTTTTCAAACAGTGGCTAGATGGCCATCTGACAGTGATGAAGATCCTGTGATTTTTTTTTTTTTGGGGGGGGAGGTGTATTTGTGAATTTTATGTATTTTGCAGGGGGTTGGACTAGATGACCCTGGAGATCCCTTCCAACTCTATGATTCTATAATTCTAGGCCCCTCTGCCAGCACCAGTCGTTTCTGACTCTGGGGTGACATCGCATCACAATGTTTTCATAGCAGACTTTTTACGGGGCGGTTTGCCATTGCCTTCCCCAGTCATCTACACCTTCCCCCCAGCAAGCTGGGTACTCATTTTACCAACCTCGGAAGGATGGAAGGCTGAGTCGACCTTGAGTCGATCTACATGGGGCTGCCATTGTACAGAACGCGGAAACTACAGCTAGTGCAGAATGCAGCGGCCAGGCTGTTAGTGGGACTACCACGGTGGGAACATGTACAGCCTAGGCTGCGGGAGCTGCACTGGCTGCCAATTGTGTACTGAGTTTGTTACAAGGTGCTGGTTATTACCTTTAAAGCCCTATATGGCCGAGGACCTGCCTACCTTAGGGACCGCCTCTCTCCATATGTTCCCCAGAGAGCATTGAGATCTAGTTCCCAAAATCTTCTACAAATCCCTGGGCCAAGGGAGGCCAGACTGAAAACAACGAGGGAGCAGGCCTTCTCTACAATGGCTCCCCAATGGTGGAATCAACTACCAGAGGAGGTGCGAGCCCTGCAAGACCCAAATCAGTTTCGCAGGGCTTGCAAAACCATCCTCTGTCAACTTGCGTTTAAGATGGAACCCGGGTAATGACACCTAGCCATCCTATACATATATCGAACTGTAGCACTTTAATTTGTAGCCTATAATATTTTAATTCTTTATTTAACTTAATTTGAATGTAATTTAACTATATTTTAATTGTCTTTTATAGTAATGATTGTATTTTATTGTAATCATGGTATATACCATGTCCTGTGAGCCACCCTGAGCCCGCCTCGGCGGGGGAGGGTGGGATATAAGAATAAAATTATTATTATTATTATTATTATTATTATTATTATTATTATTATTATTATTATTATTATTATTATTATTATTATTATTATTATTATTATTATTGAGCCAGCTACCTGAACCCACCCTTCAAATCAGCCATTTTCTCCAAGGGAGCTGATCTCTACCACCTGGAGATCAGTCATAATACCAGGAGATCTTCAGGCCTCACCTGAAGGTTGAAAAGCAACCCAAGAGAAACCAGAGAAAGAAGGAGAATTTGAACAGTTGCACTTGAGTCTTGTGAAGTGCCTTGAAGTGTTCTTGCTTTATCCTAAACTGTGAAGCAATAAGCTGGAAAAAGTGTTTGTGAGACGGGAAACTGGGTTGCTGACCCATCGCACAAGGATGGATCATGCATAGCTTCATTTATTTGAAGATGGTGCAGAATTGTTTTCTGTGGCCCTGGAAGGTAGGACCAGAACCAGTGGGTTGAAATTTAATCAAAAGAGTTTCCGGCTCAACATTAGGAAGAATTTCCTGACCGTTAGAGTGATTCCTCGGTGGAACAGGCTTCCTTGGGAGGTGGTGGGCTCTCCTTCCTTGGAGGTTTTTAAACAGAGGCTAGATGGCCATCTGACAGCAATGACGTTCCTGTGAATATAGGGGGAGGTATTTGTGAGTTTCCTGCATTGTGCAGGGGGTTGGACAAGATGAATCTGGAGGTCCCTTCCAAATCTATGATTGTATAGCTGTGCATCTGAATATTGGATGTGTTCTATGCACCTGAAGAACATGCACTTTATAAGGACTTTCTAAGATGGTGTTACCAATATTCCTTTAGATGCATGCCTTCCGGGGAATTCTTTTTGTGGCTTTCTTTAGTAGTTTTTTGTATCTCCATTTATATGTATTGTGGCTTTCTTTGGAATATTCTGTGGCTTTCTTTGAATATTTACGGTTGTTAATGTTATAAAATCCAACTGAAGGATTAGTTTTTGCTTATTTTTGTGAGGCTTGGTTCCACGGAGCTTCGGCTTTCCCCTGCCTCGCCTGAAAGTTGGCAACCAAGATGTGGAATTAACTAGCCTCGCTGGTTAAGCAACTTCCCCCTTTAAGGCTTGCTCCTTGAGCGTAGTGAGTTCAAAAGCCGGATGCGGAACCCGGAAGGCTCTGTACGGCTCCTCTTGGCAATTTCGTTTATTTTCACCTACTGTCACTCTATCTAAATTAGCTTCCCCGCTTAATCGCAGAAGGGATTCAAATACTGGGTTTAGCGTAAAGAGCTAATTCCAAATGAGGCTATTCAGTGACTATTGCCACTTCATTAAGTTTATAATGTTAATGTACGTACACTCCAATATGTAATTAGTTTTAATAGTTGCAATGGCTGCAAGATTAAAAAGGAGATGGAAAGTTCTTCTCCCCCCTCCTACAGTTATTCTTTTCAGCTTCAAAAGTGTTCCAATTAACCTCTCCCTTCAGTTCGGAAGGCGCTCCATTCATTCCCTTTAACAGTTGGTGCAGGGAAATATTACTGAAATGCCTGTTCATGTAGCCAAAATTTGCATATTACTAAGATGACGATTATCCCTTTTTTGTTCACAGTCGTTTGGAATCCATACATAAAATCCCAGGGTTTTTGTTTTTTTTTAAATGTGCTGTCTACCATAGAAAGCAATAGCTGCATCTCACAGTGTAGTAAAATCTGTCCTATTAATAAAGAGCACGGGAATAGCGGAAACCTACCCCTCCCCCCATACACACACTGCAGTTTCAAATTTCGAAAATTTCCCTGGAAGTTTCTTGCCGCAAATGGGCTCAACCCATTCCTTCACATATCATTAACCAAACCGACATGGTGGAAGAAAGCAGAAAACTGAATATGTGATCGTGGCCATTTACTTATGGTTACAGCTGCAATGACATCACACAGTTACTTACCTTAGAACTAGATTACGCAAAAATTCAAAGGCCTTTGCCAATATTATAAAATGGTGGTTGCTTTTTCGTAGAAAAAGAGGTGCCAGAGCTCATTAGCGCAACTCATTTACATAACTCATTGGCATATGTCACACACCCTTGACATCACCAAAAGGTGTACTAAATTATATCAGCTTAGCACCTATAGTAAAACGCTTCTTGAATTAGAATTGTCATAATAAAACCTTACTCCTATCCAGTGTTCCCTCTAAGCTGAGTTAGTGTGAGCTAGCTTACAGTTGTTTAGCCTCTGGCTCACACATTTCTGTTTTAACTCATGAAAAATGGTCCCAGAGCAGACTAATTTATGCAGTAGCTCACAACTTTAATGCTAGTAGCTCACAAAGTAGAATTTCTGCTCACAAGACTACACAGCTTAGAGGGAAGACATACTTTTAAAAGAACTTGACCAGCACAACCACGTTTAATCAGGCTGGGGAGAAAAGAGCTACAGCCTGTGCCTATGGGAGGGACAGTGACTCACCGGTAGAGAATCTGCTTGGTAAGCGGAAGGTCCCAGGTTCAATCTCTGGCATCTCCAACTAAAAAGGGTCCAGGCATGAAAAACCTCAGCTGGAGATCATATATATATATATATATATATATATATATATATATATATATATATATATATATATATATATATATATATATATATGTTGTTCAATCGCACACTCGAGTCCAACTCTTTGCAACCCCATAATTTTTGATGGACTCCAGCATTATGTCAATGCAAGTTACAAGGAGCCTCTGTCTCCAGGTTGTGATGGAAAACCAGCAGCCCAACATGGAGATAGCTGCAGGACCTGGGGGACTCTTCACACGTGACCTTCCAGCGATAAATCCAGCAGACCTAAATTGCTCCACTCCTGTAGATTCAGGCAAGACATAAGGTTGCTGAGATGTAGATTCTTTCTTTTTTATCCTGCATAATAGCCTGGGTATTGAGCTGCTTCTTTTCTCACCCACGCAGACCTGGTTGGTAAGGTGCAAGGCCATCCGATTAGAAAAGACTTGGATGACCCCAGGATTTCTAACAACCTGCAGCATGGTATGTTTTCATTATCTGCGGGGGTAGTTAACAATCTTACCAGCCCCCCCCTTATTAAACTCTATAAATTTAGCAATAAAGTGCAAAGGCCACCCTTCATACAGAATGGAGACTCATTCCAGGCAGTAAGTGGACACTTTACAGCTGTAGAACATTCCAACAATCATTGCTCTGTCCACAATCCTTTTTCTTGACCACAAACAAAAGATCCCGGAGCCTTTACTGTGCAGGTTGTAAAGAATTTGTAATGCGTTGCGGCGCTTTCCGTGGACATTTAACATCTAAATGCGCCACGTACTAAGCCAAACTGCAAACATAATTTATTCTCGAAATTATCAGGCTCCCTTCATGCCATGGTGGAGTCATAAGAACATAAGAGAAGCCATGTTGGATCAGACCAACAGCCCATCAAGTCCAACACTCTGTGTCACACAGTGGCAAAAAATTTTATATACACATATACACTGTGGCTAATAGCCACTGATGGACCTGTGCTCCATATTTTTATCTAACCCCCTCTTGAAGGTGGCTATGCTTGTGTCCGCCACCACCTCCTGTGGCAGTGAATTCCACATGTTAATCACCCTTTGGGTGAAGAAGTACTTCCTTTTATCTGTTTTAACCTGTCTGCTCAGCAATTTCATCGAATGCCCATGAGTTCTTGTATTGTGAGAAAGGGAGAAAAGTACTTCTTTCTCTACTTTCTCCTTCCCATGCATTATCTTGTAAACCTCTATCATGTCACCCCGCAGTCAGCGTTTCTCCAAGCTAAAGAGCCCTAAGCGTTTCAACCTTTCTTCATAGGGAAAGTGCTCCAGCCCTTTAATCATTCTAGTTGCCCTTTTCTGGACTTTCTCCAATGCTATAATATCCTTTTTGAGGTGCGGCGACCAGAACTGCACACAGTACTCCAGACTTTCCAGTGTAGTTTGCTTTGGAAACGTTTTGACAGTTAGCTGCTGGGCTGACATTTCATAACTAGCAAAATGGGGGGAATGAGCCCTTTGGCGCAGAGTGGTAAAGCTGCCGTACTGCAGTCCGAGCTCTCTGAGTTCGATCCCAGCAGATGCTGGGTTCAGGTAGCCGGTTCAAGGTTGACTCAGCCTTCCATCCTTCTGAGGTCGGTAAAATGAGTACCCAGCTTGCTGAGGGGAAAGCGTAGAGGACTGGGGAAGGCAATGGCAAACCACCCCATAAAAAGTCTGCCGTGAAAATGTTGTCATATGATGTCACCCCAGAGTCAGAAACGACTTGTGCTTGCAGAGGGGACTACCTTTACCTTTTCACCTTAAAAGAGGGGGGGGGAAGGGGGGTGTCAAATTATTTATCAGGAGGAGCTTCTCAGAACACCTCTATTGGGAATTCATTAATCTACCCCAATCCTGGCTGGTGTTGCATATGCAGTTTATATGCCACCTTTCTACATTTGCTAGTGAAAAGCCGAGGGGCTCTCATGTTGCAAAGAAAGAAAGAAAGAAAGAAAGAAAGAAAGAAAGAAAGAAAGAAAGAAAGAAAGAAAGAAAGAAAGAAAGAAAGAAAGAAAGAAAGAAAGAAAGAAAGAAAGAAGAAGTGGGAGGGAGGGAGGGAGAGAAGTGGAAATTTAGCAACTTTAACTGCTGGCTGGCTTGGCTTGGAGAAGTGATTTAAAGAAACAAATGCCTTCTCCAAGCTGGTTTATGGTGCAGCGGGGGCTTCAGGAGTCACACAATATGTGGGAAAGAGCCACATGTGGCTCCCAAGCCACAGTTTGGCCACCTCTGGTCTACATCCTGGTGCAATAAGGGGCATCACACTATTACTGACCTTCATGACTGCTACCTTCACCATTTTGAAGATGGAAGGGAATTGTTGTAGGATATCCACCCACATTTCTGAGGCTGTTTGGGAGCTGAACATGAGAAGAAATCTGATCCCCTATTGGCCTGCTCGTACAGGTAGATGGTTTATGACACGGGTGGCCAAAGTTGCTTAATATAAGAGCCACAGAGAATAAACATCAGATGTTTGAGAGCCCCAAGACATGAACATCAGAGTTTGAGAGCCGGAAGGAAAGAAGGAAAATAGATGGGAGGGAGGGAGATGTAGAAAGCTGGCTGGCTTGGCTTGCAGAATTGATTTAAAGAGAGAAATGCCTTCTCCAAGTCAGCCAATGGGGTGGTGGGGGCTTCAAGAGCCACACAAGCAGCGTTCCCGCTAAGCTGAGTTAGCATGATCTAGCTCACAGATTTTTAGCCTCCAGCTCACACATTTTTGTCTTAGCTCAGGAAGGAAGACCCCAGAGCACACTAATTTATGCAGTAGCTCACAACTTTAATGCCAGTAGCTCACAAGTAGAATTTTTGCTCACAAAACTCTTCAGCTGAGAGGGAACATTGCACACGATATGTGTGGAAGAGCCACATGAGGCTCCCGAGCCACAGTTCGGCCATCCCTGGTTTATGCTGTATTCGTAGTGAAATGCTGGCACTCTATAACTCATTTATAAGGGAAAGTTCTTTGTGCACAGGATATGGCTTTTCAACAGGTTCACTTTTTTGTGTGTGGGGGGGAGGCTAGTTGGGACAAAACTATCATTAACATGCTAATCTAAGTCGATCCTGGGTAGCATAGCAGTTTCAGGGTATTTATATCTTCTTTCCCCATTTGCAAGAGACAATTCGTTTTCGTTTTATCTCAAAGCTTGACGTTATTAATGCTGCAATTGCTAAATGTTTATTACTGCAAAGTTCACCACCACCACCCCCCCCCCCAGACAAGCCCAGCGCCTGATACACAAGCCAGTTATTGGATGCATCCCCAACCAATTGTTAAAATGACTAGAGGGTTTTTTAAATTTAGGAAAAGGTAGTTTCCTCTGAAAGCACCAAGTCATTACTTACCTATGGGGTGATGTCACATCATGACATTTTCTTGGCAGACTTTTTACAGGGTGGTTTGCCATTGCCTTCCCCAGTCATCTACACTCCCCCCCCCCCCCGCAAGCTGGGGACTCATCTTACCAACCACGAAAGGATGGAAGGCTGAGTGAACCTTGAACTAGCTACCTGAACCCAGCTTCCACTGGGATCGAACTCAGGTCGTGAGCAGAGCTTGTACTGCGGTACTGCAGCTTACCACTCTGTGCCACGGGGCTCTAGAAATACAGGGCACCCCAAATGAAGAGGCAAGGGGAGAAGAACAGGTTCAGGATATCCCAGGGTTTTAAAGGAGATCAGAGTCAAGGAAACAAATGGATATATATAAGAGATTATAAAGAAAAGACCTCTAAAAAAGAAGGGAGGAATATAGAGGTGGTTCGAAAAGTAAAGTAATACAAATAGAGAGCGAATCCCATTTCAACATAATCTCAACTCAATTCAATTTTAATATGGTGAATGACCAGCATGAATTAAAAAAATAAACAAACACAACCCAGTTAACAGAAGTTAAAATGATTGAGCAGAGCTTGCAGCTCACTCCTCTGCACCACGAGACTCCTAGGGTGAGGTCAGACGTCCATTAAATCCCATTACCGGCATGAGTGGAGTCTGGAAGCTTGTCGGATTTTCAGCGGTTGTCCAAACGTCAGCATGTGCGAATGGTGGTTAGCTCGTTCCAGTCCCGTGTTGCTATGACTGGGGCATGGAGTAATTTGATACTAGAGATTTTTAAACACCTGTTTTTATCGATAAACAGAAATCCAGAGGGGAAAAAAACAACAACTGTTTGTTTCTATTACAAGGACAAAAACACGAGGTCTGCACTTCTCCTTTCAGTGACACCGATTTGCCAGCGTAAAGTTTGCCAGAACCTCCCTAACAGCTTTCTTTAAGGGTAAATGATGCCTTCCCTAGGAAACACAGTGAGGTGAGCAGAGAGGGAGGGCAACGGCCCTGAGTCTGCCAAAGGCACACTTTACTGTATAGCACACTGGACAAAAGGCATCAACAAAGTTCCTCTCACACGTGTCCCTAGGTGGTCCACAAGTCTTCATGAACCAGCCCCTCAATCATATGAACATATATGAACATATGAAGCTGCCTTCTACTGAATCAGACCCTGGGTCATTCAAAGTCATTATCGTTTACTCAGACTAGCAGCAGCTCTCCAGGGTCTCAAGCTGAGGTTTTTTACACCTACTTGCCTGGACCCTTTCTAGTTGAAGATGCCAGGAATTGAACCTGGGACCTCCTGCTTACCAAGCAGATGCTCTACCACTGAGCCACCATCTCTCCCCTGCTCTCCAGGGTCTCAAGCTGAGGTTTTTCACACCTACTTGCCTGGACCCTTTCTAGTTGAAGATGCTAGGGATTGAACCTGGGACCTCCTGCTTACCAAGCAGATGCTCTACCACTGAGCCACCAGCAGGGTAGGAACAGCAACCTATTCTAGAAGGAGTGTCAGATTCCCTGGGATGAAGAGTCAATGGCTATGCAGAGCCAAGCGTTGGCAAAGACAAACAAGTTGTGGCTCTGTCAGCTCCATCCCATGTCTGCATCAGTGAATCTCCCAGTGCGGTCCACTCTCCCCTGAAGGAGAATGGATGAGTAATTTACACAGTTTTCATACTTGGTGTCTCTACCTGCTGATGAACGAATGGCAAGATGAGTGCCGTTGATGGTGCCAATGTGTTGTAGGAATCCCAGATGCCTGAATCCATTCGTCATCTGAAACAAGGCTTTTTTTGGTAGGAAAAGTCCAACAGGAATTCATCTGCATAACAACCTGCACCCTCTGACGCCAAGCCAGCCAGAACTTCATTCCTGTGCATTTCTGCTCAAAAAAAGTCCTCATCTGAAATAAGGCACATGTCAACAAAAGAAGGGAAAAGCCCCGTGGTGCAGAGTGTTAAAGCTGCAGTACTGCAGTCCTAAGCTCTGTTCACAACCTGAGTTCAATCCGCAGTGGAAGCTGGGTTCAGGTAGCCGACACGAGGTCAGTCTTCCATACTTCTGAGGTCGGTAAAATGAGTACCCCATTTTCTAGGGGGAAAGCGTAGATGACTGGGGAAGGCAATGGCAAACCACCCCATAAAAAGTTTGCCGTGAAAACGTTGTGAAAGCAATGTCACCCCAGAGTCGGAAATGACTGGTGCTTGCACAGGTGACCTTTCCTTTCCCAATTTTTCTTTTAAAAAGTCTCTAAAATTGTGAGAACAGCAGGAACAGCTAGAAATCTCTTTCAAAAATAAGAGCACTGCTGCACTTAATGAAATATAACAATGTAGGGATGCACTACTGTCAATGTGCTTGCTCAGTTAAAAGAAAAAAATTGACAAAAGGTGGGGAAAACATTATCTTTGCCAGTTCAGTGCTCAGGCACTGTCTTCCGATACAGCTCAGTTTCCATAGCGAAACACGCTTCTAGAATTATCTCACCAATGGTGGAAAGTCAACACCAAACTGCTCTTGGACCTCCCTTTAGGTATTTGGGTTGGCAATCGCTACAGGCTTCTCTAAAGGAATAGACTCCCACATCGTGGCCAATTTCCATGAAGGTTTGCTTGGTCATGCAAAAAATTGTACAGCCGCTTCTCATCTCTCCAAATTCCAAAACCAAAATTGTCCCACCAGTCTGAGGTCCTGGACTACACCCAATACCAATGAGAAATGGGCACGCCAGCTAGGACATGCAATACAGCCTGGCACACTGGGAGAAGGATCAGGGGTTGCATCGCTGAGCTTTCCACCTTCACATTGATAGGCATGCGTGTGTTGGCCACAAGGTCACTCACATGGACCTTCCGTTTCTGAAAAATGTTTATGCTCATGTCATTCGCTGTTTATTATTTTCTTCTTGATTGCTTTTCTCACAACCAGACTCATAAACAGCAGACCCTCACCCTACAAAAGGGAAGCCTAAAAATTACTGCAAATGTTATCATGTAACTTAACAACAGCTGCTAGCAATTTCACCAGACATGAAGTGACTTGTTTATTCTTTCTTTCAAATATATTTTATTGCATTTAACTCATCAGATGCAAAGGTCATACATATCATGTAGCAAACATATAACATAATAAGCTAAATAGTTTACTCATTAAAATTGATTATACAGTTTTAATCTTCACATGAAAATGTACATATATCATATATTTGAACTTATTGACTATGAACTAAAGGAAGTCATATTGTAAGGGCTAACAGCATAGCTGAGATAAAATTCTACCATAAAGAAAGATCATTCATTATAGTAGGAATAGATTCTTGTGAAGTAAGATATTCTAAAATAGGAAACCAGATAGCAGAGAAAGTAGAAGATAAGTGAGGACGTTCAAGTTGATTGATTTCAGAGATTTGACTTGTTTATTCCTTATTTCTGAGTAGCCAAGATGATTTAGTTTCTGAAGAGCTACAGCCCGGATTAACTAATGGAGAGACCAATTCAGCTATCTGATCTGAAAATGTGGTGCCGTCAAAAAAAGTTTGATCCACAGAATCGATTCTGGTTTTGCCACAATTGCTAAGTCTCTCTGAGTATGGAGTTCCATTGAATTTTATCTTCCTAATATCACCACTGAAGGAAGGACATTCAGGCATGTAAGAAGAGTTAGCTCAGAAAGATAGTTTGGCATTTTTGTTGGAGGAAGAATGCCTACTGAGAAAGGTGAACATACTCTATGAGCTCTAATCAACATACTCTCTTAATCAAAGTCCCCTGAGACATCTTCTAATCAGCTGGGTCAATTCTTGCCTAATCATTATTTTTGTCACATCATGGGCAGTGCCCAAACATGATAATTTATGATCCGGTAATCTGTCCCAATTAGTTGTGTGATGGCCCAACTTCTCTCTCTCTTTCTCAAGTGACTACCTTGCTGGATCAGGGAAATGATTTCAGTAAGGCTTTGATAAGTTCCACATACTATCCTTGTTGACAAGTTTGTAAAATTATTGGATCCTGTTACCATTAGGTGGATCTGTAACTGGTTGACAGATCGCACCCAAAGAGTGCTTGTGAATGATTCCTCATCCTCTTGGAGAGAAGTGACAAGTGGAGTGTCTCAAGGATATGTCCTGAGGCCTGTTTTGTTCAACATCTTTATAAATTATTTAGATGAAGGAATACAGGCAATGCTTATTAAATTTGCAGATGACACTAAATTGGGAGGGGTTGCAAATACAGTAGACTAGCTAGAAAACTGGGCTAAAAACCATTAAAATGAATTTTAACAGGGATAAATGTAAAGTTATGCATTTAGGTAGGAAAAATCCAATGCATGGCTATAGGATGGGGGAGACTTGTCTTAGCAGTAGCATGTGCGAAAAGGATCCTGGGGTCTTAGTGGACTATATGATGAACATGAGTCAACAGTATGATGTGGTGGCTAAAAAGGCAAATGGAATTGTAAGCTGTATCAACAGATGTATAGTGAAGTGACGGTATCGCTTTACTCTGCTCTGGTAAGACCTCACCTGGAGTATTGTGTTCAGTTTTGGGCACCACATTGTTAGAAGGATATAGACCAGGGGTGGCCAACGGTAGCTCTCCAGATTTTTTTGCCTACAACTCCTATCAGCCCCAGCCATTGGCCATGCTGGCTGGGGCTGATGGAAGTTGTAGGCAAAAAACATCTGGAGAGCTACCGTTGGCCACCCCTGATATAGAGAAACTGGAATGGGTCCAGAGGAGGGCAACAAAGATGTTGAGGGGTCTGGAGACCAAGTCCTATGAAGAAAGGTTGAAGAAGCTGGGCATGTTTAGCCTGGAGAGGAGGCTGCTGAGAGGTGATATGATCACTATCTTCAAGTACTTGAAGGGCTGTCATCTAGAGGATGGTGTGAAATTGTTTTCTGTGGCCCCAGAAGGTAGGAACAGAACCAATGGGTTGAAATTAAATCAAAAGAGTTTCCAGCTCAACATTAGGAAGAACTTCCTGACCATTAGAGTGGTTCCACAATGGAACAGGCTTCCTTGGGAGGTGGTGGGCTCTTCTTCCTTGGAGGTTTTTAAACAGAGGCTATATGGCCATCTGACAGCAATGAAGATCCTGTGTATTTAGGGGGAAGTATTTGTGAGTTCCCTGCATTGTGCAAGGGGTTAGACTAGATGACCCTGGAGATCCCTTCCAACGCTATGATTCTATGATTCTCTAGTCTGAGGAGACATGATTCTTGATTTGATTTTAGATCCTAATTTTCAGATTGAATACTTTGTCACAGGCCTTTGCTTCAAAGGACATCTCCCCAACTGGTATGGTAAGATCAAGTAAACACAAATGATGATGTTGTAGGGTTGGTACTGGCTGTTCTTGCTGGAAAACCATTGGGAGATAGAGGAAGAGTTAGGGTTGCCAGCTGCAGGTCAGACAATTTCTTGACAAGAAGAAGGGAGTGGAGCCAAATAAGAGGAATCTAAATGGAACGTTGCAGCTTGACAGTACTGTGCAGCTGTGATACAGCAATTGTGCAAAGCAAGCCACCACCATGTCACAAGTGACGTTCCCACCCCAATTAGGAAAAGCTTGTGGGTTTTTTAGTTGCAGAATAAATACATCATGAGGGTTTGTAGAATCTTTTGGGCTCAAGTGCCGTGTTCTACTGGAGAAAGTTTTCCTTCCAGACGTTCTGTTCTCAGCTGCGGAGAACATCCTCAGTGGTGTTGCAGCCGGAGCAGGCGCTCTGACCTTCTTGGCTGCTGTGCATTGAGTGGGGCCAGGGCTGCTGGAGAGCTGCTATTTCTAGGCTGGAGGGGGCGTGATGAAAGGGCAATTGGTTTGTGAATGTGCCCATTGTTTGGTGGGGCTTCCTGGAAGGGTAGTGATAAGGAAACTGGCTGTTGAATGTGACCATTGTTCTGTGTTAATTGAAGGGTTTTGAAGATAAGGAAGATGGTTGTTGACTGTGCTGATTATTCTGTGGAATTTGTTGGTTGTTCTGAGACTTTCTGCAATTTACAGTCTGTAGGGTGTTTTGCAGAGCTGGGTACCAAGATTGGTGGATGAAAATGCCTTCTTCCTTTCTGTTAAAATTGTGCTGGTGTTTGTAAATCTCAATAGCTTCTCTGTTCAGGCGGGTATGATAATGTGAGACTGTAGAAAATACATCATGATTCAGAAGAAAACATAGATTAAAAAGAATGGTGTGAAATGCAAGCACAGAATCTGAATCTAGGGTTGTCAGGTCCAATTCAAGAAATATCTGGGGACTTTGGGGGTGGAGCAAGGAGACTTTGGGGGTGGAGTCAGGAGACATTGAGGGTGGAGCCAGGATCAAGGGTGTGACCAGCATGATTGAACTCCAAAGGGAGTTCTGGCTGTCACAATTAAAAGGACTGTACGCCTTTTAAATGCCTTCCCTCCCTTGGAAATAATGAAGGAAAGGGGCTCCTTCTTTGGGCACTCATAGAATTCCACCCCCTTGTTCAATATTTTTGAAACTTGGCGAGTATTTTGAGGAGAGGCACCAGATACTATGCTGCAAATTTGGTCCAACTACCTAAAAAAACAGCCCCCACAGAGCCCCAGATACCCATGCATCAATTCTCCAACATACCCTAAGGGAATCGGTCTTCATAGGGAATAATGGAGTGCCCAGCAGACATTTCCTCCCCCCACCCCCAGTTTCTGATGACCCTGAAGCCTCCGAACCGGTGAATCCCCTGCCCCTGGGGATTGGTAACCCTATCCGAATCCAAGCTTCATAACTCAACTTCTATAAAAATTTGTGGTAGGCTGTGCATGTGTGATAGGCCCAGATCACTTGGCCTTGCCACAATCCCAGTGATGATCAGGCCCATTTGGCATTATATGCCCCAGAGGTCGCTTTGCTCGGCCTCCCAGGATCTTCTGATAGTCCCCGGCCCAAGAGATGCCTGTCTTGCCTCTACCAGGGCCAGGACTTTCTCAGTCTTGGCCCCAACCTGGTGGGATCAGCTCCCTATGGAGATCCGGGTCCTACCTGGCTTGCTGGTCTTTCGTAGGGCCTGTAAAACAGAGCTGTTCCGGCAGGTCTTTGGATGAGTCAGCGGGCATCTATCTATCTATTAGATCGGTTGGGATCCCCCTTACGGCTACACCCCCACGGCCTGCTGCACTACTGTATTGCGGTTCTGTATTGTGACGTTACTTTTGTGCTGTACTATCTTGGTTTATATCATCTTGTTGAACTAACCTGTTGCACTTTACCGAATGTTGAAGCTGATTTTATTATGATTTTATTGTGATTTTATCTCAAATTGTTGTACTCTGCTCTGAGCCCCCCAAAAGGGGGAAGGGGTGGAATAGAAATAAAATAATAATAATAATAATTTTTAAACAAACAAATTATTCTCTCCAATGACATTGGAGTCTATGTGGTCTGACGAGTGGGCGTTGTAACACCTAGTTTGACCCTCCGGTAAGAAGTTTCCAGGCAGTTAATTCCATTGCCGAGCACTGATCTCAGCCACTCCACCAGACTTGCCCCCCCCCATCAGTTGAGTGCCGCCACCGTGCAGACACAAAAATACTTGAAATACCGATCATTTTGAATTGCGAGCAAATCATCAAGGCAATCATACGAGGTGCTTGCCTCGACAGGGAAGGGCACCGCAAACAAGATGAGTTCAATTTTCAAACACCTGTTTTGCAAATACCCAATCATCCCTGGCTCCAGCTGATCCCGGCGCATCCTGATACAATCTGCTTTGGAAGAGCCATTCAATTAAAAAAAGCCTTTGAAATTACTGCAGCTAGCCATCGTATATTCAAGGGGTGCCACCCGGCCTACGAAAGCACTTTTATTCCACAGCGCTATAGAAGGGAAGGGAACCCGGCATGTAGCCCCCCAAACCAGGTAGTGACGTGGCCCATTAAAGCAAAAAGAAAGCTCACGTGCATAGCTGAGGTCAGGTTGCCCCCTTGGCTAGAAATGAAGATCCCAGACAAAATGCTTGGCTTAAATTAGGAGTTTTCTTCATTAAAATTTTCCCTTCTCTAAGAGGTTGTTTGAAACGTGCCCTGTGAAGCTGTCACGTATAAGCAGTCATCTAGCTACTTTCTTTTAATCTAACAGCAATAAGTCTGCATTTATTTTAAGAAAAAACACACATGCACACTTCTGTACCCAAGACAGAACGCTTACTTTCCTCAAAGGAAAATTAAATATAGGTCATTAAAAATATTCTTAATACAGCCTACTACTGCCCCCCCCCCTTTTCATTCCATTCCAGTACTGTAAAACCTGCTGGACAATAGGCCATATTTGTGAGGCAGAATTCGTTATTTTAATCTTCACTGTTTACTCTGTATTTTTAGATCTTATATATTTTAATTGGTTTGAACTGTTGATTGTATTTTATGATGTAACCCGCCCTGAGGCTGTTCTACAGGAAGGGTTGGCTAAAAATCAAATCAAATAAAATAGATACAATAAATAAAATGTATCTGAGCCAGGGATTTTACCATCGTTAAAAATTACAATTCTGCAACATCTACGATGGATGCTTTTGAGGGTGGACTTAATGGCCTTGTACCCCACTGAGGCCTTGTACCCCTGTCCTCTCCAGGTTCCATCCCCAAATCTCTAGAAGTTTCCCAGCCTGGATCTGGCGACTCTAACCCCCATCCCCCATTGCTGGGCAGGAGAGACCTTGCAAACTCTGCAGGTTTTGCTTTTGCAAGCTATTATATAGTGCAGGGGTCCCCAACCCCCGAGTCGTGGACCAGTACTGGTCCATGGCCTGTTTCCAAGTGGGCTGCGCAGCCGCCTGCCCACCACCCAGCACAGCCTCACCATTCCCCCGTTTATACCACTTTAAGGCTGGGGAAGGTACCATGAAACGCTTTCCAGGCCAACCTCCCCTGCCCCCTGCTGATCAGTTGATCCAATCAGGGGGGAAACCGCGACAGCAGTGGGAAGTGACCGCTGAAACAGCTGCGCTGCCATGGTTTTCCCAGCCGATTGGATCAGCTGATCGGTGTGTGTGTGTGGGGGGGTCAGTCTGGAATGTGCTTCATCTTCCCTGGCCTTAAAGTGTTAAAAACAGGGAGTGGTGAGGGGGGGGGTGGCAAGGCTGCAGGGGGCGGAGCAGAGGAGGGAGGAGGAAACGAGGGGGGCGGGAGGCACCACAGGGGGGTGGCCACCGGCTCTGGGGCCACGGTGGGGTGGCCAGCCCTGGGGCCAGTCCCTGAGGCAAAAAAGGTTGGAGACCACTGATATAGTGAGTTCCGCCAGCTTGAGGAAAGCAAAAACATTTATTGAGCAAGAGCAGAACTGAACACAAGCAGGCCACACCACTCCTTATGTACATTTGGCCTGAGATAAACACGCCCCGTTATGTGGACAGCAATCCACCCTATTGGTCTCTTCAGGATCCATCATTTGCATTTCCTGAGAGAAATGCCTCACGTCCTGATTGACTGGTTCTACAAGAACAGCCAATCGGAATGTGGGCATCAGGGTCCTGGAGGGCAATGAAGTCTGCTTCAAGGTCAATGGACAGACACAACAAACCAGTCGTCAAAACAACCAATACACAACACAGGCTTAACTCTTCCTGCTTGGGTTGCAAATCATAGCTACTCCTCTCCCCCCACCCTCCGCTGCTCTGCTAGACACCGAAAAAGCACTTTGCTACCTCTGAACCTGCGCACAGTATAAAGCCACCAGTTATGAGAATCCTTTCTACACACTTTGGAGGGTGCAAATTCTGGAGTACGAGGCTTTACATGGGGAGAAAGGTGAGATGGTAGAGCCCGATCTTGGCAAATCTTGGAAGCTAAGCAGGGTTGGTACTTGGAAGGGAGACCTCCAGAGCTTTTTTGTTGTTGTTGTTGTAGGAACTCCTTGGCATATTAGGCCACACACCCCTGATGTAGCCAATCCTCCTGGAGCTGACAGTAGGCCCTGTACTAAGAGCCCTGTAAGGAATTCTAGCAGGACCTCCTTTGCCTATTAGGCCACACACCCCTGATGTAGCCAATCCTCCTGGAGCTGACAGTAGGCCCTGTACTAAGAGCCCTGTAAGGAATTCTAGCAGGACCTCCTTTGCCTATTAGGCCACACACCCCTGATGTAGCCAATCCTCCTGGAGCTGACAGTAGGCCCTGTACTAAGAGCCCTGTAAGCTCTTGGAGGATTGGCTACATCAGGGGTGTGTGGCCTAATATGCCAAGGAGTTCCTGCTACAAAAAAAGCGTTGGAGACCACCAAGGAAGACTCTGCAGGAAAATGCAGTGGCAAACCACCTCTGCTTCTCACTTGTTTTGAAAGCCGCTTGCCATAACTTTGTAAGACTTCTATCATGAGAGCCGGTAGCAGCAAATTAGAGCATGTGTAGATCCATGTTGTAAAGAGTAGAGCTGTGGCTCCGTGTAACATCAGGAGAAAGAGGCTGAGGAAGAACTATTGAAACTGTGAGGAGTCCTTTTAAAAGTGGCTCCTTATTCTCTCTATACCATCACGAGTGGAACACTAAAAATTTAAAGACTTCACCCACATCTTCATTAAGTCCTATTTGAAGAGGGTTATCATTCTTTGTGACTGTTGAGAGACTGTGGGAAAAATTTCAAGAATGTTCAGTATTCCTTAGTTTTGTATTTGTATTACTTCACTAAAAATGCATATTTACATGCTTTGTGTGAAAGTTTTATTGCTTCCAGTGGTTATTTTATATTGCTTGCCATAATTTGGCTGTGACTTGCCGATACTTTACAAACACACAAGACATTACAACACACCGCATTTGTCTCGTTCTCTCTAAGTGAATTTTTAGAAAGTGCATTTCTATGCACTGTTTACAGGACTCAGTTAAGGGAAAGTGAATGCAATTTCTATCTAGCATTTAAGTGCATCAGTTACAAGAAAATTCCAGTTTCATCTAAATCTAGTCTTATCTGCTTTTCAGAGAATGCCTATATCCTCTGGTTTATCTTCAGATTGCATAAATCTTTCACAATATAATATTTTGAAAGCCTCTGACATAACCCGAAATTACTTGAATAAGTGGTATTATGATATGAATTTTTCTTTCAATATAGAAGGTTGATTGCTTAGTTTACAATGAAAAGTTCATCTAGGAAGGGAACGAAATAGTGGCTGAAGTTCAGGCCGACATAAAACAACCACTGGGAGCGAAAGAGGTAATTGTTCTCTCAAAATTACATCAAATACCATATGTCTAAAATGATCACATAACCATTTGCCTAAACCGTGTGAAATCTGAGTTCTGTTTGGAAGGAATGTCAAAGGAAGTTAGAAATACTTAACTGACTGAAGCTTTAATAATATCCAGAACTCCCACTAAGAAATGTATCCTACGCAGGCTGAAACTTAGAAGTGTTCAGAGATTTCTCTCTATTGTATTTAATCTGTTAGTAAATTCATTCGTGTCCCTTGCCACACTGGCAGGGGACCCCATGAACTACTAAGGTATTGCAAGCAGATATATTTCTCATTATGGCCGTTAAACGGTTGATTTCAAGGGATTAAAAAAGAACGAGGCAAAGAGGATGAATTGCATCTTCCTATTGATTCACAAGCAGGGGTCGTTTTGAAGAAAAATAGGTGGTGGAGTTCATTAGCATAACTCATTAGCACATGCCATCCCAACCACCAGCCAAAAGCAACCTGACACAAGAAAGGAGAGCCCTGGGCAAGTGAGGCCTGCATGGGCTGGCTGGAAATCCAGCCAGCCCAAGCAGGCCTCACTCACCTGGGGCTCTCCTTGGCCGCTCCTGCCCCGCCACAGTCAAAAGGCCAGCAAGCCTCCGGCCACCCAAAATCACGTAAGAAGTGGAGAAAGGGTGGCACAGGCTTCTCCAGGGGTTAATGAGGGCTGCTGGGGGTGTGGCAAAGCCCCTGGCGGCTGGCTGGCTGTCCGCTCTCTTAAACCAGAGATTGTTATGCAGCTGCACCTACTATTCAATGGACAAGGTAGGTGGGGAAGAGGAGGGGGAACCCTCAGAAAGGTTCAGGAGCTGCACTTCTGTGAGCTCCTGCTGAATTCAAGGCCTGTTCACAAGATTCACTCCACCCATTCTTTGATAAACCTCCACTCTTTGATTGATTGAGGATAACGTCATGCGCTGTTCTAGTGCAGAAATTACACAGGCAGAGAAGCAAGGAACGCTTGGGCTCACTTACCTTTTGGAATATTTGGTGTGAAACAAGACAGAGGCCCACATGAAAGAAAATGGGTGGTTCATACGAGTCATGGAACACAGAGGCATCTCCTAGCATAGGGTTTGGCCAGGGTTTCTTTTGTAGGAGGAACTCCTTTGCATATTAGGTCACATGTCTCTAATGAACCCAATCCTCCTGGAGCTTACAATAGGCCTTGTAAGAAGAGCCCTCTAAGCTATTGGAGGATTAGCTGCATCGGGGGAGGGCGGGGGGGGGGGAGGTGGCCTAATTTGCAAAGGAGCTCCTGCTACAAAAAAAGCCTTGAGCTTGGTACATATGAAGGATAGAGGGACAGAGCAAGAGGCAAGCTCAGTGCTCTACAACACATAAGAACATAAGAGAAGCCATGTTGGATCAGGCCAGTGGCCCATCCAGTCCAACACTCTGTGTCACATAAGAGAAGCCATGTTGGATCAGGCAATGGCCATCCAGTCTAACACTCTGTGTCACAGAAGAACATACGAGAAGCCATGTTGGATCAGGCCAATGGCCCATCCAGTCCAACACCCTGTGTCACACAGTGCCCAAAAAGTGAACAAACGAACAAAAAATCCCAAGTGCCATCAGGAGGTTCACAAGTGGGCCTAGAAGCCCTTCCACTTTGCCCCCCCTCCCAAGCACCAAGAATACAGAGCATCATTGCCCCAGACAGTTCCAGTAATACACTGTGGCTAATAGCCACTGATGGATCTCAGCTCCATGTTTTTATCCAATCCCCTCTTTCTTTCTTTTTTAACTTTTCAAAGATTTTATTATTAACTATTTTGACAATACAGAATAAATATATGAAGAAGCATTTTAGCAACCTCCAACAGAAATTACTGAGCATATAAGCACGATAAATCCTGTACAATACGGCTAGAAAATTCAACATAACAATATCACATAACAACATAACAATATCACCAAGAGCAAATTTTTATCGTAATTTCATACAGGGGTTTGTGCAAACAATGCTACCCTTGACAGAACTCTTGAAAACAAAGGGAAAGGGTTTGGATGCCAAGAGGCCGGGAGCTAAATTAGAATGGACGGCCAAATGCCCAGAGGCATTCAATAAATTAAAAAGACTGTTCATTAGTGAACCTATCTTACTTCACCCAAATGAATTAAAGCCCTTCGTGGTGCAATGTGACGCTAGCGACATTGCCATAGGGGCAATTCTGATGCAACCCGATGAAGAGGGGGCATTAAAGCCTTGCGCCTACATATCCAAAAAAATTATCTCACGAGCAGAGGAATTGGTCAGTTTGGGACAAAGAAGCATTTGCAGTAATGTTTGCTCTAAAAACATGGAGATCATGGTTGGAGAGAGCAAGGGTCCCATTTGAAATCTGGACTGATCATAAAAATTTGGAAGCCCTTACAGGGTGAAGAAAGTTAACCGAGAAACAAATTCGGTGGGAAGGCTTTTTCGCCAAATTTGATTTTACTTTAAAACACATTCCAGGCTCTCAAAATTTTTTAGCTGATGCATTATCTAGACTCCCTCAACACAATAGTCAAAGAGAAGAAGTGGTTGACTCCATCATCCCACCAAACCAACTAGGAGGGGCTGTAACTACCCGCTCCAAAGCCAAACGTGAAGACCTCAAAGAAAAATGGGAGGGAGAGAGATTAATTAACGAAGTAAAAAAAGAGGGAGACCATAAGCCTGAGGGAGTCACAAAAGGAGAAGGAGGTTTCTGGTACAAAGAGGGTAAACTGTATGTACCTGAAAGCCTCCGAAAGGAGGTCCTGCAGTCCTGTCACAATAACGAACTTTCAGGACACTTTGGATAGGTGAAAACGCTGCATTTGGTGAACAGACAGTTTTGGTGGCCATTTATGAAAAAAGACATTTCCAACTACGTAGCATCATGCCCAGTGTGTATAATGACCAAGAAAAGTGGAGGGAAACCCCCCAGACTATTGCAACCTTTGGAAACAGTTACCCAACCGTTGTCAGTAGTCTCAATGGACTTCATTGTAGAATTACCAACGTCACAAGGGAAAACCATAATTCTAGTAATAGTGGACACCTTCTCGAAACAAGCCCTCTTCACCCCTTGTTCTCAAATCCCCACGACTAAAAGATTAGCCCAATTATTTTTCCAACACGTGGTAAAACTACATTCATTCCCGGACAAGGTAATTAGTGACCAGGGCCCACAGTTCATTGCTTACTTCTGATGGGAGTTTTGTAAGCTGACCGGGATCGAGCAAGGATTAAGCTCAGTTTACCACCCTCAGACGGACGGAGAGGGTGAACGCGTTATTAGAACAATATTTAAGGTGTTTTGTGAATTATTACCAGTCAGACTGGGTGGAACTCCTGCCTTTCACAGAATACAGATACAATAACAGTGTACATAATTTCACAAAAACTTCTCTCTTCTTGGTAGTGAATGGGTACGAAGGAAAACCATTCCTGTTCTTGCTGGGTGGAGCAACCCCGGAAGTGCCTTCCTCCTTTGAACAATGGTTGGGAAAGCTGAGAAAAGTTTGGAAAATTATACAAGAAAACCTGGAATTAGCCAAAGAAACATATAAAAAGCATTATGACAAGAGTCATTCCCTGGTGTGGGATTTCAAAGTGGGAGAGACAGTCTTTTTATCTACTAAGAACTTACCGCTACCCCAACCTTATAAAAAACTAGAGTACAAATTCCTAGGACCATTCCGGATTAAAAGGGTGATAAATAAGGTGACAATAGAACTTGAGTTACCAAAACTATTTAGTAAAGTACACCCTGTTTTTCATAGCAGTCTACTCCGATGAGATTCTGGAGCTACGTCTTGGCACCCTCAACCTCAAGCTCCACAACCTATCCAGATTGGGGGTCAGAGTCACCATAAAGTTAAAGAAATATTAGATGCAAAATTGAGACGGGGGGGGGGGGGGTGGTTGTATTTTTTGATCCGATGGAAGCATTTTTCACCAGCCCATGATGAGTGGGTTGAGACCTCACATGTCTGAGCAAAGGACTTACTAAAAAAGTTTTATAACGCTCACCCTTCAAAACCCAGAAGAAGATCTTAAGGGGGGCAGTATGTCAAGCATGCTATTTCTAAATGCTGGTTTATCCATACCTCTCTTCTCCTCCCCCCTTCTCATTCCTCACGTCTCCTTCCCCCCTGTGGGTGCATAATAAAACCTTCTCTTCTCAGGATGTGTAGAGTAACCTTGTATTAAACAGTGTAAAGTGCCTTTCCCCCACATTCACACATTCACACTTATCAGTTAGCAGGGAATGTGTGAGAAATGGAAATGTGAGTATTCCTTAGTCATAAAGAGATAGTAGGAAGTATCCTTTGAACCTTCATCTCCATTTGCATCTTTATGTTTTTCGTTTGAAGTTATCTGTAACCCTGCCTTTTGAACTAGCCTTTAAGACACTATGCAACTGTGTATTTAGTATTACTTCCAATGTATCTGTCTTTGGAGCAAGTCATAGAGTTTCAATAAAACAAGTCTTTGATTCAAAACAAAAGCTTGATAATTTCGAAATATCGATGCTTGACAGATACCTTGGTCCCAAGATGGATTAGGGCCATAGAGGACAAAATTCATTATTACGTCCTTTCCAAACAATATCTCAGTTCCCTCACTTATGATAATGCTAGGGAGATAGTGAAACAGAGAATATTGGATGTTGTCAGACAAAACAACCTCAATAGCACAACCAAATGGTGAGCTCCGACAGAATCAATCAACAGAGTGACCCCGATGCTCTACCTATACCTCTTAACAAACAATGAATACAGGAGAACGTTTGCTGTTATGAGGTGGGACGTTCTCCCTTCAATGGTGGTGGAGGGGAGAATAAGACATTGAATTTATATCCTGTCCTCCACTCAGAGTCTCAGAGCGGCTCACAATCTCCTTTATCTTCCTTCCCCACAACAAACACCCTGCGAGGTGGGTGGGGCTGAGAGGACTCTCACAGCAGCTGCCCTTTCAAGGACAACCTCTGCCAGAGCTATGGCTGACCCAAGGCCATTCTAGCAGGTGCAAGTGGAGGAGTGGGGAATCAAACCTGGTTCTCCCAGATTAGAGTCCACACACTTAACCACTACACCAAACTGGCTCTCACACCAAACTGGAGATACAAAAAGGTGCCGTTCCAAGAACAATTATGTCCCTGCTGCTGCAACGATGGTACTGAACCTCTAGTCCATGTCATATTTGACTGTGAGGCTTATGATGATCATCAAGAACGTCCATTTTCCACGGCCATACCTTTTACCAGTAGCCAAAAATTGCAACTCCTTAGTGATAGGAACCTTGAGGTTACATACAAATTAGCAAAATTTGGCTGGCTTGCCACAAGAATAAGGAAAACTCTAATGATTCAGTCAGGAAACGGCCAAACACCTTTGCCAATCTGCTGACTGTAACTGCCATGTTTTGTTATATTTGTAGTTTTATAACAGTATTTTATGCCTTTTAGGTATGATTTTATGGACAATCAGTTTTAATTTTGTATGATTTCACAGCTTTAAATGCTGGCTTAGGCAGTGAATAAATAATTTGTTTATTAAGGGAAGAAACAAAGAGGTCTAAACGGGGTTTTTAGTTCATTCTTGGTTTTAACACTAATTTTACATCTTCCGTGTCAGTGTCTTAAAGCCTGTATTCGTATTTTATGTATATTTTAGGTGGTATCGTATTTTAGGGTATAATAATTATTGTATATTTATATTACCTTTTCCTGGTTATGAATTGGACTTTTATGAATTGTTTGCTGTTCTATGACCGTTATAAATAAATACTTCTTCAGAGCACTGATGAGGCTATATGTTTTTCACAGACAGCTTCAAGAGGGGAATGGATAAGGATATGGAGCAGAGGTCCATCAGTGAGTAATAGCCACAGCATATGGATTGAACTCTGTCTGGGGCAGTGATGCTCTGTATTCTTGGTGCTTGGAGGGGGGCAACAGTGGGAGGGCTTCTAGCGTCCTGGCTCCATTGATGGACCTCCTGATGACACCTGGTGTTTGTTTGTTTTGGGGGGTGGGGTTGTGTGACACAGAGTGTTGGACTGTTGAGCCATTGGCCTGATCCAACATGGCTTCTCTTATGTTCCTATGTTCATACACAGACACCATGATCTTGAAATTGCAGAACACATTTGCCCTGAAAAATGAACATGAGAGTCCTGGAAGTTTTCAGCCCACAACCGCTTAGAAAGAACCACAAGAAAACGATGAGCAGAGCCCAAGATGAGTTTTAAAACAAGTCCCAGCTTATAAATTATATGACTGTTCTCTGTCAGCAATCAAAACCATTTACATGAGAATTATTTTGCATGGCTGTATTGTTTATCAAACTGTATAATACATGTATTTGATAAATATGTATTTAATTGACAGAGTGTAACAGCTTTTTTTCTGAGCTGTTCTTTTCCTGAGGGTATGCATTTCAAAAAACAAAAAAAAAAAATCAACCTCCGCAGCTGACTAAATATGCACGAGCTGTGCTCGCTCTTCACAGGTAAAGGGATGCATATTTTATAATCCATTGCGAAGCAAATAAATAAGGAAACAAGGATCTGAAAATGTAGGCATTACGCTTTGAAAACAATAATGTATTGATAAAAGCTCTGAGGAGGGGCAGTTTCTGAGTCTCACAAGGAGCTCTTGCGTTAGAACTGCGGCAGACATTGCGGATCCTCCTTTCTGGCGAATATCAGCCGAGAACCATCACAAAGCCTTGAACGGCAACGCCCTCAGATCTCTCTCCCCCTATTCCAAGCAAAAGAGGATTAAGGAGAAAAGAGAACAGGAGAGCACACCCGGCGAGGGTGAGCGCAGGTGCAGCAAGGCTCCGGTGTCAGTGTTTCTGCCACCACTACCCACCATTGCTCTGCCTCTCACATCTGTGTCGTGAGAGACAGAGTGACGGTGAGCAGCTGCAGCATGCACACGGACCCCAGGAGCCTCGCCACTGCTTCTAAGTGGACTATTCCAGTCCACTTAGAATAACTGGGGGGGGGGAGGGCCCAAACCATCGCCCTCTCCCCAGCTTGGCGCTCCAGGCAGCTGTCTACTCCGGCTCAATGGACGCTATAAGAAAAGTGAAATTAGATGCACTGGATTCGGTGGGATTTGCTTAGTCACACATGAAGATGGACCTTTGGTCCATGAAGGTCAGCATTGTCTTCTGTGACTGGCAGTGGTTCTCCAGGGCCTCAGGCAGAGGTCTCTCACATCACTTTCTGCTTGGTCGTTTTTAAGTGGAAATCCCAGGGATTGAAGCTGGGACCTTCTGCGTGCAAAGCAGAGGCTCTTCCAATGTGCCACAGCCCCTCTCCCCATGTGTCAAACAAGGGAGGAAGGGGCTTCTCTAGAAATCAAGATTGGTTAACTAGAAAACATAGTCTTGGTGCAAGAGATTATTTGCTATGATTTCAAGCCAAGGAAAACGGTTTCCCAGAGAGATGTTGCTTATACAGCTGTCAGGTCTGCCTCCCCACAGCCACCAGTGGGGGATGGGGAAATAGAGTTGCCAGATCCAGGTTTGGAAACTTCTGGAGAGGACAGGGACCTCAGAGGGGTACAACACCACAGATCCCATCATCCAAAGCCTTGGTTTTTTTCAAGGAAAGTGATCCATAAGAACATAAAAGAAGAAGAAGAAGAAGAGGAAAAAGAAGAAGAAGACTAAAGATTTATACCTCACCTCAGAGACTCAGAGCGGCTTATAATCTCCTGTATCTTCTCCCCCCCCCCACAACAGACACTCTGTGAGGTGGGTGGACCTAAGAGCACTTTCACAGCAGCTGGCCTTTCAAGGACAACTCCTGCCATAGCTATGGCTAACCCAAGACCATTCCAGCAGCTGCAAATGGAGGGGTGGGGAATGAAACCTAGTTCTCCCAGATAAGAGTCCGTACATTTAACCACTACATCAAACTGGCTCTCAGAAGCCATGTTGGATCAGGCCAATGGCCCATCCAGTCCAACACTCTGTGCCACACTGTGGCCAAAAAAACCAGGTGCCATCAGGAGGTCCATCAGTGGGGCCAGGACACTAGACGTCCTCACCCTATTGCACCAAATGCCCCTCCCAAGCACCAAAAAGTCTGGAGATGAGCTGTAATTCTAGAGGATCCCCAGGTCTGACCTGTAGACTGGCAACCCGAATCAGGAGATCAAACCCACTGTAAGAAAATTATGCTGAGTTTGCTCTATTATAACAGCAAAATACAGGGGTGGAGTGTCTGGCTCCTCAGTTTCGGAGACTAACCCGTACCTGGTGAATTCTACCCCTTAGGCATAGGGATATTACTAAGGGTCTAATTCATAGGTTAGTGGATTAGGGTTGCTGGGTCTCAGCCAAAAACCCCAGGAGCATTTTTGGGGTGGGGAGTGGCATTCTAGAGTCACAATTGCACACTGAAGGAAATTGCTGTGAACCAACAAGGACTCAGTGACAGCAAAGATTCCTTAGAGGAGGAGGGGTTCAGTGGGGCCAGCCATTGGCTGTCATAGAGGGGCTGCTGCTGAACAGGAGCAGGCAGCCCAGCGTAATTAGGTCATGCCAGTCAGGTGGCATCAAGTCCCCCAGAAGGTGCTGCCAGACCTAGGGTAGCCAACCTCCAGGTGGAGCCTGAAGATCACCTAGTATCACAATTGAACTCCAGGCAACAGATCTCTCTCCCCATCCTGGAGAAAATAGCTGCTTTGGAGAGTGGACTCTGTGGCATTTTATTCAGCTGAGGCCTCTCCCCTCCCCAAACTCTGGTTCCCATAGGGAAAAGGAAAGGTCCCCTGTGCAAGCACCAGTCGTTTCCAACTCTGGGGTGATGTTGCTCTCACAACGTTTTCACAGCAAACTTTTTACGGGGTGGTTTGCCATTGCCTTCCCCAATCATCTACACTTTCCCTCCAGCAAGCTGGGGACTCATTTGACCGACCTCGGAAGGATGGAAGGCTGAGTCAACCTTGAGCCGGCTACCTGAAAGCCCAGCTTCCGCCGGGGATCGAACTCAGGTCGTGAGCAGAGCTTAGGACTGCAGTACTGCAGCTTTAACACTCTGCACCATGGGGCTCCCATAGACTCCAGGGATTTCCCAACCTGAAGCTGGCAACCCTGGCCTTCTTCCTCAAAAGCCAAATTGGCCTAGAAAGGGCCTCCAATCACCAACTTTTACTGACAGAACCAGGCAAGCAGTAGCCACTGCCGAGTGGCTTCCCCAGTGACGCAATGCTTGTCTGTTCTGGGACTGGAAGGTGGGGCTGCTCTTTGAGTGACACTCAGCTCAGCCAAAGGGAGGGTAGGTGAGTCATCCCCAATACATATCCACCCCCAATATATATTTATATGATTTCAGTGGCTCTCCAAGCCCCATCTAGAGGCTGGCATCACCATTTCTCCTGCACTTATAGTTTGTCTTCTATAAAGATAGAAATCAACATTTATTAAAATATGTAAAGATGAAAGTCACGTTTATTACTGCTGTCCTGCAGCACCCCAATCACAGAAGCTTCTACAAGCACTTTGTGTTGGTTTTAGTGCAAATCTGCTACGAAGCAACCTTGTTAAAACCAGACTTTAAAAGATAAAGCACTAGAGGGCTACTCTGTCGTCTTCCTTCATTGACTGCGAGGCAACAGAGTCAGTGCTACAGATTCAGAGAGATTTAATGCTCAAGGAATTCTTAAGGCTTGCTAAT
The DNA here is from genome assembly GCF_032191835.1 of Heteronotia binoei. Taxonomy (NCBI): domain Eukaryota; kingdom Metazoa; phylum Chordata; class Lepidosauria; order Squamata; family Gekkonidae; genus Heteronotia; species Heteronotia binoei. The sequence goes on from NC_083229.1 coordinate 126,276,992, forward strand.
CCCATATTACCAAAGGGATGCAAACCTTCAGGCTCAGAGTCAGTTTGACTTCCTCAGAATCCACAGGCCTGCAGTTAGGAAAGAGAAAATAATCTGTAGAGGAAAATCTATGAAGAGGCAAGCATTCATGCCTTTGAAGGCTCAAAAGAAAATACAGATGCACCAAACCATTCCTCCTTCAGCTATGTCCTTCGAGAATGTGGTAAAATATACAGTTTGGCCTAAGTTTGCCGTTAAAATGATTTCATGCTAACGGAAGGGTGATCAAATTCTATAAAGATTCCAGTCATAGCCTACCTGACCCGGGAAAAATCCTCCCTTTAAAAGCCTCATTTAGCAGCCAAGAAGCTCTCCAGTGCTCTACATTCTTATATTACTCATTTAGAAGGTTTTTGTACCCTGCTTTTGTCTCAATTTAAGGTTGTCAAGTCTCCCACACTTGTGGGGGACTCGCAAGTGACATCATTGCACCGATTATGTCACATGCCAGCCGCTCTAGGAGATTCTGGGAAAACTCTATGGTTTTCCCGGACGCTGTAGCAATTTGGGAGGGAAAACTCTACGGCAAAATAAGTAACAGAGCATCTAGGAGATTCTGGGAAAACTCTATGGTTTTCCCGGACGCTGTACCAATTTGGGAGGGAAAACTCTATGGCACAATAAGTAACAGAGCACCATAGAGTTTTCCCAGAGGCTCCTAGAACAGCCAGCAATGTCAGGAGAGGATCCCCCCGCCACTCCAATGCGAGCCAGCGGCTTGGGAACCTCCAGGGCAAGGGAACCCCCACCCAGCCTGGGAACTTGGCAGCCCTATGTCAAATAGAGTTGCCAATTCAAACCCAGGAAATATCTGGGGGCTTTGGGGGTGGAGTCAGGAGAATTTAGGGGTGGAGCCAGGAAACTTTCCCATTCCCTAAATAAATAAAAAATACAGCAGTGCAGTTCTCCTGAATACAGTCTTCATGTTCTCATCCTTTCTCTCTCTCTCTTTCTTGTCTACCCTGGCAGCTGGACTTCGACTAAAAGAATGTGAAAACTGTCATACCCCCACAAGTCCCCTTGTCAGTCTTTGAAAGCATTTCAAGGCATGGCTATTTAAAGGGACACACACACTCACAAAATGAAACACAGCCACACACAGTCAAAATAAACAGAATTTGCAAGCCCACACTTTTGTGATCTCACGAGCGGCTGTTTATTCATGGGAGTTGCTGAATGTAACCATCTGCTGTATTTCAATCAGCTTCTTCAGACAAAATCAGGAAAGGAGAGCCCCTAGGGAGTGGAGTTTTCCTCCATCCCACAATCAGGTTCTAGCTAATTATTTCCTATCCATCTTACTATAGAAATGAGTGCAAAACAGAAAGTACTTTATCACATATAGCCAGCGTCATGTATGTCGTGTGCAGGCCTCGGAGTCAGTGGGAGCTCACAAGAGCACAGCTGCTGAATCTTTCTGAGAGTTCCACCTCCTCCTTCTGAGAGTTCCTCCTCCTCTTTCTGAGAGTTCCACCTCCTTCTCCACTGAATAGCATATGCAGCTGCATAACAATCCCTGGATGAGCTCCACCATCTATTTTTCTATAAAATGACCACTGGTCATGTGTGCGGGAGGATGAGGGCATTGTCTCTACAGGACAGACCTGCAGAGCAGGGGGGGGCGGTTTGTAGAGAAAACCCTGCAGGAATTAATTTGATTATTAGGCCAAACCCCCTGATGTCACCATTGTTTCACATAGGGCTTTCTTGCAGAAAAAGCTCAGGAGGAACTCATTTGCATATCAGGCCACACTTCCTAATGCCAAGCCAGCTGCGTTCCTGTGTGTTTTTGCTCAAAAAAACCCTACTATAGAGACATATTTCTCCACAGGTCATGTAAAGAAAGTGGACAAAAGAGAGAGATGAGAGATCAGAGGGCAGCTCCCCGGTTAAGACAAAGAGAGGCACCCAATTCAAGGAGATAACACCTATACACACTTAGTGTGGTATAGCACCCCCCTCAATGCCCAAAAATGCTGAGTCACTCACTCCAACAACTCTGTGGTAAAACCAGAGTTTGGGTGATTACTAGAAAGGTCTGACAAGACATTTGGATTTTCCCAGTAAGTGACATTGTATCATCGGCTCAACAGCCTTTAAAAAAAATCCATAAAGCCGGTTTGGTGTAGTGGCTAAGAGCGCAGACTCTAATCTGAGAGAGCCCGGTTTGATTCCCCACTCCTTCACATGCAGCTGCCAGGTGACCTTGGGCATGCTGCTGTTCTCTCAAGAGCAGTTCTCAGAGCTCTCTCAGTCCCATCTACCTCGTAGGGTGTCTGTTGTGGGGAGAGGAAGGGAAGGAGATGGAAAAGTGTTCTGAGACTCTGAGTGAAGAGTGGGGTATAACTCCAATCTCCTCCTCCTCTTCTCCTCCTCCTCTTCCTCTTCCTCCACCTCCTTCTCCTTCTTCTTCTTCACCACCTCTTGGGTTAACAGGAAAAAGGAGCTGGGGAAGGGGATTCTGGGACCCCAGCAAAGGGCTGGCAACGTTTTGTAAATCTGCAATGCATTTGTTTGAATTAGATGGCCTGGTGAAACGAGTTCATTAAATGTGTTTGTGCCACAGGTACACACTCACACAATATTAGTTCAATATTAATGTGGCTGCAACAGGCACTATTGCTACATGAGGTGGTCTATTGACCTACTGTGACTTAATCCTGTTTATTGCAATTGATTTAAAGATGGCAAAGATGTATCCCAGTAGCCTTCTGTGACCTCAAAAAATAGACACAGGCTGTCGTGTGACTGTCTTAACAAAATAGCCAGTTGTATAGGAGGCTGCAGCTATAAGGAAAAACTGAGAAAAAATGACCTCCTTTCTCCTCCAGAGCATGAACCTTGACTTTTCATCTTCCATTTCAGTCTTTAACCAAGATGCCTTTTAAATCTTTCCAGCCTCCCCCCCAACCCCCCCCCCAAAAAAAAAAACCCTGGATGCTGTGAGAATAATGGAGAGCCAGTTTGGTGTACTGGTTAAGTGCGTGGACCCTTATCTGGGAGAACCGGGTTTAATTCCCCACTCCTCCACTTGCAGCTGTTGGAATGGCCTTGGGTTAGCCATAACTATCGCAGGAGTTGTCCTTGAAAGGGCAGCATCTGGGAGAGCTCTCTCAGCCCCACCCACCTCACAGGGTGTCTGTTGTGGGGGAAGAAAATAAAGGAGATTGTAAGCTGCTTTGAGTCTCTGATTCAGACAAAGGCGAGATATAAATCTGCAATTCTTCTTCTTCTTCAAAATACTTTAATTTTTATCCAACATACATAAAACACTGTGGTCAAAAAACCAAACAATAATAAGAACATAAGAACATAAGAGAAGCCATGTTGGATCAGGCCAACGGCCCATCCAGTCCAACACTCTATGTCACACAGTGGCCAAAAAAGCCAAGTGCCATCAAAAGATCCACCAGCGGGGCTAGAAGCCCTTCCACTGCCCCCACCCCCCACCAAGCACAAGAATACAGAGCATCACTGCCCCGGACAGAGAGTTCCAACAATAACCTGTGGCTAATAGCCACTGATGGACCTCTGCTCCATATGTTTATCCATTCCCCTCTTGAAGCTGATCATGTTTGTAGCCACCACCACCTCCTGTGACAGTGAATTTCACATATTAATCACCCTTTGGGTGAAGAAGTACTTCCTTTTGTCAATTCTAACCCGACTGCTCAGCAATTTCATTAAATGCCCCCGAGTTCTTGTATTGTGAGAAAGGGAGAAAAGGACTTCTTTCTCTGCTTTCTCCAACCCCTGCATAATCTTGTAAACCTTTATCATGTCACCCCGCAGTCGACATTTCTCCAAACTAAAGAGCCCCAAGCATTTTAACCTTTCTTCATAGAGAAAGTGTTCCAACCCTTTAATCATTCCAGTTGCTCTTTTCTGCACTTTTTCCAATGCTATACTATCTTTTTTGAGGTGTGGTGACTCCAAATGAGGTCACACCATCGATTTATACAGGGGCATTATGATACTGGCTGATTTGTTTTCAGTTGCCTTCCTAATAATTCCCAGCCTTTTTTATTGCAATTGCACACCGTCTTGACATTTTCTTGACATTAAGACAAAACTTGAATTCAGGTTGAACCAAGCAAAGATCTTAAAATAATGCAATACTTTTGATTTTTTTAGACCCTTTTGTGGGAACCTGGAAGAAAAGATGTCTAGACCATTTCAGACTCTGTGATTTCTCCCCCGAGTCCTTAGCAATGATGGAACCGAGGGATGCGAAAGAACTTCTGTGCCTGAGGTTGGTTGAGCTTGAACTGAGATCTGCCAGAGCTAGTCTTTCTGCGCACATTTACTTAGGGAAGCAAGCCAAAGTACTATCTCCGGCCAGGTATCTTTTCAACATCACTATCCCAAAATATCGGATAGCTTTCTCAAAAGCACGGCTCAACGCACTGTTTTCTTCGGTGCTTTTGGGACGTTACGCCGGGCACCCATATCTGGAAAGATTGTGCCCCTGCAATTGTAACGAGGTTGAAACAACTCTCCACATTGTTTTGCAGTGCCCAAATTACAAGGACTTGAGGGCAAGACTAATCTCTCCGATTCTCGGATCCTTGGCGGGCTGGCAGGAAGATGAGCAAATTGCCTTCCTCCTGTCTGACGCTCATTCTGAGGTTTCTTCTAAGATTGCCCGTTTCTGTTACGCTGCTCAGTTGGAAAGGAGGGTAATTGAGAGTGTAAATCTTGGTTATGGGTTTTAACAATATATGTAATAGTAGGAGACAGGAATTTTGTGTAAGAGGTGAGGGGTTTGTTTCTGTTTTTTAAGTTTTGTTCGTATTTTTAAGCTGGTCGGATGACCGTGAATAAAGAACTACTACTACTCCTTTGTACATTTTTGGAATACCAGTTTCATTCCAACTTTGTGGTGAAATGGTCACCCTTTCTTGATTATGCTTTAGAGTCAAGCCTGCCAGAAGTGGACATTCCAAAAATGGTATTTTCTATTCAATATAGAACTACTAGTAGAGAAATCCCCACTGCGAGTCTCTGATTCTATTGTGTCGCGTTTTTAACCATATTCTACAGCCCCATTCAAGATTCAATCTAATGATGTTCTAAACAAGTGTACCCAATTTGTCCCAGTGTCTCAATATTGAATGGGATTATCACATTACCAACAAACCAACAAACCTGCAAGAAGAATGTGAAATGAGCAGTTACGCTCCCAAGGTTTGCTCACCAATAAAAAGAAGCACCTTTATAGGACGGGTTCCTTATTGACGTACCTTCACCTAGGGCTGTCAGCCTGTAAGCGTTGCAAGAGTTCAACTGAGTAAATTAGAATTCACTGTTTATTTTTGGAATTGAGCAATTTCAGACATTTCCTCCCTTAATCTAGAGATAATTAGTTTAGTTCAGCAATGTAAACTTTCATGCATGTTCTCTCATAAGCCTAGCATTGGTGAAGCTCCAAAAGGAAGACGAGAAACCCAACTGCAATTCTAACCTTTTAAATTGGTTTAGTATTTCATTAACAATCCAGGGAGGGGAAAAAAAACCTATAAGGGGAGGGAGAATCTGATAATATTACCCAGCTAGGCCAGTCTGTTTAAGACATAGTGTTAACTTAAGTCAGAAATGTGAGAGTACTGGTTAGAATACCAAGCTAGGATCTGGGTTCCAATCCTCACCTTGCTAAGAATGTTGCAGCCTCACCTACATCACAGTGCTGTTCTTGAAAGTAGGGTTGCCTGGCTGAACTCAGAAAATATCTGGGGACTTTGGGAGTGGGGCCTGGAGACTTTGAGGGTGGAGCCAGGATAAATTTCCATTCCCTAAATCAAATAAATAAAAATAAAGCAGTGCAGGTCCCCTGAATGCAGTTTTCATTTCCTTGTCCCCCAGAAGTTGCACTTCCTTTCAATGAAAGTGAGCACACAAACACACTCACAAAGCAGCCAAAATAAACAGTTTGCCAGCACACACTTTTGTGATTACACTGGAGCAATTTAGTCATAGGAGCCGCTGAATGTAACCATCTTCTGTATTTCAACCAATTTCTTCTGATTAATAGGAAAATGAAAAGAAAGCAGCCTAGAAGGTAGTTTTCCTCCCTCCCATAACCAGGTTCTAATTAACCTGTGATGGTATCGCTTTACTCTGCTCTGGTAAGACCTCACCTGGAGAATTGTGTTAGTTTTGGGCACCACATTTTAAGAAGGATATAGACAAGCTGGAACAGGTCCAGAAAAGGGCGACGAAGATGGTGAGGGGTCTGGAGACCAAGTCTTATGAGGAAAGGTTGAAAGAGCTGGGCATGTTTAACCTGGAGAGGAGGCGGCTGAGAGGTGACACAATCACCATCTTCAAGTACTTGAAGGGCTGTCATATAGAGGATGGTGTGGAATTGTTTTCTGTAACCCCAGAAGGTAGGACCAGAAGCAATGGGTTGAAATGAGATCAAAAGAGTTTCCGGCTCAACATTAGGAAGAACTTCCTGACCGTTAGAGCGATTCTTCAGTGAAGCAGGCTTCCTCTTGGAGGTTTTTAAACAGAGGCTAGATGGCCATCTGACAGTGATGAAGATTCTGTGAATTTAGGGGGAGGTATTTGTGGGTTTCCTGCATTGTGCAGGGGTTTGGACTAGATGACCCTGGAGATCCCTTCCAACTCTATGATTATATGATTCTAACTCCATTGTACTATACACACAATTTCTGAAACCAGTGCTTTTCTTCCTTTCTCACGTGCTTCACACACTCACTGGGAAGGTATACCTGAAGGTAGGAAGGAGCCTGCAAAAGCAGAGGATCCCTTGCCAAGACCTGAGGGCTGACAAGTCTAGCTGAAAGGCTAAAACAAAGGAAAGAACATCATAAGAGAAGCCGTGTTAGATCAGGCCAATGTCCTAACCAGTCCTACACTCTGTGTCACATAAGAACATAAGAGAAGCCATGTTGGATCAGGCCAATGGCCCTTCCAGTCCAACACTCTGTGTCACATAAGAACATAAGAGAAGCCCTGTTGGATCAGGCCAATGGCCCATCTAGTCCAACACTCCGTGTCACATAAGAACTTAAGAGAAGCTATGTTTGATCAGGCCAGTGGCCCATCCAGTCCATCACTCTGTGTCACATAAGAACATAAGAGAAGCCATGTTAGATCAGGCCAATGGCCCATCCAGTCCAACACTCCGTGTCACACAGTGGCCAAAAAAAATTATACACATGCACACACACACTGTGACTAATAGCCACTGATGGACCTCTGCTCCATATTTTTATCTAAACCCCTCTTGAAGGTGGCTATGCTTGTAGCTGCCACAACCTCCTGTGGTAGTGAATTCCAGTTTACAGTTGTCTAACTTAAGGACTCTCAAAGCAGCTTACGATCGCCTTCCCTTCCTCTCCTCACAATGGGTGCCTTGTGAGGCGAGCAGGTGGGGCTGAGAGAGTTCTGAGAGAACTGGGACTGGCCCAAGGTCACCCGGCTGGCTGCATGCGGAGGAGAAGAAGAGAATCAAATCCAGCTCTCAAACACTGTTTGCTGTTGTTGTTTTTTTACAGTCAAGTCACAGCTAGGCCTGGCGCGTGGAGTTCTGCCATCCAAGGCAGAACCCCAACATGTGCCCCCTCCAAGTTGAAACTTGTGCGCGCACCTTGTGTGCACGCACCCTGATGACGTCACTGTGAGGTCATCATGCTGGCCACTGGGCACTCAGTGCCACTTTTTCAGCTCTGAGGGATCAGGGGGAAATCCTCTGCGTTCGCCCAGGACTGAAAGTGTCGTTGTTTCTCGGTGCTGAGGGGGCCAGAAGAGTTCCTCTGACCACTCAGCGCCCAGAAGCAATGCGCCCCACAAGAGCCGCTGCCTGAGGCAATTGCCGAATATTGGCTAATGGACGCACCGGCTCTGGTCACAGCCAAGTTATGGCGCCCCCCCTTAGGGTTTTCAGGGCAAAAGACGTTCAGGTTTGCCCTTTCTTGCCTTTGTGTCATGACTCTGGTATTCCTTGGAGATGTCCCATCCAAATGCTCGGTGTTCTTGATGCTGCGGGAGAGGCAACAGTGGGCTTCTAGTGTCCTGGCCCCACTGGTGGACCTCCTGATGGCACCTGGGCTTCTACGGCCACTGTGTGACACAGAGTGTTGGACTGGATGGGTCATTGGCTTGATCCAACATGGCTTCTCTTATGTTCTCTTAGAGGGTAGCATGACTAAATGTTCCTCATCCACACATGTGGTGTTGACAGATTGACTTTGCTAGACTTCTAATGATTTGACGAAATCAGGCTTGCCTGGGCTATCCACGTCATGGGACTTAACCAGTTTACCTCTCTGAAGAATCACGTGTGCCTCCTCATCAGAGGAAGGCTGGATATCCCACCACAACATATCAGAGCAAGGCTGGATAGCCAACCAACACAGTGAAGCAACTGCGGTCTTATTCCCACTAATTTGTTAGGTTCCCCCCCCCCCCACAAAAAAAAGCTAAACAAAGCACACTCCCAATTAGTTTCTTGCACATCCAAACCTGCTTTACGATAACAGATAGTAAAAGTGAACTCCTTATTTCTTATTTCCCCCCAAGTGCTTTGAGGGAAAGGAGCAAAGCAAAATTGGAAGAAAGGAGCAAATCAAAATTGCCTTAGAAAAACAAGCTAAAAAACGACATTGCTTTTGTTGTCTTACAGAACAAAGCATTCCAAGGGGTTTTTTTTTGTTTGTTTGCTTAAATGTCTGCCTACCTAGCAATTTAAGTCTGCTTTCTTCTGTATTGTTTTTGCCACCAAGAACAAAATCTAGAAAATATGGGAATTTTGTGATTAGAATCTCACTCCCCCTCTTACAGCTCCCCCATTAGCTTTGAAGATCAGGGAAGTAATGGGGGGAAGCAATAAACCTCTTTCTTCCATGAAATTCCTCTGAGGTAAATTGTCCTCAGAAGAAGTCCAACCCCCTGCATAATGCAGGAATCCCACAAATAACTCTCGGCACCTCTCCAATGACTCCCACTCCAAGCCCAGGAGATAGGGAGAAACCCTCTTCAGGATCCCTGGCTAAACTGGCCTGAAGAAGAAAAATGCTACCTAACCCCCAAATGGCAATTAGCAATTCTTTGGGCATGTAAGAAGGGGCCATGAGGAAGAAGGAGGAGGAGGAGGAGGAGAAGAAAAAGAAGAAGAAGAAGAACTAGAGTGGCCAGCTCTGGGTTGGGAAATACCTAGAAATTATGGCGTCGAATCTGAGGAGAGCACAGTTTGGAGGGGGTGGCCTTCAATAAGGTATAATGCCACAGCATCTACCTTTCAAAGCAGCCATTTTCTCCAGGGGGACTGATCTCTGCCCCAGGAGTTCTCTTGGATTCCCAGGAGATCCCCAGTCACCATCTGGAGGTTGGCAACTATAAGTAAAACATAAATATTTCCCTCCCCCAGGGCTTTTTTTTTAGAAAAAGCCCAGCAGGAACTCATTTGCATATTAGGCCACACACCCCTGGTGCCAAGCCAGCCAGAACTGTGTTCTTGTGCGTTCCTGCTCAGGGGGGGGGGGGAACCCTTTCCCTGTCCCAAAAAAGAGCCAATTATGAAACAGTGTCAGAAAGGCCAGTTACACACATTGCTTCCCTGAATTTAAAAGCAGCCTCATGAAACTGCTGTATTAGGTGGGGTGGTGGGGGTGGTTTTGTTTCTTTGAATTTGCAGGAAATTTGAATGACAAACTTCTGAAGGTATACCTGATTTGGCCTTGTTTTGGATCTTTTTATGAACACTGCAGTGGTCCAGATTTCACCCCCGATCAGCATTTAGTTGGGTGGTTTAGGAGTGAATAACTAAAAGCCAAGACACCAGAGCCTGTGCCTGGCAAGTACTGTGATTGAGTAAGGTGCATTCTTTCACTGGATCTTACATTTGTACCATTTTGCATTCTAAACCACTGCCTACCAGCTATGTGTAGCTCTGCTCACTGTACCCAATTTCTCATCTGATGAAGTGTGCTTGGAGCACATGAAAGCTTACGTTCTGAATAAAACTTTGTTGGTCTTAAAGGTGCACTGGACTCCTACTTTGTTCCACTGCTTCAGATGGCTGCCCACTTGGATCTATCAAGTTAACCCTGTTTGGCTAAGAAGCTTCTTCAGTATGTGGGGCAAATTTAAAGGCAGGGACTCACCACTGACTCATGAATGCACTTAGCTTCCCACCTAGGTATGCCAACTGCCAAGTGAGACCTGGGGATCCCCTGGAATTGCAGTTCATCTCCACACTACAGAGATCAATTCTCCCTGGAGAAAATGAATGCTTTGGAGGGTGAATTGTGCAATTCCTAGCTTTCAGAGGAGGAAAAAAAGATCAAAAAGCTTGTACTAATTGAGCATAAGGCACTACGCATGTGACCTTCACATCAGACGTTATTTTATTGCCAGTGTGGTGTAGTGGTTAAGTGTGCAGACTCTTATCTGGGAGAACCAGGTTTGATTCCCCACTCCTCCACTTGCAGCTGCTGGAATGTCCTTGGGTCAGCTATAGCTTTTCTAAGGGTTGTCCTTGACAGGACAGCTTCTGGGAGAGCTCTCTCAGCCCCACCCACCTCACAGGGTGTCTGTTGTGAGGAAAAGAGATAAAGGAGATTGTAAGCTGCTCTGAGACTCTGCTTTAGAGAGGAGTGTGGGCTGTAACTCTGTGGTCTTCTTATGTGTATGAATGATTAAAGGGCTGGAACACTTTCCCGATGAAGAAAGGTTAAAATGCTTGGGCTCTTTAGCTTGGAGAAACGATGACTGAAGGGTGTCAGGATTGCGGTTTACAAGATTATGTGTGGGATAGAGAAGGTAGAGAAAGTACTTTTCTCCGTTTCTCACAATACAAGAACTCATGGGCACTCCATGAAATTAATAAGCAATAGGGTTAGAAGAAGTACTTCTTCACCCAAAGGGTGATTAACACATGGAATTAACTGCCACAGTTGGTGGCAGCAGCTGCATACATAGACAGCTTCAAGAGAGGATTGGATAAGCATGTGGAGTGGAGGCCCATCAGTGGCTATTAGCCACAGGGTATAGATGGAACATCTGACTGGGTCAGTGATGCTCTGTGTTCTTGATGTTGGGGAGGGGGGGCCACAGTGGGAGGGCTTCTAGTGTCCTGGCCCCACTGATGGACCTCCTGATGGCACCTGGGGTTTTTGGCCACTGTGTGACACGGAGTGTTGGACTGGATGGGCCATTGGCCTGATCCAACATGGCTTTTCTTATGTTCTTATGTGACACAGAGTGTTGGACTGGATGGGCCATTGGCCTGATCCAACACGGCTTCTCTTATGTTCTCTTAGAGGGTAGCATGACTAAATGTTCCTCATCCACACATGTGGTATTGACAGATGCATCCAGTATGAGTGCCATTTAAAGATTTCCCAAGGGCCCTCTCCCAACACAGATCTTATTTTCAATTCCCTGTTTCCTGGGAAGAGTCAAGCCGAGCGAACCAGCAGTGCAGTCATGTCAACGTGTCGCCAGATGGCCAGAACCTTGAAACTGTGGCCTGATCAGTCGCCATCTGGAGGAGCGGGAAAAATTAAAGAAATTGCATGACCCAGTTCATGAGGTTCACTTCAGACTGGCTTCATCGCAACAAATTAGGTTGAAATGGCCCTCGACATTCTGCCTCAGAGATAAGTGATGACTGTTAAAAGCTGCTAGGGAAACAGTTGATACTGTTGTCATTAATGCTAATGGCTTTTTTTTTTAAAGAGGTAAAGATAGTAACAGCCTAAGGTTAAATGGCTAACCAAATCGCCTCAAAGCAGCATTTGCTTCTTGTTAAAAGTGCTTCTGGAAGGCTGCAACTGCCACACAATTGCCCATGCTACTGGAATTGTGCTTTTGGGCAAATATTGATCAATGCGGTTCTGTCTGGATGGGCAAAAAAAGAGTAAGAGTCCAGTAGCTTGAAAGACAAACAAACTTTGAGGCAGGGTATGAGCTTTCCTGAGTCACTGCCCACTGCTTCATCTGAGCAGTGACTCAAGAAAGCTGATGCCTTGCCACAAATTTTGTGAGTCTTTCGGGTGCTACTGGGGTGCGTTCAGATGTACCATTAGTGGCGACACAGCTCAGTCTCGCTGACGGATTAAATATGTCCGTCCAGACATCCACATCTGGCAATCGAGCGTCACCCAGGGTCATCTCAGCTTGCAGCGGATCAATGCCGCATGAATTTGATAGCGCAGAAAGTCCGGCCCTTTTTCAAAGAAGCGGCACAAGATCGGTTTTTTTCCTGTTTGGACAGCTCACGTGCGATACTGCCCCTTGGAATGTTTGCCGCCCCTCCCACTTTTTTTTAAAGCCCCAGCAGACATGCGCATTGCCAGATCATCCGGGAATCTGAGGTGACGCTTCTGCTTCTCCGATCAACACAGGATCGGAGGGGGGAAGGGAAATGTTATCCCACTATTCAGAACAGGAAAAAAATTCTTTTTTTTCAATGTGGAGGTTTTCCAGATATCATTGTCACTGCCAATTTTTAGGAAATTAATTCCTGGTAGTTCCCTGGTTTGAATCGGCAACGTTAATTCTGGAAACTTTCACCGCTTCCCCCCCCCCCCCTCCACCTCTGAAACAACGTTTGATTTCCCACCTCCAAACAGTTGGGCACATGTTCAATGAACACCCCTCCCCCCAGAAATCACCATCTGATCACGCATGAGCCAAGAAAAGAGCATGATAGTATTGGATGTCTGATCACTCAACAACAGAATGAGTTGCATTCTGGGATACTCGTCTGATCGGCCCTGCATCAAATCAATATTCAGTGGTTCAAATTTGAGCGCTACACTCCCACTTTTAATGTGACATCTGACCACCCCTGGTCTCTTACTCTGCCTAAATATAATCATCAAAAAACATCAAGGCAGCATCCGAGAATTTTCTGGTATTGCTGTTTTGCCAGTTTGGTGTAGTGATTAAGTGCGTGGACTCTTATCTGGGAGAACCGGGTTTGATTCCCCACTGCTCCACTTGCGCCTGCTGGAATGGCTTTGGGTCAGATATGGCTCTGGCAGAGGTTGTCTTTATAAGGGCAGCTGCTGTGAGAGTTCTCTCAGTCCCACCCACCTCACAGGGTGTCTGTTGTGGGGGAGGAAGATAAAGGAGATTGTAAGCCGCTCTGAGTCTCTGATTCAGAGAGAAGGGCGGGGTATAAATCTGTAGTCTTCTTCTTCTATATTTGTCACATTTGGAGGTTCTTTCTTTCTTTCTTTCTTTCTTTCTTTCTTTCTTTCTTTCTTTCTTTCTTTCTTTCTTTCTTTCTTTCTTTCTTTCTTTCTTTCTTTTGCCATCCTGCACATAAGAAGAGCCCGACCGGACCAGACCAAGAGCCCATCTAGTCCAGCATTCCATCTCATACAATTGCCAGCCCATTCCTCTAGACTACAAGAACTCTTTTGCATAGTAGGCCACACACCCCTGATGCAGCCAATCCTCCTGGAGCTTACATAGCTCTTACTGCAGGGTATACTGTAAGTTCCTGAAGGATTGGCTACATCGAGGTGTGTAGCCTAATATGCAAAGGAGTTCCTGCTACAAAAAAGCCCTGCTTATTGCATCTCTGCATGCAGAAATACCAGACACAAGCCCTTCTGAGTGCGACTGATATTTACTCCTGTATAATTCAAAATTAAAGTTTTCATGGTGCAAAAGTGAAATACATTTTAATTTTAATTCAGGGGGTGGGGGAAGCGTCTCTCAGCTACTAGAAATTAAAGACTGCTGATCTACTGAACATTTCAGAAAAAGAGAGACCAAACAGATAAAACAAATAATTGAAGAGATTTGCTTTCTATCAATTCCCTCTATCCCACAGGAAGTTCTGAGAGGACTCGTGCACTTAAAAAGTTGGATAGCACACAGCAGCAGCCAGCAGACTTAAAGCAAGGGAACAGATGCCTTTACTGTTTAATGGTGAAGGTTCCAGAACTGCTTTTTTTTTTTTAAGCCATTTTCTATTAAAGGTGTCAATTTTCATAAATGTAGATGGCATTTTCAACCTGAGTTCCATACAAATGTTAAGGTCTGGATTATCCCCTCCCTTAAAAACACAAAATCAAACCATTTAAAACAGTAATATGCTTCAGAAGACGTGCCAGCTTGAAATCATTTTACAAGACTCATTTTAAACATTTTGAAAAAAGGTTACTGTTTCACAATAGTTATCATGTTGACCAAATGCCCACACAATTACTCCTGTGGCAGTGAATTCCATGTGTTAATCACCCTTTGGGTGAAGAAGGACTTCCTGTTATCAGTTCAAACCCAACTGCTCAGTAATTTCATTGAATGCCCCCGAGTTCTCGTATTGTGATAAAGGGAGACAAGTTCTTCTTTCTCTACCTTCTCTATCCCATGCATAATGTTGTAAACCTCTATCATGTCACCCCACAGTCGGTGCTTCTCCAAGCTAAAGAGCCCCAAGTGCTTTATCCTTCCTTCTTAGGGAAAGTGTTCCAACCCTTTAATCATTCTAGTTGCCCTTTTCTGCACTTTTTCCAATGCTATAATGTTTTTTTTTGAGATGCAGTGACCAGAATTGTACACAGTATTCCAAATGAGGCCGCACCATCGATTTATACAGGGGCATTATGATACTAGCTGATTTGTTTTCAATTCCCTTCCTAATAATTCCCAGCATGACGTTGGCCTTTTTTATTGTAATTGCACACAGTCTCGACATTTTCAGCGAGTTATCTACCATGACCCCATGACCTCTCTCAAATATTTTGACATGGATATATACACGGGAAGAAAAATCATGTGAACAGGAACAATTTTCTTAGACATTAGGACCAGGGATTTTCTATGTGTAGAGCCTTTTGCATTCCATAAATGGGAAAAAAAATGTTTCTGTACGTTTTTGTGCTGGAGGATTTGACTTTACAGGGTTGCCATATCTTGGAAGTGACTTGACTGCACTTAAGCATGTGTTACTTTTCATGCTTGGTCTACCGATCGCACTGTTGCCTTACTCTTCCTCCAAAGAGCTCAGAACTGCATATATCGGGATGGCCAAACTTGCTTAACGTAAGGTGGGCTCTCCTTCCTTGGAGGTCTTTTAAACAGAGGCTATATGGCCATTGGACAGCAATGAAGATCCTGTGAATTTAGGGGAAGGTGAGTTTCTCGCATTGTGCAGGGGGTTGGACTCGATGACCCTGGAGGTCCGTTCCAGCTCTATGATTCTATATAGCCCCTGGAAATTCTGGCGCATCAAATGTTTGGCTCTTCCTAGCCTCTGAATGGGGCTTCTGTCAGATTCTAGAGTGGAGTGTGGGAAGCTGGTTTGACGTGCCAGAATTTCCAGGGGCTATGTAGATGTAATGAATGATCAGCAGCAAAGAAGCTCAGATGAGAATCCAAAGATTTTTTTCTGTTTCAAAGGATTGGGAAGCACATCATTAAAACTGAATATAGATTTATTCTGCATATCCTCTGAAGAAGAGCCATCTCAGTCCTACTCTTGAAGGCCATAAAGGTTGGAGCATTGTGATTATTGTACTGCCTCAGAATGCTTGATTTCCTGTCACCTGACTGGTTAAAGGTTACTCTCATTCACCAAGGGTCATTTCATACATTTGAGCTGTTAAATGTTTAAAATGTACTGCACATATAGACATCTGACCATAAGAAACATATGTATCCTAGAAGCATAATTGCCCAGATGCCACAATAGTTGTAGTTGATTTACTAAATCAAAGTAATATTTAAAAACCGACAGTAACCCTAATAGATTTAATTTGCGAATGATGTTCATTCTGCCTTATTTTATTTCATTTGAATGGTTTTAACTGTTTAATTTTAATTGTTTCATTGTGTGATTTAATTTTTATTATGTTGTAATCCACCCGGAGCCCGACTTGGGAGAGGGCGGACTAGAAAGCCACAAAATAAATAAATAAAAATTAAAAAAGAGATTGAAAATTTCTTATATATCTTCATACAAAAGCATTTCTTAAAAAAAGACAGGCAGTCTTCTCCTCCTCCTCCTCCTTCTTCCATAAAGGTAGATTCAGGTGAATAGCCATGTAGGTCTGAAGCAGCGGAACAAAGTTGGAGTCCAGTGACATCTTTAAGACCAACAAAGATTTATTAAAGGTATACACAGGGCTGCTTTTGTAGCAGGGACTCCTTTGCATATCAGGCCACACACCCCCGATGTAGTCCATCCTCCTGGATCTTACAGTAGGTCCTGTATGAAGAGCCCTGGAAGCTCTTCGAGGATTGGCTACCTCAGGCGTGTGTGGCCCAATATGCAAATGAGTTCCTGCTACAAAATAATCCCTGGGTATAAGATGTCATGTGAGCACACACACACGTACAGTATACTTCAGATAACTGAAGAATACCTGAAGAATATCTGAAGAATTCTTCAGGTATCTGAAGAAGTATGTGTGCACGTGAAAGCTTATACCTTGAATAAAACTTGGTTCTCTTAATGGTGCCACTGGACTTGATCCTTTCTGGTTCCTGAGCAACTGGCTGTCAACTGCTTCCTTCTCCCTCTCTCATGCTTCCTTCTGTATCACAGCTTGCTTTGCCAGGCTTGCTCAATCGCACAGGAGCTAAAGAGAAAAACCTCTATTTTCTCCATTGGCTGAGGCGCCTCCTTCTGGGAGAAGAGGGGGAGGCGGAGCTTGCTTTGCCAAGCTGTCTCGATTGTACAGCAGAGCTACTGAGCCAAGCCTCTCTTCCTCCTGTTGTCTGAGGCTCCTCCCCCTCCTGGTCCCCTGGGGGGAAGGAAAGAGCTAGAACTTCCTTTGCCCAGTTCCCTGGTTCCTATGGGAGAAATGCAAAGAAAGCATCTTTAAGTCCCACGAGTGCTAATGCTTTAAGCAGGTTTTAAGGTTTTTTAAAAATATATATAATTGTGTTTGTGTCCTTTATAAAGTTTCTATCTCTGCTACCTAATCTTAAATAGATACACACATAGCCCAGCCCAAAATGGCCCATCCCAACAAGGTCTCATTTATGTCAGATCTGGCCCTCATAACACACGAGTTTGACACCTCTGATCTAGCTGGTACTTTCTTTGTCCCCATCCTTTCTCCATGGAGTTCAAGGAGTCAAACGCCACCTTTATGTCCTTATTTTATCCTTACAGTGTATTGTATAGAGGATTCAAAGCATCAAGAAGACAAGGCAACAGTGATAACGGCTCTTTATTTGGTACAGCATGGTATATGGCTGCCCAGTCAAGACTGAGACTAGGTTAACGGGGCCAAACTTATATACATTCCTGGGTTCCCATGCAAGCATGTTATTGGGTCATTCAAACTGGCGGGGCTTGTGATTGGTCCAGGGTTGCAGAGATTTGTGTCCTGCAGCCCATGGTTCCCAAGTCCCCATAGTCTGTATGGCTCCAATGAGCCAGGCAGGAACACCCAAAGTCTTCCCTTGAGTCCACATACATAACAGTGACTGGAAGTACATTTTGGCTAGTCACACTACCTCAGCTTAGTTCATGCAGTGCGTTTCATGGAAAACTGGGCTTTTCGCCTGGATTTTCCAGATTCTCTAACCACTACAGCACACTGTCCTCCCCCCTGTGTAAGTTAAACTCATTGCTTGAAAGTCATGAGAAATTAAAACGTTTTCTGCAAAACACTCCAGTGTGGTCTCCTGTTGGTTACCGTAATGTAACGAATGCGTTTATTTCCTTCTGTGCTCTGATTTTTTTCTTGTCACTTGCAAATTCTGCGCTGTTTGTAATTCCAAGTGAAATCCTCTTGCTGTCCGATTATGTGATTTGCATGTTTATGTGATTTATGCAACATGGTTGCGCTCGTCTGACAGATTTCAATCCAGCAGCATTTCAGATCTGAAGAAACCATAATGATCCCTATTGACAGAGAACCAGCTCACTTAAATGAAGCATTTGTGACAGAGGGTGAAGCCAGACAAGGCATGTCTTCCCGGCTTTGTATTTATTTATTTAGAAAATACACATGGTCCTTTCCCAGAGATCCTGCCTCAAATGATCCTTATAAAACCAGTCTTCAGGCTTGAAGCAAACTGCAAAAACAGTTCACGAAGATTGGCCCCTAAAGTAAAAGCCTAGGGGCAAAGGAAAAGAGAATATTCCAGGCCCCAGCAAAGTCTCAAGAGGATGAGTATCTCAGAAGCAAGGTACAACCACCAGACTACTTGTTAGAGCAGACTGTTTCTTGCTCAATCCTCCAAGACTACAAACACCATAGAGCAAGCTAGATAGCTAGGACTGCCAAGTCCCCCATCCGGATGGGGGTTCCCTCGCCCGGGAGGTTCCCAACCCACCGACCCACATTGGGCCGGTGGAGAAAACCTCCCCCTATGTTACTGGTGCGATGATGTCACCTGGAAGTGACGTCATCATGCTGGCGACGTCACATGGTGGCCACTCTAGGCCTTTCTGGGAAAACTCTATGGTTTTCCCGGATGCTTTAGCCATTTACCCATTTAAGTTGGTTTCTTAACTTAAAGCAAAGGTTCTCTGTGCAATTTGTGAGATAGTATGGCAACCGTTGGACTAGGCCACGTTGCTGTGCAGAAGCTCAGAATGAGCACTCTGCTAAATGAAGGTAAGGGTGGCTGCCTGACCAGTCCAGTCATCCTAAACCAGACCCAACACTAACTACCCCTTCAGGACTTCATTACTGTTGTTCTTTTCAGCAGGACCAAAGAGGGGACAATGTTGCAATGTCACTTCCCATTGTACGGAATGCTCTACAGCAGGGGTGGCCAACGGTAGCTCTCCAGATGTTTTTTGCCTACAACTCCCATCAGCCACAGCCAGCATGGCCAATGGCTGGGGCTGATGGGAGTTGTAGGCAAAAAAAACATCTGGAGAGCTACCGTTGGCCACCCCTGCTCTACAGTTTCCACAATCGCTATGGTTTTTACCTCAGAGATTAGGGAATTCCTAGAACGTTGCAACATCACTTTTGAGTACTTCCAGAAGTGACATTACAACACCCTCGCCCCCATCTTTGCTTGCTCTGACATGAAGAACCAATAGGGCTGGGCATGAACCAAACCATGAAGCAAAATTCATCACAAATTTTGGCCCGTTCGTGGTTTGTGAACTGAAGTTCGTGACATGTCAGTCATCATGAACTTCTACAAACTTTTCAAGCAGTTTGTGGTGGTTCGTGGAGCAAAAAGTTCTATTCTGTGTCCCTTTAACCCCCTGCTTTCTACTTCCTGCAAAAACAGCAGAGTGATTCCCCCCCCCCCTGGTGTTTCAGTCCCAGTTTAAAAGGGAATACAGTCCCTTTCATCGGGGGTTGCAGGACCATGAACCACAAAGCAGTTCAGTTCATGAACAAATCCCACAGCTCAGTTTGGTTTCTGGTTTGGTTCATGGTTCAGCCACAAACCATCAAGAACCACATTTTTCTAGTTCATGCCCACCCCTAAGAAGCAAGCTTGCAAACCTAGCCACCATCGAAAAATCCCAGTCTTTGGTCGCCACATACTTCACCTCTGTAGGCAGAAGCTCAGAGAGCATGGCACCCGAGAAGGCACTTTTAAAGTTCATTTGCACTACCATGGGATCCAGGGAACTGGGCAAAGGGGGAGCTGGCTGTTTCCCTCTGTCCTCAGGGGACCAGGAGAGAGGGAGCCTCAGCCAATAGAAGGAAGAGAGGCTTGGCTCAGTGGCTCTACTGTGTAGCCCGTAGCGATGGCACTGTGGTCCATAGCAGAGAGATGTTCGACTCTTCACTCTCCTCCACCTTCACAAACTGGAATCCTTGCTATACGCTAATATAGCCCTCTGAAGGTAAAAAGACACTTGGTATGACTAATGGCATTCCCTGTCTGAGAAACATGGAGGAAATGCCAGCAGTGTGTTCATATGTTGTTCTAGGTGTCATCTGCCTTTCACCAGCATTAGGAATTTTTCTCTTGGAAATTCAAGAAATGCTCAAGGCCACGGGAAATGTGTTCATGTTTTGGAATTGGAGTAGCCACCCCAATTATGATTAAGAACATAAGAGAAGCCATGTTGGATCAGGCCAATGGCCCATCCATCCAGTATATGTGTGTGTGTGTGTGTATATATATATACACACACACACACACATATACATACATACATACACACACATACACACACACACATATATATATATATATATATATATATATATATATATATATATATATATATATATATATATATACACTGTGGCTAATAGCCACTGATAGACCTCTGCTCCATATTTTTATTTAATTCCCTCTTGAAGCTGGCTATGCTTGCAGCTGCCACCACCTCCTGTGGCAGTGAATTCCACATGTTAATCACCGTTTGGGTGAAGCAGTACTTCCTTTTATCCATTTTAATCCAATTCAATTTCATTGAATGCCCACGAGTTCTTGTATTGTGAGAAAGGGAGAAAAGGACTTCTTTCTCTACTTTCTCCATCCCATACATAATCTTGTAAACCTCTATCATGTCACCCCGCAGTCGACGTTTCTCCAAGCTAAAGAGCCCCAAGCGTTTTAACCTTTCTTCATAGGGAAAGTGTTCCAAACCTTTAATCATTCTAGTTGTCCTTTTCTGGACTTTTTCCAATGCTATAATATCCTTTTTGAGGTGCGGTGACCAGAATTGTACTCAGTATTCCAAATGAGACCGCACCATCAATTTATACAGGGGCATTATGATACTGGCTGATTTGTTTTCAATTCCCTTCCTAATAATTCCCAGCATGGTGTTGGCTGTTTTTATTGCAATCATACACTGTCTTGACATTTTCAGTGAGTTATCTACCATGACCCCAAGATCTCTCTCTTGGTCAGTCTCTGCCAGTTCACCCCCCATCAACTTGTATTTGTAGCTGGGATTCTTGGCCCAATGTGCATTACTTTGCACTTGGCCACATTGAAGCTCATCTGCCACGTTGACGCCCACTCACCCAGCCTCAACAGACCCCTTTGGAGTTCCTCACAATCCTCTCTGGTTCTCACCATCCTGAACAATTTAGTGTCATCTGCAAACTTGGCCACTTCACTGCTTACTCTCAACTCCAGATTAATAGCAGATCCCTGGATGAGTTTGTAGGTGTGTGGACCAAATGTTCTCAAATGCTAGAAAGTAAAGCGGATGATCCACTGATCATATAAGGCTAGGCAGAGGTGGAATTCTAGCAGCAGCTCCATTGCATATTAGGCCACATCCCCACGATGTAGCCAATCCTCCAAGAGCTTACAAGGCTCTTTTTTGTAAGCTCTTGGAGGATTGGCTACATCAGGGGTGCGTGGCCTAATATGCAAAGGAGCTCCTGCTAGAATTCCACCCCTGATGCTAGAGCAGAGAACAGAACCTTACTGATATTGGCTTGCATAGGGTAACAGGAGAAGGACTTGGAGAATAGTTTTTTTTTTTGGTTTTTTAAAAAAAATCTAAATGCTTGAGGATAGAAAATGGTACTTCTTGAATGATTTACAGAGCTTGTTAGTCTCCATCATGCTCAATCAGCACTCAAGGCAATTTATGTAAATCAAAATTTAAAAACTGCAGTGAGATCCAATTAGAATACTAAAGTCATCAATAAACCATCTCACCTTAAGAGAAAGAGAGAGAGAAAGAGAGAGAGAAAGAGAGAGAGAGAGAAAGAGAGAGAAATGCTGTGAAGTAAACAGAAAAGATTAACCATCCATGTAGACATATAATCTGAAAACCGGGTCACAATCTATCAATTAACTGTTGTAGCACATTCAAAAATTATATATCTATTTGTGCAGTGTGCACACTTTTACAGATAGCTGGGATACGCTGCAATTATCCTGGGTCAAAATTTTGACGTCCTCACATTCTGACATGTTGCTGCTTTATTGGTTTCCTATGCTAATGCCACCTAGATCAAAGGCTTTCTGAATTTGTTAATTCTTTTGTTGTTGTTCAGTCGCTCAGTCGAGTCCGACTCTTTGCGACCCCATGGACAAAGTCACGCCAGGCCCTCCTGTCTAACACTATGGTAATTCTGCTATTCCGCTATTGGATTTTAACTTTGTACCACTTTGCATTCCAAACCCCACCAACTATATGTAGCTCTGCTTACAGTACCTCATTCCTCATCTGAAGAAGCACACGAAAGCTTGCGTTCTGAATACAAGTTGGCTGGTCTTAAAGGTGCTATGGACACCTGCTTTGTTCTAACTCTGAACATCTCTTGCATTGAAAAACCCTGGTGGGACTGCCATTGGTTGGATGCAACATGATAGCACTTTTCATCAAAACATCCCCCCCCCCGCCCGTTTTCAGTGTCAGCTGAGCAGAGGTCCTCAGCTATCATCCAGAGTAGTTCATGAACCATACATGGAAGAAAGTTGCCAGCCTATTGTTTATTAGTGTGCAATTCTGGTCACTGCACCTCAAAAAGGATATTATAGCACTGGGAAAAGTCCAGAAAAGGACAACTAGAATGCTTAAAGGGTTGGAACACTTTCCCTATGAAGAAAGCTTAAAATGCTTGGGGCTCTTTAGCTTGGAGAAACATTGACTGAGGGGTGACATGATAGAGGTTTACAAGATTATGCATGGGATGGAGAAAGTAGAGAAAGAAGTACTTTTCTCCCTTTCTCACAATACAAGAAATTGTGGGCGTTCAATGAAATTGCTGAGCAGTCGGGTTAGAATGGATAAAAGGAAGTACTTCTTCACCCAAAGGGTGATTAACATGTGGAATTCACTGCCACAGGAGGAGGCGGCGGCAGCTACAAGCATGGCCAGCTTCAAGAGGGGATTGGATAAACATCTGGAGCAGAGGTCCATCAGCGGCTATTAGCCACAGCGTATTGTTGGAACTCTCTGACTGGGGCAGTGATGCTCTGTATTCTTGGTGCTTGCGCGGGGGGGGGGGGGGGGGGCAAAGTGGAAGGGCTTCTAGACCCACTTAACCTCCTGATGGCACTTTTTTTGTTTGTTTGTTTTTGGCCACTGTGTGACACAGAGTGTTGGACTGGATGGGCCAATGGCCTGATCCAGCAGGGCTTCTCTTATGTTCTTATGTGACACAGAGTGTTGGACTGGATGGGCCATTGGCCTGATCCAACAGGGCTTCTCTTATGTTCTTATTCAACTCTTTTCCAAATTTAGAGTTGCCAATCCCCAGTTAAGGCAGGCACGTAAGCATCCGTGAAAAACCCGCCTCTACCAATATGCAAAATCCTTATCACAAACTTTATACAATAGCACAGAATGCTTATTGAATAATGTCAAAATAAATCACATTCAAGTCATAAGAACGCTGGCCACACCCGCACCCAAAGTCTTTCAAACTGCAGTCAACGCTGCTCACTCCAGAATCGTGGGTCTGGGCAATAGTGTAATGAATCGTTTTTTCCGCATCATCCCATGGTCCAAGTATACCTTCCAAATGGAGCCAGTGTAGTATCCTATTGCAGCAAGGCACAAGGAATCGCGACAGCGTTGTATGTGATATCCTGTTTCACTCCAGGCTTCTGCAAGCTTCAAAAAACCATTACACAATTTTTCATAAGAGACCACTGCTTCACATTACTTTACAGACAAGGCCCCCGGGTTGGAGGCCTTTCCCCCACTTCAGGGTCATCAGAAAGCGGGGGGGGGGGAGGGAAATATCTGCTGGGCACTCCATTATACCCTATGGAGACTTATTCATAGAAAATAATGGAGAATCAATCTGTGGGTATTTGAGGCTCCAGGGGCTGTGTTTTGAAGTAGATGTACCAAATTTCCAGCGTAGCATCTGGTGCCTCTCCTCAAAGGACCCACCAAGTTTCAAAAAGATTGGACCAGGGGGTCCATTTCTATGAGCCCCCAAAGAAGGTGCCCCTATCCTCTATTATTTCCAAAAGAAGGAAGGCATTTAAAATGTGCACGGTCCCTTTACAGGTGATGGCCAGAACTCCCTTTGGAGTTCAGTTGTGCTTGTCATAACTTTGCTCTTGGCTCTACCCCAAAGTCCCCAGATAATTCTTAAGTTCGATTTGATAACTGCATCCAGATTCCCCACCAGACAAAAGGAGCTGGCAATGTTGAAGGAACTGGGGATGTTTAGCCTGGAGAGGAGGCAGCTGAGGGGTGATATGATCACCATCTTCATGTACTTGAAGGGCTGTCACATAGAGGATGGTGTGGAATCGTTTTCCGTGGCCCCAAAAGGTAGGACCAGAACCAGTGGGTTGAAATTAAATCAGAAGAGTTTCCGGCTCAACATTAGGAAGAACTTCCTGACTGTTAGAGCGGTTCTTCAGTGGAACAGGCTTCCTTGGGAGGTGGTGGGCTCTCCTTCCTTGGAGGTTTTTTAAACAGAGGCTAGATGGCCATTTGACAGCAATGAAGATCCTGTGAATTTAGGGGGAGGCGTTTGTGAGTTTCCTGCCTTGTGCAGGGGGTTGGATTAGATGACCCTGGAGATCCCTTCCAAAAAAAAGCAGATTTTTTTTTAAAAAGGCATTATTTTTCTTTTCTTTTAAGGAATTATTTTTCTTTTCTTTTAAGGAATTATTTTTCTTTTCTTTTCCTTTCCTTTCCTTTCCTTTCCTTTCCTTTCCTTTCCTTTCCTTTCCTTTCCTTTCCTTTCCTTTCCTTTCCTTTCCTTTCCTTTCCTTTCCTTTCCTTTCCTTTCCTTTCCTTTCCTTTTCTGGACAATTATTCTGCAAATGCATTGTGCGATGACCCTCTGTTGCAGTAAAGAAACACAGCTAAATGGAAAATAAACCTGAAACATGGCAGGGTGCGGCAATGACCAGTGGTTGTTCTCTCTCCGATCGCACAGTCCTTGCCCTAAGTATGAAATCTGTACTGTACCTTTAAAAGACACATTTGAAAATTCCAATTTGTGTAATTGCTAAGGGGAAAAAATGACTATGAGTTAAAGAAAGATTCGTAAATTATTGCAGTAGTCAGTAACCCCCTGCTGGTCAATGCATTTCCTGAGTGCTAAAAGCTTTGAGAATAAAGCCACTCTCTGAAATGATTGAAGACATTTGCATTTTTAGTTAACACGGTTACATTTCCCTCCCCTCCTTCTCCTCCGTACATTTCTAAATGCTCTCCTCACAAAGCCTTAAAGGATAATGCAGGCAGGGGAGGAAAAAAATTTCAGATCAATGGACCCGATATTTGGCTTCTTTTCCATTCTGCAAATGATTGCGTGAAATTGATCGTCGGGTAATGATTTCAACCCCAAGCTGGGAAGCTCCTCTTTCGACATTTCAGACTTGGACATGAACTCTTTAAGGAAGTCATGGATGTCGACTTTAGCCCCAGACTTGAAAAATGAAGAGGATCAGACATTGGGATAGAGCACCAGGACCCCGGCATATAGTTTCAGCAAGTTGCCCCCTCTGTCAAATGTCCTGACTCTGGGGGGAGAAGAATTATGCTTGACAGACAGACATCACCTTTATTGGCATAACAGAAAAAGAAATACAAGATCCAAAGGAACTTCAAAATGGGACATACAAACTACAGTAATTTGCAAGCCTAACCAGCATGGGAATACAAGATTACAAGCAAAATTTAACTAAGAAAAGTGGAGTTAGGTTTTTAATTTCTTTCTCATTCACTTCTAGGGCCAGAAATTTTGCAACCTGCTCAGAAATTGAGGGACATTTGTCAGTCAACAGAAACTCTATCCTATTGTTTGTCACCAAGTTGGGGGTTAAGAGGAGAGGTTTGATCAGGCGGCGTCGATGACGGCTAAATAACAGGCAGTCTAATAGAATGTGCCGTATAGAGTCAGGTTCTCTACCACATCTTCACTGTTCCTGTCTGTAAGGAATTACGCTTGTATGTAACCTGTAGTAACCTTTGGGGTCCTGCTCGACTGCTATTGCTTTACTCTCACACGCTGACCTGTTATGACTGCAACACGTCATGCATCCAATTCCACCCTGAGAACTAGCCACAGAATGCCTCTGAGGCCAACTGCGTTATCTAGTTCATAGAGACTCTCATGGTTTTGTTTCTGCTTGATTGGGGGGGCGGGGCTTGAGTTACTCATGGGGAGGGTGTGATAGGTAGATTTTGAACTATGTAACAGACGGACCGAGGTATATCTGTCGGGGCACGGGCCATTGACTTTAGTTTCAGCAAGACCTGCTTGGCTGCAATGTCTTTGCTCATTCATATGAACATATGTGAACATATGAAGCTGCCTTCTACTGAATCAGACCCTGGGTGTCATCAAAGTCAGTATTGTCTACTCAGACCGGCAACGGCTCTCCAGGGTCTCCAGCTGAGGTTTTTCACGCCTATTTTCCTGGACCCTTTTTAGTTGGAGATGCCAGGGACTGAGCCTGGGACCTTCTGCTTACCAAGCAGATGCTCTACCACTGAGCCACCGTCCCTCCCCAATTCAATAAACCCCTTTATGAAATGAAGGAGTGCTGATTGGTGAAGAACGATCAGTACTTGACACCCTCCCCCAACAGCTTAGCTTCAGCTTTTGCAGCTGGGGTGGCCAGGTTCCTCCGGGCAACTGGAAGGAGATGTGGGTGGGGCTTGCTGGGAGGAAGAGAAAGGCCCAGGCTGTATCGTCACCCTGGACTGAACTTTGAACCTTAAACACCATCTTACCAATGTAGCAGGAAAAAAAAATACACACGCAAAACAGCATTCTCCCAAAATTAGGTGGTACAACTCAGCGTGCATCTGCTACAACACTTAGATGTTCAGCTTTGGGGTTGGTGGATAGCACTGCAAAATATGGTGCTTCGTTATGGCTCAACAGCCTCCATGTCCAAAAACATGATTTCCAACTCAATACAACAATGAGAACCATCAGCGGATATGTGAAGGGCTTTTTTTTTGTAGCAGGAACTCCTTTGCATATGAGGCCACACACCCCTGATGTAGCCAATCCTCCGGGAGCTTACAGGGCTCTTAGTACAGGGCCTACTGGAAGCTCCGGGAGGATTGGCTGCATCAGGGGGTGTGGTCTAATATGAAAAGGAGTCCCTGCTACAAAAAAAAGTCCTGGATATATTAAACCCACTCCGACCTATTGGCTACCGATGTTGTGCCTATCGCTTAACTGCATCTCCAAAGACAAGGTGCTCTTCTTTGTGAATATAGAAAAATATTTGGAGGCGTGGGAATTGCTAGAAGCTGGGTTATTTTTGTAGCAAGAACTCCTTTGTATATTAGGCCACACAGCCCTGATTAGCCAATCCTCTGGGAGCTTACAGTAGGCCCTGTACTAAGAGCCCTGTACGCTGCCGGAGGATTGGCTACATCAGGGGTGTGTGGCCTAATATACAAAGGAGTTCTTGCTACAACAAAGAAAGCCCTGGCTAGAACCAATACTAAATGACCGATTTCCCATTTGCCTCACCTTGCTCTCACTCTCGTCTTCTCTGCAGGGCTGCGACAAGCTTTGCCTTTTTTTGTGCGGCAAACAGAAACTGGTTTTTAGAGGATCTTGTTTGCTGTGTGAAAGAGGCAGAGCGAGTTGCAGCCTCAGGGCAGCTTGTGTGAAATTCGACGGAAGCCCCGCGGAGAAGAGGAGAGCGAGAGAGAGGTAAGGCTAGTGGGAAATCGGTCAATGCGTTTTGGCGCTAGGCAGCTCGTCAAGATACACAATAGTCGTCCGTGTTGTATCACAAGAAAATTGGACACAACCTACTCCATAGGTGAACATCTGAACATATATGAACATATGAAGCTGCCTTCTACTGAATCAGACCCTTGGTCCATCAAAGTCAGTATTGTCTACTCAGACTGGAAGCGGCTCTCCAGGGTCTCAAGCTGAGGTTTTTCACACCTATTTGCCTGGACCCGTTTTAGTTGGAGATGCCGGGGATTGAACCTGGGACCTTCTGCTTCCCAAGCAGATGCTCTACCACTGAGCCACCGTCCTTCCCCAAGGCTGTGTTTACACATCTAGGGCTGTGTTTACACATACTAAAAAAAGCACTTTCAATCCACATCCAATGTGCTTTCCGGCTGGATTTTGCCAGTTCACACAGTAAAATCCAGTTGGAAAGTGCATTGAAAGTGGATGGAAAGTGCATTATTTAGTGTGTGTAATCGAAGGGCGTTTTCGCACTGACCTTAATCAGCAGCGACGCCCCTCTTCACCGTGCAGGATCCGCGCGGATTTCGCACTAATTGCCGCGGAGCACCCGGAAGAGCCAGAAAGTCCCACGGCTTTTGCGGCGCAAACGGAAACCGCCAAAAAACCAGTTTCCATTTGCGCCGCAAAAGCCGCGGGACTTTCCGGCTCTTCCGGGTGCTCCGCGGCAATTAGTGCGAAATCCGCGCAGATCCTGCGCGGTGAAGAGGGGGTCGCTGCTGATTAAGGTCAGTGTGAAAACGCCCATAGTGTCAGTGCTTATTCTGCATATGCATGTCAATTTTATGCATGTCTTTGTCAAATTAGTGGAATGCTCAGTTTGAATTATAACCCCAAGGAAGGCCGAGCACTGAAACACATTTGATATTGGTATTCTAGCATATGCAGACAAAATGTCCTTTTAAACTTGTATTTATGTAAATGGACATTTGTCTTTATATTGGGATTATGGATTTATATACCGAACTATAGGATTAAATAATATTTTAGCACTTTTAAACGTATTATTAAGTGACATTTTTGTACATTTGCACTACATGCATAGCTATATTTACATTCGTTCTCCTTTGTTCCAGGATTATGTTTTTCTCTCCCTTTTTTTCGGTCGTACTGAAATGTAGAGAAAACACTGAGTTTCGCTTTCTCCTTAGAGTGCCGGTCTTGAATCACATAAACTAGTTATTTGTTGAAGTCAAAGAACACAGTAATTTAATTCTGCGCTTGTACTGTGAAATACAGAACCGTTGGCATTGGGAAATTATAGTATTAAAAAAAAATGAAGCTCTACACTACAAAGGGGTATTGAGAAGGACAGAAATAGATCAGTGACTCTAAGGACATGATGGAAGGCTGTAGTTGTACCCCAAAGGTATTAGTGGGTCAGGAATGCAAAAAAAAAACAAACAAGTAATACCTTCATTTGGCTGGTAGATGCCTTCATGTGGTTGTGCAACTTTCCCTTCTGTGACAAAGGAACATCAATTGCAACATATATGTTTATAAAAGGTAAAGTAAAGGTAGTCCCCTGTGCAAGCACCAGTCGTTTTTGACTCTGGGCGATGTTGCTTTCACAACGTTTTCACGGCAGACTTTTTACAGGTGGTTTGCCATTGCCTTCCCCAGTCATCTACACTCCCCCTCTCCAGCAAGCTGGGGACTCATTTTATTGACCTCGAAAGGATGGAAGGTTGAGTCAACCTCGAGCTGGCTACCTGAACCAGTTTCTGCTGCGATCCAACTCAGGTCGTGAATAGAGGGCTCCGACTGCAGTACTGCAGCTTTACCACTCTATGCCGTGGGGCTCATATGTGTTTATACGAGGCCCAGAAACACAGAGACTGGTTTCGCACTCCTCCTACTCCGCACTGACGTTTCTCTTTTCAGCGCGGCATCCGACCAATTTCCCACTATCTGCCCTGGGGCTTCAGCTTGTGTTGCTGTTTTTGTGCAGCAAAGAGTAATGGGTTTTTAGCCAGTTTTAGCCAGTTATATATATAGGAGCCCCGTGATGATAAAGCTGCAGTCAAACTCACACACACAAACACACACCCCCGGCCCGCTGTCCTAGGCAAATACCTAGGTCCAGGGCTTTTTTGTAGAAAAAGCTCAGCAGGAACTCAGTAGCATATTAGACCACATCCCCCAATATTAGCATATTAGGTCACACACTCATTAGCATATAAGGCCACACCATCTGGGATAATCAAGTGCAAACTGAACTGTGGCAGTAACTTTTCCAGGCCCTGCAGCTATTCTGGCCGGCCGGCCAGGCCCCCAGGGAGGCTGCCGCACAGTATATCTGGGCCCTGTGATCCCTGCCTGGCCCTGGGGAGGCTGCTGCACAGCGTGGCTGGGCCCCATGATCCTCACTGTCCAGCCAGGCCCCAGAAAAGCTGCCACATGGCTCGGTTTGGCCCAGCAATCCCCAAGGGCCACACCAAGTGACCTTGAGGGCCGCATACGGCCCTCGGGATGGAGGATCCCCACCCCTGTTCTAACTGCTCCCTCTAAATTCCCATCAGGATTCTCACTCATTCGAGTGACCATCAGGACATCTTTTGCTTGATCAGCATGCACACGCAGTGAAGAAGAAAAGACTAACTAATGTATGTCATGACAGACACTGCATCTGGGATCAGGTCTTGATTTGCAAGATACAAAAGAGAGCCATGGAAAGGGCAGGGGTGGCCTTTAAGGCAGGCTGGCCCGCAACCCCACTTGCAAAGGCTCTGCAACCCTCTTTTTGGGTCCTGACCCACAGGTTGGGAAGCACTGGTATAGATTACTCTGATGTAGGCAGATCTTCTTTCCAAAGGCAACCTAAGTACTCTTAATTAACTGATTTGTTGCCTTGGTCACGTTGGAACCTTGGAAACCATCCTATAACACAAACCCCGCTCCTCCAGCACAACATGACAAGCGGATTTAACAAGAGTCCAATGAAATCAGTCGAACACAGTCATGCACAGCATGGCACCATGACCGCTGCTCAAAGCACAGTCATTTTCTACCGTAAATAGGAATGTTTAAAAACAGCAAGAGCGGCTTTGTATCTCTAAGAAGTGAGTCAACAGGGTTTGAAGATATCCCCCTCGGCTGCCCCCCCTATTATACATTCATTACACTGGCACACAACAAATGGCTTGCCTCATTCCTATGGGACTTTTTGGCTGCAAAAAAAAAGATGCAATGCATAAATATTTTTATATCAGCTTGATCTCCAGTAATAGCAGCAGGCAATCCAAGGGCACATCTCACAAATCGGAGAGGAATGAGACAAAATGGTGGCAGTTCTGCCCCTGGAACATCACCTCAACTATATCGAAAGGAAGTGGTGAAAGATTTGAGAGCCAACGAGCGAACACAGGAGAAGGGAGCTGAACCAACCTCCTTTCTGTGGCTTTTTTCCCAGCAGCCCATCTCCCCAAACACTTTTCTTTCACACAGGATCATTTCAGGGTATTAATCTGTTATGTATTGCATCTCACTGGGTTATTATTGCCTGAGCTTGAGACAGGCACTCCTTGCAAACCAAGATCCTGACACGTGGAAGAACTGGCCGATCAGGATGCTAGGCATATAACAACTTGTAACAAAGAGATACAAATGAAGGATTCTGGAGTGAGCCAATGGAAGTAACTCTTGCCTGCTAGGGGTGCACGGTTAACCATGGCCAGAGTGTATATAATGAGTGAAGTGCATGTGCTTTTTGTGAATAAAGTGTTCTTGGTTGATTCAGAGCTGGCTGAACTTACTTTACAATATCATCCTCCTGACTCACTGAAAAGTGGCTGGAGAGAGAAGTTGCAGGTTGGGTTGAATGTTATTCACTGGCTACCGTTTTTATTTTTTAAGTAATATCTCCCTCGCTCTCTATATGCTATGGGCAGTTCGGGGTGTAACACATGGAATTGCTGCCACAGCTTTTAGTTTGACCTCATAGCATGGCCAGTGCATGGGAGTAGGCCAAGTAGGTGGTTGCCTAGGGTGCCACCTGACCTAGGGGGTGATGTCAGGCTCCCCCTCTCCCCATGCACAGTGCATGTGCTCCTTGGAGCCGGCCTTCCCCAATGTAAAGCAGGCTTCATGGAGCATAGATGCAGCCTGGCCAGTTTTGCATTCTCTGGGTCTGTTACAGACCCAGGAAACACAAAAGTGGACGACACCTGCACAGTGCACTCCTTGGAGTCTGGCAGCAATAAATTAGCCAATTATAAAAGCTGAAGAAGAGCCAATTACAGTTTCTAAAAATTGGCTCCTGTTGAAGTTGTCTGCTGCCACTCCTCCTTCCTACTCTGCTTTAACAGAGCCATGGGTGGGAGCCCTAGCTCACTGGTAGAGCATCTTTCTCACATGCACAAGGTCTTGTCCCTGGCACCTCCAACTAAAAGGATCAAGTAGAAATAGTCATGAGAAGGTCTTGTCCCTGGCACCTCCAACTAAAAGGATCAAGTAGAAATAGTCATGAGAAGGTCTTGTCCCTGGCACCTTCAGCTAAAAGGATCTAGTAGAAATGGTCATGAGAAGGTCTTGTCCCTGGCACCTCCAGCTAAAAGGATCAAGTAGAAATGGTCATGAGAACGTCTGAACCTTCAGCGAGCCATGGGTTATCTAAAAATATAAATAGTTTCAAGTTTCTTCATTTCTCCTACAATCCTCTGCTTTTTTTTGAATTTCGGGAGTGCGGGCACAAGTGGGCAGCTTGCCTAGGGCACCGCAACCCCTAGCACCCACTGATTCTGAGGCCTGCTCCAACCTAAGGTAGGATACATGCCAGTTTGGTGTAGTGGTTAAGTGTGCGGACTCTTATCTGGGAGAACCAGGTTTGATTCCCCACTCCTCCACTTGCAGCTGCTGGAATGGCCTTGGGTTAGCCATAGCTCTCACAGAGGTTGTCCTTGAAAGGGCAGCTGCTGTGAGAACCCTCTCAGCCCCACCCACCTCACAGGGTGTCTGTTGTGGGGAGGAATATAAAGGAGATTGTAAGCAGCTCTGAGATTCAGAGAGAAGGGTGGGGTATAAATCTGCAATTCTTATTCTTATTCTTCTTTTATTAGTGCAGGTGATGGAAAGAGGAGTGGAGATTTGTGGCTCCGTGGAAGAGCATCATCTTCCAGAAGGTCCCAGGTTCAATCCTCAACATCTCCCACTGAAAGGACCAAGCAGAAGGTGATGTGAAAGACCTCAGGCCTGGGAGCTGCTGCTGGTCTGAGTGGGCAACTTTGATTGGCCAAGACTCTGATTCAGTATCTGGTATAAGGCAGCTTCTTGTGTTTACAGACGTGTGTTCACAGGAGCGAAGACTGGGGCATATGTGATATGAAGCAAGATCATAAGAACACAGAATCCTCTCTTCCACATCCAAAACACATTTAATATTCACATTTTGCCCTTCCACTCTCAAGGGGACATGTGTGGAGTTCTTTACATGATCCAGTTTGGTGTAGTGGTTAAGTGTGCGGACTCTTATCTGGAAGAACCGGGTTTGATTCCCCACTCCTCCACTTGCAGCTGCTGGAATGGCCTTGAGTCAGCCATAGCTCTTGTAGGAATTGTCCTTGAAAGGGCAGCTGCTGTGAGAGCCCTCTCAGCCCCACCCACCTCACCGGGTGTCTGTTGTGGGGGGAGAAGATGTAGGAGATCGTAAGCCGCTCTGAGTCTCTGATTCAGAGAGAAGGGCAGGGTATAAATCTGCAGTCTTCTTCTTATATCGAAAAGTACTGTGAGCATTATCATCAATATGGTTGTGTCCAGGGGTCATTTTGTAGAAAAAGAGATGCTGGAGCTCATTAGCACAACTCATTTGCATATGCTACAGGCCCCTGACCTCATCGGAAGGTGAACTAAATTGTATCAGCTCAGCATCTACCTTAAAATGCTCCTTGAATTATAATTGTCATAATAAAACCTTATTCCCATCATACCTTTTTAAATTACTTTCTTCTATGTGGCCGCAGCGGCATGATGAAGATTTCCATTTGCCTGCTTTATATGTTTGCGTTATTTTCTTTTTTTTTGTGGGGAGAAGTACTAGAAAGTTTGTCACATCTGTCACATCTGCAAAATTCTCACAGAGGGTTTGAACAATGGAGCCCGGAAGCAAGTTTTTGTTGTTGTTGTTGTTGGGGGGTGGGGGAGGGTTGTAAGTTATTGTTATGCCAACAAAGGGTTTTGGAACTGGAACAAAGATGCCACAATAAAATTTAGAGGTTCTGGAGCTCTGCTCCAGTGAGCTCCTGCCCAAAACGAGGCCTCATTGTGTCTGTTTTACAGAATAATTGAAAACAGTTTTCTTGGCTGAGACTTGTCATCATAAACCACATTTAGACAGACAGCAACAAAATGGCGGATCTCCTGGCCCCACTCTGCTCCACCCTATTTGGTTTTCTGGTAGCTGCTTCAGACTCTGCATATACTTTCCATACAGAAACTTTTGTGGCATTTCAAGTTTAGTTTAGCTTGGCCAGAAGGCTTTGGAAAGGCCTTGGAAAGCTGTAGTGATGTGGAACGGACAGGAGAACACAACCCAAAAGCTTCCAAGGGGAGCTTTGTGTGACAGTGTGCAGATATCATTAAATAATGTAAACTTTGTCCCACCACAACTTCAGTTGGTCCATAAGAAGAAACTGGAAGCCTGTTTAGGAGGTATAATAGAGTGGGTTCAAAGCAAGGAGGAGATGCGGTTGCAGTGATCATAGCTCTCCTTATTAGTTAAAGCATAGTAATGGCTGAACTAGAAGCCTGCTCAACTGGGCCAATGGGGTCAATTATATACATTTCAAGGTTCCTGAGCTAGGATGCCATTGGGTCATTCAAACCAGCAGGGGGCCTGTGATTGGAGCAGGGCAGCAGGGATTTGGATTCTGCTGCTCATTGTTCCTGGATCTCCAAGCTCAGTCCTCAAGGCTCTAGTGAGCCAGGCAGGAACACACATACTAGTATTCACATTAGTCCACATACACAACAGGAGGGGGATGACCATTGATGGATTGAATTGAGCTGATCCCTATAAAAAGTCATTAAACAAAGACTGATGCCCCACTAGCTTTGTGACTCGCTCTGCCTCTATCCCGTGGCAAGCAAAAACTGGGTTTTAGAGGATCTTGCTTGCCACAGGAAAGAGACAGAGCAAGTTGCAGCCTTGGGGCAGTTTGTGCAAAATTGGATGGATGCCCTGCAGAGAAGAGGAGCATGAGACTGGGACAAAGCTAGCGGGGAATCAGTCGAAAGCTCTGTGTCGGGCATTCAGCAGGAAGTGCTGAACTTGCTTCCTGCTGTTGGCGAGTGTCAGGTTTTTACACTTTTCAAGGAAACAGTGTAGTGGTTTGGTGTAGTGGTTAAGTGTGCGGACTCTTATCTGGGAGAACCGGGTTTGATTCCCCACTCCTCCACTTGCACCTGCTAGCATGGCCTTGGGTCAGCCATAGCCCTGGCAGAGGTTGTCCTTGAAAGGGCAGCTGCTGTGAGAGCCCTCTCCAGCCCCACCCACCTCACAGGGTGACTGTTGTGGGGGAGGAAGGTAAAGGAGATTGTGAGCCGCTCTGAGACTCTTCGGAGTGGCGGGTGGGATATAAATCCAATATCTTCATCTATCTCACAGGGTGTCTGTTGTGGGGGAGGAAGGTAAAGGAGATTGTGAGCCGCTCTGAGACTCTTCGGAGTGGAGGGCGGGATACAAATCCAATATCTTCTTCTTCCGAAATCTAGGCTCGTGATAGAAGTCAGGAAGACCTCTGGGTATTTACAACAAATTATCCTCATTCCCTCCTTTAGCTATTATGCAAAAAAGTTTGCCGCTATTGTAATTTAAGATGTTACTGGGCAAGTCACACCTGATGCTAATCAACTCTTTTAGAATGGGAGCACACTGAACGTTCTTTCTGAGCGTTCAGAGACGCCAGCCTGAAAATTGACTCGATAGAGCTCATGCGACTGCATCGCTAGGTAAGCAATGGAGCCAGGTGGTTATAGATTATAATTTTACGCATATATGAGCACTGAATATTATTTAGAGTTTGATATGTTTATTTTGTAGAAATTCAGTCCCAAATAGTATATATGTGCAAGATGAAGCAATTTTGGGAAACGGACAGTCTTACTGGTTCACCGTTGCGCTATTTTTTCTCTTTGGGGACAAGAAAAAATTACTATAGTGGACAATTCCCATCTTGTGCAAGGAGTTTTGCACCCAGTCGCCGGTCTACTCCATGCAAATAAGGATGAGAAAGAAACAGAGAGGTTGCTCTTTAAATCGTGACAGAACTGACTTGTTGCCAGTGGAGTGGCACTTTTGAATGTATTTTTTTTTCGGTTCGAGTCAATATTGTAAATTAGTAACATTTGTGCGTATGAATTGCATTTTGAACCTTTGTGGATGAATTGCATAAACCGCTTTTAATGTTGGCAGCAATTAGCCGTGAGCCCAGCACTATTGTAATATAAGCAGCACTTGAAAATATCATATTTTCTATCAGCTGCTGAAAGGTTATTTCAGTTTGCTGCACAAAGATGAAACCGTACAGTGTATCCTAATGACCTGTGTGGGGATGCTCAAAACAGTGTCAAAAAGTGGGAGAGCCAGTTTGGTGTAGTGGTTAAGAGTGTGGACTCTAATCTGGGAGAACGGGTTTGATTCCCCGCTCCTCCACTTGCACCTGCTGAATGGCCTTGGGTCAGCCATAGCTCTGCAGAGGTTGTCCTTGAAAGGGCAGCTGCTGTGAGAGCTCTCTCCAGCCCCACCCACCTCACAGGGTGTCTGTTGTGGGGGAGGAAGGTAAAGGAGATTGTGAGCCGCTCTGAGACTCTTCGGAGTGGAGGGCGGGATATGAATCCAATATCTTCATCTACCTCACAGGGTGTGAGGTAGATGAAGGTAAAGGTGGGGGGGGGAAGGTAAAGGAGATTGTGAGCCGCTCTGAGACTCTTTGGAGTGGAGGGAGGGATATAAATCCAATATCTTCATCTACCTCACAGGGTGTCTGTTGTGGGGCGGAGGAAGGTAAAGGAGATTGTGAGCCACTCTGAGACTCTTCGGAGTGGAGGGAGGGATATAATCCAATATCTTCATCTACCTCACAGGGTGTCTGTTGTGGGGGGGGGGGGAGGGAAAGGAGATTGTGAGCTGCTCTGAGACTCTTCGGAGTGGAGGGCGGGATATAAATCCAATATCTTCATCTACCTCACAGGGTATCTGTTGTGAGGGAGGAAGATGAAGGAGATTGGGAGCCGCTCTGAGACTCTGAGATTCAGAGTGAAGGGCGGGATATAAATCCAATATCTCTTCTTCTTTAGACCCCTTCAGTGCATACAAGAACAGTTTAATTATTTGTGAATGGGATTTTGGGATCATAGGAGGCATCAATGGCAGCAGCACCTTGAAAAAATAATAAATTCCACACTGGAGTTGCCCATGATAGAGGTTTATGGAATTGTAATGGTGTGAACAAAGCTATGAGAGAACATTTTCCCTCTCAAATAAGAAAGGAAAAGTCACTCCATCTGATTCATCCATACCAAGCATGTTAGTAGTAACTTTTTTTGTAGATTCAGGATAAACCAGAGACAAAACATGTCACAAAATGCACATAATGGACTATGTTCACTGCCCAAAGAAATACTTCTTTACATAGAGAGGGACTGAAAGGTGGGATTCGCTGCCCGAGAAATTGAAAGCTTTATTATTTATTTATTAGATTAGATTTATATCCCGCCCAGGGGTTGTTTTGTAGGAAAAAAAATAGGTGATGGAGCTCATCCAGGGATTGTTATACAGCTGCACCTACTATTTAATGGACAAGGAGGTGGAAGTCTCAGGAGGAGGTGGTGGAACTCTCAGAATGGTTCAGGAGCTGCACTCCTGTGAGCTGCCACTGAATCCGAGGCCTGATCCCACCCAATTTACAAAGACTCAAAGTGACTAACAACCTACAAGGGGACTAGATAGATTTATGGAGGATAAGGTCCATTAGGGTCTGCTAGCCATGATGACTAAAGAGAACTTCCGCATTCAGAGACAGAGGCAGTGAAGATTTGATTGGCTATGCAGAGGCAGTTAGCCTCTGAATCCCAGAGCCTTGGCCTCTGTGCCCTGTTGTTGGACCTCCAGAGGAACTGGTCGGCCATCGCTTGAGACAGGACGGTGGACTGGATGAGCCACTGGTCTGATCCAGCAGAACTCTTCTTAAATTCTTATATCCTTATGGTGTTAGCCAGTGGTTTGCCAGTTTTTTGGGGGGGAGGAGGGTGATTTTTCCTGGATAAACAGGTCTATCAACAACTCTATTCCATGGCAGTTTAGTGGAAACGGAGACAGCCAACTCTTACAAAGTAGTTGCAGAATGTTGGAGGGCCATCAACAAAGAAGAGCTCTTACCTTCATGCCCTGTGTGTGAGTTTCTGAGACTAGCAGGATGAGGCTGGAAACATGATGCTGAACAAATGGACCCTCAATTTGATCCACTGAGAACTTGAATGAAGCGTCTTCAACAAATAGCTCTTACAGAAGTGTTATTCTTTAATAAAAGTGACCTGAAAACCTGACCTGCTTGATGTTAAACATTTTTTCTACATGTCAATCTTAATAAGTAAGTAAACTAATCTGATGATGGTTCAGAAATTTACTGCCGATAAGACTGACCAATCTACAGATCAGGAGATGCTATACTTGAGATCCAAAGGGCTGAACTGGATCACTGTCACTTATGGATAGAACAGGGGTCCACAATGTAATGTCTGGGGGCACCATAGCACTCATCAACACCTTTCTTGGTACCAACCAAGTATTTTTGAAAGTTGGTGGGGTGGGTGGGACTCTTGCCCAGAAACACTTCTGATTAGCCACTGAAGATTCGATTGGCTATGTGGATTATAACAAAAATTGTTTCAGTGGCAGTAGCCATCGCAATGTTGGTTTTATTATGAGGAGGTGGTAGAGAGGTGATATGATCACCATCTTCAAGGACTTGAAGGGCTGTCATATAGAAGATGGTGTGGAATTGTTTTCTGTGGCCCCAGAAGGTAGGACCAGAACCAATGGGTTGAAATGAAATCAAAAGAGTTTCTGGCTCAACACTAGGAAGAACTTCCTGGCCGTTAGCATCATAGAATTGGAAGGCACCTCCAGGGTCGTCTAGTCCAACTCCCTGCACAATGCAAGAAACCCACAAACACCTCCCCCTAAATTTGCAGGATCTTCACTGCTGTCAGATGGCTATCTAGCCTCTGTTTAAAAACCTCCAAGGAAAGAGAGCCCGCCACCTCCCGAGGAAGCCTGTTCCACTGAGGAACCGCTCTAACCGTCAGGAAGAAGAAGAAGGTGGTATTGGATTTATATCCCGCCCTCCACTCCGAAGAGTCTCAGAGCGGCTCACAATCTCCTTTACCTTCCTCCCCCACAACAGACACCCTGTGAGGTGGGTGGAGCTGGAGAGGGCTCTCACAGCAGCTGCCCTTTCAAGGACAGAGGCTCAGAGCGGCCTACAATCTCCTTTCCCTTCCTCCCCCACAACAGACACCCTGTGAGGTGGGTGGGGCTGGAGAGGTCTCTCACACCAGCTGCCCTTTCAAGGACAACCTCTGCCAGAGCTATGGCTTAACCAAGGCCATTCCAGCAGGTGCAGGTGGAGGAGTGGGGAATCAAACCCGGTTCTCCCAGATAAGAGTCCGGACACTTAACCACTACACCAAACTGGCTCTCCAGGTGGGGGAGAGGTAAACTGCATAACAAAAGAACTGAGCAGAAGTCCATCTTATCCAGCAGAAGTGTGACAGATGTTTCTGGTACTTCGGAAGAAAGTGGGACAATCAATTGTTAATACTCAGACGTATGCATGTTCCGTGAAATTCTCAGGCCGGACCACGACGAACAAGATGCCTCCTCTACAATTTGAATTCCTTTGTAAAACCATTTATGCTAGCAGCTATTGTAGCTTACAGTAATGAATTCCACGAGTTAATTAAGTGCTATGGGATTCCTGTCCACCTCTTCCTCAGGGTGAGTCTGAGTTTTGTGTTAGGACAAAGGGAAGAAAATGTCTCTATTTGCTTTCTCCATGTGATTAGTGGTTTATCAACCTCTATCCCTTCCTGGACTTCCTTTGCCTGTACTGATGAGTTGGAAATGCTTGAGAGCGCCACTTTGGTGTAGTGGTTAAGTTTTGTCAAGCATGCATATTTCTGAGTGCCATTATAGTCCACCAGACAAAGAGCAGAATACCAAGCTCTCCTGCTCCCCACTCTTTTACATCCTAAGGGCAATAATAAATCCATCTGGCCCAAGGATATTTAGCTTAGCCTTGCTGGTAACAGTGCGATGTGCCTCTACCCCAGATTCACACAGACAGGTCTTATCTACTCACAGAGAAAGTGTGAGAAAGGGAGATGTTTTTATTAACCTACATTCCTTAGTATAAAAGAGATACTTTGTAGCAACCTTTGAACCCATGACTCAAATTGCATCTGTATGTTATTCTTTGAAGCTATCCTATAAAGTAAATATGTAAGTCTGTATACGTTATTACTTCCAAGGATCCTGTCCTTGGTAAAGCTATGGAGTTTCTACAATAAAGCAACTTTTGATTCAATAACAAAAGACTGATTATTGGGAAATATTGATGCTTGACATTTTGGAAGTGGCCAGCCTTATGAACCCATGCTTCAAATTTGTGTCCAGAAATTTGCGTAGCTCTGCTTTTTCAGCCCATCCCATAGAGCATAGCTTGGCTCTCAGGGTGGGCTGAAAAAGCAGAGCTACATAAATTTCTGGATAAAAATTTGAAGTGTGGGTTCATAAGGCTGGCTACAGCCCCCCATGCCACCCCAGTACTCTTCCAAAAGAAGAAAGGCTTTGCATGGATTTTAGGGAGATTAATGCAATTTCAACCTCTAATGTGTACCTCATACCCCTAATAAAGGATTTACTCAGTTCTATATCGGAAGGAAAGATTTTCACGAAATTGGACTTACGAGATGCTTACTTCCAGGTACGCATAAAAGAGGGAGATGAATGGGAGATGGCATTTAACATGCCGATGGGACAGTTTGAATATTTAGTCATGCCTTTCGGATTACAAGGGACCCCTGGAGTTTTCATGAACTTCATAAATGAAGTATTGCAAAAGTACTTGTACAAAGGGGTAGTAGTGTACCTAAATGATATAATTATCTATTCTAAAGATCTACCATCTCACGTGAGATTGGTCAGAGAAGTCTTAAAGACCCTCTATGATAATAAATCCATCTGGCCCAAGGATGTTTAGGTTAGCCTTGCTGGTAACAGTGTGATGTGCCTCTCCCCCAGATTCACACAGACAGGTCTTATCTACTCACAGGGCATTTTCGCACTGACCTTAATCAGCAGCGATGCCCCTCTTCACCGTGCAGGATCGGCGCGGATTTCGCACTAATTGCCATGGAGCACCCGGAAGAGCCGGAAAGTCCCGCGGCTTTTGCGGCGCAAACGGAAACCGCCAAAAACCAGTTTCCATTTGCGCCGCAAAAGCCGCGGGACTTTCCGGCTCTTCCGGGTGCTCCGCGGCAATTAGTGCGATATCCGCGCCGATCCTGCACAGTGAAGAGGGGGTTGCTGCTGATTAAGGTCAGTGCGAAAACGCCCACAGAGAAAATGTGAGGAAGTGAGATGTTTTTATTAACCTACATTCCTTAGTATAAAAGAGATACTTTGTAGTAACCTTTGAATCTGTGACTCAAATTGCGTCTGTATATTATCCTTTGAAGCTATCCTATAAAGTAATTATGTAAATCTGTGTACATCATTACTTCCAAGGATTCTGTCCTTGGTAAAGCTATGGAGTTTCTACAATAAAGCAACTTTTGATTCAATAACAAAAGACTGATTATTGGGAAATATTGATGCATGACAAGTGTGTGGGCTCTTATATGGGAAAACGGGGTTTAATTCCCCACTCCTCCACTTGCAGCTGCTGGAATAGCCTTGGGTCAGCCATAGCTATTACAGGAGTTGTCCTCGAAAGGGCAGTTGCTGTGAGAGCCCTCTCAGCCCCACCCACCTCACAGGGTGACTGTTGTGGGGGGAGAAGATATAGAAGATCGTAAGCCGCTCTGAGTCTCTGATTCAGAAAGAAGGGCAGGGTATAAATCTGCGATCTTCTTCTTCTTGAGGCACCTAAGGAAGGAGCTTTAAACCTCTGTAGGGCTGCCAGGTTCGATTCAAGAAATATCTTTGGGAATGGAGCCAGGAGGCTTTGCAGGTGGAGCCAGAAGCAAGGTTGGGACAAGCATGATTGAACTCCAAAGGGAGTTCTGGCCCTCACATTCAAAGGGACCGTACACCTTTTAAATGCCTTCCCTCCATTGGAAATAATGAAGGATAAGGGCACCTTCTTTGGGGGCTCAAAGAATTGAATCACCAGTCCAATATTTCTTGAAACTTGGAGGGTGTTTTGAGGAGAGGCACCAGATGCTGTGCTGCAAATTTGATGCCTCTAACCTCAAAAAACAGGGGGCCCCCCAGAGCCCCAGATACCTGTGGATCAATTCTCCATTATACCCTATGGGAATCGGTCTCCATAGGAAATAATGGAATGCCCAGCAGACATTTCCCTCCTTCCCCCACCCCCACTTTCTGGTGACCCTGAAGCAGGGGGAGGGTCTCCAAACTGGGGGATCCCCTGCCCCCACCTGGGGATTGTGCAAACCAACAAAGAGCTACGTGGATAATGGAGCAGGGGGAAAAGGGGTAAAGGAACCCTCCGCGAAAACCAGCCTCCACAATTACTAATGCAAAAGAGTCATAAAGGTATCCAAAACACTTTGTTCCGATAAAAATGTAGGAAACAATACAAAAAGGACTACAAACCCACACCTAAAGTCACTTGAATGCAAATAAGACAGCTGGCCCCCTTCCTAGAGCGCCGGGACCTAGCAACAGTGATTCATGCAACGGTCACCTCAAGACTGGATTACTGTAATGCCCTCTACATGGGGCTGCCTCTGTGCCGAATCCGGAAGCTGCAGCTGGTGCAGAACGCAGCGGCTAGGCTGTTATTGGGGCTCCCCAAATGGGAGCACATACAGCCAGGGCTGCGCGGACTGCACTGGCTGCCAGTTATACACCGGATTCATTACAAAGTGCTGGTCATTACCTTTAAAGCCCTATATGGCCGAGGACCTGCCTACCTGAGGGACCGTCTTTCCCCATACGAACCCCAGAGAGCACTGAGGTCAGCAGGGAAATACCTGTTGACTATCCCAGGGCCGAAGGAAGCAAGACTGCAGAGTACCCGCACTCGGGCCTTCTCTGTTGTGGCCCCACACCTGTGGAACCAGCTCCCAGAGGAAGTACGGGCCCTGCAGGACTTTGACCGTTTCCGCAGGGCCTGCAAGACCTTCCTCTTTAGTGAAGCCTTCACCGACTAAACACTGAGAGACTGCTTAAATGAGTTTGTTATCTGTCAGAATAGCACCAAGATGTTAATTTTATTGTTTTACTGTTTTTAGAATTTTAATTAATTTTTATCTACTGTTAAAGTATTGTATCATTTGTTATATTGATTAATGTTGTTAGCTGCCCTGAGCCTGCCTCGGCGGGGAGGGCAGGATATAAATAAAAGGTATTATTATTATTATAAATATCCAAAGTTTAGAAGAGGTGTAGGCAGTCCTTCCGCGGATGACTTTACCGTGGGAACCACTGCCTGCACCTCTTCTAAAGTTTGGATATTTATTTGCATTCAAGGGACTTTGGGTGCGGGTTTGTGGTCCTTTACGTATTACATTTCTATTGGAACCAACTGTTTTTGATACCTTTATAACACTTTTGCATTATTAATTTTGGAGGCTGGTTTTCGCGGAGGGTTCCTTTACCCCTTTTTTTCCGGCCCCACCTGGGGATTGGCAACCGTAAACCTCTGGCCACTGGATTGCCCTTTTTATCTTTCCTGGCTCTATAATATATTGTTTTGCAGATGGCAGGAAGGGAACGGATTCAGGCAGCTGCATTTCCTTCTCCTGTGGGCTAAAATGCCTCGTTCTTATCCCTGCCTCCCCCCCCCCCGCCCACAAATCTGAATGCCTTTTAAAATAAAGGATTCCTTCTCTCCCCACCCCCAGCTTCTGGGCCATTGTCTTCCTCGATGTGGCTAAGTATACAACCGCCGCATTTGCATCCATAAAACACAGGGCAGGGACTGAAAATGTCAAAGCTCCCTTCTGTAACTGACGTTTTATTCTTGCCATGTATTTCATTGGAAGGAGTGAAATGTCAAGTAAACGGCAATTACACAATGAATACATGACATTTTATATATTTGATGGATAAACTGGAGGAGGGGGGGGAGGGAGAAGAGCTGGAATCAGGGCTTTCCTTACGGGAAGGCAAAGAGATGACAAAGGAATGGGGACAACGGCAGGGAGGGGGGGGGAGAGAAAGCTGTGCCTTCATGCCCCCTCCCCTTTTCCAAATTGCCATGGCTTCAGTTAATATTCCTGATTTGGACCTAGAATTGCTTGAAGCCTGGCATTTAAGGAGGCAGAACGATTGAAGGGTGAAGAAGAGCCAGGAATTTTGTTATTGCTATTGTTATTGTTTGCATGGATTTTCAGCCCTTGTGCTTGATTGACAATATCAGCAACTCGAATCCTCACCGTCGCCACTGCAGCTAGTGCATCCTGTCTTTACTGCTGCACTGTTGTCTTCCCTGTAACCCAGGGCTTTTTTTTTCGCAGCAGGAACTCCTTTGCATATTAGGCCACACACCCTTGATGTAGCCAATCCTCCGAGAGCTTACAGTAGGCCCTGGAAGAAGAGCCCTGGAAGCTCTTGGAGGATTGGCTACATCAGGGGTGTGTGGCCTAATATGCAAAGGCAGGGCTTTTTGTAGCAGGAACTCCTTTGCATATTAGGCCACACCCTCTTGATGTAGCCAATCCTCCAAGAGCTTACAGTAGGCCCTGAAAGAAGAGCCCTGGAAGCTCTTAGAGGATTGGCTACATCAGGGGTGTGTGGCCTAATATGCAAAGGCAGGGCTTTTTGTAGCAGGAACTCCTTTGCATATTAGGCCACACCCCCTTGATGTAGCCAATCCTCCAAGAGCTTACAGTAGGCCCTGGAAGAAGAGCCCTGGAAGCTCTTGGAGGAATGGCTACA
The DNA here is from genome assembly GCF_032191835.1 of Heteronotia binoei. Taxonomy (NCBI): domain Eukaryota; kingdom Metazoa; phylum Chordata; class Lepidosauria; order Squamata; family Gekkonidae; genus Heteronotia; species Heteronotia binoei. The sequence goes on from NC_083229.1 coordinate 126,321,707, forward strand.
TCAGGGGTGTGTGGCCTAATATGCAAAGGAGTTCCTGCTGCAAAAAAAAAAGCCCTACTGTAACCTGCAAATGACCTCTAGGAAGGAGGAGCCAGAGTGTTACCCACTTTCTTTTCTTAAAAGGGTATTCCTAACGTCTCTTTGTCATTTGGGGAAATTCTGCCTAGAAGCACCTGGACCATTGAAGCGTTCAAGATGGCTGCCTCGATTTAGACCTTGGCCATCTGAGCTTGTCGGTTTTTCACCAACCAGGCGTCAGAGCATGTTTCTAGCTTGTCACCTCACATTGCTCGTTATGCACATGCTGAAAACAAAAGCGAAGCCGGCTTGTGATCCTTCATCCAGCTGGCTGTTGCATTTCCTCCCAACATGCGGCATAACTAACACACCGATGATTAAAATGGCTCCCCTTGCTTGAAAGCAGGGGAAGACGCCGGGGTCCCGGAGAGCGACTGATGACCCTTACGGTCTCGGTTTCTTTCCTCCGGCTCGTCCTGAGGTCTGGCAGGCTGTACGTGTTACACAGTAGGCTGTTGCCGGGAGGCTAGGCTAAGCATCCACACATTTTTTTTCATTTAATACTCCCATTACGACGCTGTCAACATGATGGACGCTAATGAAATTGCTAGTTAAGGCTCAGTACCAAGCTCACTTTTGTCACTGAAGCTAATTAAGGTGGACAGTGACCAGCAACCACGTGTGCCGAAGGATCCTGTTTCTCCTTATGCGTTTCTCCGCCGGTCGGAAACATGCCCCAATGATGACTTCTCTTGCACCATTCAAGAGATTTCATTAAGCAGAAGAGCTTGCTTAAAGATGCAAAAGCGTGGCGCTAGGATTAACAAACATCCCCGTCAATGTATAAACAAGTTTGGATTCTCCCCCTCCCCCTTCCCGTTCCCGTTTGCATCCAGGGCTGCTGGTAGGAAAAGCTAATTTTAAATCTACATTACTATTATTATTATTATTTTAATGCAAATAAATACATTTGACATTTCATTTTTTTTTTTTGGAAAAAAAACTGATGTATATCATGGGCACATAACCTTTCATTTCAAATAGCCCGTAAGACTGCAGCTGATCACACACCGCGGAGGGTGGACCTGCATTGTAAACTTTTATCGGTCCCCTCCCACCCCTTCCAATTCACCGGTTTGCAGCTTCCCACCCCCCTCCCCCCAAGCAAACTTGAATTGTTTCTAGTGATGTACACGGAATTTTAGTAGAGCCCCGTGGCGCAGAGTGGTAAAGCTGCAGTACTGCAGTCGGAGCCCTCTGCTCATGACCTGAGTTCGATCCCAGCGGAAGCTGGTTCAGGTAGCCGGATCCAGGTTGACTCAGCCTTCCATCTTTCTGAGGTCAGTAAAATAAGTACCCAGCTTGCTGGGGGGAAAGTGTAGATGACTGGGGAAGGCAATGGCAAACCACTCTGTAAAAAGTCTGCCGTGAAAATGTTGTGAAAGCAGCGTCACCCCAGAGTCGAAAATGACTGGTGCTTGCACAGGGGACGACCTTTACCTTTACACAGAATTTTGAGTTCAGCTGTCAAGATTCTAAAAGCAGAGGAAAGCCAGTGGATGGCCATGATCCAATATAAAATTGTGCATTCCGTCCCATTGATGGGTTTAAGGGGAACTTTGACTTTACCAAAGTTTTAGGGAAAGTGATGCTCTGTATTCCTGCTGCTTGGTAGGGGGTGCAACAGTGGGAGGGCTTCTAGTGTCCTGGCCCCACTAATGCACCTCCTGATGGCACCTGTTTGTTGTTGTTGTTTTTTGCCACTGTGTGACACAGAGCATTGGACTGGATGGGCCATTGGCCTGATCCAATATCGCTTCTCTTATGTTCTTATGATGCTCTTACTGACATCATCATGCTACAACATTGTGGCAACACTCTGGTATTTGGGCAACACTCTGGTAAAAATGACTTCTACCATAGGGTTTTTGCCCACACACCAGAAGATCACCTCCCGGACATTGCTGGCTGATAACCCCGTTTCTGGTGCATACTAGCAGTGATGTCACCATTTCACCAGCAACGTGGTCTGGACCTTCCTCTTTTTCCTGGTACGTCTCCTCCCACTGGTCAGCTGATTGGTGGCAGGGGAAGTGTTCTGGGATCCCCACTTCCACCAGGGGAGCTGATAGCCCTATGTAGGTTCACAATTGTTATTTTTTTCTAAAACATAGGTAGGCAATCCTTAGAACAAATGCCAAACTCTTTTAATGTGGCAGACTCTTTTGTTCAGCGCTCAGGGTTTTTTGTCTGCTCAAGTGAGTGAAGTGCTCACAGCAGCCCCTGGTCACAAGCAATGTTCCCTCTAAGCCGTGGAGTCTTGTGAGCAAAAATTTTACTTCATGAGCTACTGGCATGAAAGCTGTGAGCCATTGCATAAATTAGTTTGCTCTGGGGCCATCCTTCTTGAGCTAAGACAAAAATGTGTGAGCAAGAGGCTAATTAACTGTGAGCTACCTCACACTAACACAGCTTAGAGGGAACATTAGTCACAAGGACATTCCCATTGTGCCTCAAAAAGTACAAATCCTGTTCTCGCCCCCTTTTTTTTGTTTGGTAGCATACCACCATCTTGCCAGGTAATGGAGGTTTGGGCTCTTGGTCCCAAAAGGTTGCCTGTTGCTGTTCTATAGTCTGGATACACATAAGAAGTCTCCACATTTAATTATTGGGCGTTTTCGCACTGACCTTAATCGGCAGCGACGTCCCTCTTCACCGCACAGGACCTGCACGGATTTCGCACCAATTGCTGCGGAGCACCCGTAAGAGCCGCAAAGTCCCGCGGCTTTTGCGGCGCAAATGGAAACCGCCAAAAACCAGTTTCCATTTGCGCCGCAAAAGCCGCGGGACTTTGCGGCTCTTACGGGTGCTCCGCAGCAATTGGTGCGAAATCCGCGCAGATCCTGCGCGGTGAAGAGGGACATCGCTGCCGATTAAGGTCAGTGCGAAAATGCCCATTGCCTTTAAAAGGTTTAACACAAGAAGATATTCATGAATATCCTCTTTTTAAAAAACCCAGAAGGCTTATTCAGACCCAGAATATGGGAAAACTTCAGCATTGGAAAACAAACATGTCTCCAAGCTTTTGCTCCCAGCAACCATGACAGGCATTTAGCCCGCGTAACACAAGCCAAAAAGCAAAGACAAAAAAAGAAAGTCATTTCCATGTGCAGGGTTGTATGCATTGGCCCGCCGTTTTCAAACAAATGAGGGTTTTCATTCGAAACTGTGTTTGCAAAGCTATAAAGCGCCTCGGAAATTTACCAAAAGCCTGCATGAGTTCTGCTCCCAGCAGCAAAATCAAATATTCACAGCACCGTTCAAAAAAATATCGCTCCACGGTAACATTTTACCCAATTATTTTTATGTAAATATTGCAGTGAGATGCATTTCAGGCAAAAAAAAAAAAAAGCAGAAAAAAAATTATATTTAATTGTAGCAGGAAATCAGTGGATGGAGCATGCGGCGGGATTGCTTCCGTTTTACAGTTGGCCAAATGACAATGAAATGTTCGGCAACACCCAACGAGGGTCCCACCAAGGAAACATTCCATGCTGGTGGTCTCGGTTGCTTTAAATTTTTCAGCAAGCTGCTGAAACAGCTTCTCCAGCCGCAGAAACACCACCAGCCAAATTTGCACCTGCCTGAAGAAACAGCTGGCGATGCATAAGGCTCATGCGATGGACCTCTGCTTACCCAAATTCCCCAGTGAATTTTTTTTTAAAAAAACACATTATCCACATGCTCATGTCTTCCAACAGCTCTGTAACAGGAGGCATCCGTTCCCTGGTGAGGCAGACAGTAGGGAACACCATTAAAAAAAAATCAACAACCAGAATAACTTCTCTAATTTCATTGTAACTCACATGAAGATATTGGATTTATATCCCTCCCTCCACTCCGAAGTCTCAGAGCGGCTCACAATCTCCTTTACCTTCCTCCCCCACAACAGACACCCTGTGAGGTAGATGAAGATATTGGATTTATATCCTACCCTCCACTCCGAAGAGTCTCAGAGCGGCTCACAATCTCCTTTACCTTCCCCCCCCCACAACAGACACCCTGTGAGGTGGGTGGGGCTGAGAGAGCTTTGACAGCAGCTGCCCTTTCAAGGACAACCTCTGCCAGAGCTACGGCTGACCCATGGCCATTCCAGCAGGTGCAAGTGGAGGAGTGGGGAATCCAACCCGGTTCTCCCAGATAAGAGTCTAGTAACTTTGAGCATAACCAGCATTACATTGTTCCCCCTGCTAAGCCTCGTCTGAAGAAGCGTGCATGCGCACGAAAGCTGACTGAATCAAACTCAGTCGGTCTTAAAGGTGCAATCGACTCCTATTTTGTTCTACTACTTCAGACCCACACGGCTGCCTACTTGGATGTACCCACTAAGCATTGGTGCTGAGAGTTGAGTGTCTTTTGGGTGCTCTTCCAAGCGGTTTCTGCTTGCCGCGGGAGAACGGGGCTCCAGCTCACACCTCTGGGGCAACTTGTGTGAAAACGGAGCGAAGTGCCAGGATCTAAAGGGCTCTCCACTTGGAACAAGCCCTAGCACGAAATCGGTCTTGGTGTTTTTAAAATGTATATTTATAAAGTAAATTAGCTACTGGTGTATGCGTCGTTGGATGATTGGAAGGTAGAAGTGTACAAAATTTGATCCCCCCACCTCCAATTTGGGTTTACTGGACCTGAAAAATATCAATATTCCCGAATATTCCTGAATACCAGTATTGGTGTTGTATTGGTGGGTAGTCTAAAGCAGCAGGTGCCTAAACACTGAATGATGTTTACGCATCTGCCGCTTTGCACGACACACCTTTACGGTACGTTGACTCTGCATTGCTTTTGAGACTGTATCTCCTGGACCGAAACAGGAAGGTAATTAATATTTTTTTTTATTAATTGAATTATTTAATTGACACTATTAAAATAGGCTCTGTTCTCATAGCCTATTTTAATTATATTTTAGGCATATAATTAAAACACCATCCAGGTTATATGTAGGAGAGCCAGTTTGGTGTAGGAGAGCCAGTTTGGTGTAGTGGTTAAGTGTGCGGACTCTTCTGCGGGAGAACTGGGTTTGATTCCCCACTCCTCCACTTGCACCTGCTAGCATGGCCTTGGGTCAGCCATAGCTCTGGCAGAGGTTGTCCTTGAAAGGGCAGCTGCTGTGAAAGCCCTCTCCAGCCCCACACACCTCCCAGGGTGTCTGTTGTGGGGGAGGAAGATAAAGGAGATTGTGAGCCGCTCTGAGACTCTTCGGAGTGGAGGGTGGGATATAAATCCAATATCTTCATCTACCTCACAGGGTGTCTGTTGTGGGGGAGGAAGGTAAAGGAGATTGTGAGCCGCTCTGAGACTCTTCGGAGTGGAGGGCAGGATATAAATCCAATATCATCTTCTTCTTCTTATATGCACCAGATTATGACACAAGGCAATAGAATACGAGGCTTTCATAATACCCCTATCGCTTATGTCATTGATTTTATAACTACGTAATTTGAATTGGTCATTTTTTCATACTATTTTACATTTACAATTTGGCATTGGATGCAATTTGTTAATGATTTCTCTCTCTCTCTCTTTTTTTTTTTGTTTTGTTTCCAACAGAACTCCTTCTTGGTCCTACATTGAATAACTTATTTGTATTACTATTGCAATATTGAGCCTAAGTATACTATTTATGATTGACCCCTGAAAAAGACCAGTTAGGCCAAAACTCATTGGGTGGAATTAGGTTCCATTTTTGTACATTGTACAATTTTATTTTGTATTGAGTCTATAGTTGGGTGGGGCCTGTAAAGGTAAACGCCAAGTCATTACTGACCTACGGGATGATATTTCATGATGTTTTCTTGGCAGACTTTTTGTTATGGGGTAGTTTGCCATTGCCTTCTCCAGTCATCTACACTTTCCCCCCCAGCAAGCCGGGTATTCAGTTTACCGACCCCGGAAGGATGGAAGGCTGAATCAACCTTGAGCCAGCTACCTGAACCCAGCTTCTACCAGGATCGAACTCAGGTCTTGAGCAGAGCTTGGACTGCAGTACCGCAACTTATCACTCTGTGCCATGGGGCTCCTAAGCTTGGAAGTTAAGGGTGTACAAAAATGATTTTTCCCCGATTTGGGTCTATTGGACCTGAAGAATATTAATATTCCTGAATAGTAGTATCAGTGTTGTACTGGTGTTTAGTCTAAAGTGGCAAGTGCCTCAACATTATATGACAAGCTATGGAATAATGCTTAGGTAGCTGCCACTTTGCACTACTCACTTTTACAGCCATGTTGGCTTTGCATTGTTTTTGAGACTGTATATTCTGGAGCAAAATAGGAAGGTAATTAACATTTTTAATTAATTGGATTATTTGATTTACACTATTTCCATCTATTATAATTAGCTATTAGGACTCTGTTTAAATAAATCTTAGACATAGAATTGAAACAATCCCCAGGTTATATAGAACCAGTCTGGTGCAGTGATTAAGCACGCAGACTCTTCTCTTGGAGAATGGGGTTTGATCCCCCACTCCTCCACATGCAGCTGCTAGCATGACCTTGGTTCAGTCATAACTCTCTCAGGGCTGTTCTGCTCAAGAGCAGTTTCTGTCAGAGCCCTCTCATCCCCACCTACCTCACAGGGTGTCTGTTGTGGGGAGGGGAAGGGAAGAAGACTGCAGAAGACTGCAGATTTATACCCCACCTTTTGTCACGAGCTGAGGCTAGGTCAGGCAAAGTCCAGCGGCAGTCCAAGGTCTGTAGCTGGGGAGCAAAGAGGGTCCAATACACCAACGCCAAATCACAGTCCAGGTATTGCAGGTCAGAGGTCCAGGAACCGTAGTCAGGGGGGCCCAGAAGCCGAAGCCGAAGTGGATGCTAGAACGTCAGGTAAGAGACTAGTTGTTTCCACAAAGCCTTCTCCCAAAGCCCACAGCTACATAGCCCTCTGCTGTCTGTTGCCCATTTGGACTAATTGCTGACTCAGAGGGCGGCCGGGATCCTGCTGAGACTCAAGCATCCTCATTCCTAGAGGGGCCAGGATCCTTTTAGAACTCAGGGCTCAGGGAGCATCTTGCTCGTGAGCGTGCTGCCCTCCTCCGATCCCTGAGGTCCTGACGCAGGTGGTCACACACACGAGCCACCCGAGAGGGCGAGGCAGGGGGGCTTGGATCTTCCCCAGTAGGAGGCAGGGGCACTGGTGCAGGTGGCAGGGGCACAGTTTCTTCTGCAGGCTCAGCTTCTTCTGAAGGGTTTCCAGCACCCATGACACCCTTCTCTCTGAATCAGAGACTCAGAGCGGCTTACAATCTCCTATATCTTCTCCCCCCACAACAGTCACCCTGTGAAGTGGTTGGGGCTGAGAGGGCTCTCACAGCAGCTGCCCTTTCAAGGACAACCTCTGCCACAGTTATGGCTGACCCAAGACCATTCCAGCAGGTGCAGTGGAGGAGAGAGGAATCAAACCCGGTTCTCTCAGATAAGAGTCCGCACACATAACCACTACATCAAACTGGAAAGGAGATTATAAACTTCTCTGAGACTCCTTTTGGCAGTGAAGGGCAGGCTATAATTGCAATCCCTTTATATATATATGGCAAAAGTTCATATAATGTCACAAATCAGGACTGGTGATAGATTTGGAAGGACTTCTGTGGTCATTTAGTCCAACCCCCTACACCGTGCAGGGAACTCACAAATACCTTCCCCCCCACCACACACACACAGATCTCCAGTGACCCCCCGCTCCAAGCCCAGAAGATGGGGAGGAACCCTCTCTGTGATCCTTGGCTAAAGTGGCCTGGAGAAATATTGCAGTCTAACCCCAAAGTGACAAACAGCAATTCCTTGGGCATGTAAGAAGGTGCCACGAGGAAGAAGAAGGCAAAGACAAAGAAGAAAAAGAAGGCGGAGAAGAAGATGACATTGGACTTATATCCCACCCAATACTCTGAATCTCCGAGTCTCAGAGCCGTCACAATCTCCTTTACCTTCCCCCTCTCTACAACAGACACCCTGTGAGGTAGGTGAAGAAGAAGAAGATATTGGATTTATATCCCGTCCTCCACTCCGAAGAGTCTCAGAGCGGCTCACAATCTCCTTTGCCTTCCTCTCCCACAACAGACACCCTGTGAGGTGGGTGGGGCTGGAGAGGGCTCTCACAGCAGCTGCCCTTTTAAGGACAACCTCTGCCAGAGCTATGGCTGACCCAAGGCCTTGCCAGCAGGTGCAAGTGGAGGAATGGGGAATCAAACCCGGTTCTCCCAGATAAGAGTCCACACACTTAACCACTACACCAAACGGGCTCTCCAGGTGGGGCTGAGAGAGCTCTTATAGCAGCTGTCCTTTCAAGGACAATTCTGCCAGAGCTATGGCTGACCCAAGGCCATCTAGCAGCTGTGAGTGGGGGAGTAGGGAATCAAACTCGGTTCTCCCAGATAACAGCCTGCGCACTTCATCACTACACCAAACTGGCTCTCAATCTAAGCATGATGCAACCCTTCCTACCCTCTTCCTCATGAAGGAGATGGTGTGCGGTGTGCACTTGGCTCGTTCATTGCATGATATGCAGAAGCTGCAGGTCCAGTCTGAAGCTGCAAACACTGATAATTACTCCGCATTATGTGGCAATTAAGCCATCAGCATGAAGCATTATATGACATCAAGGAGCCCATCGTGATATTTCTTTAATGCCTCCATGACGGTTTGGTGTTCAAACAGCCATGGCTTCTCAACTATTATTACCCCTGACCTCAGCAAATCTCAACCTGTCTCCAGCGCAGGGGATTGCTTAATTGGTTGATTGTATACAGCCTGGGAGAGTCGTCTTTCCATCTCCCATAAAAGAGTCAAGTAATCAAATACCCCCTCCATGCGTTTGCTCAGTCCTGACTGGTTAATGACACTTTGATTAGCAGGAAACCGCACCAAGCCTATCAGGCTAACTAACCATCCATCCTGTCAAAAAGGGACTGACTTAATGATAGCATTCGTAATGAGACCCAGAAGGGCAATTTCCCCCTGCCGCGTGATTCTTCCCTTGAAGAAATTTGAAGGAAGCAATGCTGATCATGCTGGCAACAAACATTTCGCAATCGGACTCCTTTGTTGTTGCGTGGAGGCTCTTGCACATCTGGGAGCTGAAAAGCATAGAAACTGTTATAAAGTCGTTGGTTCCCCCCACCCGGGTCACTGGAGCCGCTTGTAATCGGACCCTCAGTGCAACCGACAAACACGACACCCAGAAGAACCGAAACTTGATTACATCTGCCCCGGGCTTTTTTTTTTTTTTTGTAGCAGGAACTCCTTTGCATATTAGGCCACACACCCCTGATGTAGCCAATCCTCCAAGAGCTTACAGGGCAATTAGTACATTTATATATTTTTATTTATTTATTTATCTAAAATTTATATCCCGCCCTTCCCACTAGGTGGCTCAGGGCGGCTTACAACATATAAAACTAACATAAAATATAAAATTAAGCATTAACATTAACATTTCATAATTTATAGTTAAAAATCTAAACATTTGTTATATACATAAACATTAAAATCATACAGCGGTCCTACAGCCACACTCATCAGCTTCAAGTTCAGTATTCGATGTTCAGTATTCGGTGTTCAATGCTCAGTGCCGATTGGTTGTGGGCCAGCCGGAAGAGGGATGTCTTACAGGCCCTGCGGAATTGGGTAAGGTCCCGCAGGGCCCTTACCTCTTCCGGCAGCTGGTTCCACCAAGATGGAGCCATTACAGAGAAGGCCCTGTCCCTTGTAACTTTCAAATGGGCTTCCTTTGGCCCGGGGACAACCAGGAGGTTTTGGGTTCCTGATCTTAGTGCTCGCTGGGGAACGCGTGGGAAGAGACGGTCCCTCAGGTAGGCAGGTCCTAGGCCATATAGGGCTTTAAAGGTAATAACCAGCACCTTGTACTGAACTCGGTAAGATATTGGCAGCCGGTGCAGAGCCCGAAGTCCCGGCTGAATGTGCTCCCACCTTGGGAGCCCTAATAACAACCGGGCGGCGGCGTTCTGCACCAGCTGCAATTTCCGGGTTCGGCACAGGGGCAGCCCCATGTAGAGGGCATTGCAGTAGTCCAACCTCGAGGTGACCGTAGCATGGATCACCGTTGCTAGATCGTCGCGCTCCAGGAAGGGAGCCAGCTGCCTTGCCCACCTAAGATAGAAAAATGCGGACTTGGCAATGGCTGCTATCTGGGCCTCCATTGTTAAGGAAGGCTCCAGAAGTACCCCCAGGCTACTGACTCTATGCATTGCAATCAGCGGCGCACCGTCAAAAACCGGGAGGGGTATTTCCCTTCCCGGACCCCGACGGCCCAAGCAAAGGACCTCTGTCTTCGCCGGATTTAGTTTCAGCCCGCTCTGCTTGAGCCACCCAGCCACAGCCTGTAATGCCCGTTCCAGATTTTGTGAGGCACAGACCGGCCGGTCGTCCATAAGCAGATAAAGCTGGGTGTCATCAGCATACTGGTGACAGCCCAGCCCGTACCTTCGGGCAATCTGGGCGAGGGGACGCATATAGATGTTAAATAACATCAGGGAAAGAACCGCACCCTGAGGCACCCCGCAATCGAGCGTGTGCCTACGGGACAGCTCGTCCCCAATAGCGACCCTCTGTCCCCGACCTTCAAGGAAAGAGGAAAGCCATTGCAAGGCTAACCCCTGAATCCCCGCGTCGACATGGCCTACTGTCAGCTCCAGGAGGTTTGGCTACATCAAGGCGATGTGGCCTAATATGCAAAAGAGTTCCTGCTACAAAAAAAACCCACCTTGCATCTCCCTGTCCAAATATTAACTGCCTGGACAATCCTGTACATTCCAGTCTAGAATGGATGATGATGGATGAGTAGTGTTGCCAGTTCCAGGTCAGAAAACTCCTAGAGATGTGGGGGTGGAGCCTGGAGAGGTCAGTCCACCCTCCAAAAAATCCATTTTCTCCAGGGGAACTGATCTCTGTATTCTAGAGCAGGGGTGGCCAACGGTAGCTCTCCAGATGTTTTTGCCTACAACTCCTATCAGCCCCAGCCAGTAGGAGTTGTAGGCAAAAAAACATGTGGAGAGCTACCGTTGGTCACCCCTAGGCTAGAGCAGGGGTCCTCAACCCCCGGGCCACAGACCAGTACCGGGCCGCAGCCTGCCCTTAACCGGGCCGCCCAGTCTCACCGCCCCCCCACTGCCCCATGCAGCCTTGCCGCCCCCACCCATGGCACCGCCCCACATGGCGCCTCCTCCTTCTCCCTCCATTTTTACAATATTAAGTCTGGGGAAGGAGAAACTGCGCAAAACTGTGTCAGCAGCAGCCAGCGACCACTGAGAAAGCCGCGTGACCCTTGCCTCCTTTCAACTTCCTTTCCCCACCCAGGAAGGAAGTGGGAAGGAAGCAAGGGCCGTGTGGCTTTTTCAGCAGCCACTGGCCACTGCTGTCATGGTTTTGCACGGTTTCCCCACCTATCAGGCTTTACAGAGCCCGGAAGGTGCTTCACGACCCCTTCCTCAGCCTTAATATTGTAAAAACGGAGGGAGGTGGAGGAAGAGGTGTGTGGAGGTGGGGCAGCGAGGCTTTGTGGTGCCATGGGGGGTGAGGCTGAATTTGGTGCCCCCACCCTGCCAGCCCTGGGGCCGCCCTTAACCGGGCCGCCCAGTCTCACCGTCCCCCCACTGCCCCATGCAGCCTTGCCACCTCCACCCACGGCACTGGCCCCCCATGGCACCTCCTCCTTCTCCCTCCATTTTTACAATATTAAGTCTGGGGAAAGGAGAAACTGTGCCGGTGGTGGGCCGGTGGGTCGGTGGGCCCTGGGGCCAAAAAGGTTGGGGAGGTAAGACGTAACCGTAAGGGATCCCCAGGCCCCACCTGGAGGCTGGCAACCCTATTTGTGACTTATTTTTTTTCTGTCTGCTAGTACCTTTCATACTCCGTGACATTCTGTATCCAGGCAGAAAGGAGACTGCTCTTGTGATTAACTGCTGTGTTTAAAGCACTAGCTGCGGTCATGAAAAAATTATTGCTGCTCTAAATTTTCAACAGATTTCTACAAATGTACCTAGTGATATGCTGCTCTTATATGCCTAAGAGCTCCGTAGGAAGGTGCACACAGTAAGGACAATGCCTTTTATAATAAAACAAAGATTTGGGCAACACGAAACCAAGCCTTGGAAATCATGTTAGGTCTAGCTCATACATTGCACATCATTATCACTGGAAGCAGATAGTATAATTCAAGGAGTTCACACAAAGTACCATTGGACTGAAAATAATGTTCCCATTGGTTATGCATTTTCTGTGTGGTTCCTAGGGAGGCACCATCCAGGTGGGACTTGGGGATCCCTCGGAATTACAGACTTCTGCTCCATATGTCTATCTAATCCCTTCTTGAAGCCGGCTATGCTTGTAGTCGCCTCCACCTCTTGTGGCAGTGAATTCCACATGTTAATCACCCTTTGGGTGAAGAAGTACTTCCTTTTATCAGTTCAAACCCAACTGCTCAGCAATTTCGATGAATGTCCAGATGTTCTCATATTGTGAAAAAAGGGAGAAAAGTACTTCTTTCTCTACCTTCTCTATCCCATGCATGATCTTATAAACCCTGCACTCAGAACCTCCTGTTGAGGGTGAAAGAGGAGAGCACAACAGTAGGCTTGAAACTCAACATAAAAAAAAAACTAAGATCATGGCATCTGGCCCCATCACACCTTGGCAAATAGAAGGGGAAGACATGAAAGTAGTGACAGACTTCACATTTCTGGGATCCAAGATCACTGCAGATGGTGACTGTAGCCATGAAATTAAAAGATGTTTCCTCCTTGGGAGGACAGCTATGGTGAACCTGGGCAGTATAATAAAAAGGAGAGACATCACCCTGCCAACAAAAGTCTGTATAGTCAAAGTGATGGTATTCCCAGTAGTAATGTATGGCTGTGAGAGTTGGACCATAAGGAAGGCTGAGCGCAGAAGGATAGATACTTTTGAGATGTGGTGTTGGAGAAGAATCTTGAGAGTCCCTTGGACTGCAAGAAGATCAAATCAGTCAGTCCTAAGGGAAATCAACCCTGACTGTTCCCTGGAAGGTCAGATACTGAAGTTGAAGCTCCAATACTTTGGCCACCAAATGAGAAGGGAGCACTCCCTCGAGAAGACCCTGATGCTGAGAAAGACAGAAGGTAAAAGAAGAAGGCGAAGGCAAAAGATGAGATGGCTGGACAGCGTTATTGATGTAACTAACATGAATTTGAGAAGACTTCGGAGGATGGTGGAAGACAGGAGGGCCTGATGTGACTTGGTCCATGGGGTCGCAAAGAGTCGGACTCGACTGTGTGACTGAACAACAACAACAACAACAACAAAGAAGTGCTTTCTGGGGAAATGCCAGGCAGTCCTCACCAAATTTGAAGGGCAAGTAAAGTAGAGTCAGCCAGAGATCCCCTGTGAGTTTGGAGTCTCTAGCATGCTGGGGGACCATTCTATCAGGTCATGAAGTTCACAAACCAAACTGGTTCATTTAGCCCCTAAAAGTTCAGGAGGGTTTGTGGTTCGTGAACTGGGCATTCCATAAACCAAATCGAACCACATTTCCCCCATTTGTGCCTATCTCTAAACATCACTCTCTCATCTTTGGAAGAAGCATATGGGTTATAAGCACAAAAAGTCTTAGTGGTCATGCAGCCATTCCGGAACCCTTATTTTTTATATATATATACCCTGCCTTTCTCCCTAATGGGGATCCAAAACAGCTTAGATTATTCTCCTCTCTCCTATTTTATCCTCACTGCAAACCTGTGCTTGGGCTAGACTGAAAGACTGTGACTGGCTGAGGGTCACCCAGTAAGTTTCCATGGTGCAAGTGGAGATTCAAAACTGGATCCCTCAGGCAGTGTTCCCTCTAAGCTGAGTTAGCGTGAGCTAGCTCACAGATTTTTAGCCTCCAGCTCACACATTTTTGTCTTAGCTCAGGAAGGATGACCCCAGCTAATTTACGCAGTAGCTCACAACTTTCATGACAGTAGCTCACAAAGTAGAGTTTCTGCTCACATTACTCTGCAGAATATTGCCCCAGGTACTCGTCTCTGACACGATTAATCACCACGCCACACTCGCTGTTACTTCAAGCAGATTTCTGCAACCTTTCTTAATACATAAAACCACCCTTACCTGAGGAAAAAGGGGATTTTTATTAAAAAAAAAAAACCCGCAGGTAGAAGATTGTGTTTAGGATTTCAGAAGCCGTTATAGACAAAGATCTCATTTGAATGCCTCCGGATGACAATTTAGTCATCCTTTCAACCACCCTTCTTCTCCAAAGAAGAAGTATTTAACATTCACAAGCTCTCTCCAGATGTTGGTTTAAACCAACTTTAGTCTCTGTGTGTGTGTTTTTCAAAATTGCATTCGCAAAACATGAAGAATCTTCCGTCAAACTTTTCAAGGAATTGAGCTCAGCAGAAAACCAGCCAAATTATTGTACAGCGGACAAATGTAATCAAAACCACGTTTTTCAACAGAGATGGCTACATCAAAGTAAGCTTTCAAGTGACAAGAAAAAATAACAACAATAATAATAATGAGAGACATTTCTAAGAGTTTAGACTTAGAAAGGCTTTGAAATGTGTTTATAAACACAATAAAATATTCCAGACAAGACAGTATATACATTGTGTATAATAAATGGGCTGTTCTTTGCTGATAGACCCAGGCTGGCATGATCTCAACAGATCTTAGAAGCTAAGCAGAGTTGATCCTTGGAGACCACCAGGGAAGTCTAGAGTGGGTATGCAAAGGCAAGCAATGGCAAACCACCTCTGATTAACTCTTGCCTTCAAAACCTCATGAAGGAGGAGAAGGAGAAGATGCTGGATTTATACCCCATCCTACACTCTGAATCTCAGAGAGGCTTACAATCTCTTTTACCTCCCTTCCTCCACAACAGACACCCTGTGAGGTAGATGGGGCTGAGAGAGCTCCCCCAGAAGCAGCCCTTCCAAGGAGAACTCTGGAGAGCTATGACTGACCCAAGTCCATTCCAGCAGCTGCAAGTGGAGAAGTGCAGAATCAAACCCGGTTCTCCCAGATAAAAGTCCGCACACTTCACCACCGCACCAAACTGGCTCTCATTAAGGATTGCCGTAAGTTGGTTGTGACGATGGCACTTTGCACCATCACCATACCTTCAGATGAACCAAAGGGAAACACCAGAGTTTGGACCTGAACCTCCAAACATAGCAGTAATCCCTTGTTCACTTCCCTTGTCCATTCAATGACACCCTAAGTTTCTTTGAAACTTGTGCAGATGCAAACTCTGATACATGTTTTTAATGTGTTAACAAATGCAATCCATACTTACAGAAATGGTTGCGTATACATCATCCGCCGATAGCACCTCCCGAGAAGAAACCAAAAAGCAAACGGGCAAAAATATGCATGCCGTTCCATTTTTATTTTCTTTTTTTTCAGACAGACAGCTCAGATCAGATCACTAGGTTCATTCACATGGATAACTTACTTATGTGGCAAATATAGGTGCAAGTCTCAGGCTTATGCACCTTCTTCTCCCAAGATGCAGCAAGTACAGAGAATAAACACAGTGATGTAAACCGGGACCATTGGCATAGGCTGTGATTGGAGGCATGTGTGTGAGCTAAGTGCGGTTAAGTAATTTCTGATTTATGACAATTTATGACAACCAGGCCTCAGCTGGGGGCAGAGAGTCCTGGAGCAGCTGTCCAGAAGCTCTAAATCTTATCTCTTGTTCCCCCCCACCACCATGCCTCTAGAATTTTCCGAGAGGAATCAGCCGTGGGGCTTTCTTCCTTCTTTTGAACCTTGGGGTATAAAAATACGAAAAAGACCCCTCTCCCAACACAAACACCTCTTGGAATTTCCAAGAGGCATTAACTGGCAGGGCTTTCTTCCTGCTTTTGCACCCAGGGTGCAAAAACAGGAAAAGGCTCTCCCCCCACCAGCCCATGCACCACTAAGAGTTTTGGAGAGGCACATGCTGGTTGGGTGACCTCTTCTCTGGGGTTGTGCTGCAGCAGAGGACCCATAGGATAGAATGGAACAATTGGACCGCCACTGGGGCACGAAGCTAGAGAAGGGGTTTTAAAATTTAAAGCCCTTCTCTGGAGCAACGCTACAGCCAGGGCCTATCTATTCTATGGGCCCATTGGAGAAAATGGAGAGCTCTCTCTCCACACACTCAGCTTGGGCTCTGCTGGGCTTCCCAAAACCAGTGGTATAAAAACCGAATATAACCATCATAGATAATAATTCCATAATGGTGGTGGCCAAATGGAGTGCTCCCATTGGCTGAAAGGGGCACTCAATAAACCATTTTCCCTTCATGTGTCAGTAGCCACCTCTGGGTTCCCACTGGATGATTATCCCATCCCCCACGCACTGCAGGCCAGGGAACTCTGAACAAACCACCAAAACCGTCTTACCTCAGAGACAGACACATTGATGCTTCTCTGTGTCGCCTCCAACAACTGGCCTCAGAAAAAGCCGCCATTCTATTGCAGCTTCATGAAGCATTTCCTCAGAGACCATGGTGGCTGCATTTTCCCACCACTCCCTCCATCCTCCCCTCAGCCTCACCCCAGGACAGTTGAGAACTGGACCACTGGGGAAGCTGCTAGCCAGAGGCTGTAGATAGGCAGTAAAGAGAGCGCCCTCAGCTGAATATAATACCATAGATTTCACCCTCCAAAGTAGTTATTTTCTCCAGGATGGGGAGAGAGATCTGTTGTCTGGGGTTCAGTTGTGATACCAGGAGATCTTCAGCCTCAACCTGGAGGCTGGCTACCCTAGGCCTGGCATAACTTGATGCCACATGTCTGGCATGACTTAACTAGGCCTGGTTGCTTGCTCCTGTTGAGCAGCAGCCCCCCTATGACAGCCAGTGTGACTTAGTAGTTGCCAAATCCAGGTTGGAAAAATCCTGAAGATTTGAGGGGTGGAGCTTGGAGAAGGTGGTTTGAGGAGGGGTGGGACCTCAGACAGGTACATTGCCATAGACTCCACCCTCCAAACCAGCCATTCCTTCATGTGGAACCACTGCCGCCAATCTCCAAGTGAGGGCTGGAGATCACTCCGAATTACAACTGCTCTCAAGATGTCAAAGATCAGCTCCCCTTGAGGTGGGGTGGGTGGGTTTGAATGCCTTCACTTGGGTGTGTGGGAAGACAGCAAGGGGGAGGGAACTCGCCCAGAACCTCTTTCTAGAGCCCATTGTATTTATCTTCACAATGGGCCTTATTCCTAGCAAATGAATAAGTTCCATCGCTGAATATGAGTCAAAGCTCCATCTGCCAGACAAAGCAGAATAGAAATCTTACACCCTGAAACTCTTATTGGTCTACAAAGTTGCTAGCAATTGGACTCAAATATAACTGTTTCACTATAGACCAGCTTGGCTACCTTTTGAAACTACCAGTTCCATGTGCACCCCTGACTTGAAGGGGGGTGGGGAAACAGTTTTTTCCCCTGTGACCTAGCATGTTGAAACATGTTTCCATCTATCACTATTAAAGCCTTTGTCCCAGTCATTTAGGGTGTTTTCGCACTGACCTTAATCGGTAGTGACGCCCCTCTTCACCGCGCAGGATCTGCGCGGATTTCACACTAATTGCCACGGAGCACCCGGAAGAGCCGGAAAGTCCCACGGCTTTTGCGGCGCAAATGGAAACTGTTTTTTGGCGGTTTCCGTTTGTGCCACAAAAGCCGTGGGACTTTCCGGCTCTTCCGGGTGCTCCGCGGCAATTAGTGCGAAATCCGCACAGATCCTGCGCGGTGAAGAGGGGCGTTGCTACGATTAAGGTCAGTGCGAAAACGCCCTTAGAGTACTAAAATTAGGTACATCAGGAAGAAATTCCGCAGCGCTGCTTCATTCCGACTCGATGCCGAGATGTTAAGTCATCTTTAACAAATACTTAGCAGAATCAATAAGCAACGCGAGCTCTGGAGGGCGGGTTTCTCAGCGAGCACCGCAGCTGAGCACCGAAGTGTCAACGGAACTGACCTCTCCCCTTTTACCAAACAATCGCAAATATCTTCAATACAGAAGAAAATATGCATCGTAGCTCTAATACCTTTGTGATGGGGGGAAAAAGTCATCCCAGGATAGCTATTTGCAACTGTTAAAATGCCTTAGATAAAGACACGGCATTGAACAAGCTATCTGCAGCTCCGAGGGGTATTTTGGCACACGCATAATCACTGTATGCATAAGCAACATTTGAAACATACTTTGGAAATATGCGCCTCTGGCATCTCAGGGTCAGGAAGGGCTCGCTTCTCCCCACCCGACTGCGGCAGTGGTGTTTTATGCTAAACTCCTAACAAAGCAATCCGCAGGCCTGCTGAGAAGGAATCTCCCGCCTGTCTTTTCACAGCCAGCTGATCCCTGATCTTCTGTATCCTAAGCAAAGAGGGGAGGGGAAATCAAACCAAAAGACAGCCCAAGGAAAGCATAATTAGTCTTCCTTCGGTGGCATCTATAACCAGGATTAGCATAATTCTGCATTCGAGGGCCAGAGACATCTGATGCGTTCCATCAACTCTTAGAATGCATGTATTTTGCAGCAACGTTCCATGGCACAACAAAGCAATGAGACCGAAAAAAGAGGTAAGTTGTGTAAAGGGGGCTTCCAGATGGTGGCATTCTATTCAAACATGCTTCAGTTTCCAGGCAATTTTAAGTTTTTTGCTCTTTCCAAAGATCTTGTGGTCTCTAGCTCCTTGTATGCAGGGGCGGCCCTAGGGCGCATGGCCCCGCCCTACTGCCCTCCACCACCCACACCCTTCCACCCCCCCCTGCGGGCTGTGGGCAAAGCCAGAGCAGATCAGGGAGGGTGGAAACATAAAAATAGGCACCCCATCAACATCACAAAATGACTTCCGGCACAAAACCAGAAGTGACATCATTATGTCTGTGTGACTCTCTAGGGCAGGGGTGTCAAACATGTGGCCCGGGGGCTAAATCAGCCCCCCCCACAAGGCTCCTATCAGGCCCCTGAGCAACTGGCTGTTGTCTGCTTCCTTCTCCCTCTCTCTTGCTTCCTTCTGCAGCATAGCTTGCTGCTCCAGGCTTGCTCAATCGCACAGGAGCTACAGAGCAAAACCTCTTTTTTACTATTGACTGAGGCTCCTCCCTTGAGGAAGAAGGGCTGGGAAGGAGAGCTTGCTTTGTCAGGCTGTCTCAATCGCAAAGCAGAGATACAGAGCCAAGATTCTCTTCCTTCTATTGGTTACATTTCTGGCACTGGGTGGAGGCTGAGTACAGAAGACGTCACCTGCAGGACTGTTTTCCTGTGACATCCACAGACCTGCATGGAACTTCAGGGAGATGATCTGAGGTACAGACACAAGCTGAATCCCGTGAATTCATCCTGAGCCAAAGCCATTTCTATTTGTACTCATTTGTATATTAGGCCACACCCCCTGTTGCCACCATTGTTCCACAGGGATCTCTTTGCATATTAGGCCACACCCCTTGATGCCAAGCCAGCCAGAACAGCGTTCCTGCGTGTTCCTGCTCAAAAAAGCCCTGGAGAGAGACAGTGTCATCCAATATTAAACAAGGCAGTGAAATTTTGAGGAGGGGGGGGAGCTTAAGAACAAAGCAATTTGAAAGCACTTTACATTCTGAGAATCTTGAAAATGGCAGTCTAAATTGATGACACTCTTGGCAACATCATACTGTCACAGTTGGGGTTCTATTAAAAATAGGATATAATGAAGAGAGGGAAGTCAATGTTCCTTCTCATCCTGTGGTGCTATAAAGTTCCAACTGTCCTCCCACTGGCTGCCAGGCTGGGCCTTGCAACCCTAAGCTGAAGATGGGGAGGGGGGGCAGCAGATAAAGCATTGATTGCTTGATGGTGAAAAGGAGAGGAAGAAGGAAAGAGGATATGTGGGTTGGCAGGAAGAGAGAAAGAGGAACTAGACACACTGTCCTGGCCCCACTGATGGACCTCCTGATGGCACCTGGGTTTTTTTAGCCACTGTGTGACCCAAAGTGTTGGACTGGATGGGCCATTGTCCTTATCCAACATGGCTTCTCTTCTGTTCTTAGTAGGGGGAAGGAATCCCGGTGAAAGTGTGGTGACCTTGCAAGTCCTTGCATGTTCCCCACTTGTTATAAACTATTATTAACTGTTTTGATTGCAGAGTCCTCTGTGGACAGAAATGAATTTGAAGAATAGGCTTTTGCATCCCACCTTTCTCCACCTTAAGGAGCCTCAAAGCAGGTTACAATCGCCATCCCTTCCTCTCTGCACAACCCACACCTTATGAGGTAGGTGGGGTTGAGAGAGTTTGGAGAGAAGTTAGACCAGCCCAAGTTTAGGGATGGGCATGAATCGGCTCATAAGCTAAAGTTCATGGTGAATTTTGGCTGCAAAATGAAGTTTGTGGCAGGTCAACAAGCGTGAGCTTTCCATTTGTAGCATTTTGTAAGCAGGTATGTTTTCAGACAAAGTCTGTATAGTCAAAGCAATGGTATTCTCAGTAGTAATGTATGGCTGTGAGAGCTGGACCATAAGGAAGGCCGAGCACAGAAGAACAGATGCTTTTGAGATGTGGTGCTGGAGAAGAATCTTGAGAGTCCCTTGGACTGCAAGAAGATCCAATCAGTCAGTCCTAAGGGAAATCAACCCTGACTGTTCCTTGGAAGGTCAGATGCTGAAGCTGAAGCTCCAATATTTTGGCCACCCAATGAGAAGGGAGCACTCCCTCGAGAAGACCCTGATGCTAGGAAAGACAGAAGGCAAAAGAAGAAGGAGACGAGAAAAGATGAGATGGCTGGACAGCATTACTGATGTAACAAACATGAATTTGAGCAGACTTCAGATGATGGTGGAAGACAGGAGGGCCTGGCGTGACTTGGTCCATGGGGTCGCAAAAAAGTCAGACTTGACTGTGCGACTGAACAACAACAACAAAAGAGGAAGGAGAGTGACTGGTACAAAGTCATCCAGAAAGCTTCTGGACCAAGAGAGATTTCAGTCTAGGTCTCCGTGGTCCAAGTCCAGCATCAGTTATGCCACACTCGTCTGTGACCAATGACGATGAGATGGCTGGACAGCATTACTGATGTAACAAACACGAATTTGAGCGGACTCCAGAGGATGGTGGAAGACAGGAGGGCTTGGCGTGACTTGGTCCATGGGGTCGCAAGGAGTCGGACTTGACTGTGCGACTGAACAACAACAACGTTTCCAGACAGACCATCTCTGCTCAATCTAAATGTTTACAAAGCTTCAACACAACCAGAGGACATGTAGAGGAGCATCCTGGGGAGATCCCCTGCAACTTTGATGCCACTAACTTGCACAGAATCTGTTCTATATGCTCTTGACCCTCCTGAACCTAAACAGGCGGTCATTTTGAGAGGCACAGGATCAGGAGTGACAGGCACACGTTCAATGGTGTGCAGAATGGATGCCGTGCAAGCCAGAGACGCCAAATTCTTAGGGGATCTCCAGTTGACTCTCTTTTAACTGTCCTCCAAGTTTGGTGAGAGCCGCCTGTCATTTCCCCAGAAAGCTCTTCCTTGGGGGCATCTTCTTTTTTTGGGAGGGGAGAGGTGTGTAACTCAGACCCCATAAATCCAGTCCTCACCATACTTGGAGGGCAGGTAGAGGAGAGTCAGCCAGAGATCCCCTGAGTGTCTCTGGCATGCTGGGGGAGCATTCTGACACCTCACAAACTAAACCAAACCAGTCACTTGGTGACTGAAAATTCATGATTTGTGAACTGGGCATGCTACGAACCATGAACCGAACCACATTTTCCTGCTTCATGCCTATCCCTGACTGAGTAAGAGAGACTGAAGAGGATGGCAGGCACTCTGTGTAAATGGAGAAGGGGCGTCACAGGGGCATAACTCAAATCAACACTCTTTTGATTCCCCCCTTCTTCATTTCAATTGGCATAAGGAAATCAATGGGTTTTGCAGGCCATTTTTAATTTGTTTGGTAAGCACTGCACCACTCTAACATATTAATAAGACTGCTGATTCCTGCCACCATTTGCAATTTGAACTGGACGCAGGGGTAGAGAAGACGGCTGTGGAGATATAAGAAAGGACAACTGTAATGAAGTTAAAACCAGAACAAGATTGGCCCTTGAAGGCATATCATGCTTCAACACAAAGCCTGTTTTATGAACAATACCCAGCCCTTTTTTGTAGCAGGGAAGTCCTTTGCATATTAGGCCACACACCCCTGGTGTAGCCAATCCTCCAAGAGCTTTCAGGGTTCTTAGTACCGGGCCTATTTTTAAGCTCCAGGAGGATTAGGCTACATCAGGGGTGTGTGGCCTAATATGCAAAAGGGCTCCTGCTACAAAAAAAGGCCCTGAACAACACATTTTTGAGGAAATATCTCGTTTAATTAAAAATATATAGTTGTACCATAGATTTGAAATGTGCCACTATAGGCGATGTTTTGTAAGTACTAGTGCTGGGGGGAGGAGGAGATAGTGAATTAAATGGCAAATGAAGTGGAGTTTTATTTTAGAAAAATCATTTATGTTCCTCAGTTTCAAAAAATAATAATAATACTTTTTTTATCAGGTTTACACTAGCACAACCTGTGCACAGCTCTTGAAAGACGTTAAAGATGTGTGGAAGAAAATGGGTGGCATTACTCTAAGGCACATAAAAGACGCCATGGGCGCATAAAGAGAGGGAAAAAAGGCTTTCTGTGGGAAAATAAGCGTACCTCTCACAGTTCTAAATTACTGTACTTCAGCTAATATTGTAATCTGAAGCTGACAACTGAGGGAAAAAAAGCATATTAGAGGATTATTATCCCATGCCACAACAAAATATGTCCACACTAAAACGGGTATGGGGTGGGATTCTTTTACTAGATGTTTCATTTTGAACATTCTTTACATTACTGGCCATATATATTCCCCAGCAAACACCCGGTACCCTGTACATCACAGCCAGTTTGCATTCCATAAAATAATATGTTTTCATAGCTTGCTTAGGCAAGAGCTCTAATGTCAGCCATTTCCCGCTTGTAGGATAGGGTGGGGTATAAATCAAAAAATTAAATTAAAAATTAAGTGTCCTTTTCACATTGGCATGCTCATCCACCCACCTGTACAGGTGCTGTGTGGACTTGCTGTATAGGTGCATCACATGACAAGCAGAACCTATGGAATCTTTAGAATGTTAACAGAGGCTGGTTACAGACGGGCAGTAAAAGCCGACCCAGAGACAGCTGGCGAGCGGATCTAAAAAGTGCGTCCAAATGCGCACATCTGGCTCCCAGCCTGCCCCCGCCCTCACCCTGTCCCTACCTGCAGTCCAGCCAGCTCAAAAAGGCACCACTACTGACAGGGCTTTTTTTGAGCTGGAATGCACAGGAACGCAGAGCCGGCTGGCTTGATGCCAGGGGGTGTGGCCTAATACTTAAATGAGTTCCTGCTGGGCTTTTTTGCAAAAAAAAAAGTCCGGTGTGAAACAATGCTGATGTTAGGGGTGTGGCCTAATATGTAAATGTGTTCCTTCTGGGCTTTTTCTACCCCAAAAGCCCTGACTACCGAAGTGGTACCAAACTGCTGAGATGCCTCTGAAATGCCTCCCCAGCCTACTGGACAGCTGGGGAGTGCCCGGGGAGCAGCAAACGGGCACATGAGTACTCTGGAAGCTCCTCTAGGCCACCCACGCCTCATCCCTGTTTCCGCCAGCTCACTTTTGGGTTGGTGCACTGCCACCCTGAGCTGGCATAAGAACATAAGAGAAGCCATGTTGGATCAGGCCAATGGCCCATCCAGTCCAACACTCTGTGGCCGTTTTCCCACTCACGTTTTACTGGCGCCACGACCATCCTGACGCCGGCGAATCTGCCTGGATTTCGCATCAGAAGCTCCGGCGCTCCCAGAAGCGCCGGCTACTTCCGTCGCTAAGCCAGCGCAAACGGAAATCGCAAAGATGCAGGAAAACGTTTGCGCCGGCTTAGCGACGGAAAGTGCCGGCGCTTCTGGGAGCGCCGGCGCTTCTGTTGCGAAATCCAGGCAGATTCGCCGGCGTCAGGATGGTCGTGGCGCCAGTAAAACGTGAGTGGGAAAACGGCCTGTGTCACACAGTGGCCCAAAAAATTATATATATACACACACACACACATATATATATATATACACACACACACATATATATAGACACTATGACTAATAGCCACTGATGGACCTCTGCTTCATATTTTTATCCAATCCCCTCTTGAAGCTGTCTATGCTTGTAGCCGCCACCACCTCCTGTGGCAGTGAATTCCACATGTTAATCATCCTTTGGGTGAAGAAGTACTTCCTTTTATCTGTTTTAACCTGACTGCTCAGCAATTTCATCGAATGCCCACGAGTTCTTGTATTGTGAGAAAGGGAGAAAAGTACTTCTTTCCCTACTTTCTCCATCCCATGCATAATCTTTTAAACCTCTATCATGTCACCCTGCAGTCGATGTTTCTCCAAGCTAAAGAGCCCCAAGCTTTTTAACCTTTCTTCATAGGGAAAGTGTTCCAACCCTTTAATCGTTCTAGTTGCCCTTTTCTGGACTTTTTCCAGTGCTATAATATCCTTTTTGAGGTGCGGTGACCAGAATTGCACACAGTATTACACAGTATGGCGCTCTGGACACAGCCATTGATTCATACTTTCATGGTGGCAGAGATGAGTTTGAAAATTTGTTCAGAATACTGATTCCAAGGAATTGATGGATGTGATACAATTCCCAAAATGTGCTTTCACTAAAATCTTAGGTGTACGTTGATACATTTAACCACAGCTTTTTAATAGCAGGATCTCCTTTGCATATTAGGCCACATACCCCTGATGTAGCCAATCGTCCTAGAGTTTACAGCAGGCCGTGTGCTAAGAGCCCTGCAAGCTCTTGGAGGATTGGCTACATCAGGAGGGCGTGGCCTAATATGCAAAGGAGATCCTGCTACAAAAAAAAAGCCCTGCCTTTAACACGATTTCATTTTTTTAATGTTATTTATAGTCCTCCGTTCTCACAGGGATTTAAGGTGGATTATGCATAGTGAGCCAATGCAATCAACAATAAATGGGACATTTGGTAACCAATGCATTAGGATTTTAGAAGCCTGGAACCACCAGAAAGATTCATACAACACAATAAGTGGTACAGAAACAACATAAATGGAATCCTGTAACAATAAGCTCTATGCGGCAGGATAGACCACAGTCCCTAGTCATTTATTCAAGGGGTGTCAAACTCATTTGTTATGAGGGCCGTATCGAACATAAATGAGACCTTGTCGAGCCGGGCCATGTGTGTCACAAAATGTAATTCCAGGTAGCAGAGATATAAATTTTATAAAGGGTACAGACAAACACTAAGATTAAAAAAAAAAAAAAAACTTAAAATAAAACATGATTAAAACATAGGGTTGCCAATCCCCAGGTGGGGGCAGGGGATCCCCCGGTTTGGAGGCCGTCCCCCCGCTTCAGGGTCATCAAAAAGCGGGGGGAGGGGAACGTCTGCTGGGAACTCTATTATTCCCTAGGGAGATGTATTTCCATAGGAAATAATGAAGAATGGGTCCACGGGTATCTGGGGCTCTGGGGGAGCTGTCTTTTGAGGTAGAGGCTCCAAATTTTCAGCGTAGCATATGCTGCCTCTCTCCAAAATACCCTCCAAGTTTCAAAAAGATCGGACCAGAGGGTCCAATTCTATGTGCCCCAAAAGAAGGTGCCCCTATCCTTCATTATTTCCTATGGAAGGAAGGCATTTAAAAGGTATGTGGTCCCTTTAAATGTGATGGCCAGAACTCCCTTTGGAGTTCAATCATGCTTGTCACACCCTTGCTCCTGGCTCCACCCCCAAAGTCTCCTGGCTCCACCCCCAAATTCCCCAGATATTTCTTGAATTGGACTTGGCAACCCTATTAAAACATTAGCACTCAGTCTTAAAGGTGCTTTCTTTGTATTTTTCCCATGGGATCCAGGGAACTGGGCAAAGGAAGCTTTGGCTCTTTCCTTCCTTCCCCAGGGGACTAGGAAGGGGAGGAGCCTCAGTCAATAGAAGGAATAGAAGGTTGGCTCAGTAGCTGTGCTGTACAATTGAGAAAGCCTGGGAAAGTAAGCTATTCCTCCCTAAGAGAGGAACCTCAGCCAATGGAGAAAAGAGAGGCTTTGCTCTGTAGCTCCTGAGGAGTTAAGCAAGCCTTGCAAAGGAAGCTGTGGTGCAGAAGAAAGCAAGAGAGAGGAAAAAGGAAGCAGATGACAGCCAGTTCCTCAGGGGCCTGATGGGGGCCTCATTTGGTCCCCGGGCCACTTGTTTGACACCCCTGATTTATTCAAACAAGTTTGTAAAACCATTGGGAACAGTCCAGCCCTGGAGAGAAAAGCATTCTCAAGCAGTTCAGTTTTGCATAGTTTGAGGAGAGTGGGAGCTCTCTTGACCTTCTTTGCAAACTGTTCCACAAGGCAGAGACAGAGAAACCAGGACCTCCTTTGCATATTAGGCCACACACCCCCTGATGTAGCCAATTCTCCAAGAGCTTCCAGGACAATTAGTACAGGGCCTACTGTCAATTCCAGGAGGATTGGCTACACCAGGGTGTGTGGCCTAATATGCAAAGGAGTTCCTGCTACAAAAAAAAAGTTGTGGGAGAAAGCATGTATATGGGCAACAGTGTTGCCTCTGAACTGTGTTAGTGTGAGCTAGCTCACAGTTTTTCAGCCTCCGGCTCACACATTTTTGTCTTAGGAAAAACCGAAAAAGCACCCAATACTGTTTATGTTTTTATTCTGTAATTTTATATTTTAATTATTGAGGTTTATATTGATACTGTTTTAATATGACTTTTATGGAATGTAAGCCGCCCTGAGACGGCTTTGGCGGGGAGGGCGGGATCTAAGCCGAATGAATGAATGAATGAATGAATGAATAAAAATGGCCCCAGAGCAAACTAATTGATGCAGTAGCTTACAACTTTAATGCCAGTAGCTCACAAAGTAGAATTTTTGCTCACAAGACCCTACAGCTTAGACTGAGTATTGACGGGCAGTTGTTGATTTTGCCCATTTGCTGGTTGGTGCCTACATAAGAATTACCTTCCACTGCAACTCACCCAATGCCACATTTAATCCTAATGCATAGTTCAAAAGAAGAGCAATGGCTTAGACCCAGTCGGCTTTCCTCTTCAGTTCCCTGCCATATAATCACCACCATCCTACATGGCTTTTGAACATACAGCTCCCGTAATTCTCAACATACCATCTTTGGGTGGTCAAAGACGATGTTGGCTTCCTTTCTCATCAGCAGAAAAGCCATCTGGATCCAGCCCACAGTGTTTTTTGCGATGTGCCTGCCAACTGAAAACTGGCATCCTCGCAAAAATGTACACACTTATTTCATGTCGATTAGTCACTTTTCAGCTGAAAAGCTCTTGAAGCTGCCTAGAAGAGGTGAAAACACATTAAACTTGCTGAAATAACTGCTCTACCAGCTGGCCATTCCACGGTTCGACACTCAGAGAGGTCTACCCTCCTGAGTCTTCTGGAATTATGGTGGGAGCCATCTAGGCACACTAGTTCCCACTCTGAAGAGCAGTGGGAAAGAATATTTAAATATATATATTTTAAAAAGAAGTGGCATCAGTCTTGTCTAGGAATTGTTATTGTAAAACCGTAATGTTTTTAGTGATGCCTAGAAGGGTGCAAGAAGATCCAATCAGTCAGTCCTAAGGGAGATCAACCCTGACTGTTCCCTGGAAGGTCAGATACTGAAGCTGAAGCTCAAACACTTTAGCCACCCAATGAGAAGGGAGCACTCACTGAAGAAGACCCTGATGCTGGGAAAGACAGAAGGCAACAGAAGAAGGGCATGGCAAAATATGAGATGGCTGGACAGCGTTACTTATACAACTAACATGAAATCAACCCTGACTGTTCCCTGGAAGGTCAGATGCTGAAGCTGAAGCTCAAATACTTTAGCCACCCAATGAGAAGGGAGCACTCACTGTAGAAGATCCTGATGCTGGGAAAGACAGAAGGCAACAGAAGAAGGGCATGGCAAAAGATGAGATGGCTGGACAGCGTTACTTATACAACTAACATGAAATCAACCCTGACTGTTCCCTGGAAGGTCAGATGCTGACGCTGAAGTTCAAATACTTTGGTCACCAAATGAACACTCACTGTAGAAGATCCTGATGCTGGGGAAGACAGAAGGCAATAGAAGAAGGGGACAGCAAACGATGAGATGGCTGGACAGCATTACTGATACAACTAACATGAAATCAACTCTGACTGTTCCCTGGCAGGTCAGATGCTGATGCTGGTGCTCAAATACTTTGGCCACCAAATGAGAAAGAAGTAGTCACTGGAGAAGATCCTGATGCTGGGAAAGACAGAAGGCAAAAGAAGAAGGGGACGGCAAAAGGTGGATGGACAGAGTAACTGGTGTAACTAAAATGAATTTTGAACAGTCTTTGGAGGATGGTGGAAGACAGGAAGGAAGACATAGATTCTGGAAGTTCTGAGAACAATCTTCTGGTGAGTATGTAAGTTTGCAGTGTTCTTTTGAGTTTCTAACCCTTGGATAAGAAGACAGAAAAAAATAGAGGTTTTAGCTGTACCTTTGTGTGACAACCCTCTTGTTGCTCATGTAATGACTTAACTTAAATGAACAGTGCAAACCCTAAGCATATATTACACTCTTCCAAGCTCACTGAAATCAATGGAATTGGAAAGGTGCAACTCTGTGTAGGGTGGCACTGGAAACCTCTGATTTTGCTGAAGATACCAGCTCAGTTCAACCCAAGGTCCTATTTCTTTTTTTATCGGTAATCGACTGAAGTCACTTGCCTGGGGCCAAAATCTTGCTCCTCTCCAGTAAGTGTTTCAATTCATAAACTTATTATGTGAAGCCAACAGAGAGATTTCTCACTACCCAGTCATCACCATTTCTCTTCAATATGCGATTATGCTGAGATAATTCTGCCGAAAGACACTCACTCGCTTTCAAAAAGAGGGCATAATTCCTCAACTACTGAAATTTAGTCTTTTGTACCCTCTCAATATGCTTTTCTCCCAGTGGGAAACCAAAGCAGCTGAGGAGCTGAAGGTCACCCAGTGAGCTTGGCTGAGCGCCGATCAAACACAGCAAAGAACCGGGACTACCTGAAACAAGAACTCCAAGTACTCACCAAAGAAGTAAACCTCCCTGAATAATGAACACTGAATATTCGTATTGCACCTGTGAAACCAAAGGACATTGTGGAAGCAGAAATATCACCAAAGCTGAGGATTGGCTTAATGGAACCCTTCAGAGCTCCCAGAAGAATCAGGAAATGTGTACCGTGATATGTATATTCCTCAACTCCCCCATCCAACTCAAAATGAAGATGCTGTAAGCCATTGTTTTCCCCAGTTATCTATACTTTACCCCCAGCAAGCTGGGTACCAACCTCAGATAGATGAAAGATGCTGTAAGCTGGAATGGCCTTGGGTCAGCCATAGCTCTGGCAGAGGTTGCTCTTAAAGGGGCAGCTGCTGTGAGAGCCCTCTCAGCCCTACCCACCTCACGGGGTGTCTGTTGTGGGGGAGGAAGATAAAGGAGATTTTGAGCCGCTTTGAGACTCTGAGATTTGGAGTGGAGGGCGGGATATAAATCCAATGTCCTCTTCTTCTTCTTAAGGGTTCAGACCATTTTGATGCCGAGATTTTTAGGGATTCATTTGATCTGATGTAGACTTGCTTTCCTAGATACTAATTAATCCACAATATCCCTCAGGACTTTGCTTAAAAAGGTAGTCCAAAGTCAATACCAACCCATGGGGTGATGTCACATCATGACGATTTCTTGGCAGACTTTTTACCGGGGGGGGGAGGGGGGCTTGCCATTGCCTTCCCCAGTCATCTACACTTTACCCCCAGCTGTCAGACCCAGAGGCAAGAATAAGACAAATAGAGTTCAAGATCTTTATTCCAGCATCATAGGCAAATACAGGCATTGTTGCCAGTTCCTTGCTCTTATAAACCTTTGTCCTGACAGTTACAATTCAAGCCAAGCGCACCAAGCTAAGCGGGGATTTTTGCGCGGGTTCACTATTATTCTATCATCACCCCAGGTGCTCTTATCGCCTTTCAGTTACATCTCTCCAGCTCCCTTGACCTTGATTGCATAGTAACTAGCCGGTTCCCAGACATGCCATCCTCCCTCCAGATAAACAACAGAATGTTTCAAAGCCAGTGTCAAGCATATAGTTTATTATCAGTATTAAATGTTAAGTCTGATTTTCCTGTAGAATGCTTTCTCATGCAACTGCATATCAAAGCCAAAGAACCATCCTGCCTTCTACCCTCCCTTTTCTCTTTCCCACCTTTGAGTAGCAAATGTAGGAATGTACTGCTTTGATAACAGGCGCCTCCAGGAAGAATTCCACGCTGTAACCATCAACTGTATGCATGAGACCCAGGAAGTTTTAACCACAAAGATAGCTATGTGTAGATATGTAGTAATTCACATGTCCTTATTATGTCTTTGAACTAACATTCCCAAAGTGCTTTGATCTAACCCTTAAAGCTTTAGGCATTGCAATACTTTGTATCACTTTCGAGGTGTTTTACCGACAAGCAACAATGGAGTATCAATAAACTAAGACTTTGTATCAAACCATTGCTTGGTTATCTGAATCTTCCATGCTTGACGGCCAGCATAGCAAAGCACAAATGTTATCCTTGTATAACTGCTCAGATATATATAGCAAGAGGAACAAAGATGGAGTGACTCTTGGTACCAGCAAGCTGGGTACTTATTTTACGAACCTTGGAAACATGGAAGGCTGAGTAAATCCTGAGCCAGCTACCTGAACCCAGCTTCCGCCAGGATTGAACTCAGGTTGTGAGCAGAGCTTGAACTACAGGACTACAGCTTACCACTCTGCACCACGGGGCCTTAAGGAGTCTCAAAGTCTCTACTTTAAGGAGTTGCACTTATATATAGAGAGAGAGAGCATCAAGTTACAGTGCCTAACAGTGTATATTATCCTGGAATGGGGGCATAATCTTCCCTCCAACATGACGTTCAACCACTGTGATGGAGTGGTTAAGAGCAGTGGAGTAATCTGGAGACCTGTGTTTGATTCTCCACTCTTCCACTGGAAGCCTCCGGGGTGACTTTGGGCCAGTCCAAGTTCTCTCAGAACTCTCTCAGCCCCACCTCACCTCCCTGTTGCGGGGAGAGGAAGAGAAGGTGGTTTAAGTTACTATGAGACTATTTAAGGTAGGAAATACCACATTATTTAAAAAGAAAAAGTACTCTTCTGTTTTTGCAGAATATAATATGGGCAGGTAATATGCTAATTTTCTCCCTCTCTTGCACACAAGTTCAGTATCCTGAGGCTCAGGGGTCATTTCATAGAAAAAGAGGTGCCAGAGCTCATTGGCACAACTTATTTTCATTACTCATTTGCATATGCCACACATATTGCACTGACTCTAATCATAGAACCTGAGTTCGATCCTGGCAGAAGTTGGGTTCAGGTAGCCGGCTCTACATTGGCTCAGCCTTCCTTCCTTCTGAGGTTGGTAAAATGAGTACTCAGCTTGCTGGGGGGAAAGAGTAGATGACTGGGGATGGCAATGGCAAACCACCCCGTCAAAAGGCTGCCGTGAAAATACTGTGAAAGCAACGTCACCCCAGAGTCAAAAACGACTGGTGCTTGCACAGGGGACTACCTTTACCTTTTTAATACGTTCCATGATCAAAAATTAGTGCAAATCTGCATCTACATTCTATACCCCTGACATCACTGGAAGGTGTACTAAATTATATCGGCTCAGCACCTGCCTTAAAATGCTTCTTGAATTATAATTCTCTTAATAAAGCCTTGCTCCCATCATACTTTTAAAAATGACTTTCTCCTATGTGGCCACAGTGGCATGAGGAAGATTTCCATCTGTCTTTTTTAGATTTCTTTATTTTATTTTATTTATATCCCATCCTGCCCACCAAAGGCAGGCTCCGGGCGGCTCACAAACCAAGGGTCGACACTAACACCTTAGTGTGACCAATACAATAAACAACAACAAAAACATAGAAGAGAAAAACAATTTAAAAACATTTGTAAGTGCTACTATCATAATTTCAGGCAGCGATTTAAATTCTGGTGGTTAGCTCTACTCAGAGGTCTCAGGATCGCCATAGTGTAGTGCAGTATGTCAAGTCTGTATAAAACTCTGGTCAAGTCTGTACCTAACTTTGGCTCAGGCGGAGAGCACCCTGGGTAAAGCCAAACTGTATTCCATTGCTGCTAGCTTGAAGTCTCCCTCCCCACTACTTCTCTTTGTTATGTAGTACTGCTTTGAAATGGGAATATGTGAAAGTTTTATCTGTGCCTTCTCAGGCCGGGCTCAGGGGGAGTCTGGAGCCGGCGACGCTCAAGGTCAAAGTAGGCCTGAGAACGAATTGGTAACATCAATGTGTGAATTTGCCCTGCATAGTCCCCCTCCCTGAAGAATCCCTTTGATGTGTACCTTATATGATTGCACTCTACTGTATGATCTTTAGTCTTTCAATACTAACCTAGCTGAGAACAACAGTATCAATAAAATAGTCATTTTGTATCAACAACGACTTGTTATTGAATCTGCCGACTTGACACAGTAGGCCATTGGGTGTGTTCTTATGGGCCAGTCCCATTGATGCAGATATTACCATTCATATAAATGCCTGGTGGAATAGTGCCATTTTGCAGGCTTTAAAGGTAGTGACCAGCACCTTGAAGCAAATCTGGTACCCTATCAGTAGCCAGTGCAGCACTTTCAGCACAGGCTGGATGTGTTCCCATAAAGGAACTCCCCTTAACAGCTTGGCTGAAGCGTTCTGCACTAGCTGAAGTCGCCGGATTTGGGACAAAGGCAGCCCCATGTAGAGAGCATTACAGTAATTCAGTCTCGAGGTGACCGTTGCATGGGTCACTGTTGCCAAGTTGTTGCGTTCAAGAAAGAGGACCAACTGCTTTGCCATCCACAGATGGTAAAAGGCTGACTTGGCAGTGGCAGCTACTTGGGCCTCTTTAAGCTACTTGGGCCTCTTTAAGAAAGATCCAAGAGCACCCCTAAGCTTTTAACCTTGGGTGCCAGCATGAGGTTAGTAAACGGACTTCTGGTCCTGGACAGCGGCGACTCAGATACAGGACCTCCATCTTTGTCGGATTTAATTTCAGTCTACTCAGCCAGAGCCACCCTGCCACAGCTTGCAATGCTGTGGACAGATCTTCCGGGGTGGAGTCAGATTGGCTGCCCATCAACAGATAGAGCTAGGTGTCATTCTCATACTGGTGACAACCCAGCCCATACTTCTGGGCAACCTGGGCGAGGGGGCACATGTAGATGCTGAATAACATCGGAGAAAGAATCGCTCCCTGTGGCTCACCACATATAAGTGGGTGTCATCGAGATAGTTCATCTCCTAGTACCACCCACTGTCCGCGACCCTGGAGGAAGGAGGAAAGCCAGTTCAAGGCCAACCCCTGAATCCCAGCGTTGGCGAGGTGACAGGCCAGTAGCTGATGGTCGGCCGTGTTGAACGCCACCGACAGGTCTAACAACATCAGCACTGCCAAGCCACCTCTGTCCAGGTGCCTCTAGAGATCATCTGTGAGGGCAACCAGAACCGTCTCCGTCCTGTGACCCGGATGAAAAGCAAATTGATGTGGGTTAAGCAAAGAAGCATCATCCAGAAAACTCTGAAGCTGCACTGCCACAGCCCTTTCAATAATCTTGCCTAAGAATGGCAAGTTAGACACCGGCTGGTAATTAGCCAATTCAGCCAGGTCCAAAGATGGGTTTTTTAAAAGGGGGCAAACCACTGCCTCTTTTAGAGGCTGGGCGAAGGTTCCTTCAAGAAGGGAACTGTTGACAATTTCCCTTAGCGGAACCCGTAGCTTCTCTCAGCTAGCTTTTATTATCCAAGAGGGGCACGGGTCTAGCCTACAGGGGGTTGGGCGCACGGTAGAGACTACTCTGGCAATTCCCTCTAGGCTGAGTGAGTGAAAGAATCCAAAACTTGACTAGAAGATGTGCTCGGGGCCTCGAGTTCATTTATGTTCTGGTTATTTCCCCATTTTTTGTGGTGAAAGATATTAGAAAGTTTGTCAAATCTTAGAGTTCAACAAAATTCTCACAGGGGGTTTGAACAATGGAGCCCAGAAGCAAGTATTCGGGGTGAGAAAAAGAGAGCACAATAAAATTTAGAGGTTTCAGAGTTCTGTTCCTGTGAGCTCCTGCCCAAAACGAGGCCTGCTGAAGCTACTTATCTATACTTGGAACTTAATTGCGTCATAATAGCTCAGGCGGAGGGAGGCCCTGTTATTCCCCCAGGTTTTATTTCTCACGGGCCTCCAACTTGTGAAATTATAATTATGATTAAAGTAAATTCTTTAGAATGCAAAACATCTGAAAAGGCCATTGACCGAGCAAAAAGATTAGCTGAGAAACATACTGCGGGGGGTGGGGGGGGGGAGAAGGAGGACTTCAAATCAAAGCAACCTTCTTTGCGAAAGCAGCACTGCATTTAGTAGACTCTGGCATATAAAATCTGTCAGCTAAAACACAAAGTAAAAAGATCAGATGTCTATATAGTCCAAACTGGTGGGTGTAAAATCAAACCACTCACTTAGAGCATTTGAGAAAGGTCACATAAATGCAAGGTTGCGTTTCATGTATCTGCCAACTGTACCATTTTCCATTTCAGACAAAATTAGCTAAAACATACAAATCACCCACGGTCCCATTTCTGTTTTGTTGAAGGACACGGCGCTTTCCATTCAATATCTTATTTTATTTCTTTCATTATAATAGGGAGACCTTCGCACGGAGTGATCCTAGAGAAATATTACCAAGCTGTTACACATTCAGTCAATGTCATTATTGTTCTTCATTTCATATAGAGCCAGCTAAAGCTAATTCACAAACATAATTCACAGGGACGTGCGTGCATCGTGGTCTGCCATAAGACGGAGAAAAACAGGAAGTACTAATCTGATGCCAATTCAATTAGTAGTAGTAGTAGTAGAAGAAGAAGAAGAAGAAGAAGAAGAAGAAGAAGAAGAAGAAGAAGAAGAAGAGGAGGAGATTGAGTTTATACCCTGCCCTTTACTTGGAGTCTCAGAGCTGCTTACAATCTCCTTTCCCTTCCTCTCCCCACAACAGACACCCTGTGAGGTGGGTGGGGCTGGGAGAGCTCTGAGAGAACTGCTCTTGAGTGAACAGCTCCAAAAGAATTGTGACTGACCCACGATACCCAGCAGCTGCATGTGGAAGAGTGGAGAATCAAACCCAGTACTTCGGATTGGAGTCCACTGTTCTTAACCACGACAACAAACTGGCTTTCCAGTTTGGTGTAGTGGTTAAGTGCACAGACTCTTATCCGGGATAACCAGGTTTGATTCCCCGCTCCTCCACTTGCACCTGCTGGAATGGCCTTGGATCAGCCATAGGTTTGCAGGAGTTGTCCTTGAAAAGGCAGCTTCTGGAAGAGCTCTCTCAGCCCCACCCACCTCACAAGGTGTCTGTTGTGGGGAATGGAGATAAAGGAGATTGTGACCGCTCTGAGACTCTGATTCAATGAGAAGGGCGGGGTATAAATCTGTCTTCTTCTTCTTCTTCTTCTTCTTCTTCTTCTTCTTCTTCTTCTTCTTCTTCTTCTTCTTCTTCTTCCTGTGATATGTTGGAATGCAGAGTGGAGGTAGGGCTTTCCACTTGTGGCTGGAAGGCATATTGGCATCCCAGGGACATTAATCTGCCCCCTTTTATCATTTTTTTGTAGCAGGAATTCCTTTGCATATTAGGCCACACACCCCTGATGTAGCCAATACTCCTGGAGCTTACGGTAGGCCCTGTACTAAGCAGGTGAAGACTGTTTTCTTTGCCATATTCTCACTGACTCTAAGTAATGTTCCTCCCTATCCATGTGTCTATGTGTTTTGGTTTTTAATTTTTTAAAAATATATATATGTGTGTGAGTGAGTGTGTGTGTGTTGTGCATGTGTCAAGCGCCAACAAGTCACTTCTGACTTATGCAAACTCTATGAATTAATAATAATAATAAGTTTTATTTATACCCCGCCCTCCCCACCAAGGCAGGCTCAGGGCGGCTTACAAAGCATGATATAAATATCATGATATAGCAATAAAACAAAGAAATACAATCAATAAACAGGTGACATAAATAAATACATAAATAAATACAATATATAAGTTAACGTTAAAATAAATCTAAAAACAATACAGTGGTGCTACAATCTCTGTTTGTACAAAATGGCTTGATATTAATTCTGGTTTCATCTTAAAAGGTTAGTTGGAAGAGGGCAGTTTTGCAAGCCCTATGGAACTGATTAAAATCCCGTAGGGCCCGCACCTCTTCTGGTAGCTGATTCCACCACTGGGGTGCCTTTATAGAGAAGGCCTGTTCCCTGGTTGTTTTTAATTCGGCCTCCTTAGGCCCCGGGATTTCCAGAAGATTTTGTGAGCTGGAATGCAGTGCTTTCCTTTCCACCGGCAGCACCCCAATCGCCACTGTCAATCACCCTGACCACGCCCACACTCGCCGCACACGACGTGTGGTTGCAAGCATCTCCAGTCGTTCACTCGACTCCGAGCGCCCATTCGTCCAGTCCCTCCGCTCACCTGCTCGTCGCACGCCACTTGTTCACATGGCCGTGGACGTCCCGTCCGCTCCACTCGCTGCTCACTCAGCTCTTGGAGGCATGTGAAGAAGAAACTTTTGAAACGGCTGCTACAGGAACCTACTCCAAGTCCCATTGCATTGACAAGACCTCCCAAACCAGGCTGCCCTGCCTCTAGGCAAACTAGTCAATCGCCTAGGGTGCCGGCCTTCTGGTGGTGCTGAATGTATAAGCTGGAGGCTAAAAATCTGTAAGCTAGCTCACGCTAACTCAGCTTAGAGAGAACACTAGTGCAGACCACAATGAAGAAGCCAAAGAGTAAAACTAATGAAACGGTAATCTTCAACTTTTAAATGTGAACTTTTGTAGTCTTTGTAGAAGAAAGAGGAACAAAGTATTTAATTTTTTAATTTTAGCCAGGTGTATCTGTATTTAGAGCTTTCTTGTACTCTTAATATGGCTAAATTTAAACTTGTCCGTTCGCATTATGCTCTGCGCAGTCCATTCAAAAGACGAAGCCTTCTGAAAATCGTCTTGAAGGGCTTTCCAGCTATTCTGCCTCTTCACGAAACAGACATTAAAGCATATCCGGAAATGTACTGGCATACCTTATTTAAAGGACATGTTTGTCACACAGCCACAGCTAACACAATTGAACTAATTACAAAGGCATAGTTCATATTTAGATGATAATGATATAATTATATATCCAGCTGTATTAGGTGAAGCTATTCAGAATGTATTTGTTGCTGAACGATTCCATTGACAGAGAGCAGTTTACCTTCCACCTATGTTTCTAACAAAACAAAAGGCATTATTTCAAAAGCAGTCAATTAAGAAAAAAGGAAATGCATGTCGACTGGTGTTGGTATTTGTGAATTAAACTACTGAAGCATGATGTTCTATTATAAAGTCTTCGTAATATACTCCGATTTTTTAATTGGGTTCTGTGACTGGTCATTGTGGCTGATTATGGTTTCCCATTGTGTGAATGGAATGTTAGTGTATTAGAAGAAGAAGAAGAAGAAGAAGAAGAAGAAGAAGAAGAAGAAGAAGAAGAAGAAGAAGAAGAAGAAGAAGAAGATATTGGATTTATATCCCGCCCTCCACTCCGAAGAGTCTCAGAGCGGCTCACAATCTCCTTTCCCTTCCTTCCCCACAACAGACACCCTGTGAGGTGGGTGGGGCTGGAGAGGGCTCTCCCAGCAGCTGCCCTTTCAAGGACAACCTCTGCCAGAGCTATGGCTGACCCAAGTCCATGCTAGCAGGTGCAAGTGGAGGAGTGGGGAATCAAACCCGGTTCTCCCAGATAAGAGTCCGCGCACTTAACCATTACACCAAACTGGCTCTCCATATTAATTATGGCCAGGGATCATTTTGTAGAAAAAATAGGTGGTGAAGTTCATCCAGGGATTCTTATGCAGCTGCACCAACTATTCAATCGATAAGGTGGGGAGGAAGAGGGGGAACCCTCAGAAAGGTTCAGAAGCTGTGCTCCTGGGAGCTCCTGCTGAAACCGAAGGCCTGATTATAGTGATAGTGTAAGGTACCCTGCCCTGGATAGCCCAAGTTAGCCTGATCTCATCAGATCTCAGAAGTTAAGCAGAGTCAGCCCTGGTTAGTACTTGGATGGGAGACCACCAAGGAAGCCTTGGGTTGCTACACAGAGGCAGGCAATGGCCAACCACCTCGGAATGTCTCTTGTCTTGGAAATCCCAGGGGTCGTTTTGTAGAATAATAATTTGCAATATTACATGCAAACATCTTAAAAGAAGAAGAAGAAGATATTATATCCCACCCTCCACTCTGAAGAGACTCAGAGAGGCTCACAATCTCCTTTACCTCCCCCCCTCCTACAACAGACACCCTGTGAGGTAGATGAAGATATTGGATTTATATCCCACCCTCCACTTCGAAGAGTCTCAAAGTGGCTCACAATCTCCTTTACCTTCCTCCCCCACAACAGACACCCTGTGAGGTGGGTGGGGCTGGAGAGGGCTCTCACAGCAGCTGCCCTTTCAAGGACAACCTCTGCCAGAGCTATGGCTGACCCAAGGCCATTCCAGCAGGTGTGAGTGGAGGCGTGGGGAATCAAACCCGGTTCTCTCAGATAAGAGTCTGCACACTTAACCACTACACCAAACTGACTCTCTAAAAAGAGAGAGAGAGAGAGCAAAGGCAGTCCCCTGTGCAAGCACCAGCTCTGGGGTGACGTCACATCACGACGTTTTCACGGCAGATTTTTTTATGGAGTCGTTTGCCACTGCTTTTTCCAGTCATCTACACTTCCCCCCCACCAAGCCGAGTACTCATTTTACCGACCTCGGGGTGGAAGGCTGAGTCAACCTTGACCATGAGCTCCTAGCCCTCCACCCAAAAATACTTGCTTCGGCGCTCCATTGTTCAAGCCCCCTGTGAGAATTCTGCTGGACTCTAAGATTTGAAAAGCTTTCTAATATTTTTTCTTTCATACACACACACAAATGCAAAGTAACCAAAACGCAGAAAGCAGACTGATGAAAATCTTAATCCTGCCACTGGGGCCACAGAGGAGAAAGTCATTTAAAAAAGTATGATGGAAGTAAGGTTTGATTACGGTAATTCTCATTCCAGAAGCATTTTAAGATAGATGCTGAACTGATACAATTTAGTACACCTTCTGGTGATGTCAGGGTGTGTGGCATATGCAAATGAGTTCTGCAAGTGGGTTGTTCTAATGAGCTCCGGCACCTCTTTTTCAACAAAACGACCCCTGCTTGTAGGCCTCTATGGAACAAGTGCCGTGGAGCTGAGCAGCCCAAATCTAGTTTTAATCAGTAGGAAGGTTTTTCTGCAGTCCTTATAGAACATCAGAAGAGTCCTACTGGATCAGACCATCTAGTCCAGCATCCTGTCTCGCACAGTGGATAACCGGTTTCTCTTGAAGTCAAACTGCAGCAAATTCCACATTGTAATCACTCACCGTCTAAAGAAGTGTTCCCTTTTGTCTGTCCTGAATCTACTGCCCATCAGCTTAATTGGATGCCCTCGAGTTCTAGCATTTTGGCGAGGAGAGAAAGTTCTCTTTAATAGTGGTCTGATCTTGATAACGAATACATAGCTCTATATTGGCTCTGTGCTGAATCAAAAAGAGCCAGTTACGCATGTGTGAACAGACATTTTCTATTACCAAATCTTCAAATGTACGTTTTGTTGTATGTATGCTCTATTTTAAGTCTATATTTACCCAGAATCCAAGATTCAAAGAAGTATACTTTGGGATAGATCCTTTTCGAGCAGGGGTGTCGAACTCATTTGTTATGAGGGCCGGATCTGACATAAATGAGACCTTGTTGGGCTGGGCTGGGCATGTCATTTAATGTAATGCCAGGCAGCAGAGATATAAACTTTATAA
Organism: Heteronotia binoei; assembly: GCF_032191835.1. NCBI lineage: Eukaryota > Metazoa > Chordata > Lepidosauria > Squamata > Gekkonidae > Heteronotia > Heteronotia binoei. The sequence continues at coordinate 126,361,790 of NC_083229.1, forward strand.
AGGACACATACAAACACAAAGCTTTTTTAAAAATAAAAAACCCCTTAAAATAACATGCTTAAAACATTAGCACTCATTGGTCTTAGAGGTGCTTTCCTTGTGTCTCTCCCATAGGACTGGTCAAAGGAAGCTCTGGTTCTTTCCTTCCTTCCCCAGGGGACCAAGAGGGGGAGGAGCCTCAGTCAGTAGAAGGAAGAGAGGCTTGGCTCAGTAGCTCTGCTGTGCGATTGAGAGAGCCTGGCAAAGAAAGCTCTGCCTCCCCCTCCCTTCCCCAAGGGAAGAGCTTCAGCCAATGGAGAAAATTGAGGTTTTTCCCTTTAGCTCCTGTGCGATTGATCAAGCCTTGCAAAGCAAGCTGTGATGCAGAAGGAAGCAAGAGATAGGGAGAAGGAAGCAGATGACAGCCAGGTGCTCAAGGGCCTGATAGCAGCCTTCCAGGGGCCTGATTCGGCCCTTGGGCAGCATGTTTGACATCCCTGTTTTAGATTAATTCTTTGTTGGGATGTTTGCTTAACTCCATTAAAGCAATGGTTTCTGTGTCCTGAACTTGAGCTAAAAATGAAACTTCAATGTGCATTTTGTACAGACGGAAAAGCTTTACAAAATATATATTTTTACAGTCTCAGCTATAGATCAGCTCCCTGAAATGGCAGTTTAACTGCATATCAGCTGCCTAAATCAAGTGAGCAAAACACGTAAGCAGAAAATGAAATGCTATCCTGTAAGACAAAAAAAGGAAACTGAAATGTTGACGAAGGAGTATACGCATAAAAAGTCAAACTGAACAACACACATTCATGTATTTTTACCAGTCTGTCAAGTAAGATGAGAACTCTGAAGCACGATGCTTGCACCCTCTGCCTATCTCATCCAACCAGACTAGAAAGATACCATGGTCAATGACATTAAGAGCAGGCAACAGAAGAAGTTTGTCCAGGAATGGTTGAGAGGGGGATGAGAAACTTCTTGACTGTGGTCTGGAGAAATTCTAGAAGGGACAGGAATCCTAGAATCATAGAGCTGGAAGGGGGCATACAGGCCATCTAGTCCAACCCCCTGCTCAGAGAGCCAGTTTGGTGTAGTGGTTAAGTATGGGGACTCTTATCTGGGAGAACTGGGTTTGATTCCCCACTCCTTCACTCGCACCTGCTGGAATGGCCTGGGGTCAGCCATCGCTCTCGTAGGAGTTGTCCTCGAAAGGGCAGCTGCTGTGAGAGCCCTCTCAGACCCACCCACCTCACAGGGTGTCTGTTGTGGGGGGGGGGAAGGTAAAGGAGATTGTGACCGCTTTGAGACTCTGAGATTAAGAGTATAGGGTGGGATATAAGTCCAATATCATCTTCTTCTTCTTTTTCTTCTTCAGATTAGACGACAGGTTTGTCGAGCCGCTGCTTCAAGACTGCCAGTGAGGTAGCCGATTCCACTGCTGAACAACTCGTACTGCAAAAAAAAAAAAAAAGTTTTCCCCCCAATATCCAGTCAATAACTGTCCACCCTTTCTTTAAACCCGTTATTACGAGTTCTCTCATCCTCCGCTGCCAACAGGAACAGCTCCCCGCCTTCCTCTAAGTGACAGCCCTTTAAATACCACTCCATCTCGAATTTTACACCATCTCGAATCTAAAGTAGATTGATGTGGGATGTGTCTATATAATCCTCTGGGTTCAGTGACATCTAGGGATGGGCACGAGCTGGGGAAATGCAGTTCATTGTGGTTCATTGTCTGCCCAGTTCACAACATATGAACATATGAAGCTGCCTTATACTGTATCAGACTCTCGGTCCATCAAAGTCAGTATTGTCTTCTCAGACTGGCAGCGGCTCTCCAGGGTCCCAAGCAGAGGTTTTTCACATCTATTTGCCTGTACCATTTTTTGGAGATGCCAGGGATTGAACCTGGGACCTTCTGCTTCCCAAGCAGATGCTCTACCACTGAGCCACCGTCCCTCCCCAAAGACATCACAAACTTGGCCATGGAGTACCTGGATCACATTAAATGTTATCGCCATGGATGGTAGACTGATATTGCTCTGCTGCCACACCAGAAGACTGCAGACTGCAGATTTATACCCCACCTTTCTCTCTGTTGATCAGGCCAATGGCCCATCCAGTCCAACACTCTGGGTCACATAGGAACATAAGAGAAGCCATGCTGGATCAGGCCAATGGTCCATCCAGTCCAACACTCTGAGTCACATAAGAACATAAGAGAAGCCACGCTGGATCAGGCCAATGGTCCATCCAGTCCAACACTCTGAGTCACATAAGAACATAAGAGAAGCCATGTTGGATCAGGCCAATGGCCCATAGAGTCCAACACTCTGAGTCACATAAGAACATAAGAGAAGCCCTGTTGGATCAGGCCAATGGCCCATCCAGTCAAACACTCAGAGTCACATAGGAACATAAGAGAAGCCCTGTTGATCAGGCCAATGGCCCATCCAGTCCAACACTCTGGGTCACATAGGAACATAAGAGAAGCCATGCTGGATCAGGCCAATGGTCCATCCAGTCCAACACTCTGAGTCACATAAGAACATAAGAGAAGCCATGCTGGATCAGGCCAATGGTCCATCCAGTCCAACACTCTGAGTCACATAAGAACATAAGAGAAGCCCTGTTGGATCAGGCCAATGGCCCCTCCAGTCCAACACTCTGAGTCACATAAGAACATAATAGAAGCCCTGTTGGATCAGGCCAATGGCCCATCCAGTCCAACACTCTGAGTCACATAAGAACATAAGAGAAGCCATGCTGGATCAGGCCAATGGTCCATCCAGTCCAACACTCTGAGTCACATAAGAACATAAGAGAAGCCCTGTTGGATCAGGCCAATGGCCCCTCCAGTCCAACACTCTGAGTCACATAAGAACATAATAGAAGCCCTGTTGGATCAGGCCAATGGCCCATCCAGTCCAACACTCTGAGTCACATAAGAACATAAGAGAAGCCATGCTGGATCAGGCCAATGGTCCATCCAGTCCAACACTCTGAGTCACATAAGAACATAAGAGAAGCCCTGTTGGATCAGGCCAATGGCCCCTCCAGTCCAACACTCAGAGTCACATAAGAACATAAGAGAAGCCATGCTGGATCAGGCCAATGGTCCATCCAGTCCAACACTCTGAGTCACATAAGAACATAAGAGAAGCCACGCTGGATCAGGCCAATGGTCCATCCAGTCCAACACTCTGAGTCACATAAGAACATAAGAGAAGCCATGTTGGATCAGGCCAATGGCCCATAGAGTCCAACACTCTGAGTCACATAAGAACATAAGAGAAGCCCTGTTGGATCAGGCCAATGGCCCATCCAGTCAAACACTCAGAGTCACATAGGAACATAAGAGAAGCCCTGTTGATCAGGCCAATGGCCCATCCAGTCCAACACTCTGGGTCACATAGGAACATAAGAGAAGCCATGCTGGATCAGGCCAATGGTCCATCCAGTCCAACACTCTGAGTCACATAAGAACATAAGAGAAGCCATGCTGGATCAGGCCAATGGTCCATCCAGTCCAACACTCTGAGTCACATAAGAACATAAGAGAAGCCCTGTTGGATCAGGCCAATGGCCCATCCAGTCAAACACTCTGGGTCACACAGTGGCCAAAAAAAAAAAAAAAAAGTGCCATCAGGAGATCCACCAGTGGGGCCAGGACTCTAAAGGCTCCCTAACAAGTTTGTGGAAAAGTTTAAAAAATTAAATGGTTAGGAATTGACTCCATGATACAAAGGTTGGATCCAGATGCCCATAGCAGGTGGGTTAGGAAATAGGCAATTTTGCAAGTGAAAATTCCTGAAAGCTTGCCCCAATACTATAAGCACATTTTTAGGTTCTCAAAGGTCTCTAAACTCCAAAATTGTGGAGGGGGAACTATAACAACAACAACAATCCTTGAAGAAGTTCCTCACAAATTCCACTGTGTAGAGAATCTTCTCGGCTGTGAATCTTGCCTTGATTATGCACTCTCTCCGTTCCCACACTCTATTTCTCTTCTAGAGGCTTGGAATAATAAATTCTGACCCAGTGCGCCTAGAATTGCTCTTTTAACATACATGGCTTGGTATCAAATCAATCCAGCCGATGCTGCTGACCTTATTATTCCCACCACTCACAATTGCACCTTGAGGTCAAGCAATGTAAGTCTTCTGTGGAGACGACGGTTCCTATTTATCAGCGTAAAGACATCTAGATTAAAGGCTCTGAGCTCTCACCACCTCAGAGACGCTTGTAGGCATTTAATATGGAGCTGCTTTCCATGTGGGTTTGCACCGCCGTTCAAACACAAGCTTTCGGGTTGATTTGATTAATTTGGCTCTTTCTCAATTTGCCTCTTGGCGAGGGCATCGGCGTGCCTGAGATGAAAGCATCCATAATAGTCTAGTAAGATGCTTCCTCAGAAGAGAGTCACCTCAGAAGATGTTCCAAGAGAGGGGGTGGGAAAAACAGCAGCTGTTTGTCACAGTAGCGAACATAAAAGAGAATTGCTCATTTATATGTGGTCTATAAAAGCGTTTCCCATTTGCAGGAAGCCTCACTACCGTGTCACAAGAAAAGCCAAAGCTAGCCCCGCCCCAAGCAAAGCTAGCCCTGCTCCCAGCAAAGCATGATCTCTGCTCTGCTCTGCTTCCTTCCTTTCCTCATCTCTCTGTTGTGCAGAGAAAAGTTACCCTTGAAGACTGACACAGGTTGCAAAGTCTGAGCTCTGTTTGGCTTCCTTCCTTCCTCCATCTCTGTGTTGTGCAGAGAGGAGCTGGGCTGCCTCTCCTTCCTTCTCCCCCCTCCCAGTGTTTAAGAGAAAAGCTGGAGTCCACTGGCACTTTAGACCCATGAAGTGTTCTTCAAGGTATGAGCTTTAATGTGCCTTGCCGTATGCTCTTTTGAGGAGATTTCCCTGGGAGGTCTGGGCAGCAAAAAAGGGTGTATGTGTGTTTTTCAGCTGGGAGGGGCAGGGAGTGGGCATTTCAGTAGCTATTTTTTTTACCAAACGATCCCTAGGCAGAATTGTTGCTGACTGGGGTCATCTGATGGTGAAAAGGGCTTCCCCCTTTCTTTCTTTCTTTCTTTCTTTCTTTCTTTCTTTCTTTCTTTCTTTCTTTCTTTCTTTCTTTCTTTCTTTCTTCCTTTCTTCCTTTCTTCCTTTCTTCCTTTCTTCCTTTCTTCCTTTCTTCCTTTCTTCCTTCCTTCCTTCCTTCCTTCCTTCCTTCCTTCCTTCCTTCCTTCCTTTCTTTCTTTCTTTCTTTCTTTCTTTCTTTCTTTCTTTCTTTCTTTCTTTCTTTCTTTCTTTCTTTCTTTCTTTCTTTCTTTCTTTCTTTCTTTCCCTGCAAGTGATGCTCTGTCTATATTATTGGTGCTGGGAGGGGGGGAAGCAACAGTGGGAGGGCTTCTAGTTCCCTGGCCCCACTGGTGGAATTCTGGTGCTTTTTGAGCATTGTATGAGAGAATTTTGGACTGGATAGTCCATTAGCCTGATCCAACATGGCTCCTCTTATGTTTTTTTTTCCATGTTTTTTTTTTCCTCTCCTTCCATTTCATTCTTTCCATTTCTTTTTCTTTCCTTCAATTTTTACAGGATGAAACTTTTCTGTTCATCATGTCTGTTGTTGCAGACATAGGAGCTCTGCCAATGAAAAGTTGGCACCCCCAGTTGTAGCCAGCTGGCCTTTCTATGAGATTTCTGTGTGAGTGAGTGAGAGTGAGTGAGTGAGATTACTGCAGTACATCTTAACAGCACTGGCAGTGATGGTACTTTGAACTTGGCACCATTTTACTGGTCCTGCTTTTAACAGCTGTCTGACACCAAAATTAAACTCCTCCTGTAGATATTAAAAAGGATGAAAGAAGTTCACTGGCCAAATATCTGCAAAACAGGTTGCTTTTAAAGCCATGGGAAACACAGCCAAAAAAATGCAAGCCCCTCATAAATATCTTTTTGGGGATAACTGCAGAAAAGTATGAACTTCATATAAAAATTAATTCATTAATTGCAGTACAATTATCTGCCACCTTTCACAGCAATTTCCCAGTGTTTCAGCCAAAGAAAAGTATGAAAAATAGCTGTCGAAAGATTTTCTTGAAACCAAGCAAGCTTGGTTATAGCTTGAGTCAATGTTCCAGTAGTAGCAGCTGAAGGAAGGGCCTACTAAATGTTTCATCATATTTTGAGGTAGAGCGGCTGCCAGGGCCAGTGTGGGTGATACACAGTGCTGTCATTCCTGACGGCAATGGCAACAGCATTCCCAACTGCATACACTGGCCAGTGCTGTTGAGGAAGGGGTGTGTAGGTGGTGCAGGCAATTGAACATGGGCATTAGGTGTGCTTGCAAGCTGGAGAAGAACACACAAACAGATAGGTGCATGCAGGTGTGGAAGTCGAAAGAGAGGATCGCCCACTCCCCCCCCCCCCCCAATTTTGGCTCAGCATGAGTTTCAGAGAGATTTTTTCTGAAAATGAAGTTACTTCAGAAGAGGAGGCAGGCTTGGGGAGTGCCCTGGAAGTGACATCACCGAAAAAGGTGGAGTTTTGGTTCAGTGTGCCCTGGAAGTGACATCACTTGGCCCTTGACACCACAGGAAATGACATAATTCCTCCACCCCCAAAGTCTCTTGACTCCACCCCAAATTTTAGTGGGCCATGAAGGAGAAGTGTAAAAATAACCTGGCCACAGGAAAGAAAAGTTTGGGAAACCCTGAACTATAAGATGTGAGATACTGTGATACAATCTTGGTCCTTTGTTCCTCAGGCTGGTACATTCGGAGGGGCACTGACCTTACTCCAAAATATATATATATATATATATATATATATATATATATATATATATATATATATTTCCCCCTTCCAGTCAAAAAAAGAAGCCAAAACATTTTTGCTGGAAAACAGAAGCTCGCCTTTTTGACTGAGCTCGGTGGATGTTAAACGGGTAACATCCCCAGTTTGTTTCTTCTATGCCAATTCTAAGACACATGCAACTGACACAAAGGTTGAAATTCATGGGGGAAATTAACCGTAAAAACAGACAATAGTGCAGAAAATAAAGACTCGGGCTGCATCTAAACAATGCTAGGTATTTCCCCAATCCCCAACATGAAGAATCCAGAAGAAGAAGAAAAAAAACACCAGATTAAATAGGGCTTCCTGTAGGGTATATAGAACAAATGATTGGTTTAGAATAGGAAAGGGGGTTTGACAAGGATGTATATTGTCATCCTGCTTTTTAAATTTATATGCAGAGTACATCATGCAGAATGCTGGCCTGGATGAAGCAGAAGCCGGAATTAAGATTGCCAGGAAAAACATCAATAACCTCAGATATGCAGATGACACCACTCTAATGGCAGAAAGTGAGGAGGACCTAAAGAACCTCTTGTTGAGGGTGAAAGAGGAGAGCACAAAAGAAGGCTTGAAACCCAACATCAAAAAAAACTAAGATCATGGCCCCATCACACCATGGCAAATAGAAGGGGAAGACATGGAAGTAGTGACAGACTTCACATTTCTGGGATCCAAGATCACTGCAGATGGTGACTGTAGCCATGAAATTAAAAGACGTTTGCTCCTCAGGAGGACAGCTATGGCAAACCTGGGCAGTATAATAAAAAGTAGAGACATCACCCTGCCAACAAAAGTCTGCATAGTCAAAATGATGGTATTCCCAGTAGTCATGTATGGCTGTGAGAGTTGGACAATAAGGAAGGCTGAGCGCAGAAGAATAGATGCTTTTGAGCTGTGGTGCTGGAGAAGACTCTTGAGAGTCCCTTGGACTGCAAGAAGATCCAGTCAGTCAGTCCTAAGGGAAATCAATGCAGACAGTTCCCTGGAAGGTCAGATGCTGAAGCTGAAGCTCCAATACTTTGGCCACCAAATGAGAAGGGAGCACTCCCTGGAGAAGCCCCTGATGCTTGGAAAGACAGAAGGCAAAAGAAGAAGAGGACGTCAAAAGATGAGATAGCTGGACAGAGTTACTGATGTAACAAACACGAATTCGGGCAGACTTCGGAGGATGGTGGAAGACAGGAGGACCTGGTGTGACTTGGTCCATGGGGTCGGACTCGACTGTGCGACTGAACAACAACAAACTGTAGGGTTCCCAGTTCCCTTCAACCATTAGTGGGTCATGTGGGGTAGGGTTGCTAGACCCAGCTTGGGAAACGCCTGGAGATTTGGGGATGGAGCCTGGGGAGGACAGGGACCTCAGTGGGGTGCAATGCCACCCTCCAGAGCATCCATTTTCTCCAAGGGTTCTGATTTCTATAGCCCGGTGATGAGCTGTAATTCTAGAAGATCCCCAGGCACTGCCTGGTGGCTAGCATCCCTAGATTAATGAATTCTGAGCTGTGCAACAACAACAACAAAAGTCCACACACATACCTTATGACGTTTGCCAGAATTTGGGCAAAATCACCCCTGCTTCAAACTTAATGTGGCCACAGACCACACTTAGCTTTTCCCAGCTTGCACTAAAATCAGGCAAATATGTTGTTTATGGACTCCAGAGTTAAGAGCAGCAGACGCTGATCTGGTGAACCAGGTCTGATTCCCCGCTCCTCCACAGGAAGCCCAATGGGCAACTTTGGGCCAGTCACAGTTCTCTCAGCCCCACCTACCTCACAAGATATAAATCAAATAATAAATAAGGATGCCTCTTATGGGGAGAGGAGGGGAAGGTGATTGTAAGCCACTTCTGAAGGTAGAGAAAAAATGGGGCATAAAATCTTCTTCTTCCTTCCTCCAACCTGTATAGTGTAGAGCAGGGGTGGCCAACGGTAGCTCTTCAGATGCACATACAAAGATGCCTTTCAGTATAATTGTATGACCGCTCCTTGGTTCTCAATTTTATGAATTACTTTTCCCCCCCTTTTTCTTGGTTTTTTTTTTCAAAATTTGTTAATTATATCCTCACTAAGGCTGCATTATTTGAGGTGATAGATTACAGTGTTCTTTATTGTAAACTGAAAATCTGTTAATAAAAAATCTCTGCTTCCTGCCCAATGTCTTTTTTTTTAATGTTTCTGCATGTATGTTAGCTCTGCTTTTTATTGTTTTACTGATTTTTTTTTTTTTGGTTTTGTCTATGCTAGCTACCTTGGTGGCTCTTACCAAGGCAGAGAAGTGGGGTATAGATTTTGTAAATACATGAAATGAATAATATGTCTTGCCTGTTAAGCCATCCACTCTTATATCTGCATTTTTCAAGTCTCCAATCAGGGGTCAGGGGTGGGAAGAGAATGGTGACAGAAGTGTTTTCCCCTCAACCACTCAATAGCCTCCAGGTCTCATTTGGGGTTTGGTCAACTGGTTTGCAGGGTCTGCACAGCGAGCTTTCAGAAGGTGAGGAGGGGTGACCTCTGTCTCTTACTGATAGACATCTGAATGTAGAGGAGGGTTGTAGCAGCAAACTTTATTTGAGGGTTCAACAGACAGCTGGGTTTCTTCAGGGCAGCTCCAGTACTCCCTTGACCTGGCCACCTTTAGTGTACTGGGAGCTTCAAATGAAGGCCCTATGTTGGAGAGGCTCCTTGTAGTTGAATGCTGATTGACTGCCCTTGCTGAGCCAGCCGATCAGGTAATATTCATTTGAATGAAACCCATTGTTTGAAAGACTCCTTGCAGCTACACTCAGAGTGGCTACCCTTGCTGAGCCAGCCAGTTAGATAATATCCATTTGAATGAAGCCCATGCAAATGAGGGTTCCAAACTCCTGTTTTTCTATTGGGTTATAAGTAGAGTTATAACTTGTTCATAAATGATTTAGAGTTGGGAGTGAGCAGTGAAGTGGCCAAGTTTGCGGATGACACTAAATTGTTCAGGGTAGTGAGAACCAGAGAGGATTGTGAGGAACTCCAAAGGGACCTGTTGAGGCTGGGTGAGTGGGCATCAACGTGGCAGATGCAGTTCAGTGTGGCCAAGTGCAAAGTAATGCACATTGGGGCCAAGAATCCCAGCTACAAATACAAGTTGATGGGGTGTGAACTGGCAGAGGCTGACCAAGAGAAAGATCTTGGGGTCGTGGTAGATAACTCACTGAAAATGTCAAGACAGTGTGTGTTTGCAATAAAAAAGGCCAACGCCATGCTGGGAATTATTAGGAAGGGAATTGAAAACAAATCAGCCAGTATCATAATGCCCCTGTATAAATCGATGGTGCGGTCTCATTTGGAGTACTGTGTGCAGTTCTGGTCGCCGCACCTCAAAAAGGATATTATAGCATTGGAGAAAGTCCAGAAAAGGGCAACTAGAATGATTAAAGGGCTGGAACACTTTCCCTATGAAGAAAGGTTGAAACGCTTGGGACTCTTTAGCTTGGAGAAACGTCGACTGCGGGGTGACATGATAGAGGTTTACAAGATAATGCATGGGATTGAGAAAGTAGAGAAAGAGGTACTTTTCTCCCTTTCTCACAATACAAGAACTCGTAGGCATTCGATGAAATTGCTGAGCAGACAGGTTAAAACGGATAAAAGGAAGTACTTCTTCACCCAAAGGGTGATTAACATGTGGAATTCACTGCCACAGGAGGTGGTGGCGGCCACAAGTATGGCCACCTTCAAGAGGGGTTTAGATAAAAATATGGAGCAGCTGTCCATCAGTGGCTATTAGCCACAGTGTGTGTGTGTATATATATATATATAAATTTTTTTGGCCACTGTGTGACACAGAATGTTGGACTGGATGGGCCATTGGCCTGATCCAACATGGCTTCTCTTATGTTCTTATGTAGAGGTTTGTTTCGGGTGGAGTTTCTGTGTATATAGTTGTGGCTAGCCGTGTGTGTTTTCACTTAGGTTTTTGCTAATAAAAGAGCTATGCTGGAATCACTATAGTATCTGACCCACTACTTTTCACCACCTAGGTTCCCTCACTTGTCTCACAGCTTTGTGAATCCTAGGATATTTGGTTAACATAGTAGAATTTGCCTGGTCATAGAAGTGTGATACTGAGAGCAGTAAATAAATCTCCCAAGAAGTACATTGCAAAAAAGGTAAACCTGCATTCATTTAGGTAAATCCAGTTCACATTCAGAAGATAAAGAAGCCTAATCTAATGAGTACTTTCCCTATCACAAGTCACCATCTTGTCTGGCATCATGTGTGTGGGAAGGATGAGGGTGTTATCTCTACAGGAGAAACCTGTGTCTCTATGGAAAGCCGTGTAAAGAGAGTGGGAAGACAGAGAGGGAGAGGGGAGGAAGGGTCAGAGGGCAGCTCCCAGGTTAAGACAAAGAGAGGCATCCCATTCAAGAAGATAACACCTATACACTCTTACAGTGGTATCGCATGCTCAGGCATGTTCAGGCATGCTGAGTCACTCACTCCAATAGGAACCACCTCACTCTCCAGTGTGCATCCCTCTAATGCCTTTTGCTGCCTAGTTCCTCAACAGGGCCATTCTTAAATCTTCCCCTAGTGTCAGCCTGCGTCTGGGTGCCTTGGGAGGGGCCTTGTCCAGCCTAGGGGCACATCCTCATCCGACTGAGCACCTCCAGCCCCTCGCAACCACCCTCCCCCCAACTGGTGCTATTCTGGCCATACTAAACCCATACTTTGAAAGGTGCCTCGCCCTTTTCTAGCTCCCCAGTGCCACACACCCAAGGAAAATGCGCTTGCGCTATCATTGTGCAACAGCAGCCATTTGTAACAGGATCTCACGGAATGGACGAGCTGATCCAGTTACAAAATGATTCCCATAGCACAGGAACGGCTCCAGATCCAATCACGGGTGCATGCAGCTTTACTATTTGGAATTTGTACAAGTCAACAAAAATATCAGAACAGAGATGGGGGCTGAAATGATGGCGTTGCGAATTTTGGCATCATTCTTGTGATCGTCCAGCACGCACCGTCACTGAATCAGGTATCCCAAACCCTTGAGAAGATGCCTTTTTAATATGCAAGAAACACCATTTTGACACAGCTTTTACTGCCATGCAAGTAATGGAATACAGAAGCAGATTTGAGTTATCATTTTTTTCAAAACCCTCTAAGACAGTTTTAATGTTTTTTTTTTCCCTTGTAAATTTATCAAAATAACGCTTACCGAAAATTAAACGTTACCTTCAGACACAGGGCAACTAACTGGTGTCCCTCTCCTTTTCACCTCGACAGCATCCTTTCTTCAAAGCCTTGGGGAAAATGAATAGCATTTCTGTCACAAACACTTCTGCTTTCCGGAGATCACCCTTCCCTGTGCATGCAAGTATGTGAATATATTCAGACTGAAAGTCACCCCAAAGCACTTAACTCAATACCCATTCTATGCAATGAACACTGTATTTCAAAGATTTGATGTTGTCCACCATAAGGCAAATGATGATATTGGATTTGTATCCCACCCTCCACTTCGAATCTCAGAGTCTCAGAGCGGTCACAATCTTTACCTTCCCCCCTCACAACAGACACCCTGTGAGGTAGATGAAGATATTGGATCTATATCCCGCCCTCCACTCCAAAGAGTCTCAGAGCGGCTCACAATCTCCTTTATCTTCCTCCCCCACAACAGACACCCTGTGAGGTAGATGAAGATATTGGATTTATATCCCGCCCTCCACTCCAAAGAGTCTCAGAGCGGCTCACAATCTCCTTCCCCTTCCTCCCCCACAACAGACACCCTGTGAAGTAGATGAAGATATTGGATTTATATCCCGCCCTCCACTCCAAAGAGTCTCAGAGCGGCTCACAATCTCCTTTATCTTCCTCCCCCACAACAGACACCCTGTGAGGTAGATGAAGATATTGGATTTATATCCCGCCCTCCACTTCGAAGAGTCTCAGAGTGGCTCACAATCTCTTTTACCTTCCTCCCCCACAACAGACACCCTGTGAGGTGGGTGGGGCTGGAGGGGGCTCTCACAGCAGCTGCCCTTTCAAGGACAGAGTCTCAGAGTGGCTCACAATCTCCTTTACCTTCCTCCCCCACAACAGACACCCTGTGAGGTGGGTGGGGCTGGAGAGGGCTCTCACAGCAGCTGCCCTTTCAAGGACAACCTCTGCCAGAGCTATGGCTGACCCAAGGCCATGCTAGCAGGTGCAAGTGGAGGAGTGGGGAATCAAACCCGGTTCTCCCAGAGAAGAGTCCACACACTTAACCACTACACCAAACTGGCTCTACTACTATTGGCACTACACCAAACTGATCATATGCTGCCCTTTTATAAGCCCTGGGACTGAATGAAAGTTGCTAGCTCTGGTTTGGAAAATACTGGAAATTTTGAGGGTGGAACCTGGGGAGGGCAGTGTTTAAGGAAGGGAAGGACCCTGACAGAGTTTAATGTCAATGCATGACAAAAGATCAAAGATGGAGAGCCGCGTTAATCCTGACAAATGGAGCAGCGACTCGCAAAAGCTCACCCCCTGCCACAAATTCGGTTAGTCTTTAAGGGGCTTTAAGGAGCTACTGGACTCTTGCTGTTTTCTGCTGCAGAGAGTCAGTTTGGTGTAGTGGTTAAGTGCACGGACTCTTATCAGGGAGAATTGGGTTTGATTCCCCACTCTTCCACTTGCAGCTGCTGGAATGGCCTTGGGTCAGCCATAGCTCTGGCAGAGGTTGTCCTTGAAAGGGCAGCTGCCGTGAGAGCCCTCTCCAGCCCCACACACCTCACAGGGTGTCTGTTGTGGGAGAGGGGAAGGTAGAGGAAATTGTGACCACTCTGAGACTGAGATTCGGAGTTTAGGGCAGGATATAAATCCAATAACTTCTACTTCTTCTTCTTTAAATTGTATAATAAATAATAAATGGATATTAACTTCTTTAGAAAGGAAGATACATTTGTTGCCAAAGAGGGACGAGTTTGTATATTTTGAAATATTGTAACCAAGCATATGGTTTTTTAAATGTTATCTTTTTTAAAGAAAAATGCAAATATGAACCCAAACACATGTTGCAATTTATATTACTGTAACTAGAAACAATTGTAAAAAAAAAATAATGATGATAGGCAATTACCGTTTTTGCACACAGCTTACCTTGCAGTCACAATCCTGTTCCCTCCACAGCGTCCGGATTTCCCACCATCTGCGCCGGAGTTACAGGAAGTGCCGCAGCTTTTGCGTAGCAAACGTAAACCGCTAAAACCCAGTTTACGTTTGCTACACAGAAGAGGGACGGTGGCTCAGTGGTAGAGCATCTGCTTGGGAAGCAGAAGGTCCCAGGTTCATTCCCTGGCATCTCCGAAAAAGGGTCCAGGCAAGTAGGCATAAAAATCCTCAGCTTGAGACCCTGGAGAGCCGCTGCCAGTCTGAGAAGACAATACTGACTTTGATGGACCAAGGGTCTGATTCAGTATAAGGCAGCTTCATATGTTCAGAAGCTGCGGCACTTCCTGTAACTCCGGCGCAGATGGTGGGAATCGAAACATAACCTGCTTGGCAGATGGTGGGAAAATCCGACCGGACGCTGCGGAAGGAAAAGGATTGTGACTGCGAGGTAAGCCGTGTGTGAAAACGGTAAATGATTTATGTTGTAAAGCAATCAACTGGGAAATGTTTTGTCAATATAGGTGAATGAAACTCTATTAAAATCCCGGACTGGAAGAAGCTATGTGAAACAAGAAACAAAAGTTGACGTCCATGGCAATTTGTTGTGCTTGATTGTTTTGGTTATCAGGGAGAATTGTGGAGATTCCTGGAGTTTTGTATGTGCATTGATGGAATTATTGCATGGGCATTGTAGTTTAAGGGACCACAATCCACAGGTACGAGATAGACGGGATTTAAGGGCACGTGCACACGGACAAAGGCTACCGCTGTACGGGGTACTGAGCTGAATAAATGAAAGCAATGAACAACCCTTAGCTCCGGACTGCTCGATTAAGTGACAGAAAGTCCCTCCCAAGTTTAGGGGTCTTTGGAATTCAAAAACAGAATCTGGCAACATGGTATCTCAAAGAACTGAACTGTAGTTGACTGAGGCTGACTTTGCCCTGCCCTCCAGCCAGGCTATCAATCAAGATATTGGCCTGCCTGGGGACAGGAGGAGAGAGGAAGAATGACGGCGTTCATGAGCTGTATATATATTTATCAAATCTGCAAGTGAAATTGAACCGTAAGACCACTATTGAATTTGATTTTGAAAGACATAGTGCGCTCTGTAAATGCACAGTACTGAAATCGCTCCTGGGACTGAGCTTATTTTTTTCACTGAGAAGTGTTACTGAATTGCCAGAGGAGCCAACCACAGCCGAGGTGGTGGGGAGCTCCAGTTCCTGCTGCCCCGGCAGGCCTGTAGCTACAGGGGGGGGGTTGTGGGGGCCCTGCCCCCTGACTTCTTGTCAGGTGCCCCAACTCAGGTGCCCTGATCTTTCCCCCTCCCCCTGCTATGGGGGTGAAAGCTGAGAGGCTAGGAGCCTCCCCCTCCCTTCCAGTTTGATGTAGTGGCCAGTTTGGTGTAGTGTTGAAGTGTGCGGACTCTTATCTGGGAGAACTGGGTTTGAATCCCCACTCCTCCACTTGCACCTGCTGGAATGGCCTTGGGTCTGTCATAGCTCTGGCAGAGATTGCCCTTGAAAGGGCAGCTGCTGTGAGAGTCCTCTCAGCCCCACCCACCTCACAGGGTGTCTGTTGTGGGGGGAGAAAGATAAAGGAGATTGTGAGCCGCTCTGAGATTTGGAGTGGAGGGTGGGATATAAACCCAATGTCTTCTTCTTCCACCATGATTTATATTGCATGGGATGGGCACCTAGTGTCAGGTTTCTTTCCATTATCTGTGTTCCTTTGATGTAGACTGTGGAATGTATGAGTAGAATGCTTAGTCTGCTGCAGAATGGAAACGTAACCTGCTTGGCCTTCTAGGCGCTGGGAAACTACTTGGTACCAAGGTCGTTATTCCCTCCCTGAGATGTTTTGTAGCAAGCTTTTTAGTGAATGTGTGTGTGAGAGAGACCTATAGCCACTGAATTTGAACTGTCTTCGTGTCCTAAATCCTGGCACTCTTCTAACGACGCATGCAAGGGTATATAATCTGAACCTGTGCTGTTGCGTATCACTTTCAACAATGACTGACCGAGTCAGTGCCACTGTATCCTGCCTTACAATAAAAAAACCCATGGAGAGTCATCTTTATCGAAGGCAAAGTGGGAACTTGACACTTAGTAGCAGCTGCTGTTCCTCCCAGCCCTTTAAAAGGTGTGAGAGGGGTAGTAGCTGCTCCCATGCAATTTAAATCACTGGAGAGCAAGCTGTGGTAGCAGCAGGGGGGCAGGGGGGAGGGTCAGGCATCCCGAGTTGGGTGCCCTGAATCGTGGCAGCTGCAGCTGAAGGAGGGGAACCATTAAGTGCTCCCTGCCATCTTTACATGTCCCCCCCAACTTTTAAAATCCTGGCTATGGGCCCGCACCCTGGCCGATCTTGGGTTGACTTCTCTTACAGCTCAGTTTAAACCAAAGTGCAAGAGGAGATCCGATTGAGGCAGTGTGGATTTCTCGGCTCTCACCATCCCAGCTGAGTCTCTCTTAGAATTAGAGAGTTGGAAGGGACCTCCAGGGTCATCTAGTCCAGCCCCCTGCACAAGGCAGGAAACTCACAAACACCTCCCCCCCTAAATTCACAGGATCCGCATTGCTGTCAGACGGCCATCCACCCTCTGTTTCAAAACCTCCAAGGAAGGAGAGCCCACCACCTCCCGAGGAAGCCTGTTCCACTGAGTAACCGCTCTAATGGTCAGAAAGTTCTTCCTAATGTTGAGCCGGAAACTCTTTTGATTTAATTTCAACCCGTTGGTTCTGGTTCTCCCTTCAGGGGCCACAGAAAACAATCCCACACAATCCTCTTGCAGCTCAGTTTAAACCAAGCTGCAAGAAGAGCCTGATACAGCCGAAACTGAGTCTAAGTTGGTTTCTGGGCTGGAGGAAAAGCCAGCCAGCCGAGCCTGCAGGGCTTCTCTTTTGCACTCTTTTCTTACTGTTTAAAGGGACTTCAGAAGGCCAAAAAACAGCTGAGAGGCGAAAGCAGGACTTTTTGGGGGTAGAAAAAGCCCAACATGACATCATTTGCATATTAGGCATCGCCGTTGTTTTGCACAGGACTTTTTTGGTAGAAAAAGCCCAGCAGGGACTCATTTGAATATTAGGCCACACACCCCGACACCAAGTCAATCAGAACTGTGTTCCTGTGCCTTTCTGCTAAAACAAACCCAAAAAAGCCCTGTGTGGGAGCCATCTGGTCCCACTTACTTTTTGGGGGTAATTCTTAAATATATCTGGGATTTTTTTTCTTTTTTCTGAGAAACCCCGGATGCATTTAGGATGCCAAAATATCCCCCCCTTCCCAAAAAAAAAAGTTATTAAAGTTTTAATAAAAAGGGTTGTTCAGTCGCACAGTCGAGTCAGAAAAGGAACACCCCTTAAATTTGCTCTGTATGTCGTTCCAAAGTGGTATTTCAGTGACTACTCCATGCGATATATAACGCTCTGAAGATCTCAGGAGAGGATATCCTCAGAAGATATCAAATGCTCTGTGCAGTTGCTACAACATATGAACATATGATGCTGCCTTCTACTGAATCAGACCCTCGGTCCATCAAAGTCAGTATTGTCTTCTCAGACCGGCAGCGGCTCTCCAGAGTCTCAAGCTGAGGTTTTCCACACCTATTTGCCTGGACCCTTTTTTGGAGATGCCGGGGATTGAACCTGGGACCTTCTGCTTCCCAAGCAAATGCTCTACCACTGAGCCACTGTCCCTCCCCCAACGAAGGCAGCAAAGCTACCTCGCAGATTACGTTGCTTGCAGGAAAAGAAAATGTAAAGCGAGGTAGCTCTACCGGAGGCTGCTGTTTCGAAATGGCTTGATTCCTCTCTCTTTCTTTAATTTCAAATCAAGGCAGAAAAACACATTAGGAAACCTAATAGAAAGCCATCGCGGATGGCCGTACCAAGGCAAGTTGTACAGTACTGCTCCAAGATCTTATTCAGCACACATTTCCACTCCAAGCTACCAGCTAACAGTTGATGAATTTCAAGTGCATGATGCAGTGCTTCTCACATGCGTTCCTGGGATGGCTTACCATTGTTCCGTGCAAAATAGAAATGATTTGTTTTGGTCTCTACAAATTATTTGTTTGCTTAATGTCTTGGACATAATGTGATGTAATATCGTTGCAGCTAAAGGCTGTCACCGGATTATCTCCATAAGCAAGATATATCTCTTATGCGGCATTCTGGGAGTCATGTTTAAGTCTGCACAGGTGTTTTGTCTCTCTCTGTCATTACCTTAATGTGACTTTCAGAGTTTGCTACAATGTACATACAAATTTATGATCTGTAACAAGCAACTGGGGGTGCAGCTGCAACAACAACAAAAATACCATCGGAACAAAACGCTGCGTATGTGCCTCTGCATAATTTTGGGAAAGATTCTGTTCTAAATACATATGCCCCTCCTTGCTGTATATTCTTTTAAATTGTTGTCTGTGTTATGATGGTTGTATGAGTTTATTGTGTTTATATTACAATGTTTCAGAGCTTGTTTTGATGCTTTTTATTGTTTGCCTCGTTGGGGACTGTCTTTAATACATCTGGGCCATCAAATTTCAACCAACTTACAGTGGCCTCAGCAAGATGCTCTCAAGGCAAATGAGAAGCAAAGGGGGTTTGCCATTGCCTTCCTCTGTAGAGTCCTCTTCAGTGGATTCTCAGGCATTCCAGCTTAGTGTCATGGGTGCTGGGGACCCTGCAGAAGAAGCCGAGCCTGCAGAGCCTGCAGAAGGAACTGTGCCCCTGCCACCTGCACCAGTGCCCCTGCCTCCTGCTGAAGAAGATCCAAGCCCCCCTGCCTCGCCCTCTTGGGTGGCTCGTGTGCATGACCGCCTTCGTCGGGACCTCAGGGATCGGAGGAGGGCGGCACGCTCACAAGCAAGACGCTCCCTGAGCCCTGAGTGTTGAAAGGATTCTGGCCCTTCTAAGTGTGAGGATGCTTAAGTTTCGGCAGGATCCTGGCTGCTGCTCTGAGACAGCAATTAGCCCAAATGAGCAACAGGCAGCAGAGGGCTATATAGCTGTGGGCTTTGGGAGGAGGCTTTGTGGAAGCAACTAGTCACACACCTGACATCCTAGCATCCACTCCAGCTCTTGACTTTGGCTTTTGGATTCCTGACTTTGGCTTCAGAACCTCTGACCTGTGATACCTGGATTACGATTCTGTTTTGGTGCCTTGGATCCACCTTGCTCACCAGTTGCAGACCCTGGACCGCCCCTGGACTTTGCCTGACTCAGCCCCAGCTCGTGACACATAGCTCCCAAAATCTGATATCGAGCAATACCAAGCCACTTTCTCTCCCTGGGGCCCCTAAGAAGAAGATATTTAATTTACACCCCACCCTCCACTCTGAATCTCAGAGTAGCTCACAATCTCCTTTACCTTCATCCCCCACAACAAACACCCTGTGAGGTAGGTGGGGCTAAGAGAGGTCTCACAGAAGCTGCCCTTTCCAGGACAACTCTGTGAGAACTATGGCTGACCCAAGGCCATTCCAGCAGGTGAAAGTGGAGAAGTGAGGAGTCAAACCTGGTTCTCCCAGATAAGAGACCACACACTTAACCACTGCACCAGGGGTGGCCAAACTGCAGCTTGGGAGCCACATGTGGCTCTTTCACACATATTGTGTGGCTCTCAAAGCCCCCACTGGCTTGGGGAAGGCATTTGTCTCTTGAAATCACTTCTCCAAGTCAAGGCAGCTGGCAGCTTGGAGAATGCATTTAAAATTGGTTTTTTTTCCATCTGTCTCTCCCTCCCCATCTACTTTCCTCCTTCCCTCTCTCCTGTCTTATGGCTCTCAAACATCTGACATTTCTTCTACGTCGCTTTTATGGTAAACAAGTTTGACAACCCCTGCACCACACTAAAGAGGCTCCGTGGGTGGAAAGACACCATCAAAGTATCTATAGTAATGATTTCTAATCATCATGGCCAAATTGAGGATGGCCATTGGTTTATATTTCTGGAACAAACAATTGGCCCATCGCACATTGGTCAGTGTCTCTGGCCTCCCATCGGCTGACGTCCCTGCCCCGTCTACTCAGGCCCAGGAATGTTGAACAAACTGCCAGAAGCAGTCTTCCCTCAGAGACAGCCACATCTCCAATACTTCTTTGTGTCCTCTCTTTCAACAGGCCTCAGAAAGGGCTGCAGAGCTACTGCAGCCTCATGAAAGGCCTCTCAGCACCCTCAGCTTCTGAAGGTCACAGGAATAGCCAGAGAGGCCTGGCCCTGCTGGGAGTGTTTCTTGCCACCTGAAAAGTACTAGCCAGTGGCTGTTGCTAGGCAACACAGGCTGTTGGTCAGCAAAGGGAGAGGCCTCAGGTAAACGGAGTGGCATATAGTCCATCCTCTAAAGCAGTGGTTTTCTCCAGGATGAGGAGAGAGATGTGTTGTCTGTGGTTCAGTGTGATTCCAGGAGATCTTCAGGCTGGCTACCCTAGGCCTGGCAGCATCCTCAGGGTGCCTTGATGCTACCAGCCATTTCCTCCCAGGGAACCATTGTTCCAGTCTCCAGGTGAGGGCTGGAGATCACTCAGAACTGCTTTCCAGATAACAAACATCAGCTCCCCTGGAGGTATATGTGTCTGTGTGTGTGTGTGGCGGGGGGGTGAATGCCTTCACTTGGGTGAGTGAAAAGACAGCAAGGATGGGGGGGCACTCATCCAAAGCCTCTTTCTAGAGCCCATTGTATTTCCCCCCACGATGGGCCTTATTCCTAGTTTTAAATAAGTAACACATCTATAATTGCATTCAAAGAAGCAAATCTTGGACCTAAGTCAACTGCAACCTTATGAAGAATGGCTGATCTCATGAATGCTTGTCCAAGATTTTCCACAAACAGGCTCTTTAAAAATAAAACAAAATAAAATCATACATTCGAGTCAGAATGCAGAGACAGGGACCTTTTGTCTACATTGTTTCCTGCCGACAACTTGACAGATGTGCATTACACTTTTTCCCCCAGAAAAGGAAAAAAGGCAATGCTAATTTTTATAGAACAATTGTGCCGAAATGGAGAAGTAGATCTCGCAAAAAAACATTCTTTCCCAACCTCTACTCTGTCAGACAGCATATTAACAGGTTCAGAGAATGCGCCTCTGGACTACATATGGCCCTATTTAGGCGAAAATGGATTCCTGGGCTCCTGGAACATGAACATTATATGATACGAATGCTTTCCCTTTTTTAAAAGGTTGCAAAAACAAAGGGAGATAAATCACATCGCATTTTCAGAAGCCAAAGGATGTCTAACAGCATAACACAATGCCTTCAAGTAATAGCCCCAGCTCCCATCATGCCTCTCAGCTCTCATGGCTATTTTCTCTCTCGCACACTTTTTTATTAAAGAGCGAGGGAGGCTGCTAATACAGCCAAATCAGTTCTCGCTCCCCGATATTAAAAATCATATTCCGTGGTGGAAAGTGCAAAGCGATGCACGTCATAATAGAGAAACCCAAACATTAGCAATGACTATTAGAAGAACATAACATTTCACTGATGGGGCTTGAAAATGCCAATCTAATGCTTGGTACCATTGAGAAAGCTAAAGGCCCCAATCCAGGGGGAGGGAAACGGTTGCTTGTGGATCTCCTGACAAAAATATGTAATCTTCCATTGAAATCTGCCTCTGTTCCTGAGGAATGGAAGATAGCAAATATCACCCCCCCCCCTTCTTTAAAAAGGGTTCCAGAGGAGATCCGGGAAATGACAGGCCAGTAAGTCTGGCTCCAATACCGGGAAAGTCGGTGGAAACCATTATCAAAGAGAAAATGAGTAGGCACACTGATGAACACAAGTTATTGAGGAAAACTCAGCATGGGGTCTGCAAGGGAAGATCTTGTCTCACTAACCTGTTAGAGTTCTTTGAAGGGGTGAACAAACATGTGGACAAAGGGGACCCAATAGATGTTGCTTACCTTGACTTCCAGAAAGCTTTTGATAAAGTTCCTCATCAAAGGCTCCTTAGTAAGCTCAAGAGTCATGGAGTAAAAGGACAAGTCCCCTTGTGGATAAAAAAACTGGCTAATTAATAGGAAGCAGAGAGTAGGTATAAATGGGCAATTTTCGCAGTGGAGGATGGTAAGCAGTAGGGTGCCGTAGGGCTCAGTACTAGGTCCCATGCTCTTTAACTTGTTCATTAATGATCTGGAGTTGGGAGTAAGCAGTGAAGTGGCCAAGTCTGCAGATGACACTAAATTGTTCAGGGTGGTGAGAACCAGAGACGATTGTGAGGCACTCCAAAGGGATCTGTCGATGCTGAGTGAATGGGTATCAACGTGGCAGATGAGGTTCAATGTGGCCAAGTGCAAAGTAATGCACATTGAGGCCAAAAATCCTAACTATAAATACAAGTTGATGGGATGTGAACAGGCAGAGACTGACCAAGAGAGAGATCTCGGGGTCGTGGTAGATAACTCACTGAAAATGTCAAGACAATGTGCAATTGCAATAAAAAAGGCCAACACCATGCTGGGAATTATTAGGAAGAGAATTGAAAACAAATCAGCCAATATCATAATGCCCCTGTATGAATCGATGGTGTGGCGTCATTTGGAGTACTATGTACAATTCTGGTCACCGCACCTCAAAGAAGATGTTATAGCATTGGAAAAAGTGCAGAAAAGGGCAACTAGAATGATTCAAGGATTGGAATACTTTCCCTATGAAGAAAAATTAAAATGCTTGGGGCTCTTTAGCTTAGTGAAACGTCGACTGCGGGGTGACATGATAGAGGTTTACAAGATTATGCATGGGATTAGAAAAGGTAGAGAAAGAAGTACTTTTCTCCCTTTCTCACAATATGAGAACTCATGGGCATTCAATGAAATTGCTGAGCAGTCAGGTTAGAACTGATAAAAAGTAGTACTTCTTCACCCAAAGGGTGATTAACACATGGAGTTCACTGCCACAGGAGGTGGTGGCAGCTACAAGAATAGACAGCTTCAAGAGGGATTGGATAAACATATAGAGCAGAGGTCCATCAGTGGCTATTAGCCACAGCTTATTGTTGGAACTCTCTACCTGGGGCAGTGATGCTCTGTATTCTTGGGCACAGTGGGAGGGCTTCTAGTTTCCTGGCCCCACTGATGGACCTCCTGATGGATCCTGAGTTTTTTTGGCCACTGTGTGTCAGCGTGTGTTCAAATTGATACTAACCAGAATGCCTAAACTGTTGTATTGCTTACTAACCCTGTGAACTGTAACTATAATTTAGCTGTGAGAGCAGGAGGAGTGGGGGGGGGGGGGAAGAGGAGCTTGGCGCCAAGAGCTGTAAAGGTGTTTGAAGTGCAAACTATGTGGCCGGCTCTCAGCCGCTGCAAGGCCGCCTGTGGGGGAGAGAGAACGGACGCGGCTAGCTATGCAAGATATCAGTGTGTGAAACTCGCACCTCTTAGAAGTAGAATGCAACTGTATTGTGAGAATGATTCAAACCCCCTAGCTTTGATCCTGGGCCATAAAGGCCAGCTAGTGTGTGTGTACCTTATCACTTTCAAAGAACTCTCGTAGCAGTAACATGTATGTATCCAATAAATGAAACTTATTTTCAAATGAAAAGAGTCTGTCCATTGTTGGAGCGTCCATGAACCCTACGCTGACACTGTGTGACACAGAGTGTTGGACTGGATGGGCCATTGGCCTGATCCAACATGGCTTCTCTTATGTCCTTATGTTATGTTCTTTTAAAATTAGACCAAACAAATGCATTCTTATTTGCCAACAAGGCCAGTCTATTCCATATACATTTGATGGTCTGAGAATTAGCAGCAGTAATACAGGTGAATTTGGGGAGCCTCGTTGTGTTCAGATTGCAGGAATATCACTCCGTTTCAATGCACGCGTTTTACGAGACTCCCTTCTGAACAAAAGCAATTAGAATTAAAAATAATTTGACTTTTCGCATATTTCTATATTATAAAACTCAAAGGATGGCTCTTCCTAACCGATCTGTTAGTCTGAGGCAAGCGAGCCAAACCAGTTTTAAAATCTCCAAAAGTTACGGCAAAAACCGCCAACCCAAACAGTTTTTGTTTGTTGAACTTGTGATTTAAAATCCAATTATAAAGTCAATGCAGATACACACACACACACAAGATTCATCATAAATCAACGGAGACAATCCGCTTTATAAACAAGTTTCCAGTAGCATCCCAAAGCCAACAGACATCAGCCTTTAGTGGATGGCTTCTGGTCACAGTCAACGATAATGGGCTTTCCGGTACCCACTCGCTTGAATCACTCACAATGACAGAGTAGGTGGCAGTTGACATATGGGTCTAAATAGCCTGCCGAGAGATCTCCTGTGAGTCAGAGTTAGAAGTGAACAGAACAGCTACACTCGCCTCCTTGGTTTTTGGACCAGCCTACAAGCAAGATTTACGCAATCAATTGTTGTCCTACTTCCTCTCCTAAGCGAAATCGTCAACTCGCCATTCTTTCTAAGTATCTCCTCGTAAGTTCTGTCAGCTTCTCCGCAGTGTAGCTGGCACCCTGATTGATGGCATTTGCACCGACATTGTCGGCATTCGTTGCTAGCATAACTTCATCGTTTGTGACATTGGGATGACACAGTGGTCTGGATGCCCCTGTTTAGAAGTGCTGATCAGCTCAGACAGCCAAGTTTTAGGATGGCATTATTGCTTGCACTTTTCCCCTTATCGAAATGGTTAGCGGCCTATTTACAGCGCCACAATTTCTCTTCCACCATTTTTTTTAGTCTATATTAGGGTTGCCAACCAGTGTTCCCTCTCAGATGAGTCAGTTCAAAGTTTTTTAGCTCACATGTTTTTAGTTTTAGCTCACAAAAAATGGCCCCAGAGCAAACTAGCTTATGAAGTAGCTCACAACTTTAATGCCAGTTGCTCACAAAGTAGAATTTTTGCTCACAAGATTCCACAGCTTAAAGGGAACATTGTTGCCAACCCCCAGATGTTAACTGGATATTTCCTCAGAATGCAATTGGTCTCCATGTGACACAGATCAGATCCAATGGACAAAATGGTTGCTTTGGAAGGTGGACTCTGGCATGATACCCAGCTCCAGGACACCAGAAGCCCTCACACTGTTGCCACCCCCTCCTCCCAAGCACCAAGAATACAGAGCACCACTGCCCCAGACAGAGAGTTCCAACAATACACTGTGGCTAATAGCCACCGTTGAACCTCTGCTCCATAAGTTTATCCAATCTCCTACTGAAGCTGTCTATGCTTGTAGATGCCGCCACCTCCTGTGGCAGTGAATTCCATGTGTTAATCAGCCTTTACATGAAGAAGTGCTTCCTTTTATCCTTTCTAGCCTGACTGCTCAGCAATTCCATTGAGTGCCCACGAGTTCTCGTATTGTGAGAAAGGGAGACAAGTCCTTCTTTCTCTACCTTCTCTATCCCATGCAGAATCTTGTAAACCTCTGTCATGTCACCCCCTCAGTTGACATTTTTTCCAAGCTAAAGAGCCCCATGCGTTTTAACCTTCCTTCATAGGAAAAGTGTTCCAACCCTTGAATCATTTTAGTGGTCCTTTTCTGGACTTTTTCCAAAGCTGTAATATCTTTTTTTGAGGCGCGGGGACCAGAATTGTACACAGTACTCCACACCATCAATTTATACAGGGGCATTATGATACTGGCTGATTTGTTTTCAATTCCTATATTATAGTAGGTTCAATGCAATGAAGAGGTGAGGCGGTAGTGATCACCAGATAGGGTATAGCATAGTATAGGGCTGCACTCAAAGACTCACTAACTGGGCCAATGGCCCCAGCTATATACACATCAAGGTTCCCACGCAAGGACACCATTGGAGCATTCAAACCAATGGGGGGGCCTGTGACTGGAGCAGGGCAGCAGGGATTTGGATCCTGCTGCTCATTGTTCCCGAGTCCCTGAGTTCAATCCTTATGGCTCCAATGAGCCCTACAGGGACCCCAAATCAGTCTTCACTTTGGTCCACATACACAGCAGTTGCCTTCTTAATAATTCCCAGCATGATGATGCAGCTGACATCTCAGCCCCCCCATATCTCTTCCCACAGCTCTTCAGCCCATTGTCAGAAACGGTCTGGAAATCCTAGAAGCAACCCAGCCGTCTCAACAGCAGCTGTATCATTGTAGCCTCACCCAGGGATCGCTTTGTAGAAAAATAGGTGATGGAGCTCATCCAGGGATTGTTATGCAGCTGCACCTCCTATTCAAAGGACAAGGTGGGGAGGAGGAGGGGGAACCCTCAGAAAGGTTCAGGAGCTGTGCTCCTGTGAGGTTCTGCTGAATCTGAGGCCTGACCTCATCCCTAATCGGTTCTATAACAAACAATTTGCAAGAAGAGCACTTTTTTTTAAAAAAAGAAAAAGATGGAGGTGGAGGTGGCATAAAAACCCCCTCCAATGTGCCCTTTGTGTTGCTGCATCATGGAAGATGGAAGATGCGATATTAAAATTGGGAAATCTAATCACGTTTCAAGCAATTTCATTATTTATAAAGGGCTGGCTCCCGTTTTTGTCATATTTGGGATTGACGGCCCTAAATTAACTACATAAAAACTCCATTAGCATTTGAAACGCAACGCTCCAGTGTGCAGCTGGGGCATCTCAGGAGAAGCGGCAACATGACTAATAATTTTCAGCAGAAGAGCGCGTAACGGGAGAATGCCAATACACGCTAATCCCAGCTGACTGTCTCGAACGCCAAGCAGCATTCGCAAACACGCAAATATAGACTCACGTCTTGTTTGCAACAGCTCCATTTTAGCTGTCCTTGAGCAAAGCAATTTTAAACATTCCTATGTAACAGTGGGATGTAGCCAACGTGTTTGCCTCCAATAGCCCCCAAAATAAGCTATCAAGATGTATGGATCTTTTTTTCCCCCCTGTTTCTTAATTTTACATACTCCTCTCTGTGCTCATCGGCACACAAATAAAATAAAAGTGCACGGATTCAAAGGAAGATTCCTCCTGCGGTGCTCGGAAACAGCGGATTCCGAAGCCGCACACAACAGCTTCCAGCTTTACCATTAACTCGAATTAATCGATGCAGAAAGTTCACCGTAAACAGAATGACTTCAGAGTCATAAAGAGCTGTGCTGGGAGGCATTGGCCAGGTTAAAGGGAAACACAGACATCACGCTAATGGACAGAGAAGCTGAGCTTGTAGCCAGTGGGCTAATAGGAAGCGAAAAACGAGAAGCAATTGGAAACAAGTCTAAAATTGTATGGGGGTGGGGGAACAAACAAATGAAACAACACTGAGTGGATTAGAAAGATGGGAAGCACCCAGCACCTGACTGCCTTCCCCATGTGCTGCCCCCTGCAAGAATTGACTTATTTTAGGGTTGCCAGTAGATCTGCTGTTAGAATTAATCTCCAGATGACCAAGGTTCTTCACCCAAAGGGTGATTAACACATGGAGTTCACTGCCACAGGAGGTGGTGGCAGCTACAAGCATAGCCACCTTCAAGAGGGGATTGGATAAACATATAGAGCAGAGGTCCATCAGTGGCTATTAGCCACGGCGTACTGTTGGAACTCTCTGTCTGGGGCAGTGATGCTCTGTATCCTTGGTGCTTGGGAGGAACAACAATGTGAGGACTTCTAGTGTCCTGGCCCCACTGATGGACCTCCTGGTGGCACCTGGTTTTTTTGGCCACTGTGTGACACAGAGTGTTGGACTGGATGGGCCAATTACCTGGTCCAACATGGGTTCTCTTATGTTCTTAAGATCAGTTCCCGTAGAGAAAATGGTTGCTTTGGAGGGTGGTCTTTATGACAGGTGTCAAACATGTGGCCTGGGGGCCAGATTAGGCCCCCGAGCAAGTCACTGTTGCCTGCTGCCTTCTCCCTCTTTTGCTTTCTTCTGCATCACAGCTTGCTTTGCCAGGCTTGCTCAGCCAAGCTACAGAGCAAAGCCTCTGCTTTCTCCATTGGCTGACCAGCACTTGAAGCAACTTATGTGCAAAAGCCAGCCATTTCATGTTTTCCTCTGGATCTTAGGCTCCATGCATTGGCCATGAGATTTCTGGAATGAACGTCAGTCAATCAAAACTAGCTTTGTGACGTAGGCTGCAGACCTCAACGACACCTGAACAGCCTACTCAGGATTGCTTCAGCACAGACATTGTCTCCAGATTTTGAGGCAACAATGCAGAGCAAGAGGGGTCAGTGATCAGACTGTAAAAAAGAAACAAAATATTGCAAGCGCGCTAACATTTCATTTAATCTTTAATTGTGCTTGTCTGTCTCCTTTATGAAGCTTGTATTTCCACTACCTGGCATTACTATGATCATATGGTCCGACCCAAGAAATCTCATTTATGTGAGATCCGGCCCTCATAATAAATGAGTTCAACACCCCTGCCCTATGACATCATACCCCACTGTGGTCCTTCTCTTCCCCGAACCCTGCCCTTCCTGGGCTCCACTCCGTGTGTTTTCCTCCCAGAACTGGCCACTGTAGGAACTTCTTCTCTGAGAATACCTGCCTGTCCCCTTCTATCACTGTCTTCTGCTCGTAGATGAAGACTTCTTTGTTCCCTCTGATATTCCTTCAATGAGTCCCCTTTCCTGTCTTGTGTTTAAATTGGCTGTATTTTAGCTCTGCTATTTTAATTGGATTTATGCAGGCCTCAGATTCAGCAGGAGCTCACAGGAGCACAGCTCCTAAACCTTTCTGAGGGTTCTCCCTCCTCCTCCCCAACTACCTGGTCCATTGAATAGGAGGTGCAAATGCATAACAATCCCTAAATTAGGAGAGCGGGCAGCCGGCCAGCCACCAGGGGCTTTGCCTCGCTCCCAGCAGCTCTCATTAACCCCTGGAGAAGCCCGTGCCACCCTTTTCCCACATCTTGTGTGATTTTGGTCAGTGGGTGGCTTGCTGGCCTTTTTACTGGGGGGGAGGGCCAGCCCAGGAGAGCTCCAGACAAGCGAGGCCTGCTTGGGCTGGCTGGATTTCTAGCCAGACCAAGCAGGCCTTGCTCTCCCAGGGCTCTCCTTTCTTGTATTGGGTTGCTTTTGGCTAGGGGGGGAGGGGTGGCATATGCTGAGTTATGCTGATGAGCTCCACCACCTATTTTTCTACAAAATGACCTCTGAATTTATGATGTATTGTATCTAACTGGTTTAATTTTTGGCTGCCTCAGTAGCCCTGACTGGGCAGAACAGCAATATATAAATATCATATATAAGTATATTCCAACAAGGACAACTGAGTGGCAGGCATATAACTACCTTTTCAAAAGATAGATCCAAGTGGGCAGCCGTGTTGGTCTGAAGCAGTAGAACAAAGTAGGAGTCAAGTGGTACCTTTAAGACCAACAAAGTTTTATTCAGAATGTAAACTTTCGTGTGTTCGAAAGCTCACTTCATCAGACAATAGGATGGAATGGCAAACTGTCCTTTGTTTCCACTTGGTATAGTCAGATCCAGAAGAAAATACATTCCATAGGTGTAGCTTTGGACAACCTCTGTATGCTAAGTGAAACGCAGGCATTCAGAATCCTGAAACAGAGGATCTTAGATATTGAGAAACAGTCCCTTTGTTCTTTTGGACATAAAACTTGTTCCGCTTTAGCATTTGGTATCTTCCCAGATCATGGGTTGCCTGCTGCCTACCTTTCCCAGATTACTTCACCCCAGATATGCCGCTCTTTTATGTTAGCAAGACTTAATGTTCTACCCTCAGCGGTATTGTCTGGGAGGTTTGCCAACAGCCTTTATCAGGATAGAGTCTGCCCATGTAATGGAAGGCACCTTGAAACAGTCGCCCATGTCCTACTTCATTGTGATTTTTATGGGGAAATGCGGGACTGCTCTGGTGGGAAAAAACCTATTTTGTCTAATTTTCAGGATTACCTGAAGCAAAGTTAGGTGTTTTTTTTTTTTTTCCTGCTATCTGACCAATGTTTCCATATCACAAGCCTGGTTGCAAAGTACCTTTTGGCTGCCGCAACAATCAGGGAGCAAAAGACTAGCTCCCCTTCTTGATATCTGACTGCTTTTTATAGCTGAAACTCCATGTAAATTTGTTATGCTGTACTTTTTATTTCTATGCCAATAAAGGTCCTTGGATTTGGATTTGGAACTGTCCTAAATATGGAGAAAGTAGGCACAGTATGCAAAATCATGGAAATATTTGTTAGCAGATTGAAAGAATCACAATTTGGGGTCTGGTGATCGTTAGTTTATGTTAACTGAGCTGCATCAACAAGGGGGCAGTATAAGTCAGAATATCAGATTGACGTCTATGTCATTATAGCGCTTCACACCTCATGACATTTCCATGATTTTGCATACAACCCAACCCCTGTCAACCAGCAAATGAACAATTAATTTTAACAAATGCTGCCACTGCAACAGCGTGATATACTTGATGCCACTCCTGGGGGAAACCCAAAAGCCACACCTCTCGATAAATCACCAGGCAATCTATCACTTTACCACAGAATTTTTTATGGTGGAAGCGGTGTGACATCACTTCTGGTTTGCCTGTGGAAGTGATGTCATGCAGTTGCTGTTGTGCTGAAGCCCCTCCAACACGGTCCCTCATCTCCCATTGGTGCCAGCACAGTGCTCAACTACAGGCTTGCCTAGGCAGATGAAGGCCACCCAAGTAGCACATGAATCACAGCTTTAAGTAGCCTTCCCAAATCCCCCGCCTTGCCTGGGGACCCCCGATTTGGAGCCTTCTCCCCCCGCTAGCCAAAAATCTGGAAAGTGGGGGGGGGGAACGGCGGCCCTTCCCACCCAGCCCCGATCTCAGCAGCTTCTCCTTGCCCTGCCCTTCCCACCCAGCCCTGATCGCAGCAGCCTTTCTTCAGTTTTCCCAGGCTGCTTCCCGCCCTAATCAGCTGGCTGACGGGGGGGGGGGAGCCCCGCCCGCAAAGGACCATGTGCCTTTGCACCTCCAGAGGCTTGACTTGGAAGGCTTCAATTTAGGATGGTGTGTCTCTGTTTCTGTGAAGAAGCTGGCAGCAAATGGTGAGTAGAGAGGCTGATCCGTTGCTTCAGACTGGCCAGAAAGGGGGGGGGAGAGGGGGAAACATCTTAATAATTCCCTATGTGATCGATTCTCATAGGGTATAATGGGGAATTGTTCTGGAGGTTTCAGGGGCTCTGGGGGAGCTGTTTTTTGAGGTAGAGGCACCAAAATTTCCATATATTATCTAGTGCCTCTCCCCAAAGTACCCCCCAAGTTTCAAAACGATTGGACTAGGGGGTCCAATTCTATGAGCCCCAAAAGAAGGTGCCCCTATCCTTCATTATTTCCTATGGAAGGAAGACATTTAAAAAGGTGTGCTGTCCCTTTAAATGTGATGGCCAGAACTCTCTTGGAGTTCAATTATGCTTGTCACACCCTTGTTCCTGGCTCCGCCCCCAGTGTCTCCTGGCTCCACCCCAAAGTCTCCTGGCTCCACCCCCAAAGTCCCCAGATATTTCTTGAATTGGACTTGGCAACCCTAGCTTCAAGTGGGCAGCCATGTTGGTTCATGGTAGCAGAGCAAATTCAAGTTCAGGAGCACCTTGGAGGCCAACCAGATTTCCGGGGGATAAGCTTTCAAAAGTCAAACCTTTCTTCATCAGAAACAGGGCCTCTTTTTTTTTAGAAAAAGCTCAGCAGGAACTCATTTGCATATTAGGCCAAACCCCCTGACACCAAGCCAGCCACAACTGTGTTCTTGTGCGTTCCTGCTAAAAAAAAAACCCCTGATCAGATACAAATAGGAATCGCATTTTGTGTTTCTGAGCCAGGGCAGGAAAAATCCCTTTGTTTTCCCCCCAGAGCTTATTAAAAAACGCCCAATATTTTAAGAAAATAAGAACATGTTCATGTTCTTGCTTTAATGATATCGACTAAAGCATTACGGATGAATTTTTTTAAAAAATCCACCAAGCAGTTATTTTCTCTCTCTCCATTTTTCTAATTAAAGGAAGACTAAATATTTTACTAATTGTCATTTGCAGTTACTATTGTTGGAAATTGTTAGCAACCATTTACTGCTTTAGCAATTCTTTCAGCAAACTTTTCCAGTGCATATTAGAAGTTCAGAAATAGTTTGACACCGTTTTTATGTTACATTATGAACATTTCTTAGGGTTTCTTCCCCCTCCCTCCAAGCAATTAACGATTGCTGATTTCCTCCTCCCTCAGTTAGAGCCAGTTTGATGCAGTGGCTAAGTGTGCGGACTCTTATCTAGGAGAACCGGGTTTGATTCCCCACTCCTCCATTTACAGCTGCTGGAATGGCCTTGGGTCAGTCATAGCTCTTGTAGGAGTAGTCCAGGGTATAAATCTGCAGTCTTCTTCTTCTTCTACAATTGTTTGTGATCAAGTTGCCAGCTCGAGGTTGAGAAACGTCTGGGAATTTTGGGGAGGAATTTGAGAAGGCCAGGGTTTGGGGAAGGGTGGGATTTCAATGGAGTATAATGCCATAGTGTGCCCACCTCCCAAGGGGGTGCATTTTTCCTAAGTGAACTGGAACCGGTGTGAAGATAAGCAATATAAGATAACCACCGGAAGCAATAAAACTTTCACGCCAAGCGTGTAAATATGTGTTTTTAGTGAAGTTAAACAAAAACAGAACTAAGGAACACTGAATGTTCTTGAAATTTTTTCCACAAAGTCTCTCAACAGTCACAAAGAATGATAGCATGTTCAAATAGGACTTAATGAAGACGTGGGTAAAGTCTTTAATTTTTTAGTGTTCCACTCGTGATGGTGCAGAGAGAATAAGGAACCGCTTTTAAAAGGAGTCCTCACGGTTTCAATAGTTAGTTCTTCCTCAGCCTCTTTCTCCCGACATTACACGGAGCCACAACTCTACTCTTTACAACATGGATCCATGCATGCTCTAATTTGCTGCTACCAGCTCTTCTCTGTTTTGAAACATAAACAGGCCACAGATTCAGCAGGAGCTCACAGGACCATAGCTCCTGAACCTTTCTGACAGTTCCCCCTCTTCCTCTCCATGTACCTTGTCCATTGAGTAGTAAGTACAGCTGCATAACAATTCCTGAATTAGGAGAGTGGGCAGCCGGCCAGCCACCAGGGGCTTTGCTATACCCCCAGCAGCCCTCCTTTACCCCTGGAGAAGCCCACGCCACCCTTTCTCCACTTCTTATGTGATTTTGGGCAGTGGGTGGCTTGCTGGCCTTTTGACTGGAGGAGGGGCACGCCAAGAGAGCCCCAGACAAACATGGCCTGCTTGGGATGGCTGGATCTGTAGCCAGCCCAAGCAGGCCTCGCTTGACTGGGGCTCTCCTTTCTTGCATCGGGTTGCTTTTGGTTGGGGGTGGGATATGCTAATAAGTTATTCTAATGAGCGCCACCACTTTTTTTTTTTTTTAACAAAACAACCCCTGAATATAAATAAATGATTTGAACATTAGCCCTTTTCCTGTGCTAACAATCAAGAATAAAGGTGTTTCTGCTCAGTCCTTTACGGGATAAAGAAGTTTGCACCAACATGCATGTCTGATGCTTCTTGGTACTTCTTACCTATATGTTCAAGAGAAGGATGGAAATCAGCTGCTTTGGCACATCTGAAGCTGATACTTGTCCAAAGGATCTCAGAAATACATAGAGATACAGTCATGGGCAAGACGGGGACTTCCAGCAACTCCAGTCCCAAGTAGGAAGTGCCAAGTCAAAAGTTCATTGGCCACCCACTTCTTTACTGGTCTATGAAAACCAGCAGGAATGGAGAAAGGAGGAAGAGAACTCACTGCTAGAGTTGGCTGACGTTCCCTGAGGACACTCTTTCTTGCTGATGTAAGGTAATCGATCTGCTGAACATGAGGACTCCCTCTTGGCCTCTGCCTGTTCACTTCTGGCATTTTTGCAATGAGCAAATCTTCCAAAACATCATAAATCCCCAGTTCTCTCCTTTCCTAAGGGAACCAACTCAGGCAAGCACTGCCCCGGGAATTTCTCACCACTCCTAAAATCAGCTGGTAACTATAATCTGTAAACTCCAAAACTGATCCAATCACACTGTTTTTCTAGTGATTAGAATTAGGCTACCAGCCCAATGGCAGTCCCCTCTAGGAATTGCCAGAAACTTTATGATCTTACCATAGAGTTTCCAACAATTCTTCAAGAGGTGTAACATTCCTGCTGGGTTGTCCTGGAAATGCAGGGGAAACCACCCCTACCCCTACCTCCTGCTGGCTGGCAGGTAATGCCCAGCAACCTTAACTGGAGCTGTGTTCTGCTGAATATTTGGGTCACGTGTAGCCCATTTCATAAAGACTTCCATAACAAGGGAACGTTCATCTCACTAAACCATTCATGTTGTTTTCATACTAGGCATAAGAAATCATGTAAATCAAATTCTGAGTCCTGCCCAGTGGCACCTTTGAGACCAACAAAAGTTTCTTCAAGCCTGCACATGAAAGCGCATACCCTGGACACTGCTTCAGACCAACACGGTTGCCCACATGAATAAGCTAAATGTTAGTTATTTATCAGAACCAGTCTTGGTATGGATCTTTCAGGTATATTTAGACACAAATAAAATATGATTAAAAACACATCTGTGCTAATATATATATATCATGTCTGCTGTTTCAACAACACAATAGCCACAGCCCATAGGATTAAACATGAACAAAAACAAAAAATGAGGAGAGAAGGAAAATCAGCAATGGAATCCTATATATCAGGGGTGGCCAACGGTAGCTCTCCAGATGTTTTTTGCCAACAACTCCCATCAGCCCCAGCCAGCATGGCCAATGGCTGGGGATGATGGGAGTTGTAGGCAAAAACATCTGGAGAGCTACCGTTGGCCACCCCTGATATATACATATATATGCATATGTATATATATATAT
This sequence comes from Heteronotia binoei, assembly GCF_032191835.1. Classification (NCBI taxonomy): domain Eukaryota; kingdom Metazoa; phylum Chordata; class Lepidosauria; order Squamata; family Gekkonidae; genus Heteronotia; species Heteronotia binoei. The sequence continues at coordinate 126,396,570 of NC_083229.1, forward strand.
GTGTGTGTGTGTGTATACACACATATGTACACAAACATACATATACATACATACATACATACATTCATATATACACACACACACAAACACACACACATATATATGATCTTACCATATATATATATTCCATTGCTGATTTTCCTTCTTTGCCCTTTTTTTGTTTGTGTGTGTGTTTGTGTGTGTGTGTGTATATATATGTGTGTGTGTATTACACACACACACACACACACACACACATATATATATATATATATATATATATATATATATATATATATATATATATATATATATAGAGAGAGAGAGAGAGAGAGAGAGAGAGAGAGAGAGAGAGAGATATTTCATTGCTGATTTTCCTTCTTTGCCCTTTTTTGTTTGTGTGTGTATATATAAATATAAAAGCCCTATGGTATTGGCATTTTCCAGCTTTCCCATTGGCTGTGGTGTGCACTGCAACAACTTTGGTCCATCAACCACCACTCAAGGTCTGTTGCGTTCTGTTGCCTAAGGACTGAGGCACTGCTTTGCAGAGGAGAGAAAGAAAGACTCCCTTAATTGGTTGACAGAAGGAGGAGAGAAACTACCACACAAAGCCTTCTCCCAGTTGACTGAAGGCTCCTGGGTCTTCCTGGTGAGTGCGTAAAAGAAAGAGAAGCAAGCAGAGTCCCTCCGTTTGGTGCTGCTCTGCTTTCATTTTCCTGTTAGTCTGAAGAAGTTGACTGAAATACAGCAGATGGTTACATTCAGCAGTTCTGATGACTAAATTTCCCAAGTGAGTAAATTGCCCCAGTGAGATCACAAAAGTGAGTGCTTGCAAACTGTGTTTATTTTGGCTGCTTTGTGATCGTGTATGTAACCTATCTCACAGGACTGTGCAGATCAAAAGAGGGAGAGGAAAATTATGTAAACTACTTTGATCCACACTGTGGAGAAAGACTGAGAGGGGGGAGGAGATGGAAAGCTGAAGTCAGAGGGGCAGATAGTGGTCAGTTGATGGTTGGCTGGGAAGGAGAGAAGGTTGCCAACTCCAGGTTGGGAAATTCTTGGAGATTTGAAGGGTGGACCCTGGAGAGGGATGGGTTTGAGGAAGAGTGGGAATTCAGACAGGTACAATGCCATAGACTGCACCCCCAACCCAGCCATTTCCTCCTGGGGAACCATTGTTGCCAGTCACTCAGAACTACAACTGCTTTTCAGATGGGCAAATATCCGTTCCCTTGGAGAAAAATTGTACATTCTGAGTCATTATACCCTTCTGAGTTCACGCCCCCCCCCCCCATGACAGCCAGTTTGACGTGGCAATTGGCACTTTAGAGCAGGGTCTGCCAGACCCAGCTTCTTGCTGTGGAAGCTGATGGGGTGATTTCAGACCAGTCACAGACTTTCAAACTAACCTGCCTCAAAGGGTTGTTGTGCAGATCAAAAGGGGGAAGAGGAGAATGATGTAAGCTGCTTTGGTCCCCACTGCAGAGAAGGACTGTCCTTTTCCTAGTTAGGGGCTGCAGGGAGGGGAGGAAATGAAAAGTAATCTACCCCCATCTCTTTTGCCCCATTCCTTCTTTCTCAATATACCCCCCTTCTCTGATAACCTACCCTACATTTCCCCACTTTCTCTATTTCCCTTCAAAACAGCTGCCTTCATGACATACCTTGGCTCCCTCTACCTTTCCCTTCCCTCCCCAGCGCTCCAAAGGCCATGAAACACACCAATAGCTAATTTCTAGTAACCATTGTATTTCTCTGCACAACAGGCCTTATTACTAGCTAAATATGTCTCATTCACAGTAGCAAGACTCCAAACTTGCAAAGGCATGTTTGTGAGGCATGCCAAACCCTTCATAATGGAGGAGGAAATCCTAAACACTCACCAAAATACGGAATGAGAGATGAAGCCTTTACTCCTCCCTGCTATTGATTTCACTCTCTCTACTTGAGTCCCAGGTAGTATTTTTTTTATTTGAAATCTAAAGCTGACAAGCTGCCTTCCCAAGTTAAGTATCATACTTGGAGAAGGAGGGAAGAGAATCTGTCCCACTTCAACCTTCCCTAACTCAAATGCTCACCACAGGGAATCTTCCAACTGAGACAGAGGAGGAATCCAGCCAGGAAAAAAAAAACAAACAAAGTTAAAATAGACCTGAACACTAGAGAAGCCTAGATAACAGCCACCTCAAACAGCATAAGCCAAAGAAGGGAAGCCCTACAGAGTTAGTATTTCACTTCTTATTGGCTATAAAAAGGGGACATTTCATCATGCAAGAAATGTTGTCAGCATCCAGGACCACTTCACTATCCAAAGGAGGAAGATGCAACGTGTATGGCACCGCCTGTCACTGTCTCTCATGACAATGTTAATGCCACTAGAAGCGCAAGATGACACTACTGAGTTCTTGGCTTGGTCCCTGCCCAGGTGACAGTACAAAATTATGCATGGGATAGAAAAGGTAGAGAAAGGAGTTCTTGTATTTCTCATAATACAAGAACTTGTAAGCACTCCATGAAATCAATCAGCAATAGACTTAGAACAGATAAAAGGAAGTACTTCTTCACCCAAAGAGTGATTAACACATGGAATTCACTGCCACAGGAGGTGGTGGCAGCTACATGCATAGACACTTTCAAGAGGAGATTGGAGCAACATATGGAGCAGAGGTCCATCAATGACTATTAGCCGCAGGGTAAAGATGGAACTCTCTATCTGGGGCAGTGATATGCTGTGTTCTTGGTGCTAGGGAGGCAACAGCGGGAGGGCTTCTAGTGTCCTAGTCCCACTGGTAGACCTCCTGATGGCACCTGGTTGGGCGTTTTTTTGGCCACTGTGTGACACAGAGTGTTGAACTGGCTGGGCCATTGGCCTGATCCAACATGGCTTCTCTTATGTTCTTACGTTCTCTTAGTACAAGAGTCATGTTCTTGTGTCACTCACTTGGGATTCATCTAAGACATTCCACCATCCAAGGCCATTCCACCTCAGTTAGAGCAGCAGACTCTAATTCGGAAGAAGCAGATTTGATCCCCCACTCCTCCACATGTAGCCAGCTGAGTGACCTTGGGTTGGTCACAAGTTATCGCAGACCTGTGCCCTCAAGAGTAGTTCTCTCACAGCGCTCTCTGTGTCACCTGCTTCACAGGATGTGGGGAGAGAAAGGGAAGGAGGCTGTAAGCCTCTCTGAGACTCTGAGTGAAGGGTGTGGTATAAATCCAGGAAGGGAATACTGGCTGAACATATAAATAGGCTACCCATACAGCTGCTTGGGAAAATTACAATGAAAAAGGGTCCATCCAAACAACTGCTGATGGCATTGGAAGAAGAAGAAGACCATAGATTTATACCCCGCCCTTCTCTCTGAATTAGATCGGCTTACAGTCTCCTTTATCTTCTCCCCCCACAACAGACACCCTGTGAAGTAGGTGGTGCTGAGAGAGCTCTCCCAGAAGCTGCCCTTTCAAGGACAAACTCTGCAAGACCTAAGGCTGACCCAAGGCCATTCCAGCAGCTGCAAGTGGAGGAGTGGGGAATCAAACCCACTCCCAGTTAAGAGTCCGCGCACTTAACCACTACACCAATCTGATAAGCCAGGTCTGAGCTGAGAATGCCCAAATGGTTCATATGGTTGTTCTGGATTGAAGACTGGCATCCATGTTCTGTTGCCATCAAGTCTCGAGACCACCCGAGCTTCAACCTTCATCCCCACAGCCGTCAACTGAAACAGGGACTGGGTAGTTCATATCCTTTAGCTACATATGCTCAACACATAGGAGGGAGGGACGGTGGCTCAGTGGTAGAGCATCTGCTTGGGGAGCAGAAGGTCCCAGGTTCAATCCCTGGCATCTCCAACTAAAAAGCGTCCAGGCAAATAGGTGTGAAAAACCTCAGCTTGAGACCCTGGAGAGCTGCTGCCAGTCAGGGGAGGGACAGTGGCTCAGTGATAGAGCATCTGCTTGGGAAGCAGAAGGTCCCAGGTTCAATCCCTGGCATCTCCAAAAAAGGGTCCAGGCAAATAGGTGTGAAAAACCTCAGCTTGAGACCCTGGAGAGCCGCTGCCAGTCTGAGAAGACAATACTGACTTCGATGGACCAAAGGTCTGATTCAGTATAAGGCAGCTTCATATATGTTCAACGCTTCTGAAATATAAATAATCCATGGATATTATGAGCAGGTGGCAACTGCATGCCTAGCAGGAGTGCATGGCCCCACAAGAAGACAGACTGCAGGCAGGTGACCATGAGCTAACACCTCCCATCAATCCAATGAGAATCGGACTTCATCCTTAGGGAAACGCCTGGTAGGATTCCTGATGAAGTACGGTCACAACCTGACCCTGTGATTTACAGCTGTAAACAAGAAGTGGCATCGCTCTGAATGATTAATAGACAAGGGAGGGGGGGGGCGCATTTCGAATACAACGCAACTTTTCGGCAGCTGTGAAATGACAACACGTCGGGGAACAGCATTGCTAAAATTACACTTTGCTTCTCTCTCTTCTGCAGTTTACATAGTTACGCCTTTGCATTATTAACACACACAAAATCCATTTAGGAGAAATTCAAGCAGCGCTTCTCTCCCCCCTTTTCTTCACCATGAGCTGGGAATGCTGTCAATGCACGTCCGAAATTTACACTGAGCAAGCATAAGGAAATCAGCAGTGCTATAAAGCGCATTCACACACGAAAGATCAGTCATTTCAATACTATCTTTTTTAAAAGGTGGAACAAATAAGGTAGGGCACAATCCTGAAAAAAACTTTCCTGAGAGTATGACCCAAGTGAGATTTTCATTCACATAAAGGCTTGCTTCTGTAGTGGACTGTAAAGCTGGGGGCAAGAAGGACGTTTTTTGTATGTGTAGATTAATTCATGAGAACTGATTCACGTGGAGAATATTTTGATAATACAAGCAACACACAGGGATCATTTTGTAGAAAAAGAGGTGCAGAACTCATTTGCATATGCCATACACCCCATGTCATAACCGGAAGGTGTACTAAATTATATCAGCTCAACAGCTATCTTAAAACGCTTTTTGAATTATAATTGTCAACATAAACCTTTACTCTCATCATACTTCTAAAAGTATTTTCTCCAATGCAGCCACAGTGTCATGAGGAAGATTTTCATCTGTCTGCTTTATCAGTTTTGATTATTTTCCCATTTTTTTTGTGAGGAAAAAATATTAGAAAGTTTGTAAAATATTAGAATTCAGCTCCACGGCTATCTTAAAATGCTTTTCGAATTATAATTGTCAACATAAAACTTTACTCCCATCATACTTTTAAAAGTATTTTCTCCTATGCGGCCACAGTGTCATGAGGAAGATTTCCATCTGTCTGCTTTATCAGTTTTGGTCATTTTCCCATTTTTTTTGTGAGGAAAAAATATTAGAAAGTTTGTCAAATATTAGAATTCAGCAAAATTCTCACAGGGGATTTTTGAACAATGGAGCCCAGAAGGATTTGGAAGAGGGGGGCTAAGAAAAGGCACAATAAAATTCAGAGGTTCCAGAGCTCCACTCTGGTGAGCTCCACTCTGGTGAGACCTACTTGGCCTAATTGTTAAGGACTACAGGGATGGTGTGCAACAACTGTCTGACCACGCTGAAGTGCCTCCTGTGTGAGATACAGGTAGGCTTCCCAAATCCCCTGCCTGGGCTGGGGACCCCCGATTTGGAGCCTCCTCCCCCCGCTCGGCAAAAATCCAGAAAGCCGGGGGGAATGGCGGCCCTTCCCATGCAGCCTAGATCCCAGCAGCTTCTCCTCTCCCCTTCCCACCGATCCCCGATGCTTCTCCTCCTCCCTTCCCTTCCCTTCTCACCTCGGATCGCAGCAGCTTCTCCTTGCCCCTCCCCTTCCCACCCAGCTCCATCACAGCAGCCGGAGCTTTCCCAGGCTGCTTCCTGTCCCGCCCCAAAGGACCATGTGCCTTTGCACCTCCGGAGGTGGTGAAAGGCTTCAACTTTCTGTGTCTGTGTCTTTGTTGCTGTGAAGAAGCTGGCTGGTGAGTAGAGAGCCAATCTCCTACAACAGATTTGCGAGAAGGGGGTGTGTGGAGGAGAGGGAAACGTCTTCATTATTCCCTATGTGGAATATTTCTCATAGGGTATAATGGGGAATTGATCTGGAGGTTTCGGGGGCTCTGGGGGAGCTATTTTTTGAGGTAGAGGCACCAAATTTTCAGTATAGTATCTAGTGCCTCTCCCCAAATACCCTCCAAGTTTCAAAATGATTGGACCAAGGGGTCCAGTTCTATGAGCCCCAAAAGAAGGTGCCCCTATCCTTCATTATTTCCTATGGAAGAAAGACATTTAAAAAGGTGTGCTGTCCCTTTAAATGTGATGACCAGAACTCCCTTGGAGTTCAATTATGCTTGTCACACCCTTGTTCCTGGCTCCGCCCCCAATGTCTCCTGGCTTCAGCCCCAAAGTCTCCTGGCTCCACCCCCAAAGTCCCCAGATATTTCTTGAATTGGACTTGGCAACCCTGGATACAGGCACTTTGTGAGGGAACATCTGAATGGGCTTCAGCCACTCCTTTTTGAACCAACCCAATTTGGGATGCCTCCTGAAACTGCCATTCTGGACTCGGCCTACGTGATGCTGTTGAAGTATATCTTCTCTATGTCACTTTCTTCCCCTCTGAGGGAAGTGTTCCAATCACCAGAAGGCTGTCTTCATCTGTGCCTACTTTGCGGGTTAATGAAGCTGCAGATTTGAAGTTGAAAGGAATAAAATAGGGGGCGACGTTAATGGTCCTCAGAACAGGAGTCCAACTCGCTGAAGAGACAAACATAAAATGAACAGAACTGTAGGCTGAAACTGCGACGATCCTTATATGCCCTACATTTTGCCAGAGAAACTTCTATTTCCTTGGTAATGAAAAGGTTACCATTGGCACAAACTTTATATCGTTATTTTAAAGTTACTTTAACAGACGTTAAAAATGCCGCAGAGTACGTAGGCCACACTATCCCAAGAGTTTTGAAATATAACCAAATGATGGGGTGTGAACTGGCAGAGACTGACCAAGAGAGAGATCTTGGGGTCGTGGTAGATAATTCACTGAAAATGTCAAGGCAGTGTGCGTTTGCAATAAAAAAGGCCAACGCCATGCTGGGAATTATTAGGAAGGGAATTGAAAACAAATCAGCCAGTATATAATGCCCCTGTATAAATCGATGGTGCGGTCTCATTTGGAGTACTGTGTGCAGTTCTGGTCGCCGCACCTCAAAAAGGATATTATAGCATTGGAGAAAGTTCAGAAAAGGGCAACTAGAATGATTAAAGGGCTGGAACACCTTCCCTATGAAGAAAGGTTGAAACGCTTAGGGCTCTTTAGCTTGGAGAAACGTCAACTGAGGGGTGACATGATAGAGGTTTACAAGATAATGCATGGGATGGAGAAAGTAGAGAAAGAAGTACTTTTCTCCCTTTCTCACAATACGAGAACTCGTGGGCATTCGATGAAATTGCTGAGCAGACAGGTTAAAACGGATAAAAGGAAGTACTTCTTCACCCAAAGGGTGATTAACATGTGGAATTCACTGCCACAGTAGGTGGTGGCGGCTACAAGCATAGCCAGCTTCAAGAGGGGGTTAGATAAAAATATGGAGCAGAGGTCCATCAGTGGCTATTAGCCACAGTGTGTATGTGTGTGTATATATATATCTGGCCGCTGTGTGACACAGAATGTTGGACTGGATGGGCCATTGGCCTGATCTAACATGGCTTCTCTTATGTTCTTATGATACAATTTTACTGAACTCAAAAAAGTAGCAAAAAAAAAAGACTAGAAAAGCCACAAAGGATGACAAAGTCTGACGGAGCAGTCTGCTAAGGTCAGGTTAGAATGGATAAAAGGAAGTCCTTCTTCACTCAAAGGGTGATTAACATGTGGAATTCACTGCCACAGGAGGTGGTGGCGGCTACAAGCATAGACAGCTTCAAGAGGGGATTGAATAAACATATGGAGCAGAGGTCCATCAATGGCTATTATTATTGTCTGAGATAGTGATGCTCTGTATTCTTGGTGCTTGGGAGGGGCAACAGGGTGAGGGCTTCTGGCATCCTGGCCTGAGTGATGGACCTCCTGATGGCACCTGGGGGTTTTTTTGGCCACTGGGTGACAAAAAAATGTGTTGGACTGGATGGGCCATTGGCCTAATCCAACATGGCTTCTCTTATATTCTTATGTTCAGAGGACAAAGCCTACTGTTGATTCATAATGAAGATGCTCTTAAAATCATAAAGGCAATAGCTTCAATCTAGTAGTATATTTCAATAACAGTCTTCAGAACATCCACAAAAAAATTATCAAGTTGTGTGTCTTGATATTATGTGTGCTTTGTAAGACCAATACTCTCTGTGGTTGAGTCAACCTTGAGCTGGCTACCTGAACTTAGCTTCTGCCGGGATCAAACTCAGGTTGTGAGCAAAGCTTGGACTACAGTACCATCTGCTTATCAACTATATTTAACATATTAAAAAAGGTAAAGGTAGTCCTTTCACGGCAGACTTTTTACGGGGTGGTTTGCCATTGCCTTCCCAAGTCATCTACACTTTCCCTCCCAGCAAGTTGGGTACTCATTTTACTGGCCTTGGAAGGATGGAAGGCTGAGTCAACCTTAAACCAGTTACCTGAACTCAGGTTGTGAGCAGAGAATTTGGATTGCAGTACTGCAGCTTTACCACTCTGCGCCATGGGGCTTATGCAATAATATATATATATATATATATACACACACACATACATACACCACTTTCAGTTATTGCATACAGCATATACCACTTTCTTTCTTTCTTTCTTTCTTTCTTTCTTTCTTTCTTTCTTTCTTTCTTTCTTTCTTTCTTTCTTTCTTTCTTTCTTTCTTTCTTTCTATCTATCCCACTTTCAATTATTGCATGTGGATAAACTATCACTTGAACATGAGTAACGATATGTAATTACACAGTAACAGAAAGGCAGTTAGATCCAGTGGCAGTCCTCAGAAGGAAGGAGTTTCCCATCACAGCTCAAAATCCTCTGTCTGGATCATGAGACAAATATCTCCAGGTTGGGAAATACCTGGAGATTTGGGAGTGGAGCCTAAGAAGGGCAGGGCTTGGAGAGGGGAGGGGCCTCAGCAAGGGTATACTGCCATGGAGTCCACCTCCCAAAGTGGCCATTTTCTCCAGGTGAAATGATCTCTACCACCTGGAGATTATTTCTAATCCCAGGATGTTTCCAGCCACCACTTGGAGGTTGGTAAATGTGAAGAGAGGTCACTCATAGACTGAGAAAATATATACAACCACATGGTTATAGTGACCAAATAACAAAATAATATTGTCAAAGTATAATAATAACAAAAAATTAGGAGTCCTGCTGTGCCTGGGGTCAACTTGAAATTCCTGCTTCATTCATACTTCATGCAAGGGTTGCTCCATACAAGTCAATTCACTATAAAACATAAATAAATACATAATGCTCGTAATAGTCATGTTGCCAATCCAGTACATGATTATGCTTATATATATATATACACACTTACAAAAGTCCAGTTCAGATCAAAATCAATATGGATATTCATACAACTTTCAGTGACTACAAACTAAAAAAATAATAATATAATAAAGAACACATAAACCATTATTAAAAAAAATTTAAGTGCCACTCACTTAACAATGCTATAAACTTACGTAATAAATATTTCATCGGGACACAAAAGGGTTTTCCAAAATAACTTCAAAGACAGACACTACGCTCAATGGCTCAATGGCAACTACAAAGAGGCGAGCACATTCTTAAGTAGTCATATTCACGTACACCTGCTTGTTACAATTAATCATCTTAAAAGGAAACGCACATCTATTACAGATCCCATCACTATGTTTCAATTTTAACACTTTATAATTACTAAAAACAATAATACATTGTTTATATGTTCAAAATAATCCATTTTTAGAAGAAGAAGATGATATTGGATTTATATCCCACCCTCCACTCCGAAGAGTCTCAGAGCGGCTCACAATCTCCTTTACCTTCCTCCCCCACAACAGACACCCTGTGAGGTAGATGAAGATATTGGATTTATATCCCGCCCTCCACTCCAAGGAGTCTCAGAGTGGCTCACAATCTCCTTTCCCTTCCTCCCCCACAACAGACACCCTGTGAGGTAGATGAAGATATTGGATTTATATCCCGCCCTCCACTCCAAAGAGTCTCAGAGCGGCTCACAATCTCCTTTACCTTCCTCTCCCACAACAGACACCCTGTGAGGTAGATGAAGATATTGGATTTATATCCCGCCCTCCACTCCGAAGAGTCTCAGAGCAGCTCACAATCTCCTTTACCTTCCTCCCCCACAACAGACACCCTGTGAGGTAGATGAAGATATTGGATTTATATCCCGCCCTCCACTCCAAAGAGTCTCAGAGCGGCTCACAATCTCCTTTCCCTTCCTCCCCCACAACAGACACCCTGTGAGGTGGGTGGGGCTGGAGAGGGCTCTCCCAGCAGCTGCCCTTTCAAGGACAACCTCTGCCAGAGCTATGGCTGACCCAAGGCCATGCTAGCAGGTGCAAGTGGAGGAGTGGTGAATCAAACCCAGTGCTCCCAGATAAGAGTCCGCACACTTAACCACTACACCAAACTGTAACTATTTTTACATAGTTACAGAAAACATGATAGGTCCGGACAATTATTAAGACGATAAGGCGCTACAGAATTAAGTTTATGAATCCATCTGCATTCTTCTCTCTGCAAAATCTTTCCAACATCCTCAGGAGTACCTCGAGAGATATATTTATACAGCACAAAGAACTTAAAGCTGTCAAAGGCATGCTTTTTTTCTAAAAAATGGCTAACCAACGGCGCATTAATCACAGAATTCTTTTTGTTTTAAAACAATTTTTATTCCAGTAACATATGGTAACAATCAATTCTTTGCATTATTAATTACTTCTTTTTATCTATCCCATATATTACTTTTCTAACCCCCCCCCCTGGTTACTTGGCCCCCGCCGGTGTTGTATACTTAAAATACTAATATTTAAAGGTACCACTAATAAAACAAAAATTTCTATTTTTCTTTCTCTTAAGACTTAATCATTATCAAAAATTGTCCAATGTCCTTTTATTTTCCACTCTTTTTCTATATAACTTTTAAACTTCTTCCACTCCAACTTAAAAGTTTCTAAATCATAGTCTCTTTAAAATTCTTGTCAATTTGTCCATTTCACTCCATGTTATAACATTTAAATTCCAATCCCATTTCTCTGGTATTCCCTCTTGCTTCCACAACTGTGCATACAATGTCCTAGCAGCTGAGAGCAAATACCAAATTATAGTTCTTTCTTCTTTTGGAAATTTTTCCATATATAATCCCAAAAGAAAAGTCTATGCAACTTTCTTGATTTCATATCCCAAGATCCTAGATATTTCTTGTTGAATCATCTGCCAATACTTTTTTTGCTCTTTCACAAGTCCACCACATATGGTAAAAAGAACCTTCATGTTTTTTACACTTCCATCTATCTGGCATTTTATTGTTCATCTTTGCCAACTTTTTAGGAGTTATATACCATCTATACATCATTTTAAAACAGTTCTCTTTAATACTATGACATGTTGAAAGCTTTATAGAATTCTTCCAAAGATATTCCCGAGTTTCCATCTGTATTTCTTTATTTACATTAATTGCCCACTTAATCATTTGAGATTTCACTACTTCATTTTCTGTCGGCCATTTCAAAAGCAGTTTATATAGTTTGAAATTAATTTTTCATTATCTCCAAGCAGAACTATTTCCATTTCTGTTTATTCTTTTCTTATTCCTTCAGTTTTGATATCTTTTTCCACCAAGCTCTTTATTTGTTGCATTATCACTGATTTACACAGCCAATTTGGCATCCCTCTTGATGAGTTATTATCGGAGGAATCTTATATTTCTAAATTAATCAAACGACGACTACTTGACACTGAGCAGCAAAAGCTATTCCCCACCCAACCCCATGTCTGTTCTCCTGCTATGCTCTGTCTCACTAATCACTTTGGGGAAATTTTTATATTCTTGACATTCTTCTCCAATGCAGAGTCTTTCTTCTGGCAAGGGTTAACGCATTGGACACAATAGAGCACATAATTGTGGAATGTCCTCTGTATGTTACCTCATAAAAAACTGCTTTTAACTTGGCTCTATCCCAAAAGGTATCTGAATATTAAGTCGAAATGTCAATTTCTTTTAAATTATTTGGTCCCTGAGATCACTCATTCTGTTACCAAATTTCTTTTAAAATTCAAAATTATAGATACCAATGTTCTTTACCATACGTATCTGTATGAAATCCTAGATCTGATTCCCTCAGATTTATGTTTTATATGCTGCCAATTATCTTAGGAATGCTTAAAATTTCCAACAGTGCTGCTTTTAAATGCACCTAATCTTCCCTAGACCTTATTGCTATATTTTATTTGTTTTTTTGACTGTAGATATGCCAATAAAGGTCTTTGAATTGAATTGATTTACACACAATTCTCATAGGGACCCGAAGTCTCCAGAACAATCTCTAACTTGCGGCTCACGCTCCAAAATGGCTCAAAGGAGGGGGCAGGGGATCCCCCGGTTTAGAGGCCCTCCACTCACTTCAGGGTCATCAAAAAGCTGGGGGGGGGAGGGAAACGTCTGCTGGGCACTCCATTATTCACTATGTGTCAGAACTTGTACCTATCATGTATGCTGAGCTTGATAATGTTAGCCTAACTGACTCCATATTGTAACCCAGTACTAACCCTTTGTCCTTGCAGCTAGATTCCCTAACCAGATGCCTTGCATTTCAAACAAACTGTAACCACTGAAGGGTGACAGATAACCTCTGGGAAACATCTGCAGGTGTCCTTTGAAGCCAGTCCGCTAGGACATCACAGCAGGACTCCTTCCTCCCTTTGCAGATAAGAGACCCTGGGAACAGACCTCTGTCTCAGAAAGTGTGAGAAATGGTTTTATTGTCTCTGTAGCAAACCGCATAAAGTTGTAACAATTGTTGAGCCTGTTATCAGAGTCAATTTGTGTCTCCATGAATGCAGTTCTCAATAAACGCCTTATACCTTTGCAACAAAGTAGAGGCCTTTGTTTGAAGTTCTTCAAGTTCTGACACTATGGAGACTGATTCCCATAGGGTATAATGGAGAATTGATCAATGGATATTTGGGGCTCTGGGTGGCTGTTTTTGAGGTAGAGGCACCAAATTTTCAGCATAGTATCCAAACCTCTCCACAAAAGACCCTCCACATTTCAAAAGGATCGGACCAGGGGGTCCAATTATATGAGCCCCCAAAGAAGGTGCCCCTATCCATTATTTCCAATGGAGGGAAGGCAATGAAAAGGTGTGCAGTCCTTTCAATGTGATGCCCAGAACTCCCTTTGGAGTTCAATTATGTTTGTCACAACCTTGCTCCTGGCTCCACCCCCGATGTCTCCTGGCTCCACCCCCAAAGTCTCCAGATATTTTTTTAATTGGACCTGGCAACCCTAATTTCCCTAGTCATGAGGATAAATTTGGGGGGCAAACAGCAGTGTTCTTTGGGGGGGGGGATGGCAAAATATTTGCCTCTGTGAGTTTGAGAGCCAGTTCGGTGCAGTGCTTAAGTGTGTGAACTCTTATCTGGGAGAACCGGCTTTCATCCTCCACTCCTCCACTTGCAGCTGCTGGAATGACCTTGGGTCAGTCATAGTTCTCACCAGAGTTGTCCTTGAAAGGGCAGCTGCTATAAGAGCTCTCTCAGTCCCATCTACCTCACAGGATGTCTGTTGTTTTTTTGGGGGGGGAAGGTAAAGGAGATTGTGACTGCTCTGAGACACTGAGATTAAGAGTATAAGGTGGGATATAAATCCAAAATCATCATCTTCTTCTGAATCCAGCTCAAGATATGTAAGCAAAATGACTGTACAGAAACCAATTTATCACTGGCGTTGTAATCTAGAAGCACAAACGAATGCGGAAAAACAAACCCTGATGGCATATATTGTGTGGTGGAAGGCAACACATTCCTATCGACTGCACCCATTTACAGAGTACAAACTAGCATTTTAGTGCTGCTATAACAGCAAAGTGGGACATTAAGAGAAAACTGGACAACAAGAACAGAGATAATACAGATTGAAAAGGGGGTTTTCTTGAGAAGGATTCCCAAAATCCGGAATGGCTGATTCACTCTCAGCTCTATAACAAGCATCGGGTACCGACTCCAAAAAGGCAAAGAGAGTGCACTTGAATCACTCACCTTTTATACAGGATATAAAAAATTATTCGCTGAATCTCCAAATATACCAAAGAGCCTCTCAAGGCCCACAACAATTTCCAGCCAATATAAAAAATGTTGTTTGGCCTCCGAAAACCTGCCGCTCTCAACTAAAATTAAAAGTAAAGGTCTTCCACAATGAAAACATCTGGTAAATACTAATATGTTACACTTATACTCAATATCAATTCCACCCATGAGTGCCAGGGGAACAGTAGGAATAACCAGAAAAAGCCCACTCCAGTTTAAAATCCTCTTGCTGCAATTTTAATAGACAGAGACTTCTTGAAATATTGAAAATGAAGCTTGCAGTTAACAATATAGAAAGCATCAATTAACACTTAGCCAGCCACTGCTACAACTTACTCCATAGGGTTGCCAGCAAGGGTGGAATTCTAGCAGGAGCTGCTTTGCATATTAGGCCACACCCCCTTGATGTAGCCAATCCTCCAAGAGCTTAAAAAAAAGGAATTTGTAAGCTCTTGGAAGATTGGCTACACCAGGGGTGTGCAGGCTAATATGCAAAGGAGCTCCTGCTAGAATTCCACCCCTGGTTGCCAGGTCCTCCCTGGGGGATGGGGGGTAGCGTTGCCAGATCAGGTTGGAGAAATCCTGGAGATTTGGGGGTGGAGCGTGGGGAGGACAAGGGCCTTGGTGGAGTACAATGTCATAGACCAGGGGTGTCAAATTCATTTGTTATGAGGGCCGGATGTGACATAAATGAGAACTTGTCAGGCCGGGTCACATGTGTCATAAAATGTAATGCCAGGAAGTGGAGATACAAACTTTATAAAGGACACAGAGGTGCTTTCTTTGTATCTCTCCCATTGGATTGAGGGAACTGGGCAAAGGAAGCTCTGGCTCTTTCCTCCCTCCCCAGGGATGAGGTGGGGGGGAGCCTCAGCCAATAGAAGGAAGAAAGGCTTGGCTCAGTAGTTCTGCTGTGTGATTGAGAGCGCCTGTCAAAGCAAGCTGTCCCTCTCACCCCTTCCTCCCCAAGGGAGGAGCCTCAGCCAATGGAGAAAATAGAGGCTTTGCTCTGTAGCTCCTGTATGACTGAGCAAGAGTGGCAAAGCAAGCTGTTACACAGAAGGAAGCAAGAGAGAGGGAGAAGGAAGCAGACTTGCTCATGGGCCTGATAGGAGCCCTCCATGGGTCTGATCCATCCCCCGGGCCACATGTTTGACACCCCTGCCATAGCATCCATTTTCTCCAGCGGAGCTGATCTCTGTAGTCTGGAGATGACCTGCAATCTCAGAAGATTCTCAGATCTCACCTGGAGGGTGGCATTCCTGTTACTCCATGTGCCTGATCAAATTCTCCAATGCTGATTTGAACAAGCTTAACTGATTGACCAGCACACAAGACAAAGTTCAAAATTCAAATGCCTCAGAATAAAGATAGTTTCAGATGAGTACGTAGCAGCCATGTTGGTCTGCGGGAGGCCTGCTTGATTTGAGTCTGTAGCACTTTAAAGACCGATGAGATTTCCAAGGTAGAAACTTTCGAGGATAAAAGTTCACCTCATCAGAAACCATCAGATTCCTTGGAAATCATGTTGGTCTATAACAGGGGTGGCCAAACTTGCTTAAGAGCCACGTAGAATAAATGTCAGCAGGCCTTTTTTTTGTAGCAGGAACTACTTTGCATAATAGGCCACACTCCCCTGATGTAGCCAATCCTCCATGAGCTTACAGAGCTCTTAGTACAGAGCTTACTGTAAGTTCCAGGAGGATTGGCTACATCAGTGGTGTGTGGCCTAATATGCAAAGGAGTTCCTGCTACAAAAAAAGCCCTCGATGTCAGATGTTTGAGAGCCACAAGACAAGGAAGGAAGGAAGGAAGGAAGGAAGGAAGGAAGGAAGGAAGGAAGGAAGGAAGGAGGGAAGGAAGGAAGGAAGGAAGGAAGGAAGGAAGGAAGGAAGGAAGGAAGGAAGGAAGGAAGGAAGGAAGGAAGGAAGGAAGGAAGGAAGGAAGGAAGGGAGGGAGGGAGGGAGGGAGGGAGGCAGATGGGGGAGATGGGGAAGGGAGGAAGGAAGATGACGGAAGGAGGGAGAGGTGGAAAGAAAGCAGCTCTAACTTTAAATGCATTCTCTATGCCTCCACCTGGCTTGGCTTGGAGAAGTGATTTAAAGAGAGAAATGCCTTCTCCAAGCCAGCCAATGCGGTGGTGGGTCCTTCAAGAGCCACACAATACGTGTGAAAGAGCCACATGTGGCTCCTGAGCCACCGTTTGGTCATCCCTGGTCTGTAAGGTATAGCTGGTCTCGAATCTGGCTCAATATAAAGAATGCACATCCCTTGATCTGGAAAAGGGAGAGGGTTGAGTATGCGTATCTCGGGAAATGGCACGGGACCGCCTCTTCTCCCATAGTTCTCATCCAAACCAGGTGCCACGGATGCCTGAAAACTGAGTTCCTACCTTGAAGATCCGGACACAAGTCTGTCAATGATCTGTACGTCTGCTACGTGGACTTTTAAATCTGTGAATTAGCGCCAAGATATCTAATGAAGTCAACGGTCCCCAACAGGCTTCTTCAGGAGAACTTGCAATATAACATACAACCAGTGTTCCCTCTAAACGGAGTTAGCATGATCTAGCGCACAGGTTTTTAGCCTCCAGCTCACCCATTTTTGTTTTAGCTCAGGGAAAATGGCCCCAGAGCGCACTAATTTATGCAGCAGCTCCCAACTTTAATGCCAGCAGCTCCCAACTTTAATACCAGTAGCTCACAAAGTAGAATTTTTTGCTTAGAGACTCTGCAGCTTAGAGGGAACATTGCATACAACTACAACACTGAGTTTTTTTACAATTATATAGCAATGGTTATTTAGCTAAAATCATTTACATAGATAAAACACTCCTTTAAAAAAAATCTGATTGCAATCTGCACAGAGCAATATATAATAGATACAAAATGAATAAGCATAGCCACTAGACCTTACTCTGTCCTTGTGATTTCATAAAGCAAAAAAAAGAAAGAATCTCCCCATATATAAGAGAGAGAGAGAATCCAACAGGTTTTGACTCAATTTTAAAAGAATCTTTGTTCTGTCTTGATGAATATCACACACACACATGTATTTGCTTTACTAGCACCGTCAGCCTTGATTTTATTTTTATTTTTTACCTCATAATGACTGGTGCAACTCTTTTATGTACTCCTTGAATTACCCGTGAACCATTTCCCCCACACAACATTCTTGTTGCTAGTGTTTGATTCATGTGTTTCTTTTTCACTACTTATTCATACAATCACAAAGGTTAACAGGAATAATTTGCTGTGAGGAAGTCTGCCCCATAATAATGGCGCATGGTGTTACCCCAAAAGGCAGTCTCCTTGGGGAAATTAATGAGACAGACCAAGAGGAGGCAACTGGGATTCACCACCTATGTATATGGGGATTTTTCCCTCAGAACTCTCAAATAAACCAGGCAGATGTTCAACTGGGAAGGTTTTTATTAAGAAAAAGAGAAAGAACAAAATACACACAATAAATATACATACTAAGAGAAACACAGGGAGGAGAGGGGGGGGGGGAAGTGATTTAAGGGAATGATAATAATTACTGATCATGAAGAGGTCCATGGAAGAAGCATAATGGCCAGTGTCTTGTGAGAGAAGAGAGCCCAACAGAGTGGGGGGTGTATGCAGACGAGCTAAGATCCGTGCACGTACACACACACACAAATGCACACACTAAAATACATACAAGAATTAACTTGGAAAAAACGGGAGGAAATTAGAAAGCTTTCTACAGAAGGGTCAAATTTAGCATCTTGAAGATGTCCATAGAAGCAGCAGAGCTACAGAGAAAAATGGCCAGTGTTTTCTCCCATAAAGAAACCCACAAAGTGGTGGGGGAGGGTTTGCAAAGTTAAAGGGCAAAACGTAACCTCAGGCAGTAATTATGTGTTTGCAACCCCCCCCCAAAAAAAAAAAAATACAACAGTGAATAACTATCTTAACTGGAGGTAGACAAAAAGGTTTTTCAACAACAACAACCTTTATTGGCATAACAGCATAGATGTGCACAATCAGCAAGGAAGAAAACATATATTACCCCAATATTTAAAACATTTCTCTCCTCTTAGAAGCACAGCAGATATTTAGCCACAGTCTCAATAATCTCAGGGTTATGAGAGGACAATAGGAAGAGAGTTGTACCACCATCAGATTGTCCCTCGTGCTTTTGAAGAAGAGGATCTAAGTAAATGGCACAAATATCACAGTAAAATGTACAGTGCAGGAGAACATATTCAGTACTTTCTAGATCCCTCAAACCACAAACACAAAACCTGCTGGAATATGAAATTTTCTCAAGCCTCCCATACAACGCAGCAGAAGGAAGGTCATTAAAGTGAGCTAACGTGAAGGCTCTACGGAGGTTAGGGGAAGTCAAGCAAGAAAGATAAAGACATAGAGTTCCAAAAAAAACCTTGACGGCTCCGAAAGTACCAGACAGGAAGGTCAATCACAAAGGTGAGAAGATTTAAGTGTTGATTAATTGTTGCTTAATCAAGGGACAATAGGTGTGTGGGGGAATATGGCTGGGGTGACGATAGGATTATGCTGAGTGAATCAATAGGCTTTGGGTGACCCATTGTTCTAAAGTTATGCATCTCTCCAACACAAGGAGGAGATAGTAGCCAGCCAATTGCTCTTGACTCTCTCCTTTTTAAAAGCACGGTTTCCCCAGGCTAATGCCTGGCTGGCGTCCATCTTGGTCTACTTTGGCTCAAGCAGAGTCCTGCACTTGGACACTGGGGTGATATATGGAGAGGTGTTTCTGCCTCTACTAGCTATAAGCTGCCCCTCTGCAAGAGGAGGATTCTGACTGCTAACAACAGGTCCAGCAAAATCAAAGAGGGGTTTTTCAAGTCAAAGATGGCCCTTTCAAACCAAAATTCTGGGCTTGTGGAATTCAGTAGCAACTGTAAGCTTCTGAATGTTAAACAACCGTAGCACATCACTTGCCACTTGGTTTCCCACCAGGGTTGCCACTGCACTGGCAAAGGCTGGGAGATTTGGGGGCAGTACAAGGGAAGGGTGGAGATTCCACGCGACACTCTAGGAATCCCCCAGTCTCTATGTTTTTTACCATAGAGATTGGTGAGACATAAGGATTTCCCCCATTGATGCTATTCTGAGATGATTGAAGGCAGAGGTCTAAGAGCGGAGTTGGGAGGCTGTCTGCTGCCACTAGGTGAATGGTTTCCGTGTGTGTAGTGTAGCCAGGAGATCCTATGACTGTCTGACAGCTATAAGTTCTAGCTCTTTAGCATTATTCATTTGTGATGGAGCTCTTTGAACTCTTCCCAGCTGCGACTGAGTGGACTGAAGATTTAGATACCAGTATGTAGGGGGATTGGCCAATGGTCTGCATACCTATGGTATCAACTTGGTTCCGTATTTTATATTATTATATGCTTCCTGTATGTAACTCTGCCACACGATAAACAAATAATAAGGTGATTAGCAGACATTCTCACATTTTGAGATGTTACTGTTTTACTGGTTTCTCACGCTCATGCTACCCAGATCAAAGGTTTGCTCAATTGGTTAGTTTTGCTATTCTGTCATTGGATTTTAAATTTCTACCATTTTGCACTCTAAATCACTGCCTACCAGCTATGCGTAGCTCTGCTCACTGTACCTGATTCCTCATCTGAAGAAGTGTGCTTAGAGCACACGGAAGCTTAAACTCTGAATAAAACTTTTTTTGGTCTTAAAGGTGCTACTTGATTCAGACTTTGTTCTATTGCCTCAGACCAGCTGCCTACCTGGATCTATCAATAAGGTGAATGGTAAGTCTATTCCTCACATCTACCAGCCCATCTTCATTTTAATACTGTATCTGTCTACATCATGCAATAAGCTACTCTATTCACATGTGGAGGAGTCGTTATTGATGAGGACTAAGAACATAAGAGAAGCCATGTTGGATCAGGCCAATGGCCCATCCAGTCCAACACTCTGTCACATAAGAACATAAGAGAAGCCATGTTGGATCAGGCCAACGGCCCATTCAGTCCAACACTCTGTGTCACATAAGAACATAAGAGAAGCCATGTTGGATCAGGCCAATGGCCCATCCAGTCCAACACTCTGTCACATAAGAACATAAGAGAAGCCATGTTGGATCAGGCCAACGGCCCATTCAGTCCAACACTCTGTGTCACATAAGAACATAAGAGAAGCCATGTTGGATCAGGCCAATGGCCCATCCAGTCCAACACTCTGTGTCACACAGTGGCTAAAAAAATGAAGTGCCATCAAGAGGTCCACCAGTGCGGCTAGAAGCCCTCCTACTGTGCCCCTCCCAAGCACAAGAATACAGAGCATCACTGCCCCAGACAGAGAGTTCCAATGATAAGCTGTGGCTAATAACCACTGATGGACCTCTACTCCATATGCTTATCCATTCCCCTCTTGACGCTGTCTATGCTTGTAGCCGCCACCACCTCCTGTGACTGTGCATAATTTGACAGGTATCATAATGCTTTCAACATCACATGCCCCCCCCACCACATGTCCCCACCTCTAACCCTCCTGCCAGGCAACATTGCATGTGTGAGGTTCTTGTCACATCACAATGTTTTCTTGGCAGACTTTTTGTTATGGGGTGGTTTGCCATTGCCTTTCTCAGTCACCTGCACTTTGCCCCCAGCAAGCTGGGTGCTCATTTTACCAACCTCAGAAAAATGGAAGGCTGAGTCAACCTTGATCTGGCTACCTGAACCCAGCTTCCACTGGGATTGAACGCAGGTTGTAAGCAGAGCTTGGACTGCAGTATCTCAGCTTACCACTCTGTGCCACGGGGCTCTTATGATCTAGCTGTTAAAAACGTAACGGTAGTCCCCTGTGCAAGCTCCAGTTGTTTTTGACTCTGGGGTGATGTCGCATTATGACGTTTTCACGGTAGACTTTTTATGGGGTGGTTTGCCATTGCCTCCCCCAGTCATCTATGCCGGGCACCACTTTAAAACCTTTTTCTTTCCGCTGCATTTTTGAGGCACTTTTATTTGCACAAATTCTCCTTTTCTCTCATCCTCAGACGGTATCTGTCACATCAACCGTGCTCAATGGTAAGCCTGAAGAAATTCAAAGCACACAAAGCCATTCAGTGTGGCTCACAAGTACACGTGCTTGGGGACACGGCAACTTCAGCTAACTTTTCAATAATGAGAAAAGTTCTGTTATTTAGCATTTCGAGCATCAGGAAGTGACATTAAAAAGCTTTTTTCTGTTTCTTCTTAAGAACTCTCCTGAACAGTAAAAAAGAGGGGAAATTTGATATGCAGAGATATATCAATACAAACCCAGCACAGAGGCAAATCTTGCAATTTTTGTAGCTGGCGATAATATTTACCCGATGTAAACTGCAAATAACCATTTGCCTGATTCCTGATGGCAAAGAACAAATGCTTTCAGATGACTAGACAACAAAATTTTATGTTAATTGGTTCCTTTATCAGGACCGAGCAGAGTCCACACTGATGCGGACTGGCAGGCGACAAAGTAGCTCTGTAGGCTAATAAGTTTTGTCAATTTGCAGAGCACACTTAAATTGATATGGACAAGTTTTTTAAACAATTGGGGCTGAAAGTTGTTGGGTCTCCTGTAGTTCTGTGGGTCTGTTTAGATAGATCCACATAGATTCAGTCATGTTGGTCTGAAGCAATAGAACAAAACTGGAGTCCAGTTACACCTTTAAGACTCACAAAGAATAATAGAATCATAGAGTTGGAAGGGATCTCCAGGGTCATCTAGTCCAACCCCCTGCACAATGCAGGCAACAAATACCTCCCCCTAAATTCACAGGATCCTCATTGCTGTCAGATGGCCATCTAGCCTCTGTTGAAAAACCTCCAAGGAAGGAAAGCCCACCACCTCTCGAGGAAGCCTGTTCCACTGAGAAATCGCTCTAACGGTCAGGAAGTTCTTCGTAATGTCAAGCTGGAAACTCTTTTGATTTAATTTCAACCCATTGGTTCTGGTCCTACCTTCTGGGGCCACAGAAAACAATTCCACACCATCCTCTAGATGACAGCCCTTCAAGTACTTGAAGATGGTGATCGTATCACCTCACAGCCACCTCCTCTCCAGGCTAAATGTGCCCACCTCCTTCAACCTTTCTTCCTAGGACTTCGTCTCCAGACCCCTCACCATCTTTGTTACCCTCCTCTGGACTCGTTCCAGCTTGTCTATATCCTTCTTAAAATGTGGTGCCCAAAACTGAACACAAGACTCCAGGTGAAGGGTACTTCATGTGATCTGGAGACTATACTTCTGTACATACAGCCCAAAATTGCATTTGCCTTTTTAGTTACCACATCACACTGTTGACTCATGTTCAACCTATGGTCCACTAAGACCCCTATATCCTTTTCTAGAAGTCGTCACGCACACAAAAGCTTACATTCTGAATAATACTTAGTTTGTCTTAAAGGTGCTAGTGGACTCCAACTTTGATCTGTGTCTATTTAGGTTACAGGTCTCTCACTTCCTTGAATTGTCACTGCAATGGCCTTAGAGATGCCAGCCTCCCAGGTAGGACAAAGATAAACAAAATTAACTATTTAAAAAAAACCCTAAAAAACATGCTTAAAACATTAGCACTCATTGGTCTCAAAGGTGCTTTCTTTGTATCTCTCCTGTGTGATCCAGGGAACTGAGCAAAGGAAGCTCTGACTCTTTCCTGCCTTTCCCAGGGGACCAGGAGGGGGAGGAGCCTCAGCCAATAGAAGGAAGAGAAGCTTGGTTCAGTAGCTCTGCTGTGCAATTGAGACACCTTCGGAGGATCCAACGCCTTTGACTCGACATGTTTATGAACTGAATGTGAATAGATGAAGATTTGCATAACCCCAACAAGAATATCTGATGGAGCCTCCGTGTGAAACGGCCGGCTCCAGCTTGCGGCCCTGTGATCAATTTATGGAATTAGGGTTCAACTTTAATACAACTGACAGTCTCGGAAGAATGGCACTGGTGTTTGCCTCTAAAATTATGAAATGATTGCAGCGGAGATAATTGTATTATGAACTGCTGATTCTGTCATCTCCAGCTTTCACCGGGAGTTTATCGGGTCAAAGTACAAACTGTATGAACAAACATATTGTATTATTTTTAAAGTTTGTATTGCACTTGTTTGGAATTTTCATATTATAATTCTTTAAATTGATTATAAATTTGTTGCCAGTAATTTGAAGAAGAAGAAGATGATGATTTTGGATTTATATCCCGCCCTATACTCTTAGAGCGGTCACAATCTCCTCTACCTCCCCCCCCCACAACAAATACCTGTGAGGTAGGTGGGGCTGAGAGTGCTTTTACAGCAGCTGCCCTTTCAAGGACAGCTTCTATGAAAGCTATGGCTGACCCAAGGCCATCTCAGCAGGTGCAAGTGGAGGAGTGGGGAATCAAACTCGGTTCTCCCAGATAAGCGTCCGCGCACTTATCCACTACACCAAACGGGCTCTCAATTTGCAGCCGTGAACCTTAGGGCTTGTTGTGTGCAATTGAGAGAGCCTGGAAAAACAAGCTCTGCCTTCCCCCTTCCTCCCCAAGGGGGGAGCCCAATGGAGAAAATGGGGGTTCTGTTCTGTAGCTCCTATGCAATTGAGCAAGCCTTGTAGATCAAGCTGTTTATTGATTGATTGATTGATTTGATTGGATCTATATCCCACCCTCTCCGCCGAAGCAGGCTCAGGGTGGCTCACAGCATAAAATCCCAAAAGACAATTAAAATCAATAAGTATTAAAATTACACATTCAACAGTTAAAACAAAATATTCAATCGTTAAAACAGTTAAGAGCATAATATTTCTGTTCGGTGCTATTTCAGTGGCGACGCCACTTCTTCCAGTTCCCTGAAATCCAGGCACTGTGTCAGTTAAACGCCAGCTGTGATGCAGACGGAAGCAAGATATAAAGAGAAGGAAGGAGATGACGGCCAGTTGCTTGGGGGCCTAATAGGAGCCCTCTGGGGGCCTGATTCGGCCCCTGGGCTGCATGTTCGACACCCCTGAACTAAAGTTTCTGCAACTCATACACAGTGGTTATAATTACATTCATTCACATCCAGTGGTTAAGTTGTGTTGAGATATCCATAGGACCATTCCCTCCTACCCCCACCCCCAGCTTTTACGAGCAACTACCTCGTAGTTGGTTTTGATCTTTCAGGTAGGAAGATGATGCCATGTCACAATTTCATTTGATATTGTCAAGTGCTGCACAATCCCCGTCAACGATCACCTCTATGATGTCATCAAATAAGGTTTATCCATTAAAGGATGATGTTACAGTTCCAAGACTGAGTCTTGGTGAAACTGAGCCCCCAGGCTCAGGGCATACAGATATCCACTTAGGTCTCAGCCATTGCATGATCAAACGAAAAGCACCTTTTTTTCTCTACCAATGGAAAGTAGCCCTCCCCCCTTCCCCTCCCTTTACTGAGCTAGTTTGTGCAGGTTTCTCACAGAAGCTAAAGTAAGAATATCTGGGTAGTAGATAAAACCATTTGACTTTCACAAGCTGGCTGCGCCACATTCCCGGGGTAGAAGAGGTTACTTGTGCTAGTTACAGACTTAATAAAATAGATTAGCGAGTGAGCCATCTAATGTAGCAATGATACATTTGAATGAGGCCTAGACCAAAATAGATACACTCATGGAAAGAAATACATGGCAAGAATCATTCTCGACAGATATCTGTTTAACATCTTTTACCATTCCGATGTCTCAAAATGTTATCTAATAAGTTCAGTCACAACTCTTTAGCGTGGTTGATTCTGGAGCCCCTTTCGACTAGATATTCGTGTCTGTCCTGATCTATTGCTTTTAAAAGTGCTTCAGAACTCTTAGGTGAACATTTTGTGGTGTTATTATTAATTCTTTCATTCTGATTAACTCGGTGTTCTTCCCTCACGGCTCATTAATTGTTCTCTTTTACCATGGTCTTCCACCATTTTCCCTCGTTCTTTCCCTCTCCTCCCTTCATTCCTAATTTTGCCCATTATTAAAGTGTAAACCTGTAGCCAGGACCATTTGTTTTACTGTTCTTTATTGATTGCACAGTGCCTAGCAATTTAGGCATTCAATAAGTCCTATTATTACTATGATTGGCCTTTCTCTTTTATGCGGCTCTAGTGGCTTGGGACAACCTCACCCATTCATCAAAATGCACGCTACAAAAACAACACTATATTTTTAAAGGCCAGAACGAGAGACTACAGCCAAAGGGAAAAAAGGGCCCCACTTCCTTCTTCTTTACACTTCACAGTGCAATGCTTGTAAACATGATGTCATCTCCCCAGCTAAATCGCAGCTCATAAGGGCTGGGGAGAAGAAAAACATTCAATGTGCTGATGTCACCGTGTGCATTTCCATCCATCACTATATAGGGAGAGTGGTAGTTTTGTACACAGAGGTATGCTGATTTGGGGAAGGGCTGTGACTCCACAGTAGAGCATCTGGTTTGCATACGAAAGGTCCCAGGTTCAATACCCAGCAACTCCAGTTGAAAAGGATCAGGTATAAGTAGTAGTACCTCTTTCTTGGACCCCCCAGCAGGGGTCCTCAACCTTTTTGAGAATTCAGACCTTTGGAATTCTGACAGTGTGGCCATGTTCAGACGCACAGTATAATCAGATGGTGCTGCTGTTTCCTTCCAGATTTAAAGGGGCTGATCAGACAGCAACATCTGCCTCCCGGTATAACTCGTGGTAGCCCCCCTCGCAATCCTTCCCAGATTATTTTGTTACCTGCTCCTTTGTGGTGTTTTTTGAGTTGTCCAGTTTCACCTCGTAGTTTCCTCTGTCTGGATAGTTCTGCTGCAATATTAACCAACTTCTGGATGTCTGAAGGCTGTCCCAGAGCAAAAGGAGCCTCAGACATCTGGTTTACGAGCACCATTTTTTTTTACTACTTAGCGATATGTGCATAACTGCATAACCACATAATGTTTTACCTATGTGCATATGTGCATAATGTGTGCATGCACATAATGTGCGCATGCGCATAATAATTGAGGAAACAAAAAGAAAGAACTACATGGTGCCGTCGTGCGGACGGCAGAAGACGGTTTCACCACGGGGCGATTCGAATTGCAATACGGCAGTCTGATCGATAATATCTGGAACAAAGATATTCGGAACAGAACCGGGTCAGTTTAACATGGACTCAACACACTGTGTGAACAGGGTCTGTGTGTGGTAGGCACAGTCACAAGATGGCAGACTCAAGATGGCAGCTGCAGGAGGCAGAAGCAGCCCCCAAATGGCTGCCAAATCTTACCTCGCATTGAAGAGAGCATTTTTTAGAAAAAAATGGCAGAGCTAATCATGCTTCCACTTGCCAATCAGAAGGCTTGCTGGACAAAAGCTTCCTCAGGCCTTGCCCACTGCCTACAAAACACTTGGCGGGAGGGGGTGGGGGGGCAGGAAATGTGTCAGTGTGCACCATATTTGGTCCCAAAGTCCTGAAAAGCAGCTGCCAGTCTGAATTGGGGGCCCCCAGCCCTGGACAGCAGCTGCCAGGTCTGCCAAGTCCTACCTTGGCTATGGCCGGAGAGTCCTCTCTCGCATGCAGAGCACATGAAGTGTGATGCTGTCACCTGGAAGTGACATCATTGCACTGAGCGCACTGCGCGGGGATGCTCTAGCATTGAGGGTAAACACTCTATGGTGCCGTAGAGTTTTTGCCCCAAATGCTAGAGCATCCCCTCACAACGTGCCTGGTATGATGACATTTCTTCCAGGTGATGTCATCATGCCAGGCATGTCGTGTGATGATGGAGCTCTTTGGGGGCAGGGATCCCCCCCCCAGTGGCCTGCTATGTGTTGGGGGGTTCAGGGCCACAAACTAGGGGAGCCCCCACCCTCAGCGGGAGCTTGAAGGCCCTGATACTGATCAACGAACTGAGTCAGTACCTCTGTTCACATATTGCAGTGAATGCACGGACATCCTGCATGTATGTGAGTCATCTGATTGTAAGACAGTGCCAACATGTGTTCATTTTGTAACTGAAACCAGGGACCGGCGCCTGGATAAACGTGGGTCTTGCATCACACATTCAGCTTCATATCACCTAAGAATTGTGTGTACCCTGTACACAGCTTGTATGTACCCTCATTGCAACATGTGAACAGGCAACTGCATGCGTACACAGCCATAATATGGAGATAGGAAGACCATCTAGAAGGCTATTTGTCCAGAGCATCGAGCTCGAAGGAACCCTTGGGTTTAGCCATTTGTTAATCTTTGCAGCTTTTTTTTTTTTTTTGCATCATGTGCTAAATGTTCAATAAGGGCCACAGAAGCTGAAAGTGGGTCTAGCATAAGCAGAAATTTTGCTCTGTATCCAGTAGGGTTGCCAAGTCCAATTCAAGAAATATCTGGGGACTTTGGAGCTGGAGCCAGGAGACTTTGGGGGTGGAGCCAGGAGACATTATGGGTGGAGCCAAGATCAAGGCTGTGATGAGCATAATTGAACTCCAAAGGGAGTTCTGGCCATCACATTTAGAGGGATGGCACACCTTTTCAATTCCTTCCTTCCATAGGAAATAATGAAGAATAGGGGCACCTTCTTTTGGGGCTCATAGAATTGGACCCCCTGGTCCAATCTTTTTGAAACTTGGGGGGTATTTTGGGGAGAGGCACTAGATGCTATACTGAAAATTTGGTGCCTCTACCCCAAAAAACAGCCCCCCCCCAGAGCCCCAGATACCCGCAGATCAATTATCCATTAATTTCTAAGGGAATAAATCTCTATAGGGAATAACAGAGTTCCCAGCAGACATTTCCCACCCCTCCCCCCACTTTCTGATGACCCTGAAGCAGGGGGAGGGCCTCCAAACCGGGGATCCCCTGCCCCCACCTGGGGATTGGCAACCCTAGTATCCAGTCCTATAGCTACGGAACATAATCCACAAGGCCTTGGACCTGCGCAGTTCCCAATGAACTAAACACATTCCCAGTGAACTAAACATGACTCAGCATGGGTTCTGCAAGGGAAGATCTTGCCTCACTAACCTGTTACATTTCTTTGAGGGGGTGAACAAACATGTGGACAAAGGAGACCCGATAGATGTTGTTTACCTTGACTTCCAGAAAGCTTTTGATAAAGTTCCTCATCAAAGGCTCCTTAGAAAGCTTGAGAGTCATGGAGTAAAAGGACAGGTCCTCTTGTGGATCAAAAACTGGCTGAGTAATAGGAAGCAGAGAGTGAGTATAAATAGGCAGTCGCAGTGGAGGACGGTAAGCAGTGGGGTGCCTCAGGGCTCGGTACTGGGTCCCATGCTCTTTAACTTGTTCATAAATGATTTAGAGTTGGGAGTGAGCAGTGAAGTGGCCAAGTTTGCGGATGACACTAAATTGTTCAGGGTGGTGAGAACCAGAAAGGATTGTGAGGAACTCCAAAGGGATCTGTTGAGGCTGGGTGAGTGGGCGTCAACGTGGCAGATGCGGTTCAATGTGGCCAAGTGCAAAGTAATGCACATTGGGGCCAAGAATCCCAGCTACAAATACAAGTTGATGGGGTGTGAACTGGCAGAGACTGACCAAGAGAGAGATTTTGGGGTCGTGGTAGATAACTCACTGAAAATGTCAAGACAGTGTGCATTTGCAATAAAAAAGGCCAACGCCATGCTGGGAATTATTAGGAAGGAAATTGAAAACAAATCAGCCAGTATCATAATGCCCCTGTATAAATCGATGGTGCGGTCTCATTTGGAGTACTGTGTGCAGTTCTGGTCGCCGCACCTCAAAAAGGATATTATAGCATTGGAGAAAGTCCTGTGAGGAAAAGCCCCCTACTTTTCATACACATGGACATCATGATCACCAGTATGGTTGCCAGGGTGCCTGGAGATTTGACTCTCACACATCTGCTCTAAGAAGTGGACTTTGCTTACAGTTTCTAAGGCTTATGTGGATACTATAAGCCTTAGCTTTGCAGCAACATTCTACATCTCTGAAGGGTGTTAGCCAGAACTACAGACATGCTCCAGCTGCTCCTTGTGTGCCCAGTCTTGGCCACTGCAGTGGAAGAAGCCAGGCCACCATGTTTCCAGCCTGCCTCCATGGACCTAAGGCTAACAACAGCAGAATCCATCTTGCTTTCCTGATCCAAGCATACCCTGCCAGGCTAGACTCATTCCTTCTTAGTGGGAAAGTCACACGTACACACCCTGAGCCTGCAAGCAACCCATCCGTTTTATGAATGGATTAACAGCTCCACTGTTGATCCTAATTGCTCAGCAATACCAGAACAATAACTCTTGCCCAGGAAGAAGATAAGGAAGAGGAAAACCATCTCCTGTCTCAACCAAGTGTTTTGTCTAACCCGGGTGATACCTAGGCCAGTATTTGATTCCCTATTGTCACCTTTCCAGATAATCCCATTTAACCTTAAGTATCCAGCCATTTCCATTCTCACCCTAGTCTAATACCTTGGAGCCGCCCCAGGCAGCATTGCAGCTTGGAAATTTCCAGGTTCACCAGACTCAGGTGAAGTTCATTGGCCCAAACTGGCATCCAATTAGGTGTCAGCAAGGAGCTCCCCATTGGCTCTGCTAATGTCCAGCCTCCTTGGTCATCACAGAGCCTCCCCCTTGCTCCTCCCCAAGACCTCCCAGCCCCTAAGGGTCTAAGGGAGTCTATTTAACCTCTGACCCAACTCCACTCATGTGTGCATCTAACAGTATCCCAGTTCCACTGTCTAGATCCATCCCCAATTCTGGCCACAGTTTTGGGTCCATGTCCCCTGTCCTCTTATGTCACCATTGGAAACCTTCCCTGAAGACGACGATGGTAAATATGACCCTGTTTGTCTACCCATATATGTTACCCCTATCAATCTATCTGTATTTCCTTAGACCTGTGTGAATGTGTGAGTGTTTTGTATTTTTACCTTGTATGAAAGAACTATTATTCTAAATAAATTACAATTGGTTTTATTAAATTAGAGTCCATTTTATTGAGCATCACTCTCTGAACGGTTGAGCCTGGTATACATTGATAAAAAGATTCCTATTAAAGCCAGGTGTCCATTAAACTAATTCCCCAACCTCGTTTTGAGGGCATTTTGGCTTACAGTCCAGAGAAGGGCAACTAGAATGATTAAAGGGCTGGAGCACTTTCCCTATGAAGAAAGGTTGAAACGCTTGGGACTCTTTAGCTTGGAGAAACGTCGACTGCGGGGTGACATGATAGAGGTTTACAAGATAATGCATGGGATGGAGAAAGTAGAGAAAGAAGTACTTTTCTCCCTTTCTCACAATACAATTCGATGAAATTGCTGAGCAGACAGGTTAAAACGGATAAAAGGAAGTACTTCTTCACCCAAAGGGTGATTAACATGTGGAATTCACTGCCACAGGAGGTGGTGGCGGCCACAAGTATAGCCACCTTCAAGAAGGGTTTAGATAAAAATATGGAGCACAGGTCCATCAGTGGCTATTAGCCACAGTGTATGTGTGTATATAAAATTTTTTGCCACTGTGTGACACAGAATGTTGGACTTGATGGGCCGTTGGCCTGATCCAACATGGCTTCTCTTATGTTCTTAAGTACCCGCATTGCCTGAGCACAATTCTCAGGAAGGCAACGGATCTTGGAAGTTTTCCGATTTCCAGCACGAGAACTTAGATCAAGGAGGGACACAAATCTGCCTGGCTATTCTCCCCTTGCCCAACATTCTGCAGATGGCTTCTGAGAAACTGTAACGTTATTTTGGTAGCTCCCAGTCTGGGAGTTATCGAGGCATATAAAAGATGTTATCTGAGACGACAAAGCCATGCGGGCAGCTTTTCGCTACCCCAAGGTGTGGCAGAATGCCGATTTAAAAACCAGACTAAGCCATCCCCTTTCTTTTACTTTCCCATAACATAAATTGTTCCATCGGCTCCAAAAAGCTTACCAGTTTCCCTCATTATAAATGCTTACAGCGTCGTGCTTGACTTTGCACTTCTAAATACTCCTATTCAAATTGTGCCTGGTGTATTTCAACAACATGATCTTGTCAGCCATTAAAATGGCTCTGTCAACACAATTCACCTGTAGTGATGACCTTCTCGTTCCTTCATCTATTATGGAACTCATTGTGAAACAGCAACAGCAGAGGATGGCATCGAATGTCATCACTTATTTATCCATTGGGCTCAATTCATATAGCGGCCCCGTGGCGCAGAGTGGTAAAGCAGCGGCGCTGCAGTACTGTGGTCTGAACTCTCTGCTCATGGCCTGAGTTCGATTCCGGCAGAAGTTGGATTCAGGTAGCCGGCCCAAGGTTGACTCAGCCTTCCATCCTTCCGAGGTCAGTAAAATGAGCACCCAGTTTGCTGGGGGGAAAGTGTAGATGACCGGGGAAGGCAATGGCAAACCACCCCATAAAAAGTCTGCCGTGAAAACGTTGTGAAAGCAACGTCACCCCAGAGTCAGAAACGACTGGTGCTTGCACAGGGGACCTTTCCTTTCCTTTCAATTCATACAGCATTATGTGACCCTGGACATGAATGAATGCTAGGTAGAAAAATACTATTCATTGTTATGTATAGCATCTAATATAGCTAATGCACATCTATGAAGCCATTTTGTTCTTGTCCAAAACAAATATTTCCCGACATATGTTTGAAGTATATCATCTGTCTGTCTGTCTGTCTGTCTGTCTGTCTGTCTGTCTGTCTGTCTGTCTGTCTGTCTGTCTATCTATCTATCTATCTATCTATCTATCTATCTATCTATCTATCTATCTATCTATCTATCTATCTATCTATCTATCTATCTATCTATCATCTCTCTCTCTCTCTCTCTCTGTCTGTCTCTCTGTCTGTCTGTGCAAGCACCAGTCATTTCTGGCTCTGGGATGATGTCACATCACATTTTCATAGCAGACTTTTTTTACGGGGTGGTTTGCCATTGCCTTCCCCACTCATCTACACTTTACCCCCAGCAAGCGAGCTGGGTACTCATTTTACCAACCTTGGAAGAATGGATGAGTCAACCCTTAGCCAGCGACCTGAACCCACCTTCCACCAGAATCGAACTCAGGTCATGAGCAGAGCTTGGACTGCAGTACTGCAGCTTACTGCTCTGCTCCATGGGGCACCTTATCAGTTATCCTTATCAACGATGTATGCAAACCAAAATACTAGAACCCCCCTGTTAACAAATCAAGATTACTGGAATTCATAACATCTTGATTTATTTAAACCTAAGAATTCATGGTAGGAAGGCATAAAGGGCTGTTGCAGGAATTTTGTTCATTGTATCAAAATCTCTGGAGTTTTGCTCAGAATTCTTTACACGCTGCCCAACCATCTGTTCCAAATTCTCATTTTAAGTGGAATTCTCCAGTAAACTAGCAGACTCAGGACGAATCCTTCCCCACATGTGAGCTTTTTCAGTGGTTGTATGAAATCTCTTAGGTGGGGAAGGAGTCTTGGAATAGTCCAATCTCATCAGATCTCAGAAGCTAAGCAAGAATTGGTACTTGAATGTTGGACCGCCAGGAGACATTATGCCAAGGAAGACAATGATAGACCACCAAAGCTTCTCACTTGCCTTGAAAGCAGGGCCAGATTGGGGGGGGGGGGGGCAGAGGGGGGCAGACACCCTGGGTGCCAGAGCAAGGGGGGCACCACCAGCAACCCTTTTCACTCCAAAAATAGGTAGATCTTCATGGCAGAAGGGTAGTGAGGGACACTGTTTTTTTTTAACTTTGCCCCTCTCCAAAAATAGGTACATCTGGCCCTGCTTGAAAGCCCCTTGCTGGGGTCATTGATAGTAACTTGTAACATGATCGCCCTTATCTGATTTTTCAGCGAGCAGTCTGTGAACAGCTCGAGCCTGTTCTGCAGGTTGCGTCCCATGTATCTGGACAACACGGTACAATCTCCAGCATTTTGCACATGTACATTGTCACACAGCCTCAACAGGAGTCCCAGTCCCTCCCCTCCCCCAAGCTGTTGTATCAAGGGGCAGCCCATCAGTTAATACATAGAGAGAGCAAAGTATACGCAAATTACGCAAATGGAGGAAAAGAGAATGAGAGCAAAGTATACAAAGGACAGTCATTTAGATTCCCTTGTCCCAAGTTATGTAGGGATTTAAAGCAGGGGTCCCCAACCCCCAGGCCGTGGACCGGTACCAATCTGTGGCTGTTAGCGACCCGTCTGTGAGTTCTACAATTATTTCATTATTATATTACAATGTAAGAAGATGATGGTATTGGATGTATATCCTGCCCTCCACTCCAAATGTCAGAGTGGTTTACAATCTCCTTTACCTTCCTCCCCTACAACAGACACCCTTTAAGATAGGTGGGGCTGAGAGAGCTCTCCCAGAAGCTGCCCTTTCAAGGACAACTCTTCAAGAGCTATGACTGACCCAAGGCCATTCCAGCAGCTGCAAGTCGGGAATCACACCCAGTTCTCCCAGATGAGAGTCAACACACTTAACCAAACGAATAGAAATAAAGTTCACTGCTTTAACATCCCAAAACCATTGTGCCCCCCACCACCCTCGTCTGTGGAAAAAGTGTCTTCCACAAAACCGGTCCCCTGGTGCCAGAAAAGGTTGGGGACTTGCTGCTTTAAAGGACAAAAACAACACCTGAATTGGTCTCAGGAGCAAATCGTTCGCCAGTGTTAACTGCTATACAATTGGAGATATATAATGCTCTCAATATCTGGCTCCAACCGGTAGTCCAGCTGCAGCATTCTGGGGTCCTAAGGAGAGCACTATGCAGCCAAAGGAGAACAGCCTGCAATAGTTCAGATGAGATGTAACTAAAGCATGGATTTCAGTGGCTACATCTGCTGACTCAGGAATAGACACAGTTGACGTACCAGCCAGAGCTGGGCAAATGCATTCCAAGCCACAGAATCTTAAGAGTCCCTTGGACTGCAAGAAGATCAAATCAGTCAGTCCTAAGGGAAATCAACCCTGACTGTTCCCTGGAAGGTCAGATGCTGAGCTGAAGCTCAAATACTTTGAGATGGGAGCACTCACTGGAGAAGACCCTGATGCTGGGAAAGATCAGAAGGATAAAGAAGAGGATGGCAAAAGATGAGATGGCTGGACAGCGTTACTGATGGAACTACACAAATGAGAAGAGAGCACTCACTGGAGAAAAACCTGATGCTTGGCAAAGACAGAAGGCAAAAGTAGAAGGGGACGGCAAAAGATGAGATGGCTGGACAGCGTTACTGATGTAACAAACATGAATTAGAGCAGACTTCGGAGGATGGTAGAAGGACAGGAGGGCCTGGCCGTGACTTTGTCCATGGGGTCGCAAAGAGTCGGGCTCAAACTGTGCGACTGAACAACAACAAAATAACCCCATCCAAGATAGGAAAGCTCTGAAGTCCCTGCTGTACCTTCTACTCAACCAGAGAACCTCTTCTTTGTCAGGGATTTTCACAAATTGTGTTAGCCTCCAAGGTTCTACTGGCGTCTTGCTCTGTTCTACTGCTGCAGCCAGATTAACATGGCTACCCATCTTGATTTTTGTCAGGATTAAGCTTCAGTAGATGTCATACCATTGCTTGGGGAAGGTCTCACACATCCATACAGTAGTCTTGTTCCTGCCTCATAAGTACTTGTACCATCAGGGCTTTGTGATTGAATGAGGACAAGGGTAGGTGTGATAGCTAGAGTTTGCAGGCTCCAAAATATCAGCTGCCAAGGGTCAGGTGAGACAGGGTGATTCAATCCAAGGCCAGGTTTCCAGAAGTCAGGTAAGGCAGAATTAGTCAGGGCGCCTGGGCGGGGAGGGCGGGATACAAATAAATATATCTATTATTATTATTATTATTATTATTATTATTATTATTATTATTATTATTATTATTATTATTATTATTATTATTATTATTATTATTATTATTATTATTATTATTATTATTATTATAGTAACTGTGTAATTTGGATAGTGACAGCCCAAAAAAAACAGCTATGCAAAATACATCCAAATGAGGTGGAATCTCTCCCAGTGAGTCTAAAAAAAAAAAAAAAACCTTCAGGGAGTGCTTAAGTGGAGGAACATTAAAAATATAACCCACCCAACCCCCCCCCCCCAACTAGAGTGGTACAGTCCATCTCCATGCCTCTCCCACTTCATTTTGCTGCAGGTATAGACAAGGCTCTGGTCCTGTCCATTTCAGCTCTCCCTCACATTATGAAACTGAATCTGTTTAAGCATTAGTAAAATGTCAAAGGAAAAAAAAAACATGACACTGCTAGGGCTAGCCAGCTCTTGGTTGGGAAATACCTGGAGACTTGTGGGGAAGGGAGTGTGAGAAGGCTGGGGTTTGGGAAAGGGAGGGGATTTCAGTGGAGTATAAGGCCATAGAGTCCACCTTCCAAAGTGGACATTTCTCTCCAGGGGAATTGATCTCTGTCACTTGGAGAGCGGTTGCAATTCCAGGAGATGACCAGCCATCACCTGGAGGTTACCTCTGGAAGAAGAAATTCTAGTGAGCCTACTGCAGCATGCTACCTTCTTCCTTTGGACTTGTCGTTATTGTTTATACTTGGGGTTTAATATTATATTTATTGCCCTACTAGGAATAAGGCCCATTGTGAAGGAAAATGCAATGGGCTCAAGAAAGTGGCTCTGGGTAAGTGCCCCCTTGCTGTCTTCCCACCCATCCAAGGTGGCCATTTTCTTTAGGGGAATTGATCGGTCTTCAGCTTTCCATTCCTCCCCTGTCCCTGCAGCCTCTACTTAGGAAAAAGTATAGTCTTTCTCCACCTGCTTTTGCCTGGGGACAAAAGCAGTGTACATAATTATCTCCCCTTTGGATCTGCACAACTCTGTGAGGTAGGTTAGGCTGAAAGTCTGTGATTGGTCCAAAATCACAGTGTGGACCAAGACAGGAGGCGAGTGACCTCATCAGGGTATAATGACACAGAGTCAATCCTGGAAAGCAGCCATTTTTTCCAGGGGAAGTGATCTCTGTCATCTAGAGAGCAGTTGTAAATCTGAGCAATCTCCACCCCTCACCTGGACATTGACAACAATGGTTCCACATGAGAAAATGGCTTGTTGGCTACTGCTTAACAGTAGCAAGCAGCCGGACCTAGGGTAGCCAACCTCCAGGTGGGGCCTGACAATCTCCTGGTATGACAACTGCATTCCAGACAGCAGATCTCTCTCCCTGGAGAAAATAATTGCTTTGGAGGGTGGAGATTATGGCATAATATTCAGCTGAGGCCTCTTCCTCCATGAAGTCTGGCTTCTGTAAACTCTGCCACAATATCTCCAGGAATTTCCCACCAACCTGCAACTGGCAGCCCTAGTCCAGAACTGGTCCCAGTGAATTATCCTGTAAAGGCCAAAATAGGCCTGAAAAGGGCCTCTTCCCCAGACCTTTTACAAACAGAACCAAGCTTGGTGCTTTTTACTGAGAGAACCAAGGAAGGGTTGACTAGCAGTTCCCCAGTAACCCAGTCCTCATCTGACCTGGAACCAACAGTGGGCAGGGAAACGAGCAGAGTCAGCCAATGCCATGGAAGAGCACTTGAGTGATGTTTGAAGGGCCAATAGTTGATGCAGCATACATTACAGCCAATGGGAGAGCTGGATTGGATCAATTCCATAGGCATGTATGTAGTGTGTGTGTGTGTGTGTTGTGTATGGTGAGAGTTTATTTATGTGTATTTTATTACTTATAAAGAGTTTATAAATTACATTTTATAAACAAATAGTTTATTTATGGACTTTATTTGAATAAGAATATTATCGTTACATATTTGAGTTTTTTTATATTTTCATAGATTTTTTTTCTCTTCATTTTGGGTTTGGATACCCTTTGGGTTGATACCACCTGGAGGCTGGTAACCCTACTCAGTGCTCAAAAAGTAACCGTGCAGCAGAATAGGCATCCCTTTAAAAATAAAAGGAGTACAGGCACAAAACATCGTACATGGACAAAATGTCCTCCTGCTGCTCACGCAGCTGGTAATGATGGCTTTGGTTTCCAGTTGGACACTCACTTCAGACTGTTCAAATTCCCCAGCTGAGTGAAGGGGCTATTTTATTATGATTATTTCAGCTCAGCTGCCTCTGCAGCAGTAATTAACCATGCAGCGGTTAAATGGTTGCACCACTGCTATTTACGCTATCATTACGCACCCCATCAGAAAGAGGGAGACTTTGTGAGAGCCACTTAATTAATGCATGGCAGGACAATGCCTGCCCTCTTACCCAGCCCACCACTAGCTGTGCGGAATCCGGAGTGTGAGTGTTAAGTTAGTTGTGTGCTCGCCACAAGAGTTTAAAGGACTGTGATCCTACTACCCGGCAATTAAGTTCTGGTTTTTCACACAGGATATATAATGCCAGGTTTTCTCTGAAGGTCTGTTTTGGGATCAGTAGTAATATTCCAAAACGTTAGAAGGGCTGGGCTGAGATGCAGGAGAGAACCCGAAAACAAAGCACCCCCAGATTTGCCAATAATTTCTTTAATGCACATTTGCAAAGGTGTAGGATAAAAGCAGCTTGCATTCACCACATGAGAACCTGCACACTGTGCTCAATGTTGTGTCCCAAAGGAAGGCAGGCTTCATCAAGGGTTGCCAAGTCCAAATTTAAGAAATATCGGGGGCTTTGGGGTGGAGCCAGGAGACTTTGGGGTGGGGCCAGAAGACATTGGGGTGAAGCCAAGATCAAGACTGTGACAAGCATAACTGAACTCCAAAGGGAGTTCTGGCCATCACATTAAAGGGACAGCACACCTTTTCAATGCCTTCCTTCCATAGGAAATAATGAAGGATAGGGCATCTTCTTTTGGGGCTCATAGAATAGACCCCCTGGTCCAATCTTTTTGAAACTTGGAGGGGGGGGTATTTTGGGGAGAGGCTCTAGATGCTATACTGAAAATTTGGTGCCTCTACCTCAAATAACAGCCCCCCCCCCGAGCCCCAGATACCCGCAGATCAATTCTCCATTATTTTCTATGGGAATAAATCTCCCTAGGGGAATAAAAGAGTTCCCAGCAGACATTTCGCTCCCCTCCCCCTGCTTTCTGATGACCCTGAAGAGGGGGGAGGGCCTCCAAACTGGGGGATCCCCCTGCCCCCATCTGGGGATTGGCAACCCTAACTTCATCTGGGAAGTGCTCATTTTTTCCCCAAGAACCTGGTGAGCCAACAGTCATCCAAATGTCAACTTGCATAAATGATGACTATGTTTCAGAGCAGGTCTGGAGTCATTGGGTTAGAGAAACCTTTCTTCTGTTTGCTAGTCAAATAGGCAGTCTCCCAATTAGTCAGGGGGATTAGTTTTAAGGAGACAGAGCAAGGGGGCAGGGTAATGTTTATGGGGATTTTTCCTTCAAGAGAACTCTCAAAATAAACCAGGCAGATATTCAATCAGTAATGTTTTTTTTTTAATTAAAAGAAATAGAAATGAGCAAAACACATGCACAAACATTTAAAACATGCATACTTGCTCAGAAGAAATTAGGGAGGATAGAGAGAAATGAATTTTAGGAAGACTATACAATTACCAGTCTCAAAGAGGAAGGTCCACAGAGGCAGCAGTGAAACTACCAGCATTTTCCAGAGGAAAAGGAGAAGGCCCACAGTCAAGTAGCGGTACAAGGTATGGTGCTGCGAATACACACACACCGCACTGGTGTCTAGGTACTCAAGATATTGAGCAAACTGCTACCTAGGATTGTCTGACATGCTTGTCCCAAAACCAATATCTTAATGGGTTTTTTTAGAGGTGAACAATGATTTGGAAGAGGCTTGATGAGTTTATCTGAAGTGGATACTAGATGTAAATACTTTTCAATGACCCACTAAGTACTGGGTGGGAAAAGCTACCAGGTTTGGTAAACAGTGCTAAGTGTTACCTAATTAAGGGCAAATGGGGTAAGGGGGAAAGTCAGGTTACCCAGTGGTGAGATCAGTCAGTAGTTTCTTGGGAGACCTATTTTTCTGAAATTATGCACCTCTCTGGGGTGTAGAGTCATTAGTCAGTGCTCTGACTCACCTTCCAGAAATATTTCCCCAGGCTTATTACTGACTGAAATCTATTTTGTGTCCTTTTGGGCCAGACGGTGCCTTCCCTTTATGAGTTTTGGAGATGATATTATATGAAGGGTGTTACTGGATCTTTCTCTCTTTCTGTGCTAAACTGCCCCTCTGTAGGAGAAGGGGTCTGACTGCAGTGCTTATTGTTTTCCCAAAGCAAACTATAAACACGCTGCTCATATTGAAACTTCCTGGCAGGGGGGAAATTAACTGCATGTCTTCTTTGGAAATGAACCTTTGATGCAGGGGGATAGAGTCAAGGACATTCCTGTTTGTCCCAAAGCAAGGATGTACCTGCACACAGGAGCAGACAATGTCTGTGGACCTCTAGGAAGAACTTGTGAATATGGATACTAACCTTCACAGTAGGATCTGGGAATCCCCTAGAATTACAATTCCGTTCCCAATTCTCATGGAGATTTTCCAACAGGGATCCAGCAACCAGGGCCGGCGCGTAGGAGTAGGCGGGGTAGGCACCCACTTACTTCCAAGCCTCTGAAGAGCATAGTGTTTATAGCGGTGCCCAGACCGCTTTTGGATTAAAAGCAGCCAAGCAACGCCTTCACGGGAAGGTGCCGCTTGGCCTCCTTCAACCCGAAAGCGGCCGGGCACCACACTTTTCGAAGGCTTCCAAAGAAGCCTCTGAAGAGCGTGTCTGCAGGGGAGGAAAGCGGTGGTGCAGCAGCACTCTTGCACACCACCGGTCGCTCTCTCATCCCCCTCATGATGATGTCATTTCTAGTGACGTCATTGTGGCATGCACAGATGCAAAAAAGGGAGCTTGCAATGGGGGGGGTGCAGCGCAGGGGTCTGCCTCAAGTGGCAGAACCCCTAGTGTTGGCCCTGCAGCAATCCTACCCCTCCATTCCCTGCTGGTAGCCAGAAAGTGCCTGGCAACCCTACTTGAGGCTGAGGTTCCATAATCACTGTGGAGACCCCCCCACACACCGCACTGTCCAAAGGAGAGACAAAAGTCCTCCCCCACCTGCCTAATTAGCTAGCTGTGAGAAGCTTGCCCAGCTGTACAGGGCTCTGCATCCCCGCATGCATGGTCGGAGCGGGAGTAGCAGAGTGAGGGAGATGACTTGCCCGACACAGGGCTTCAGGGAAAGAAAATCAGGCAGACACGTGCAACTAGTGCCAAAAGGTGTATTAACATATATACACAACAAGTGCTCTCTTGTGCAGTCTATACAATATCACCTCCACGGACAAAGTGCTTCGCCTAACCACCATCTCACAGGGAGAGACCTGTGTGATGCACACACAGATCATATATAGTCCAAGCAGCCAATCCTGGCCATGCTGACTCAGCAGATTGCATCACTTGGCTTCTGCCGGCTCAAGCCGGTCTGCTGATCAGGTCACTGTGACCTAGCCTGGCAGCTAGATCACCAGCTGTCATACTGTGGCTGTCAGACTGGGGTTTATGTAGATTCTTGCTCCAACACACCTCCTAATCTATTTAAACCCAGTGCACCAAAACACTTTACACAGTTTACATACATGTCCACCAGCAACATTACAGTTCATATTTACGTAGCTCGGAACCCTTTCCGGAATTCGTTCAGGAACTCATCATGATTGTAAAACACATCATCGTGTTCCTGTTCAGCCAGCTCTTTCAGACGCTTGGCTTCAGCCTCCTTCTCCCTTGCCTCGCACTCTGCCACCCAGGCTTTCCTTTCTTAGCCTTTTCTTTTAACATTTCCTCAAATCCGGGGTGGGTCTGGATTGACAGTCAGAGTGACATAGGGACACTTGTACCTAGCGGGACGTTGGCCTTTGGTGGGACCTGGCAGACACCCGTGGCCCTGTGCTTGGACCAGCTTTGTCTTCTTCGGGTTGCTCTGTTCCCACCTCCTGGGCTGGTTGCTCTGCCCCTGTAATTGGGTGTTGAACCTCCTGACTCTCACACTTTACCTCCAGTTCCTGCATTTGAGGCTCTGCCTCCTGACTCTGCTCGTCAGGCTCTGTGCCAGCATTCGGCTCACCTTCTCCAGCCCCACTGGGTGCCACCTCCTGGGCTGGAGTTTCTGGGCTGCGCTCCAACATCGTTATCGCTACTTGGCAGCAGGACAAATTGTTTCTGCAAGGAGTGCAACCTTGGCCAGCTGCTTTCTTCATTGAACTGGGCACTCTTACTAAGTGTTATCTTGCTTTTGCTTCTGCAGAAACGATAACACCTGGCCCTTGGCTTGTAGCCCAGAAAAATTAGGCTCTCTGCCCGGACATCCCCCTCCCCGCTACTCGTGGAGTGGATGCAACCCGAGCCCGTGACCCAAAGACTTTTAAAGAACTCAAATCTGGGGTCTTGTTCAACAGTAACCTGTAAGGCACATTTTTCACAGTATTACACCAAACCCTATTTTGCAAAAAAAACAGCTGCATGTATGGTTTCTGCCCAATAGGTCATTGGCAGTTGTGCATCCTCTAACATGCAATACATCACATTCTGCAATACAGCCCCCATGCCCATTTTCTCGGGGCGTTGCCGGGTTCGTCAGACGGTGGGCGATGCCCTTGTTCTCCAGCCAACGTTTTCATCTGGTTAGATAAGAATTCCCCCCCTCTGTCGGTTTGTACAGCCAGGAGATTAACCCCTAATTGTCTCTCCACTGCTTTGACCCCACTTGGTGAATGTCTTATACACCTCAGACTTATGCACCATGGTGAAAACCCACGCGTACCTCGTGTGGTCGTCGGTGGCACAAGCAGTATCTCCTCCCCGACAGACTCTTTGGCAATGGGCCAATAACGTCTAAATGGACTAGTTCCAGGGCTCGTGTGCTTTCCCTTGAGCTTTCTTTAGCAACAGCACACGCCTGCTTTTGGTCTTCTTGCAGACCTGGCAATCCAAGTAACATTTGCAAGGATTTACTTTCAAACTAGGCACAAGCTCCAGGGTTTTCTTTAACGCCCTAAATCCGCAGTGCCCAAGTCTCCTATGGAGCAAATGTATACAATTATTGTGCACAGGCTCATTCGACACCTGAGCCACCTGGGCACAATCACTCTGGACCACATACAGTTTACCTTCCCTCTTTCCTGTCACAAGCAACTTTCCCCCACCTCCCAGGATTTTGCAGCAGGTTTTCTCAATCTCACCTGGTATCCCTGGTCAAACAGTGTGCTAACACTCAACAGGTTAGACTGCAGTGAGGGTACATACAACACATTTTGCAACATACATTTCAGTGCAGGAAACTCCACATTGCCTGAGCAAACAGAATTGGCAGTGGTCCCATCAGCCAATCTCACATACTTATGCTCAGGACTGTCAATGTTTTTCAACAACTCCTTCTCGCAGCAGAGATGGCTCGTTGCCCCGGAGTCTAAAATCCAAGCAGACCCTGTGCTCTCTACTGCAGACGTGACCAGCCGGGTTGCTTCCTCACACGGGCTGGCGGTCCTCCGCTCTCGCCGCACACGCCCCCGCCTCTTCTCCCTCTCAGGGCAAGCTCGGAGCAGGTGCTGCGACGACCCGCATCCATAGCAGCGACGGACTGCAAACGCAGTCGCTCCACTTCCTCC
Source organism: Heteronotia binoei (assembly GCF_032191835.1). Classification (NCBI taxonomy): domain Eukaryota; kingdom Metazoa; phylum Chordata; class Lepidosauria; order Squamata; family Gekkonidae; genus Heteronotia; species Heteronotia binoei. Next base: position 126,439,422 of record NC_083229.1, read on the forward strand.
ACCTTCGGACGCCTGCCAGCAGCAAAAGCTGGCTCGTTCTTGGCTGTCTTCCCGGACACACCGATAACAGCACGCTGCCTGGCCGACACCCCCGGACAGCTCACGGCCGCAATTCTCTCTTGGAAGTCAAGCAGGTGGGCACAGACGTATTCCATGGTCAGGGTCGCTACGTTCCACCGTCTCCAGAGAAGTTATCAGGGGAGTGTACTCAGGTGGCAACGACGACAGCAAAATGTACACTCTGTCGTCTGGAGCTACAGTCTTGCCTCTTGCCTCCAGCTCAACGAAACAGTCCGTTAGCCGTTTGATGTGATCTTTCACACACCCTCCAGCCGGCATAACGGTGCGGAACATCCTCCTTGTCAAGGCCATGAGGGAACCAGCAGTGGTGCTAACATGCACCGCACTCAACGCGTCCCAGGCAGCCTTGGGAGTGTCCTTCCCTCGCACATAAACCAGCTGGTCATCTCCTATAGACAGCACTATGTTGGCCAGTGCCTTATCCGATAACACAGTCTCGGCAGGAGATAAGTCAGCAGGGGGGTTACTCACGAACAGCCATTGCCCTTCACGCTTGAGGTAGTGTTGCATTCTCAGGCTCCACACCGCGTAGTTGGCTGAGGTGAGCTTCTCAACGGCTACTCCAAGCTGTTGCTGAGCCATCGTGCCGACTCCTCCTCACGGCTGGCTGCCGACGTCCCTCTGGCTCTCAAACAGAGAACGGTGGTGCTTCTGTGTCCCTTCACCGGCGTTCCTCGCCTCCGGCTCTTTCCAACCTCACAGTCAGCTCAACTCTCAACTCTCTCCTCCGCGCAGCGGAACCGCCCTGGGCCCATAACCCTGTCGGAGCGGGAGTAGCAGAGTGAGGGAGATGACTTGCCCGACACAGGGCTTCAGGAAAGAAAATCAGGCAGACACGTGCAACTAGTGCCAAAAGGTGTATTAACATATATACACAACAAGTGCTCTCTTGTGCAGTCTATACAATATCACCTCCAACGGACAAAGTGCTTCGCCTAACACCATCTCACAGGGAGAGACCTGTGTGATGCACACACAGATCATATATAGTCCAAGCAGCCAATCCTGGCCATGCTGACTCAGCAGATTGCATCACTTGGCTTCTGCCGGCTCAAGCCGGTCTGCTGATCAGGTCACTGTGACCTAGCCTGGCAGCTAGATCACCAGCTGTCATACTGTGGCTGTCAGACTGGGTTTATGTAGATTCTTGCTCCAACAGGAAGGGCTTGCTTGCTTGATTTGTTGGGAACTCCTCCCTGCATGGCTGAGGGATTTCAGGGCTGAAGACGAATGGTATCCCCCGAGGCTTTTTTTGTAGCAGGAGCGCCTTTGCATATAGGCCACGCCCTCTAGATATAGCCAATCTTCCTGGAGCGTACAAGGCTTTCAGTACAGGGCCTACTGTAAACTCCAGGAGGATTGGCTACATCAGGGGTGTGTGGCCTAATATGCAAAGGAGTTCCTGCTACAAAAAAAAGCCCTGGTGTTCCCCAACCAGTACCAGGCCCAGGGCAGGTGACCCGGATTCCCCTGGCCTGATCGTGTTTCTGTCTCTGCATGCATGAAGGAGGAGAAGCGCAGGGGAATGTGGGGCGATGCTTACAGTGCCAGCTTCAGATCAGGAAACACCTTGAAAACTTGGGGGTGGAGAATGAGGGGTAGGGGAGAGGAGGGACTACGGTGAGGCATAACGCCACAGAGTCCACCTTCCAAAGTGGTTGTTTCCTCCCGGTGAACAGATCTCTGTCACCTGGAGATCAGCTGTAATCCCAGGAGACGTCCACCCACCCACCCGGAGACTGGCAACCCTAGTGGTGCTGCTGTTTCCCTATCCTACGTAAAGTATGTGTGCCACCACCACCTCCTTTACGCCACAGAGAAAGAAGGAGAGAAGCTGCTGCAGTAGCTTTAAAGAGAAGTATAAGAAAGTCATGACAGCAGTGCTGGAGGAAAGGTGGGGAGCTGCTTCCAGTGGCATGAACAGTGACTCCCGAGAGACCTTCTGCTCGTCCCTGATGAGAGTATCACAGCCAGATTGAGGAATGCACTGTTACCTGTGAGCCAATAAACGCTTACATGCTTTAAGTGATGGTGACAAAGAGATGGGGCGAACAAGTTGGGGCTTCCCTCCTTGTTTATAAGTAAGCCCCTCTACTCACCATATCCAAGTGGCTGCTTTTAACAGATATGCACCCAGGACGTCTGGCACCTGAGGTGAGGCCCCGCCCCGCTGCCTGCACCTTTCCTCCCTCACCCCGGAAAATTCCGGAAGTGACAGCAACTGGGCTGAGCAACGGTGGCTGGGCAGTGCATGCGTTCTGAGGCACGGGTGCCATGCTGCCACACTCGCCCATTTCCCTCACCAAGGAGGTGAGGGTGAGCAGGAAGACCCAACTCGGCACCCCCCCCCCCTGGGCTGCACCCTAGGCAGATGCCTAGGGCTGCCTAACGGATGGGCTGGCTCTGTAGGCATCTATTTCTGAATTATGTTAGTTTTATTCACTTCGTTCTTTTCCCTGGGGCCCAGCAGTCTGGTTGAAAGAATTCAGAATGTGAGAAATTACACTGAAGAATTATATACCAGCATGGGATTGGATTGATTTCCAATCAATGGCTATTCATACAGCAGAAAGGAAACGTATTGAGTCTCTTCTTTCCACAGTGTCTATCAATCACTGCTAGTTCAGGGAGGGGGTTCCTGATTTTGTTCTTATAACCCATCTCCCTATGATTGTGCTCTTTGTATTTAAAAAGAAAATCCAACAAAGGTAATTGAAAGCAAAGAGAGAATTGGACTGCTCTGTTGACATGCGGCTTGTTCTACTTACAGGGGTGTCAAACATGTGGCCTGGGGGCCGAATCAGGTCCCTGGGAGGCTTCTATCAGGCCCTTGAGCAACTGGCTGTCATTTGCTTCCTTCTCCCTTTCTCTTGTTTCCTTCTGCATCACATCTTGCTTTGCCAGGCATGCTCAATTGCACAGGAACGACAGAGGAAAACCTTGATTTTCTACATTTGCTGAGGCTCCTCCCTTGGAGAGGAAGGGGGGGGGAGGAATAGCTTGTTTTGCCAGGCTCTCTCAATCACACAGCAGAGCTACTGAGCCAAACCTGTCTTCCTTCTAGATAGATCCCAGTAGGCAGCCGTGTTGATCTAAAGCAGTAGACAAGTGCACCTTTAAGACCAACTAAGTTTTATTTAGTATGTAAACTTTCGTATGCTCTTAAGCAGACTTCATCAGACAAATGGGAATGGAAGCAGCAATTCTTAATATAAGTGGGCAGTGTATAATCATGGGAATGTTTTTAGCAGATTAAAATAATCACAAATAGGGATCTGTGTTTGTTAGTGTTAAGACAAAACAGGGCTGAAAAAACACTGGAGGGTGATAAAAGCAGACTGCTGTTGTAGGTGCGAAGTGCCATAAATCTAGGTAACATTCAGGCTTTGTTAGTTGAAAAAGAGGACATGGTTTCTCAAGAGATTATAACATCTATTATAGTTTGCCATTAGAAAAAAAAGGAAGACATTAAAATACAGTGGAGGATGGGTTGGTATACATAATAAGACAAACAGCTGTCTTCCTTCTGTTAGCTGAGGCTTCTCCCTCTTCTGGTCCTCTGGGGAAGGAAGGAAAGAGCCAGAGCTTCATTTGCCCAGTTCCTTGGATCCCATGGGAGAAATACAAAGAAAGCACCTTTAAGACCAATAAGTGCTAATGTTTTAAGCATGTTTTAAGGCTTTTTTTAAAAAAAATAATAATTGTGTTTGTCTGTGTCCCTTATAAAGTTTATATCTCTGCTACCTAATCTTAAATGGATACACACATGGCCTGGCCCGACCCAACATGGCCCGGCCCAACAAGGTCTAATTTATGTCAGATTCGGCCCTCATAACAAACGAGTTTGACACCCCTGTTCTACTACTTGGGGATGTTCTGCTGAGTGCTGACTATCTTCTTTGGGATGCAAATTCCCAACGGAACAGTCACAAGTAGTGTACATCGGGAGCTGCCTTTGAGGGGTGGCCACCAAGTAGTATGTCACCCTGTTTGAGAAGAGATCCCCTGCACTGAACTCGGCCACGGAACTCCTGGGGGCCCTGCGACATCACTTTGAAGACCCCTTGCAGGAGACCAATGCCATAGCGGCCCTGCAAGACCTGAAGCAAGGTGCCGGATCAGTGCGGGACTACCTCAACGAATTCAGGGCGCTGAATTCCAAGGTCCATAGATGGGACGACAGGGCCCAAATCCAACAGTTCAAAAGGGGCCTAAACTCCCACATCTACGGGGAAGCTCTAAAGTTGGGGGAACCATGGGACTTGGTTGGTGGACCCAACTAGCTTGCGAAATAGAAAACTACAAGATGATTGCCCTACACAATAAGCAGCAAGGGGGGGCTGCGAAAGAAGCCCAGGAGAATACACCCAGGCCCAGTTTGCCAAGAGAGCCACAGATCAGCTCTCCTGTGAGGAGCGTGACCATAGAGCTAAAGCCAAACTGTGCTTCAAATGTGGGGTGGGGGAGAATCACATTGCCAGCGAGTGTCCTAGCAGATCAAGGAGCTGAGGACCTCCATGCCCCTAAAGCCAGAGGTGAAGAAGAAGACTGGAGGCTTGGGTGCCCCAGCAGCCAAGGCCAAGTCAGCGGTGTTGCAGTTCCTGGAGCTGATCCCAGAGGAATCTGAGGAGGAGGACGAAGGGGCCCAACTGCCGGAAAATGACCACAACCTGCTGTGAGGAACGCGCAACAGCAAGTCCAAATCACAGCCATGCCATTATGGGTGAGATTATCCGGGACTTTGTACTATGTGCCCATAACTCTAGTAAACCCAGTCATGAAGCGGTTTTCCTGCATCAGAGCCCTACTGGACTCGGGATGCTCTAAAGTTTTACTATTCCCTAGTCTGGTGGAAGCATTAGGGCTAAAGACTGTACCCCTTCAAGAATCCTATGTGTTCGAATAAATGGACGGGAGCCCAATGAAGGGGAAACCATGTAGTACGGGGACGGAAGTATGCGCCCTGGGGGTAGGGGAACATTGGGAGCCCCGCACCTTTATCATCGCTCCGGCTGCCAAATTCCAAGCTGTCCTCAGCCTGGAATGGCTAGCCGATCACGACCCCCTTGTCCAATGGAGCGTGCGTGCGATTTACTTCCTGGATCCGGTGTGCAAGAGTCACTGGTGGAATAAGAAGTGGGGCCCACACACCCCTTCCCAGCTGGAAAAAACTTTGTGTCACCAAGGTTGAAGTACCCAGTGTACTCCCCGAATACCAAAATTTGCAAAAGGTGTTTGATGCCCAGGAGGCAGACGAGCTACCCCCACACAGACCCACTGACTGCGCCATTGAATTAGTGGAGGGGGGGCCATTGTCCAAAGCTAAACTGTACTCCATGAGCCGGGGGGAAAGGGAGGAGTTGCAGCAATTCCTGGAACAACCTGCACAGGGGGTTCATACAACCTGCCAAGTCCCCTCATGTGGCCCCGGTACAATTCAGAAAGAAAAAAGACGGCAGTTTACGGCTTTGCATTGACTTTCATGGCTTAAACACAATTTCCATGAGTAACGCATACCCTCTCCCCCTTATACGGGACCTCCTAGGGGAGGTATCTCAAGGGAAAATCTTCACTAAGCTTGACCTCTGGGATGCTTATTTCCAGGTGCACATCAAAGAAAGGGAGGAGTGGAAAACTGCCTTTAACACACCATTGGGCCAATATGAGCATCTAGTCATGCTGTTTGGTCTAAAGGGGCCCCCGGGAGTATTCATGAACTTAATCAATGAAGTGTTGCACAAGTACCTGTATAAGGGCATGATCTGTTACCTGGATGACACCTTGATATACTCTCAAGACTTGCCCTCCCACATTCGCCTAGTGAGGGAGGTGCTGCAGACCCTGTATAAACACAAATTATTTGCCAAGCTGTCCATGTGTAAATTTCACAAAAAAGAACTCGATTTCTTGAGGTAACGTATCTCCACGGGGGGGTTGGTAATGGACCTGAATAAAATACAAGCCGTGGTAGAATGGGAACCCCCTTGAACCCACAAACAGCTCCAGAGTTTTCTCGGTTTCGCAAATTTTTATAGGGGGTTCATCAGCAACTTTGCCAAGGTCACCCTACCCCTCACAGAACTATTGAAAGCCAAGGGGAAGGGGCCGCAAGCCTCAAAGGGCAACTCCAGTCTCCTGTGGATGGGAGAGTGTCAAAAGGCATTTGAAGAACTGAAGGCTCGGTTTACGTCCGAACCCTCTCTAATATACCCCGATGAGAATTAAAGCTTTGTGGTGCAATGTGACACGAGCGATGTTGTCCGTGCAGCCGTATTGCTTCAAGAAGGGCCGGATGGCCAGCTGCACCCTTGTGCATACTTGTCCCAAAAATTCAGCCCAACTGAGCGTAATTGGCCAGTGTGGGACAAGGAAGCATTACCTAGAGGGGGCAAGAGAGCCATTCGAACTATGGACAGACCACAAAAATCTGGCCATGCTCATCGCCACCCAAAACCTCAACAATAAACAAGTGCAGTGGGCAGGATTATTCCGGTGGTTCATTTTCAAGCTGGGTCATATTCCCGGGAAACTGAACTTCCTGGCGGATGCATTGTCCCACCTCCCTCAACATAATAGCAAAAGGGAGGCGGTTATTGACTCACTGTTCACGCCCTCCCAACTAAGCGTACTAGTGACCACGCGTGCCCAAAGCTGGAAGGAGGCGGAATCCCCGATCGGTTTCTAGGGGAACTGAAACAAGCATTTGTCGAGAACCCCCCAGGGGAGGATTTACAGTTAGTGAAGGGGGACGACGGGCTCTGACGCAGAGGGGGAAAGCTCTACATGCTTCTCCCCTTACACAAGCAAGTAATCCAGAGGTCGCACGACTCCAAGTTGGTTATTTCGGTTAATCCAAAGACAGTTTTGGTGGCCGGGGATGAGAAAGGAAGTGGGAGAATATACTGCGGGATGCCCCACCTGCATCATGGCGAAAAAGAGGGGGGGGGGCTCCCACTGGGACATTTACAACCCCTTCTCCCCGCCTCATGCCCCTGGGAATGTATATCCATGGACTTTAGAATGGATCTGCCTCCCTCGATGGAAAAAGCCATGATCTGGGTCATTGTGGACTCGTTTTCTAAACAGGCTCACTTTGTGCCATGCAAACAGCTTCCCGCAGCTAAGCAGTTAGCCCAATTGTTTATCCAGCACATCTTCTGACTACATGCTTTTCCTGCCAAGGTGATTTCCGACTGCAGACCACAATTTGTTGCCAAGTTCTGGTAGAACCTGTGCGAGCTAGCAGGGATAGAGCAAGGGCTCAGTTCTGCCTACCATCCACAAACTGATGGACAGACAGAATGCACCAACGTGGTGCTCGAGCAGTTTTTATGCTGCTATATGTCATTCCAACAGGACAACTGGGTGGCCCTGCTGCCCTTTGCAGAGTATGCTTACAATAACAGCATACATAGCACCACCAAAGTAAGTCCCTTCCAAGTGGTGTATGGATATGAAAGCAAGCCATTTCTGGAGCTCGCCCCCCCCCACCGTCGGCTCCTGCTGACTTCACAGACTGGTGGAAAGTAATAGTGGGGGGATGGGCAGTTATCAGCCAACAACTACAGGGGGCACAAGAGGCATACAAGACTCAATATGATAAAAAACACTCTGAGCTTTGGGACTTAGCAGTGGGAGACAAAGTGTATATTTCATCCAAGCATTTATCCAATGCACAGAACTACAAAAAGTTGGGGATGAAGTATTTGGGGCCTTTCCCGATTAAACGGATTATAAATAAAGTGACTGTTGAATTAGAATTGCCAAAAGCCCTTAAACATTTCTACCCTTGTTTTCATGCCAGTTATCTGAAGAAGGACCCTGGGCCCTTGTCATGGCACTCCCAGACGGAACCACCACCCCCGACTCTGGTTCGCGGTCAGATTCATCATGAAGTGCAGGAAATTCTCGATGCTAAGATGAAATGTGGTGAACTGTTTTACCTTATCAAATTGACTCACTTCCCCTTAAGTCAAGCTGAATGGGTCAGCTCCAAAGATACGAACTGCAAAGATCTGATTAAAGACTTGTACAACAAGCATCCTGATAAGCCCAGGGGGAGGGGGCCCTAGGGGGGCAAAATGTCAAGAGTCACTCCATTTTATTTTATTCCAGTCTGTTCCTCTTGCCATATGAATCCAATTATACAAAGCTAATGCTGTGCTTTGCTATGCTAGCCTTGAAGCTTCTTTCCGCTTATCTTAAGGGAGGATGACATGTCTGGGAACTGACTAGTTACTACGCAACCAAGGTCAGGAGAGTTGCAGAGTTGTAACCAGGGGGCTGATAACAGACACCTGGGGTGATGAGAAAGTAGCTGAAAACCCACACAAAATTCCCTGCTTTAGTTTGGCATGCTTGGCCTGAATTATAATGGTCAGGGCAAAGATTTATAAGGATAAGGAACTGGTGGGATAGCCAGTTCCGACAAGGCCTATATCTGCTCATGATGCTGGAATAAAGATCTTGAACTATATTTGTCTTTTCCTTGCCTCTGGGTCTGACAGCAGCTGCTTCTCTGCTCTGTCTGCCCCAAAGCATATAGTAGGGCTGCCAAGCCCCTGGTTCGGGCGGGGAATCTCCTGCCCAGAAGGTTCTCAACCTGCCGGCCCACATTGGGCCAGCGGGGGGAACCTCCCTTTGAGTCGCTGGTGCAATGACATCACCCGGAAGTGATGTCATCAAAATGGCAGTGCCTGTGCGGGGCCGCTCTAGGCATTTCCGGGAAATCATAAAGTGCAGGAAAAAATGGTTTTCCTGGATGCTCTAGCCATTTGGGAGGTAAAACTCTATGGTACAATAGGTACCATAGAGTTTTAACCTCCCAAATAGCTAGAGCATCCAAGAAAACCATAGAGTTTCCCCCAAAATGCCTGGAGTAGCCCCGCATGGGCGCCGCCATTTTGATGACATCACTTCTGGGTGATGTCATTTTGTTGTGTGCACATGCGAATGTCCCCTGGCGGGGGATGAAGAGGACTTGGCAACCCTAGCGTACAGTGCATGTCACTTCAAAGTTCTGTCGTCTTTGGGAAGCAGATGACTCCAAATCTTAGTTCCGTATGAGCTATTCCACATTCTAATTTTCATCGCATTTGTGTTCCTATTGCTTTGGGGGGGGGGGTTTCTCCCTCTTTCCCACATGTTTGCTCCCTCTAGTGGTCTATTCACTGTTACACCTCTATATGTTCGGTACATTTCTTTGCACTTTATCTGCAGGGAAATATGCTGGTCATACTGCGATGTAATATCAAATTGACCACTAGGGGAGGCAAAACCTGCAGTAAAGGAAAATGTGTGAAGCAAAAGGGACACACAAGCAATGTAAATTACAATGTGGAACAGGCCTACCACTTTGCATGCTTTGAAGGCTGCCCCAAGTCTGCTTCTGCCTTCACTGCATGTACAGTGTCATTGACAAATTATGAACTGGAGAACTGCTGTATTTCTAGATTCTATTGTAGAGTTTTGAGCTTTAGTTTTCCTATCAAATTAAGACCATTTTTCTCATCTCTCTAAAATCTGGCAAGGCCATTCCCCAAGTTAGCACGGAATTTCAAGCTAATTTGATCTCAACAAATGATGTTACAGGCACAAATTACTGAAACAAACAAGAATGTAACAAATTAATGAACACAGAAATGAAATGTCTAAACCAAAAATAAATTGCAGACCTCTCGTTTTAGCCTTCTCCATTACATTATCCAGGCTATACAATATTAGATCATTTTGGTTCAAAGAATAACAATAAATAATGATTGAAGTTATAGATTTTGAAGGCTCATACTTTTAGCAAGTCCAATTTAAATCATCCTCAAAATACCTGACCAACCCTACTGGAGCTGAAATTCTTTCTGTTTCTTACCAACAGCGACTATGGAGAAAATAATTTTTTTATCACCCATTTCTTTGATGGTTCTGTCTCTAGGTTGCTAAGACCAACCCAGACATATAGATTCAAGTGGATAGTAATTTTGGTCTGAAGCAGAGGAACAAAGCCCAAGACCGGTGGCACCTTTAAAATTAGTAACTTCTTTTCAGTATCTCAAGAAGTGTGCATGCACATTGAAGCTTATACTTTGAATAAAAGTTTGTTGATCTTAAAGGGTGCCACTAGACTTGAACTTTAGACTTATACAGCCATTGATTTAAAGATGGAGATGCTGCTGATGATGATGGTGCTGATGGTGATGGAGATGGAGGTATAGATGGAGACAATGCTGCTGATGCTGATTTTATTGATGGTGGAGATAGAGATGACAATTATTGTGGTAATGAAGATGATGATGAAGGAAGTAGACATGGAGATGTTGACGTTGCTGCTGCTTCTGGTGGAGGGGGGTGGAGGCGGAGATGGAGATGCTGTTGCTGCTGATGGTGGAAGTGGAGATGATGCTGATGCTGATGGTGGTGGTGGAGGTGGAGATGAAAGTGGAGGTGAAGGTAGAGATGATGCTGATGGTGGAGATGCTGATGATGCTGATAGTGGAGGTGGAGGTAGAGATGATGCTGATTATACATGTGGAGGTGGAGATGATGCTGGGGGAGGTGGAGGTGGGGATGATGTTCATGATGCTGGTGGAGATGGAAGTGGAGATGCTGATGATGCTGGTGGAGATGAAAATGGAGGAAGAGATGGAGATGATGCTGATGTGCTGATGAAGCTGTAAATGGTGATGGATATGCTGCTGCTGCTGCTGCTGCTGATGATGATGGAGATGATGCTTCTGATGCTGCTGCTGGAGATGACAGAGATAACGGAGATGCTGCTGCTGCTGATGGAGATTCTGCTGCTTCTGGAGATTATGATGATGATGATGATGATGATGATGATGATGATGATGATGATGGCGATGAAAATGAAGATGACGACGACGTCAATGATGCAGCTGTAGATGCTGTTGATGCTGCTGATGGAGATGCTGTTCCTGATGCTGACGCTACTCATAGAGATGGAGTTGCTGAAGATAGTGTGGAGATGTTGCTGATACTGCTGAAGCTGATGCTGATGCCGCTGCTGCTGGAGATGCTGCTGCTGATGGAGACAGAGATGCTGCGGATGGAAATGCTGATAGAGCTGATGGAGATGATGATGATGATGGAGCTGGTGGAGATGTAGACACTGATGCTGCTGATGGAAATGGAGACACTGCTGCTGATGGAGATGGAGATGATGCTGAGGATGGTGATGCAGATGCTAATAATGGAGATGGAGGTGATGCTTTGGTCACTTTCTGGTCACAAGGGGAGTGATGTAGGCACATCACTGCACATCATCTGGGCTGGTCTCCTGCTCCTGGTAGGTACTTGCAACCCCCATTGGTTGCCAGGAGAGACCTTGTAACCCCATCTATTCATTATGTCATGAGGGAGGGTCAGTGTGGATAATGGAGTGATTAGAGACTAGAACTTCAAAAGATCCAAGTTCAGATCCCCATTGGACCATTAAATTCATTGAGTGACCTTCAGCCAGTAACTCATTTGCAGTGTTACCTACTTCATGTGGGTAGCTGGAAGATAAAATCAGGAAGGAGAGATTAAAAGAAAGATGTCATGGCTACCTCAATACTCAAACACACATCCCCATCAACAAGACACATGCTTTTAACCTAGCAAAGCCAACCTCAGACTTTCCACCCCAAACCTTCTCCCATCTCCTTTACTTGAATCCTATTTTTCTCTAGTCCCTTTGGTCATGTTTGACTGATCCAGCATCATCGTTTGAATAATGAAGATATTTACATGGGGTAAATAGAAATGCAAAACTGTAAATCCACACAGAACATTCACAATTTAAAAGCCTATTTCAACCTTGAAAACTTACATAAAATCCACTCAACTCATTTGAACTCTAAATTGATTTCTGCTAAACATGACTCAAGGCTACCATGATTTTATTTAAGTTACAGTTGCATCATCTGTCCGTCTAACAAGGATGTCAAAAATAGCCTCTGGTTCACCTCCAACTGAGTTCCTCTTATCTTTTCCAGCAACCCATCTGCTGTAACATCAATGGAGACACACTCCACTTCCGAGTGTATTTTAAATATGTTGACATTTAAAACCCTTTAATATGGATGTGCATTGAATCAGATTGTTACCCGACATTTGTATTTAAAAAATGTGAGCCACAAATTGGTTTCCCTCATAAATATCCAAATAAAGTCAGGACATTATATATATATATATATTTCCTAAAGTAAAATACAGTTTACTTTAGCTCTTCCTCAGAATGTAGTTAGTAGACACATGGGGAAAGTTCTGCTTAGAACGTTTTATCCATCTGAGATTTGTTCGAATAACTTCAAAATATTTTATGCACATGAACCTCAAGCATTTCTGCCGTGGAAATTTCATTTTGCTTAAATGAAAATTTTAAAAAAAGGTCTGACAAAAACTTGCTCCTTCATATAATGTTGTTTACTGTTATTCTCATCCAGTAGAAACTTTCTATGAAATGTAGTAAAAGGATCAAAGAGGACCATTTACTCCCTAAGCTCAGTTCTGTCTCCCACCATAGTTGTTCCCAATGCTTGGAACAGAGCCCCTCTGTTTGGCACACAACCTCTTTCATTGTGAAGGAGCATTATGAAGAAAGGCTGAGGCAATGCCCATCTCCCTTTACTTAAAGGCAGACCAACAGAAGAAGGCACTGCAGCAATCATCCTTAAAAGTCCCAGTTCTCTTTTGCAGTTTTGGGCTGTACCAAAGTATAGCGTCCAGATCATGTGAAGTGATAGTATCGCTTTACTTGGCTCTGGTAAGACCTCACCTGGAGTCTTGTGTTCAGTTTTGGGCACCACATTTTAAGAAGGATATAGACAAGCTGGAACGGGTCCAAAGGAGGGCGAAGAAGATGGTGAGGGGTCTGGAGAATAAGTCTCAGGTCTTTATTTGAAGAAAAAGTCCAGCAGCAACTCATTTGCATATTAGGCCACACTCCCTGACATCGCCATTGCACACATAGCTATTTTGCAGAAAAAGCCCAGCAGGAGTTCATTTGCATATTAGGCTACACCCCCTGATGCCAAGCCAGCCAGATCTGTGTTCCTGACAAGTCCTATGAAGAAAGGTTGAAGGAGCTGGGCCTGTTTAGCCTGGAGAGGAGGCAGCTAAGAGGTGATATGATCACCATCTTTGAGTACTTGAAGGACTGACATCTAGACGAGGGTGTGGAATTGTTTTCTGTGGCCCCAGAAGGTAGGACCAGAACCAATGGGTTGAAATTAGATCAAAAGGCTCAACATTAGGAAGAACTTCCTGACCATTAGAGCGATTCCTCAGTGGAACAGGCTTCCTTGGGAGGTGGTGGGCTCTCCTTCCTTGGAGGTTTTTCAACAGAGGCTAGATGGCCATCTGACAGCAATGCAGATTCTGTGAATTTAGGGGGAGGTATTTGTGAATTTCCTGCATTGTGCAGGGGATTGGACTAGATGACCCTGGAGGTCCCTTCCAACTATATGATTCTATGATTCTTCCATGGCTCTGAACCAATAATTTTGATTCAGGCCTCATGGAAATCCAAATGATTGTCAGTCAATCCGAGCCCATGGAACTCTACTGGATGGGAAGGAACGAGCCCACCTCAGATAAAGAAGAAACTACCCCACACACACACACAAACACACACTTTGGATAAGGATTTTGTGGCTTTGGAAGGAAACATCAGCTTAGCCGGGCCTTTATTTGGATTTTTGGTTAGGATTTAGGGGCTGGTTTAAGGAAGAAAGCTTATTTTTGTAGGAGAAATAAACATTCTGTTAAGGGTCGCATTCCTAACTGAATTGTGTGTGCATGTTCTGTGGAAAGGTGCAGTGTGAGAGAAAGGTGCAGCCTTGAACCTGCTGAGGCAACCTATCGAGAGACAGGGAAATGAAATTAAAAATTGGGGGTATGTGGTTACTATAGCAGAGTTTTGCCCAGCCATAGAAATGTGACACTGAGGGCGGTAAATAAATCTTCCAAGAAATGTATTGCAAAAGGTAAAAACTTACCTTTATTCAAGTAGACTCAGTTCACATTCTGGTTGCAGTCAAAATAAGAGAGAGAAGCCTAATCTAAAGAGTGCTTTCCCTGTCACAAATGGCCACCTTGTCTGGCTATCATGCATGCAGGAATATGAGGGCATTGTCTCTATGGGAGAGACTTGCAGAGACATCTGTCTCCAAGGGAGGCCATGTGAAGTGAGTGAGAGGACAAAATGAGAGAGAGAGAGAGAAGAGGGGCCATAGGGCAGTTCCCAGGTTAACACAAAAAGGAAGCATCTCATTCAAGGAGATAACACACTTAGGGTGTGGTCACACACACACTAAATAATGCACTTTCAATTCATTTTCAATGCACTTTCCACATGTTTTTTGCAAGTACAGTAAAATCCAGTTGTAAAGTGTGTTGGAAGTGGATTGAAAGGGCATTATTTAGTGTGTGTGATCACAGCCTCAGAGTGATTTAGCCCCCCCCCCCTCCCATAACCAGGCATTCTGAGTTGCTCACTCCAACGATATCCCCCTCAAGGGTTATTTACTTTATTTAAGAGCCAGTTTTACTTTATATACCTAAGCTAGCCACACATCGTATTTATCTTATTAAATACTTAATTATCTGTTAAACAAACTTTTGTTGTTTATCTCCATCTATGTCTTGTCTGTCAAGTTAAAAATCTAAGGAGCAGTGGTCTTTGTTTACCTCACATATAAGAAGAAGATGAGGATATTGGATTTATATCCCGCTCTGTACTCTGAATCTCAGTCTCAGAGCGGTCACAATCTCCTTTACCTCCCCTCCCCAAACATACACCCTTTGAGGTAGGTGGGGCTGAGAGAGCTTTTTACAGCAGCTACCATTTCAAGGACAGCTCTGCCAAAGCTATGGCTGACCCAAGGCCATTCCAGCGAGTGCAAGTGGAGAAGTAGGGAATCAAACCTGGTTCTCCCAGATAAGAGTCCGCACACTTAAACACCACCCAAACTGGCTGTCTTAACTTAAGTACAGTCACACTCTTGGCATTTCTCCAAATAAGAGATCTTTAGGGAGCTCATAGCCTATACGCTACCAATCTTTAAAGCTTGTGCCCTTTTTTTTTTTGTCTGATTGCTGGTGGCTGGGGTATAATCTATAGGAGAGGCCAGTGTTGGGGACTCGATATTTAGTCCAGAAGGCAGTTTTCTCAGAGTCTCTCTGCCCCTCTCTCAAACCATGGCTGCTACAGTCCTATTTAAAAATAACAATAACAACTGGGGGGGGAGGAGGGGACACGCTGTGCATCCTCCTCATAGGACTAAATTATTGCTAATGGCTGTGGGCAGGGCTTTTTTTTTTGAAGCAGAAACTCCTTTGCATATTAGGTAGGGTTGCCAAGTCCAATTAGAGAAAAATCTGGGGACTTTGGGGGCGGAGCCAGAAGACTTTGGGGGTGGAGCCAGGAGACATTGGGGGTGGAGCCAAGAACAAGGATGTGACAAGCATAATTGAACTCCAAGGGAGTTCTGGCCATCACATTTAAAGGGACAGCACACCTTTTAAAATGCCTTTCTTCCATAGGAAATAATGAAGGATAGGGGCACCATCTTTTGGGGCTCATAGAATTGGACCCTCTGGTCCAATCGTTTTGAAACTTGGGGGGGGGGTATTTTGGGGAGGGGCACTAGATGCTATACTAAAAATTTGGTGCCTCTACCTCAAAAAATAGACCCCCCCAGAGCCCCCAATACCCACAGATGAATTCCCTATTATTCCCTATGGGAATCATTCTCCATAGGGAATAATAGAGTGCCCAGTAGACATTTCCCTCCCCCCCACGCTTTCTAAAGGGGGGGAGGGCCTCCAAACCAGGGAATCCCCTGCCCCCTCCCTCTCTCTCACACACAAATACTTACCAGATCTTCTTCCGGAGAACTCTTGCTGTGAAAACGAAAGCAAAAGAAAGGGAGGGGCCGTTCTCCCAAGCCCTTCCTGCTTCCTGCCCAGCCTTAAAGGGGCATACATTTTACAAACAGCTCAGGAGCTCTATAATAACATGAAGCCTACAGGTATTTTCTCCCCCCCCTCCACCCCCCACCCCCCGCTTCCCAATTTTTGAATAGCGGCAGATGAGGCTGCGAACCCAGGGGTCTCCCGCCAGAGCGGGAGGTTTGGGAAGCCTAATATTAGGCCACACACCCCTGATGTAGCCAATCCTCCAGGAGCTCACAGGGCTCTTTGTACAAGGCCTACTGTAAGCTCCAAGAGGATTGGCTACATCAGGGCATTTTCTGTCCTGGGCCCTACCTGGTGAAACAAGCTCCCATTGGAGATTAGGAGCCTGCAGGGACTGTTGAGGTTCCGCAGGGCCTGTAAGACAGAGCTGTTCCACCAGGCCTTCAACTGAGGCCGTGGACATTTTGTTATTCTGTGGCCTCCCTGCTGCAGGGAACCTGAAGATATAACTCTGCTGACCCATTTATCTTACACCAGCTGGGGGATGTATGGAAGGAGTGGAGGCAACTGATATTACCAACTGCAGAATTGGAGTTTGTTTTTAGATCGTTATATTGCTTTTAGAAACTTCTGTTAAAACAATTTTATTGGTAACATCTGGTAATAAATCTATTTCTTACATCTTTAAAAACTTCTTTTATCCACCCCATATATTACTTTCTACCCACCCCTCCCCCCGTTACTTGACCCCCACCGGTGTTATTTACTTAAAATGCAAATATTTAAAGGGACCCTTAACTATTAAAACAAAAATTTATGTTCTTCTTCTTTTAAAAACTTAATCATTATCAAAAATTGTCCAATGTCCTTTTATTTTCCACTCTTTTTCTACATATCTTCTAAACTTTTTCACTCCGTCTTAAAAACTTCTAAATAATAGCCTCTTAATATTCTTGTTAATTTGTCCATTTCACTCCATGTCATAACTTTTATAATCCAATCCCATTTCTCTGGTATTTTTTCTTGCTATTGCTTTTAGAAACTTGAGAGTCCCTTGGACTGCAAGAAGATCAAATCAGTCAGCTCTAAGGGAAATCAACCCAGACTGTTCCCTGGAAGATCAGATGAAGAAGCTGAAGCTCAAATACTTTGGCCACCAAATGAGAAGGGAGCACTCCCTGGAGAAGATCCTGATGCTGGGAAAGACAGAAGGCCAAAGAAGAAGGGGACGGCAAAAGATGAGATGGCTGGACAGCATTACTGATGTAACAAACACGAATTTGAGCAGACTTCGGAGGATGGTGGAAAACAGGAGGGCCTGGCGTGACTTTGTCCATGGGGTCGCAAAGAGTCGGACTCGACTGTGCAACTGAATGACAACAACATTGCTTTTAGATTGGATGTTGTTTTATTATATATATTTGATTTTAATCTTGCATTATTGATTGCTGTTACCCACTTAGAGCCCATTTGGGAAAGGGTGGGCTCTAAATGGAAAATAATGATAATATAAATCAATCAATCAATCAATCAATCAAGGAGGTGTGGCCTAATATGCAAAGGAGTTCCTGCTACCAAAAAAAAGCCCTGGTCGTGGGGGAATCTCTTGGACAAACTTTGGACATCACCCTTGGTAGAGTGGAAGCCATGACTGCCTATTTTCATTATGCAGTTCGAATAATTTAGTATCATAGCAGAGCTCCAGTCTCATCCTAACTCTTCCCCTTCCTGGGATGTTAATGCAACGGCGGCATGAGAAGCTGCCATGCTGTGACCTTCTCCTGCAGGAACAGACGCTTCTTGTTTTACTGTACAGTGGAGGAATAAATTAGCAGCTGCCTCCATGCTAAAAGGTTATGGTTGAAGAACTCTTTGATAGCACTATCAAGATGTCTGTATGCATGGGCAACTTGTAACTATGGGCAGAATCCTTCTGACTGAAGTATCAGCTCTCAGTGTTCCTTGAGTCCTTTGCCTCCAGCTAGCCTCACATTGCCAAGCAATGTCTTCCCACGTCCCCATGTAGGGTTGCCACTAGTTCGACTCAAGAAACATCTGGGGACTTTGGGGGTGGAGCCAGGAGCAAGGGTGTGTCGAGCACGATTTAGCTCCAAAGGGAGCTCTGGCAATTATATTTAAAGGGAACACCCACCTTTTAAATGCTTTCTCTCCATTGGAAATAATGAAGGATAGGGGCACCTTCTTTTGGGGCTCAAAGAATTGGACCTCCGGGTCTAAGCTTTTTGAAACGGGGGGGGGGGGGGGGTTGAGGAGAGGCACCAGATGCTATGCTGAAAATTTGGTGCCTGTATCTAGAAGATGAAGAAGATATTGGATTTATATCCTGCCCTCCACTCCGAAGAGTCTCAGAGCGACTCACAATCTCCTTTACCTTCCTCCCCCACAACAGACACCCTGTGAGGTAGATGAAGATAGTGGATTTATATCCCACCCTCCACTCCGAAGAGTCTCAGAGCAGCTCACAATCTCCTTTACCTTCCTCCCCCACAACAGACACCCTGTGAGGTAGATGAAGATATTGGATTTATATCCCGCCCTCCACTTCAAAGAGTCTCAGAGCGGCTCACAATCTTCTTTCCCTTCCTCCCCCACAACAGACACCCTGTGAGGTAGATGAAGATATTGGATTTATATCCCGCCCTCCACTCCGAAGAGTCTCAGTGCGGCTCATAATCTCCTTTCCCTTCCTCCCCCACAACAGACACCCTGTGAGGTAGATGAAGATATTGGATTTATATCCCGCCCTCCACTCCGAAGAGTCTCAGAGCGGCTCACAATCTCCTTTACCTTCCTCCCCACCCCCACAACAGACTCCCTGTGAGGTAGATGAAGATACTGGATTTATATCCTGCCCTCCACTCCAAAGAGTCTCAGAGCGGCTCACAATCTCCTTTACCTTCCTCCCCCACAACAGACACGCTGTGAGGTGGGTGGGGCTGGAGAGGGCTCTCACAGCAGCTGCCCTTTCAAGGACAACTCCTACCAGAGCTATGGCTGACCCAAGGCCGTGCTAGCAGGTGCAAGTGGAGAAGTGGGGAATCAAACCCGGTTCTCCCAGATAAGAGTCCGCACACTTAACCACTACACCAAACTGGCTCACAAAACCAGTCCCGCCCCCCCGAGCCAGGTCTGGCCCTCGAATATCTGGCATCCTAGGCAAAGTTAACTTCTCCCCCACCCCTCGCACTAGGTTTGCCAATCCCCAGGTGGGGGCAGGGGATTCCCCGGTTTGGAGGCCCTCCCCCGGCTTCAGAGTAATCAGAAAGCAGGGGAGGGGAGGGAAATGTCTGCTGGGTACCCATTATTCCCTATGGAGACTTATTTCCATAGAAATCAATGGAGAATTTATCCACGGGTACCTGAGGCTCTGGGGGCCCTGTTTTTTGAGGTAGAGGCACCAGATTTTCAGTATAGTATCCAGTGGCTCTCCTCAAAATACTCCCTAAGTTTCAAAAAGATTGGACTATGGGGTCCAATTCTATGAGCCCCCAA
Source organism: Heteronotia binoei (assembly GCF_032191835.1). Taxonomy (NCBI): domain Eukaryota; kingdom Metazoa; phylum Chordata; class Lepidosauria; order Squamata; family Gekkonidae; genus Heteronotia; species Heteronotia binoei. The sequence continues at coordinate 126,458,931 of NC_083229.1, forward strand.
AGAAGGTGCCCCTATCCTTCATTATTTCCTATGGAAGGAAGGCATTTAAAAGATGTGCGGTCCCTTGAAATGTGATGGCCAGAACTCCCTTTTGAGTTCAATTATGCTTGTCACAGCCTTGCTCTTGGCTCCACCCTTAATGTCTCCTGGCTCCACCCCCAAAGTCTCCTGGCTCCACCCCTAAAGTCCCCAGATATTTCGTGAATTGGACTTGGCAACCCTACCTCGCACTGATAAGCAGTTTTCAAAAACAGGTGAATTGTAGTGCCCAACACAATGCGAAATAGACGACGCCCTTGTGCAAGTGGGTCCACTGAAACAGTGTCTCATGCGCAGGGGTTGTTTTGTAGGAAAAAAAAAAATAGGTGGTGGAGCTCATCCAGGGATTGTTACGCAGCTGCACCTACTATTCAATGGAGAAGGAGGTGGATCTCTCAGAAGGAGGAGGTGGAACTCTCAGAAAGGTTCAGGAGCTGCACTCCTGTGAGCTCCTGCTGAATCCGAGGCCTGCTTACGTGTTGTTAGATGGTTGTTATTATAGCGGCATTCGGCACAGCATTTTATCGTTAATTCTTGATAGTATCTTAGAGCTTCCTGATTCACATAAACCGCTGTATCTACTAAATAACATTGACGGAGACGTAACTGACACTGTGGCAAAGTTTTTGCCGGCTGCTCTTCTTAGACGCAGTAATGTAGTGTAACTTAAAACTTGTACTTGACTGATCGGATTTCTGACTTAAATTTGTATGGATTTTAGACCTTTTTAGACCTTCTGTTGTTGTTGTTGACCCCTGCTGGGATGTTTTATCTATTCGTATGCATATGTTTGTGTACATATGTGTACATCTATATTTTCTCTTTTATCTCTGTAGTCCTAAGCTCTGCTCACGACCTGAGTTTGATCCCCGGCGGAAGCTGGGTTTTCAGGCAACCGGCTCGAGGTTGACTCAGCCTTCCATCCTCCCGAGGTTGCTCAAATGAGTCCCCAGCTTGCTGCGGGGGCGGGGGGGGAAGTGTAGCTGACTGGGGAAGGCAATGGCAAACCACCCCGTAAAAAGTCTGCCATGAAAACGTTGTGAGAGCAACGTCGCCCTAGAGTCGGAAACGACTGGTGCTTGCACAGGGGACCTTTCCTTTTCCCAATGCCAATAAAGGTAAGTGAACTGAGCTAGTGCCCAAATCAGCACCCCCATAAGGGTGGCACCCTAGGCAATTGCCTCATTTGCCTAGAGGAAGGACCAGCCCTGGCTGGAGGCCCAGATACCTGCCAATCAATTTTCCATTATACCCTATGGGAATTGGTCTCCATAGGGTAGAATGGAGTGCCTGGCAGAAATTTCCCTCTTTGCCTCTCTTTCTGAAGTGGGGGGAGAGCTTCCAAACCGGGGGAAGCCCTGCCTCCAACTGGGGATTAGGCAAACCGGAAACCGCAGCGTACGGATTGATAAGAAAACTACAAAACCCTGTAAAGTGCATACTGCAAATAAACGCTTTGCATTCGTTACTCATGCATCACTTATTATTGCTCGCATCAAATGCTCTTAATCCAATAACTATAACGTAAAGATCTAAATAAAACCTGGTTGGTTCTAAAGGAAACTTGGTTGGTCTTAAAGGTGCCACTTGACTCCTGCTTTGTTCAACTGCTTCAGACCAAGATGGCTGCCCACCTGGATCTATAACTTAAAGAGTCCACAGTCCTCAAAGGCTCTGTTGCAAATAGGATCCAAACTGGATGCTGCAAACAAAAGGTACCAAATCCTGCTGTCTTTATATCCATCTTGCTGGTAGATGTAGATGATACTGTATATCATACGAACATATGAAGCTGCCTTATACTGAATCAGACCTTTGGTCCATCAAAGTCAGTATTGTCTTCTCAGACTGGCAGCGGCTCTCCAGGGTCTCAAGCTGAGGTTTTTCACACCTATTTGCCTGGACCCTTTTTTTGGAGATGCCAGGGATTGAACCGGGGACCTTCTGCTTCCCAAGCAGATGCTCTACCACTGAGCCACCGTCCCATCCCCATATCCTTGACCCAATCCTGAGGTAGCAATTCAACAGGTGTGGCTACACTAGTCTCAGGTTTAATTCATGTTTCATTTGCCACTTCCACTGGCCACGTATTCTTGAACCAGGAACTTAACATACAAGGTAAAATTAGCCAATGAAATTACAAACAAAATCAATTGGTTTGCAATTGTTTTAAATTACTGGTTTTATAGATTTTATGTGTACCTTTTGTTGTACATCGCCTAGAGCCTGGCATTGGCCAAGATGAGGCAATTCACAAATTTAATAAATAATAATAATAATTTGCAATATTACACACAAACATCTTAGAAGAAGAAGATATTATATCCCGCCCTCCACTCCGAAGAGTCTCAGAGCGCTCACAATCTCCTTTACCTTTCCCCCCCCCCACAACAGACACCCTGTGAGGTAGATGAAGATATTGGATTTATATCCCGCCCTCCACTCCGAAGAGTCTCAGAGCGGCTCACAATCTCCTTTACCTTCCTCCCCCACAACAGACACCCTGTGAGGTGGGTGGGGCTGGAGGGGCTCTCCCAGCAGCTACCCTTTCAAGGACAACCCCTGCCAGAGCTCTGGCTGACCCAAGGCCATGCTAGCAGGTGCAAGTGGAGGAGTGGGGGATCAAACCCGGTTCTCTCAGATAAGAGTCCGCACACTTCACCACTACACCAAACTGGCTCTCAAACTGGCTCTTACCCCTAGCTCAACTCCACCACTGCCTCTGTACTCTCATTCAGCTAGCAAGCTTCAAGCTCTCACTCAGAGAGTTAGCATCAGTTCATATGCCTCCAAGTCTAAAAGTAGAATAAAAATGTCAAGACTCTCTTGCCATGAACACATTTCACAAAAAAAAAAACTTTAAAAAAAACCTTAAATAACCCTGGTTATCAGTCTTGTGGCCTAATTAGCAATTTAGAGTTATTAAAGTAGGAAATTAATTTCCTAGAGATTAATGCCCTTTTGAAGAGATTTAAATTAAGTGGCATTTGGACTCACAGTAAACAAAAACAGGCTTTTTTTGTTGTTTGTTTGGCTACTGACTCGACCGGCAGTGATCCAAATACCGAGATTTATAGAGAAGTTCATTTGAACTTGACTGATAAATTGAGAAAAAGCATGATCAGTAATGAGAGGAAGGGTTATTTTATAATATTGAGGGATCTCAAAGAGGAAGATTATTTTGCCGGAGAAAACAGCAATAGCCCATAATTCGATGCTACGCAATTTATATTAAGTTTTCTTCTGGGAGAAATTCCCTACATATTGCAACCAAGGGGAGTGCTTCTAAAATACTTCTTAACCCAATTTCTCCCTCGGTTTTGCTGCTCTGAATTATCAGATCTCAGTTCTAAAATAGAGCCAACGTACTGGGAAGCTTCTTTTATTCCATTTTGCTGCTTGTACCGACAGCTGTGATTGCAGCAGTCTCCACACCCTCCCTCTTTAAACTATTGTTGTGCGTCTGCACAATGATAATGTACTATCCCCTCCTTCCAAAAGTCAATCTAAAAACACTAGGGCTGATTAAAGTAAAGGAAAGGTGACGTTGCTTTCACAATGTTTCCACGGCAGACTTTTTACGAGGTGGTTTGCCATTGCCTTCCCCAGTCATCTACACTTTCCCCCCAGCAAGCTGGGGACTCATTTTACCGACCTCAGAAGGATGGAAGGCTGAGTCAACCTCAAGCCTGCTACCTGAAAACCCTGAACCCAGATCACACCCAAAGAGTGCTTGTGAATGATTCTTCATCCTCTTGGAGAGGAGTGATGAGTGGAGTGCCTCAGGGATCTGTCCTGGGACCTGTTTTGTTCAGCATCTTTATCAATGATTTGGATGAAGGAATAGAGGGAATGCTTATTAAATTTGCAGATGGTACTAAATGGGGAGGGGTTGCAATTACAGTAGAAGATAGAAACAGGATACAGGATGACCTTGACAGGCTGGAAAAATGGGCTAAAACCAATAAAATGAATTTTAACAGGGATAAATGTAAAGTTCTGCATTTAGGTAGGAAAAATCAAATGCATAGTTATAGGATGGGGGAGACTTGTCTTAGCAGTAGTATGTGCAGAAAGGATCTAGGGGTCTTAGTGAACCATACAGTGAACATGAGTCAACAGTGTGATGTGGTAGCTAAAAAGACAAATGCATTTTTGGGCTATATCAACAGAAGTATAGTGTCCAGATCACATGAAGTGATGGCATCGTTTTACTCTGCTCTGGTAAGACCTCACCTAGAATATTGTGTTCAGTTTTGGGCACCACATTTTAAGAAGGATATAGACAAAGTGGAACGGGTCCAGAGGAGGGCAACGAAGATGATGAGGGGTCTGGAGACCAAGTACTATGAAGAAGGAGCTGGGCATGTTTAGCCTGAAGAGGAGAAGGCTGAGAGGTTATATGATCACCATCTTCAAGTACTTGAAAGGCTGTCATAGAGAGGATGGTGTGGAATTGTTTTCTGTGGCCCCAGAAGGTAGGGCCAGAACCAATGGGTTGAAATTAAATCAAAAAGTTTCCAGCTCAACATTAGAAAGAACTTCCTTACCATTAGAGCAGTTCCTCAGGCTTCCTCGGGAGGTGGTGGACTCTCCTTTCTTGGAGGCTTTTAAACAGAGGCTGGATGGCCATCTGACAGCAATGAAGATCCTGTGAATTTAGGGGGAGGTATTTGTGAGTTTCCTGCATTGTTCAGGACTAGATGACCCTGGAGGTCCCTTCCAACTCTATGATTTTATGATTCTATGACTAATTCAAAGACTTTTGGGTGGGAGATGTTTAGACAGGAGGAATGATGGATTGTTAACTTGTAACTTATATTTGGACTGGGAAAAAAAACCGTAGTAGTAGTGAAGGTAGTCCCTGTGCAAGCACTGGGCCGTCACCGACCCATGGGGTAACGTCAGATCAGGACATTTTTTCGGCAGACTTTTAATGGGGTGGCTTGCCATTGCCTTCCCCAGTCATCTACACTTTACCCTCAGCAAACAGGGTACTCATTTTACCATACTCGGAAGAACGGAAGGCTGAGTCAACTTTGAGCCGGCCGCCTTTCACCTATTGTCAGTCTGGCAAGACAAGTAGTCTTCCGTGCACAAGCTACAAGTGTTTGCTGCCTGATTCTTCTTTAAAACTTCTTTTGCATTTACTCAAGAGGTCCTGTGATATATTCTGGGCAAAACCTTACAACTATAGTACAATAGTGCAATGGCCAATAATGTGTCGGTACAGCCTTGTGTCTAACTCTCTGTTTTGCCTTCTCTCCACTCTCAATAAACTAAAGGCCATTAGGGTTTGGCTACACGTTTATTTAAAATATGTGTGCCAATGGTGGATCAACTGCCGGAAGAGGTGCGGGCCCTACAGGATCTTAACCAGTTCCGTAGGGCCTGCAAAACTACTCTCTTCCAGCTAGCTTTTTAAGACGGAACTCCTGATAATATCAATAACACCGAGCCATCTTATACATAATTTGATTGTACCATGTCATACTGTTTTATTGGTTTTATTGTTAAATTATTAATTATATTATATACTGTTTTATTGTATCATGGTTTTACCATGTCTTGTTAGCTGCCCTGAGCCTGCCTAGGCGGGGAGGGCGGGGTATAAATAAAAGATGATGATGATGATGATGATGATGATGATGATGATGATGATGATGATGATGATTATTATTATTATTATTATTATTATTATTATTATTATTATTATTATTATTATTATTATTATTATTATTATTATTATTATTATTATTATTGTGGAGAAACACCATCTTAGAGTGTTGGTGCTTCATTGGCAGGGATCAGTAAACTCCTCAGCAGGCTTTGTAGCCTCCCTCCAACCCCCCCCCTCCCTTCCAGAGCCAAACCAACAACGCTAGGGGGAAAGTCTCCTAGAGAGGCAGGAAGTGCTTTTGGGCTTTGCTTGGAGTTAGCAGGAAGAGAAGGGCAGTTGGAAGCCAGCGCTCGAGCGAGCATGTGGTGAGAAATGGAGGCTCCTGCCTGGGAGGCCCCAGGCAGTCAGACCAAGTAAGTCATTCTCATAGGCAGGGCAAGTGTAGACCAGGGACAATACGATGCGTTTAAAAACCACCTTTATTTTGTTATGCTGTTTGCTGTGCGTGTGCTGTGCTGTGCTAATTTTGTAAATGCAACTGTTTTTGTTTTGTTTTTCTTTTCCTATCTTTTTCTCTTGTAAATAAATAATTTTTCTGTTTTAAATGCTGGCAGTCAATCTCTGTACCACATAGATCCCCAAACCGCTTTAGACCACGCTGTGTTGAGAAGGGGGCCCCGGGCAAGGGGGAAGGCATGCAGTTGGATAAGGTGCCAATCCTCCAGGGGTGCCCCAAAGAAGCGCTGAGGTCTCTGTGAAACCCAAGTGCAGGGTGGCAGAGGACCTGGAGGCCTGGCCTCATAGCGGGAGAGGGGGATTGGGAGTCCTGTTCCTCTCAATCTGAACCCCGGGACTGAGCAGGTGGTGGCAGCGCGCCCAAGGGGCAGGAGGAGAAATAGCTCCCTCCAGGAGTTGGCGACTCAATAGGGAGCTGACGGGACCGGGTCTGAAGGCACAATCGGGCCGGTTCCGCCACAATTATTATTATTATTGTCATTTGGTGTACATATAAGCCCTATAACATAGTGTTGCCAACCTGTAGATCTCCTGCTATTACAGTTGATCTCCAGGCAATCATGATCAGTTCCCCTGAAGAAAAAAATGGCTGCTTTTGGGGGTAGAGTCTATGTCATTATACCCCGCTGAGGCCCCTCCTCTCACAAAACCCCGCCCTCCACAGGCCCCACCCCCAAAATATCAAGGTATTTCCTAACTCAGAGCTAGAATAACTGAAAGGCTTTAAAACAAAACAAAACAAAACAAAAACCATAATAATAAACATCTACAAAACATGGAGAAAAATCAGAATAAACCAAGTAAGCATCGAAATCCTAGCACTGAGTTCTCTTGAATAGACAGTTGGATACCGACGAAGCGAGTAGTCAATAACTGAAGGTCAGGTGATATGGATTTCATTTTTACTTTTGTCTGTTATCAGTTTTACCTTGTTATTAAATTCTTATTGTCTTGCCATTTTAAACTTTTTTTTCTATGTTACATGCAGCAGCTGACATAAATTAACCTTGGACAAACGGGCTTCTGTTGATCAGAACATATTAATCACGGCGAAAGAAATAGATACGGGGAAAAAATCCACAGGGTTTTTTTGTTGTGGCTGTTGTTTCTGCAAAGGAGAAATGAAATTCAAGTGCGGGTACTCAAATTGAACCAGGCAGGATTTTGAAATTTAGATTACATCCTAAATAATATATGTTGCCTTTTAAATGAGGAGGCCCAAAGTGCTTTACTCGGAGTTCAGCTTTGGCTTAACACTACATTTGGAGAATTCTTGGAGATTTGGGAGGTGGAGTCTGGGGAGGGCAAAGTTTGGGAAGCAGTGGGACTTCAGCAGAATAACCTGCCACACTGAAAAGTCGGGCTGTCAAGCTCCCAGGCCAGGTAGGGATTCCCCCGCCCTGCAGGTTCCCAACCCGCCGGCCCGCATTGGGCCAGCAGAGGGGAACCTCCCCTGACATCACCAGCATGATGACATCACTTGAAGTGACATCATCGCACCAGCGACGTTGCACGCCAGCCACTCTAGGAGCTTCTGGGAAAACTCTATAGTTTTCCTGGACACTCCAGCAATTTGGGAGGGAAAACTCTATGGTTCCTATTGTACCATAGAGTTTTCCCTTCCGAATTGCTAGAGCATCCAGGGAAACCACAGAGTTTTCCTGGAAGCTCCTAGAGCAGCTCACGTGATGCCGGTGACGTCAGGGGAGGATCAACCCTACTCTAGGCCATCTGATCTCTGCCACCTAGAGATCAGCGGCAACCCCAGGAAATCTCCAACCACCCTCTGGAGGTGAAGCTGAAAGAGAAGCATGGAAGTAGGTAAAGACAAGCAACAGCCATGGCCAAAGATAACTAAGTCAAATATATACAAAATGCGGTTCTATTTATCAATCTCAGTCTTCAAGCAAATTTCAGTTCAAAAATCCAATAATACAAAGTCCATATAAGAATCCTTCAGTTCCCACAAAATCTTAAGTTCATCCAATTTTACATGAAGAAGGTTTTCCTTTCTACTCTTGTGCAATCCAAGGCTTAAACAAAGCTTCTGCAAAATTTGAAATTGAAATTGAGGAAAATTTTCTCTGAAGAAGTGCTTGAGACTTGACTGTGCTAATTAGAATGTGAGAGACTTTCAGTGGTTCCTCGTCAACAAAGACACAGGGCTTTTTTTGTAGCAGGAACTCCTTTGAATATTAGGCCACACGCCCCTGATGTAGTCAATCCTCCAGGAGCTTACAAGGCTCTTAGTACAGGGCCTACTGTAAGCTCCAGGAGGATTGGCTACATCAGGGGTGTGTGGCTTAATATGCATAGGAGTTCCTGCTACAAAAAAAGCCCTGGACATAGGAGGGAAATATTGCTTTAGTCGAGGCTCAGTATCCAAGTCCATGCTTATACTTATAAAATCTGAGATCCTTCCCACTCTAAACACATTAAATACATAGCGATGGGATGGAGACCCTTTTACTTAAAGACACATACATCACAACTGGTCTGATCCCAGAGGGCTCCTCTTGTACTTCCTGTGTATTTGAATGCAGCAATCAGGAGACCAAACTTTCAGCAGTTAGCCCCAACTGAGAACATCCACAGCCCCCTAGATATGGTAACATTTTTTTGACACCAAGGGTCAAGCTAGGTCAAACCAGCTGTGGTAGACACATTCAAAGCTCTTGGACATCAATTTCACAGCAATATGCTTCTGGGTTATGAGTTTCATATAATCTCATGGAAAAAAGTGCAATACATAATTGCACCATTTATTATTGAAAACTTTTGTCCAGAAACTATTCCAAATCCTACATTATTTCACAGGTACAAAGAGGACACACGTTCTGATCATTGTCCATATTTGTCCATCAAGGATAGCTCTTCTCCTGGTCACACGTCCTCCTTTCATTCGTGATGGCTCTGCTTGCCAGCTGTATCCTGTATTCATGTTCTTTGTGATAGCCAGTTCGCTCTAACTTCCGAAACAATTGTGTTAGTAAAGGGACCGTAACAGTTCCATTCATTGGGTGACAATGAATTTCAGCCCTCCAAGATTTTTAGCGCTTGAAAACTTGAGAATGTTTTCAAACAACGTTTGGTCTTATGCTAGATCTGGTAGCGCTGAAGAGCAGCTGGTTGTAAGCTGAGGCCGAATGCTCTGGCCCAGAGCCTGAGTTGCTGATCCTTCTGGCCCACCTATTTTCTTCAAACAACACAACACAACAAGCAGTGTATACTCCGTAGGGCTTCCTGAACACTTTCAAAGAGGAAGGAATCGGAGAGTTATGGAGGGCATGCATGGCTTGCTATATTTTTAAACAGGTCTGAGGGTTGCCAATCCCCAGGTGGGGCAGGTAAACAGCACCAATGCATCCGCAAATACCAGCCTCTATAAATAAGAAAATTGCTAAAGATAAATTTAATAGAAATTTTGTTGTTGTTCAGTCGCACAGTCGAGCCCGACTCTTTGCGACCCCATGGACTGAGTCACGCCAGGCCCTCCTGTCTTCCACCATCCTCCGAAGTCTGCTCAAATCCGTGTTTGTTACATCAGTAATGCTGTCCAGCCATCTCATCTTTTGCCGTCCCCTTTTTCTTTTGCCTTCTGTCTTTCCTAGCATCAGGATCTTCTCCAGGGAGTGCTCCCTTCTCATTTGGTGGCCAAAGTATTTGAGCTTCAGCTTCAGCATCTGACCTTCCAGGGAACGGTCTGGGTTGATTTCCCTTAGGACTGAGTGATTGGATCTTCTTGCATATATATGTATATGTATGTATACGTATATATATGCATGTGGGTATAAATGTATATATGAATGCATAAAACAATATAGTTATGGATATATGGACATGCTTTGGATAACTGACCACTCATCAGCAATGACGATACTATTAGGAAAATAAATAGACTGTTTTCTGGACCAAAAATGTATAATGAATCCTTGTTAGGGACTTGTACCTGACAATAGTGATCACGCTTTTTAATTTGGTATTTGCTCTCAGCTGCTAGGACATTGTATGCGCAGTTGTGGAAGCAAGAAAAGATATCAGAAAAATGGGATTGGATTGTGAAAGTTTTATCGTGGAGCGAGATGGACAAATTAACAAGAACTTTAAGAGACTATGATTTGGACGTGTTTAAAAAGGAGTGGAAGAAATTTAGAGGATATGTAGAGAAAGAGTGGAATGTAAAAAGACGGACAATTTTTTAATATGAATACGAGAAAAGAAAGACATTGAACTTTGTTAGGTTAAGGGTACCTTTATAATTGAACTTAAGTATATAACCTCGGCGGGAGTCTAGTAATGGAGGGAGGGGGGATTGGAAAATATCATATGGGTTAGAGATAGTAATGATATAATTAGGCATTGTTACCATATGTTATCAATAAAATTGTTTTAAAACCAATAGTGATCACACTTTTCCTGTGTGGACAGGCTAATCCAATAATTCAACTAGTGCAATGGTATCATGATATCCAGCGCTTGGGTGTAGCTACAGTGGCATTTCTCCACAACTGTAGGATTTCTAGGAGCTTGTTACCTGCAGGTATCTATAAGAGAATTAATTTGATAGGGTAAATATCAATCCGCTGCTAAGCCTCTGAATATGGACACAATTCTCATTTTTTTTTTATTTAAAACTTCCAGATTCTTGCCTCTCAGCACTCCCAAAAGGAAAACTTCCCCTCCCTAAAGGTGCAAACACTAAAGATTTGATCCATGCATATAACTGGGTAGCACATACGCATATATACACACAAATCTCAGAAGACATTTCATATCTTGCTTTCAATATCTCAGTAACATTAACATGAGGTTTTATTGCATTGATTTCTGGGAACGATATAATACTGTGGCAGAAACGGCAAAGCTATAAAACAAACTTAAGAGCAATGAATTTTTATATCTGGAGGGGGCATAAATATTTGTAAAAGGCTAACGCTGGCACACCGGTCTTCCGAAATGTTTTACGCACACACACAAAGATATAAAAATTAGAAAGCACCAGTACTAATAGCATTAATATGTTATTTTTTTTTTGGGGGGGGGGAGGGGAGATGGTTCTACAGTTCGCTTTCCTGGGGTAAGAATAGGGCAGATGTTGGACATGTGCGAATGCAACAGATGTTGCACAGATACAAATGCACAGGGCTTTTATTGTAGCAGGAGCCCCTTTCCATATTAGGTCACAGACAGCTGATGTAGCCAATCCTCCTGGAGCTTATAGTAAGTCCTGCATTAAATAAGAGCACGGTAAGCTCTGGATGGATTGGCTACACCAGGGGTGTGTGGCCTAATATGCAAAGGAGCTCCTGCTACAAAGAAAGCCCTGAAAATGCAACAGCTGCACACCTCACCTCACTGCAGTTCTGCACAATGGCATTTCATGAAGCAATAGTACTTAACTGTTCCTTGCAGAAGAAGAAGAAGACTGTAGATTTACACCCCACCCTTCTCTTTGAATCAGAGACTCAGAGCGGCTTACAATCTCCTATATCTTCTCCCCCCCCCACCCAATAGAGGGCTCTCACAGCAGCTGCCCTTTCAAGGACAACTCCTGCAATAGCTTTGGCTAACCCATGGCCATTCCAGCAGCTGCAAGTGGAGGAGTAGGGAATCAAACCCTGTTGTCCCAGATACTGAGACTGCTGTGCTGGAAAAATAACAGCCTTTGCCTATTAGAAAACAGCTTTCCCAGTTCCCATTTATAGCTGGTACAACCTACTAAATATCAATGATTTAAGCTACGTGCATTAGGTGTTGGCTCATTTTGTCTCATGAATGTCCATTATTTACATATTTTTAAAAGGGGTAGTCTTATATCCAGAGTTGGCTTGCCAGAATACACTGTGGGTGCAATCACATGAGAGATTTGACCCAACCTAGCCATGCTTCCCATTAGAAGAAGAAGAGGAAGAAGACTGCAGATTTATACCTCACCCTTCTCTCTGAATCAGAGACTCAGAGCAGCTTACAATCCCCTATATCTTCTTCCCCCACAACAGACACTCTGTGAAATGGGTGTGGCTGAGAGGGCTCTCACAGCAGCTGCCCTTTCAAGGACAACTCCTGCGATAGCTATGGCTAACCCAAGGCCATTCCAGCAGCTTTAAGTGGAGGAGTGGGCAATCAAACCCTGTTCTCCCAGATAAGAGTCCACACACTTCCCGGTTCTACCAGATAAGTGTCCACACACTACAGCAAACTGGCTCTCATAGGGATGCCAGCCTCCAGGTATACACATACAGCTTCCACACATGTGAACACACTGCAGGCACATTTCCAATTCGTGCAGAAGAAGCACCTGACTCTGCACAAACAAGCCTTGAAAGAGCTTCAGGTTCACTCAATCCCTTGTCACCCAGGGTTTCCAGGTCAGAGTTGACAAATATCTGGATATTTTGGGGGTGCAGCCTGAGGGGGGTGGGGTTTGAGGAGGGGAGCTACTTCAGTGGGGTATGATAATAAGAATAACGAGAGTACTTCCCATAGACTTCAACAATGCTAAGTGCTAATTTATATAAAAAAGATAAAGGCAGTCCCTTGTGCAAGCACCAGTCGTTTCCGACTCTGGGGTGACGTCATATCACAACGTTTTCATGGCAGACTTTTTACGAGGTGATTTGCCATCGCCTTCCCCAGTCCTCTACACTTTCCCTCCAGCAAGCTGGGGACTCATTTTACCAACCTCGGAAAGATGGAAGGCTGAGTCAACCCCGAGTCGGCTACCTGAAAACCCTGCTTCCACTGGGAAGGTCACGAGCAGAGTTTAGGTCTGCGATACTGCAGCTTTACCACTCTAATTTATACAAACTTACAAAATTCATACAAATATTTCATATCTTTTTTTTAAAAAAATGTGCAATTTCAAATTCCATGCAATTCCATAAAATTTCATTCCATTCCATAGGTACAAAAAAAATGCCAAGTCACAAAAGACCAGTTCAGTTCCATTCAAATGGTGCAAAGACGTTTCTTTCTTGGAGACTCCAAACCTCAGACAATTTGAATTGGCCTCCTCCTGGATATCTCGCAGGTTAAAAAGTTAAAGTCCATATAAGTCTGCCATGAAAACATTGTGAAAGCGACGTCACCCCAGAGTCGGAAATGACTGGTGCTTGCACAGGGGACCTTTTCTTTTCCTTTCCTAACAGGTACGAGGATGCCCCATGGCGTAGAATTGAAAAGCAGCAGCACTGCAGTACTGTGATCTGAACTCTCTGCTCACAACCTGAGTTCGATCCCAGCGAAAGCTGGTTCAGGTAGCCGGCCCAAGGTTGACTCAGCCTTCCATCCTTCCGAAGTCGGTCAAATGAGTCCCCAGCTTGCTGGGGGGGGGGGAAGTGTAGAGGACTGGGGAAGGCAATGGCCAACCACCTCGTAAAAAGTCTGCCGTGAAAACGTTGTGAAAGCAATGTCACCCCAGAGTCAGAAACAACTGGTGCTTGCACAGGTGAACTTTCCTCCTTTCCTTTCCTTAAGATACATCCAAGCCAGCTCAGGTCTGGAGGACAAATGCCAAAATGACAAGATCAGTGTCATATAAAGCAAATATTTTTTTTTAAATGACATATAGATGGCATATAACGCCAGAAAAAACTGGAAGTGTGAGGAGCAGGTTGGAACATACTGTTGTATGTGGTGGACCTGTAAGGTTACCAAGAGGTATTGGATAAAGGTCCATGAAGAGGTATTGGATGAAGGTCCATGAAGAGGTATTGGATGAAGGTCCAAAAATAGCAAAACTGTCAATACCATTCAAACCGGAGTTATTTTTGTTAAATTTGTTTTTAACACAGTTAAATTGTCAAAATATACGATGAGCCACATAACAACAGCTGCACGAATTTTATTTGCAAGATGTTGGAAGGAAAAGGAAATCCCGACTAGAGATGATTTGATTGTAAAGATAATGGATGTAACAGAAGTGGTTGAGTTGCCATGCACACCCAACACTCAAACATGTAAGAAAAAAAGGACAGGATTGGTCAAAGTTTTATGAATGGTTATGTAAATGTAAATGAAAAACGAAAATGTACATTATACTAAATGAAAAGGGTAGAAGGTCAAGAATAAGGGCGAATAAGAGAAATGCAGATAAATGGAGATGGGAGAGATTAACTGCTTACCTCACCTTTGTGTTTATGTATTATGTGTTAATAATATTGTCTATGTTCTATTTCACGTTACGTGAAATTTCAAAGAAATATTGTAACAGTGGGAAAAAAAAAGAGATACATCCAAGCCACAAAAGCATGGTTTGTGCTCCTGTAAACCAGTAACAAACCACTGCTTTTGAGGTTTCCGGGTCAAGCTCTAAAGTTATAATAATGCAGAGAGCAAGCTGGGATGTGATACAGAAATAAAGATGTGTGCTGTACAGAACGGGTGTGTGTGTGTGGGGGGGGAGAGACAAGGACTGAGCAAGTGAGTCCTTTAAAACTGTCCATCGCTAATCCATGAGTTGATTTTTGTCCCAAATGTAATCCCATCAGAGTGTGCTTTTCCTTGAAGTTCTGTCTCCCTTCACCTTCAAAACGATGATGGTCAGCTTAGCGAATGACTGAAGTTTGCCACCAGTGCCTAATGATCTATTGCCATCTTCTGCATTCATCTATCCTACAAAGAAATGCGGAAAAGCTTGGGAGAAAGGCCAGGGCTCGGTGGTACACAGGGTGACAAATGTTAGCTGTCACTGTTAGGTTTTCTGTTGTGGCGGTATAATCTGTGTGCCTATTCGTGCCTTCAGTTCTACAAATACCCACTTGAACAACCAGCTTTATTTAGGCAGATAGAATCTTCCAACAAGTGTTCAAGTGCCACTCCATCATAGGCTTACAGGTACTGTAATTGCAAGTACAGAGGTGTTTTAAAAAGGTAAAGGTCGTCCCCTGAGCAAGCACCAGTCGTTTTCAACTCTGGGGTGATGTTGCTTTCATAACGTTTTCACCGACCTCGGAAGGATGGACGTCTGAGTCAACCTCGAGCCGGCTACCTGAACCAGCTTTCGCTGGGATCGAACTCAGATCATGAACAGAGGGCTCCAATTGCAGTACTGCAGCTTTACCACTCTGTGCAGTGGGGCTCTTACATACACACACATATATGGGAAATTATTATATATGTATATACATAACCGCTTATCTTTATTGAAATGGCAAGTTTGCCCTGAAGGGGGAAAGAAATAATGCAGTAAGCAAATAACAAAATAAATGCCCCCCTCCCCAAATATTAATTTACAGATGTGCTTAGCAACAGGTGAGCCCCGTGGCGCAGAGAGCCCCGTGGCGCAGAATAGTAAAGCTGCAGTACTGCAGTCTGAACTCTCTGCTCACAACCTGAGGTTGATCCTGGTGGAAGCTGGGTTCAGGGAGCCGGCTCAGGTTGACTCAGCCTTCCATCCTTCTGAGGTCGGTAAAATGAGTCCCCAGCTTGCGGGGGGGCGGGAAGTGTAGCTGACTGGGGAAGGCAAGGGCAAACCACCACGTCAAAAGTCTGCCGTGAAAACATTGTGAAAGCAACGTCACTCTGGAGTCGGAAATGACTGGTGCTTGAAAGGGAACCTTTCCTTAGCAACAGATAAATTACTATTTGGGGATGGGGCCATTTCTTTTGTTATTTGCTTACTGTATTATTTCTTTCCCCCTTCAATGCAAACTTGCCATTTCAGTAAAAATAATCAGTTATGTATATACATATATAATAATTTTTCCATTTATGTGTGTATAAGCCCATGCAGTCCTGTTTCGTTTGCAACAAGACATTCTTTCTTGTCTGGGCACCTGAGGGGGGTGGAATCTTGTTGGTGAACAATGTCCTTGTCTTTCACTCGCAAAATCTGATAATCCTAAATAGGAGATCTCCAGCCACCCGCTGGAGGTTGGCAACCCTACCTCAGCCATATAATCCACTGTTGTGATCCTGCAGCCATCTGTGAGGTTACACATTTTTCCCCCACACATGCAAAACCCATCTCTGATTTCTGTGCAATAACTGGCACATTGCACCAGATACAAAAAGGCTGATAATAGACGACCGTTTTGGGGCAGCTTGCAGCTGCCCCGAAGAAAGCTGACCGAAAGAAGAGCGCCCCGGTGCTTCCGGATGGTGCTGAAAGAAGGGGCGAGCCTTGGGCGGCCGGGGAGCATGTGGAACACTCATGTGTCCTGCTCGCGGCTCCCTGGGCACTTCTAAGGTGCTCTCCAGGCTTCCAGATGACCGGCTGCTGCCTCGAAGTCGCTCCAGTGAAAAGGGACCACTTTCCAAGTGGTTCCTTTTTAAGGTGGTTGGAGCATCTCTCAGGCCAGTGTAAGTGCGGGACGGGGGCGGCCGGCAGATGTTGCCATGTGGCCGGTTTTTTGGGGTCAACTTCAGAGGCATCTCTGAGTCCACCCAAACTACCGGTCTGTAATCAGCCAAAGAGAACTTTTTCCTGGCCAGCCCCAGGGTGTGGGGTGCTCCAGGCAGACCAGCTAACTTGCACGTAACATCATTGTGCCGGCAACATTGGGCCGGTGGGTTGGGAATCTCCCGGGCGGGAGAACCCCCGCGTGGCCTGGGGGCTTGGCAGCCTTAGGTGATACCCACACAGTGGCTGAAGAGTCACATTTAGTCACTAAGGAATCACAGGGAGCTCTGTGGCCGGGGCTTTTTTTGTAGCAGGAACTCTTTTGCATATTAGGCCACACACCC
Organism: Heteronotia binoei; assembly: GCF_032191835.1. Lineage (NCBI taxonomy): Eukaryota > Metazoa > Chordata > Lepidosauria > Squamata > Gekkonidae > Heteronotia > Heteronotia binoei. The sequence goes on from NC_083229.1 coordinate 126,475,792, forward strand.
CTGATGTAGCCAATCCTCCTGGAGCTTACAGTAGGCCCTGTAGTAAGAGCCCTGTAAGCTCCTGGAGGATTGGCTACATCAGGGGTGTGTGGCCTAATATGCAAAGGAGCTCCTGCTAGAATTCCACCCCTGACAATATGCCTGTAGCTTTTCTGAGCCCCATTCGCCCCATATTTCAGAGGAAACAGATAAAGCCCCTGCCTGCTGAGCAGGGCGATTGTGAAGTGTTTCACACCTTGAAGCAGCTGCCCTTGGAGGAATGGATAAACTGCCAGCCTCCTTGAGCAACAGGCCTCGTGCCAGGGATTAGGGTTGCCAACTCCAAGTTGGGAAGTACTTGGAGATTTTGGGGGTGGAGTCTGAGGAGGGCGGGGTTTGGGGGAGAGGCTTCCATGGGGTATAGGGTTGCCAAGTCCAATTCAAGAAATATCTGGGGACTTTGGGGGTGGAGCCAGGAGACTTTGGGGGGTGGAGCCAGGGGACATTAGGGGTGGAGCCAAGATCAAGGCTGTGACAAGCATAATTGAACTCCAAAGGGAGTTCTGGCCATCACATTAAAAGGGATGGCACACCTTTTCAATGCCTTCCTTCCATAGGAAGTAATGAAGGATAGGGGCACCTTCTTTTGGGGCTCATAGAATTGGGCCCCCTGGTCCAATCGTTTTGAAACTTGGGGGGTACTTTGGGGAGAGGCACTAGATGCTATACTGAAAATTTGGTGCCTCTACCCCAAAAAACAGCTCCCCCAGAGCCCCAGATACCCACAGATCAATTCTCCATGATTTTCTATGGGAATAAATCTCTATAGACAATAATAGAGTTCCCAGCAGACATTTCCTTCCCCTCCCCCCGCTTTCTGACGACCTTGAAGCAGGGCAAGGGCCTCCAAACTGGTGAATCCCCTGCCCCCACCTGGGGATTGGCAACCCTAACGGGGTAGAATGCCACAAAGTCCACCTTCCAGAGCAGCCATTTTCTCCAGGGGGAAACTGACCTCTGTGAACTGGAGATCCGGTGTAATCTGGGGTTTTGCTTGGTAAATGGAAACGTGGTAATGGAAACAGGAAAGAAAGCCCGTAGGCATCCACGTAAGCAAAGCCCCAGATTTTCCAATTATTTTATACCATCAAATCTCCTCATAGAATCATACAATACCAAAAGCGTAAATATAAGACACAGCCATACACCAAGTCCATCTGCTTATAGCAATAGTCTGTTTCTTTGGAATAAAAATCCTTGTAATTGTTCCTTAAAGCTGGGACTCTGTGATGAGCCGTGAAGGTGGAGTCCTGTGCTCCATAGCTTCTTGTAGCCAGTGTCGGGATGACAAGCAGCAAGGCAAAAGAACGCAACAGGGATGCGCTTAATGCCCTGTTTCACAATAGGCTTCGACGAGCTTCAAAACGTATCTGCAACTTATGTGGGAGACCAGCGCTCCAACTATTCTGTAGACAAAGATGGCCTTTTTTTGTTGTTGTTGTCTGCAGAATAGTTGGAGTGCTGGTCTCCCACATAAGTTACAAATATGTTTTGAAGCTCGTCGAATCCTATTGTGAAACAGGGCATTAAACGCATCCCTGTTGCGTTCTTTTGCCTTGCTGCTTGTCATCTCTACACCGGCTACAGGAAGCTTTGGAGCACAGGACGCCAGCTTCATGGCTCATCGCACCACGTCTCGCAGTCCCAGCTTTAAGGAACAATTACAAAGATTTTTATTCCAAAGAAATAGACTATTGCCATAAGTGTATGGACTTCGTGTATGGGTGCGTCCTATATTTGCACTTTCGGTATTGTATGATTCTATGAGGAGATTTGATGGTATAAAATAATTGGAAAATCTGGGGTTTTGTTTACGTGGATGCCTACGGGCTTTCTTTCCTGTTACCACCTGGAAGTTGGCAACAGCCGTTATTTTAGTTGACGGCAACTGCAAACACAGCTTGCCTCACGCTGTGGAGGGAGCACAACTGAGCGACAGTATTAGTTAGAAAAGTTATGTCGCTTCTCTGGAGGTCTCACAATGTAACACAAAGCAATAAAAACCTTAACACCAGCGATGCAAAAAACAAGACGGTGCATTCGGTTGCCCTAAAATTATAGGCATTCGGCAATTCTCATGCAAGAACCAGATGATAAAACAGATGGAGCTACACTATTAAAAAGCCTGAGGGGAAAAATAATTTGGCCTGGTGTTTAGCAAACAATAGGGTAAGCAGCCAGGTAAGCCAATAGAGGGAGGGCATTCTAAAGGTGAGGCAATTCACCCCAAATAACAACCTATGTGACATTCTCCTAGGCTAGGGTTGCCAAGCCTGAGTCAAGAAATATCTGGGGACTTTGTGGGTGGAGCCAGGAGACTTTGGGGGTGGAGCCAGGAGACTTTGGGGGTGGAGCCAGGAGACATTGGAGTTGGAGCCAGGAACAAGGGTGTGACAAGCATAATTGAACTCCAAAGGGAGTTCTGGCAATCTCATTTAAAGGGACCGCACACCTTTTAAATGCCTTCCCTCCATTGGAAATAATAATGAAGGATTGGGGCACCTTCTTTTGGAGCTCATAGAATTGGCCCCCCTTGTCTGATCGTGTTGAAACTTGGAGGGTGTTTTAAGGAAGAAGACGACATTGGATTTATATTCCGCCCTCCACTCAGAGCAGCTCACAATCTCCCTTATCTTCCTCTCCCACAACTGACACCTGTGAGGTGGGTGGGGCTGAGAGGACTCTCCCAGCAGCTGCCCTTTCAAGGACAACTCCTGGCAGAGCTCTGGCTGACCCAGGGCCATTCCAGCATCTGCAAGTGGAGGAGTGGGGAATCAAACCTGGTTCTCCCAGATAAGAGTCCGCACACTTAACCACTACACCAAACTGGCTGAGGCATGGAATGCTATGCTGCAGATTTGGTGCCTCTATCTCAAAAAACAGCAACCCCCCCCAAGCCCCAGATGCCAGCAGATCAATTCACCATTATACCCTATGGGAATCAGTCTCCACAGGGAATAATGGAGTGCCCAGAAGACATTTCCCTTCCCTCCCCCTGCTTTCTGATGACTCTGAAAGGACTCTCACAGCAGCTGCCCTTTCAAGGACACCCTCTGCCAGAGCTATGGCTGACTCATACAGGGCACTTCTTACAGGGCCTACTGTAAGCTCCAGGGCAATTGGCTACATCAGAGGGGTGTGGCCTAATATGCAAAGGAGTTCCTGCTACCAAAAAAAACCCCCTGAGCACCATGCTTGTTGTGCTGGCCCAAGTTGCTGTTTGGGTGTCTCTTGACTAGAGAACCACCCTTAAAGGAGTTCCAGTGGCCTCATTCACTCATATCAGAATCTTGCAGGTTAAAATAGGAAGAGCCTGTTCAAGAGATGGAGGCGGTAAGAAGTGCTGTCAAGTCACAACAGACCTGTGGTGACCCCTGATGGGGTTGTCAAGGCAAAGGCCTTCAGAGATGGCTTCCCATTGCCTGCCTTTGCGTAGCACCCCCAAACTTCCTGCCCTGCCCTGGAGGTTCCCAACCCGCTGGCTCAATGTGGCCTCCCCCGAGTTCACCAGCACAATGACATTACTCGCAGTGACATCATCGCGCCAGCAATGTCGCGTTCCCGCTGCTCTAGGAGCTTCTGGGAAAACTTTATAGTTTTCCTGGACACTCTAGCAATTTGGGAGGGAAAACTCTATGGTACCTATTGCACACATGGGGAAGGAGCCGCTGCCGGCCACCCCGGAGGCCAGTCAGCAGCCTACCTGGCTTACTGGGGTGCCCAGCTCTGTAAGCACGGCCAACTCTGGAATGTACTTGAAGGGGAGACCTCCTTGGAATATCAGTGGTCAGAAGGTGGAGGCAGGATTTATTCAGCCGTCTTTCTGAATATCCTCCAGGCCCCAGTAGGGGTCAGCCACGAGAGGTCACTATGACTTCTATTTGTGCACACACAAAGAGAGAGCAAGTGAGAGATCCATGGACCAAACCACTCAGCCCTTTAAAAATCAAAGGTAGTCCCTGGAGTTGAGTGCTGGAGTTGACCGGAAGCTGACTCAGCTAACCGAGTACAGGTTTAGTGGGTTCACTGTGACAAGCTGCAGCAAGAACTCTGGCTGCCATCTTTGGTATTGGCTAAAGCTTTTGAACAGTCTCATAGGGTCAGATCCTAGCTAGCACACATCTAGTCAGGATAACCATACAGCTGTATTAAGATTGAGCTTGTATGTTGTTTTGCCACAGTGAAGACAAAGAGATTTGATTCATACCACGCCCTTCACTACCCAAAGGAGTCTCAGAGCAGCTTACAATCTCCTTTCCCTTTCTTTCCCTACAACAGACACCCTGTGATGTGGATGGGGCTGAGAGAGCTCTGACAGAAACTGCTCTTGAGAGGAACGGCCCTGAGAGAACTTGTGGCTGACTCAGGGTCTCATCAGCAAGTGTATGTGGAGGAGTGGGGGATCAAACCCGGTTCTCCCAGATAAGAGTCTGCGCACTTAATCACGATACAGATAACAGCTACTACCAAGTCCGCCTTTTTTTCATCTTAGATGGGCGAGGCAGTTGGCCCCCTTCCTGGAGCGCAGCGACCTGGCAACAGTGATCCACGCAACGGTCACCTCGAGGTTAGACTACTGCAATGCCCTCTACATGGGGCTGCCCCCGTACCAAACCTGGAAACTGCATCTAGTGCAAAATGCAGCAGCCAGGCTGTTTTTGGGACTGCCTCGTGGGAACATGTACAGCCTGGACTGCGGGAGTTGCACTGGCTGCCAATTGTTTACTAGGTCCATTACAAGGTGCTGGTCATTACCTTTAAAGCCCTATATGGTCGAGGACCTGCCTACCTTAGGGACCACCTCTCTCCATATGTTCCCCAGAGAGCACTACGATCAAGTTCAAAAAATCTTCTTGAAATCCCTGGGCCAAAAGAAACCAAACTAAAAACTACCAGAGAACAGGCATTCTCTACGAAGGCCCCCCAATGGTGGAATCAACTGCTGGAAGAGGTGCGGGTCCTGCGGGATTTTAACCAATTCCGTAGGGCCTGCAAAACTGTCCTCTTCCAGCTAGCTTTTTAAGACGGAACCCCTGATAACATCAATAATCACCGTGCCATCTTATACACAATTTGTTTATATTATAATGATATATTGTTTTATTGGTTTTACGGTTTAAATTATTAATTACATTATATATTGTTTTATTGTATCATGGTCTTACCATGTCTTGTTAGCCGCCCTGAGCCTACCCTGGCGAGGAGGGCAGGATATAAATAAAAGTATTATTATTATTATTATTATTATTATTATTATTATTATTATTATTATTATTATTATTATTATTATTATTATTATTATTATTATTATTATTATTATTCCAAACTTGTGGCTCTGGTGTGTAATGGCTCTGGTGTGTAATGAGGGAGGGAACGAGCACTTCTGCAAATCAGCGCATGACAGATTTTGATACACTCAAATACAATTGTATGCTTTCCTGCCATGTTTGCTCTAGGGCTGCCAAGCCCCCAGGCCGGATGGGGGTTCTCCCATCCTGGAGGTCCCCAACCCACTGGCCCACATTGGGCCAGCAGGGGGAACCTCCCCCAACGTCACCAGCGTGATGACATCACCCGGAAGTGACATCATTGGGCCGGTGACACTGCACACCAGCCACTCTAGGCATTTCTGGGAAAACTCTATGGTTTTCACAGACACTTTAGCAATTTGGGAGGGAAAACTCTATGGTACAATAGGTACCACAGAGTTTTCCCCTCCCAAATTGCTAGGGCATCCAGGAAAACCATAGAGCTTTCCCGGAAATGCCTAGAGTGGCTGGCATGTGGCGTCGCTGACCCAATGACATCACTTCCGGGTGATGTCATTGCACCGTGCACATGTTGCACATGCAAAAAAAGTCCCCTCCCGGAGGCTGTGGGAGACTTGGCAGCCCTAGTATGCTCATGGATTCAGAAATGTACAAATAAAACGAAGGAATTGAGTGCTAATGTCAATTGTGCAGGAGTATGTTTGTCAAAAATGAACTTTTAAATTTCTCATAGGCAAATGAAATTAAAGAGCTGAGAGAGGAACGAGGGAAAGGCATATAGCCCTTCTCATTATACTCGCAGCCTGATGAGAAAAGTGACATTAACTTTGACATCCTCATCTGAACTGCAGGAAATGCCCTAATTATTCTGCAGCAGAGCAAAGTAAAATGTACATTCCAGAACATACCAAAGTATGAACCTCGGTCCTTAGAGACATTACATGTCAACGTTTGATTAAAGAAATACATATGTTTCACATGCAAATCGGAAGTTATTTTTTTGACGTTATGAGAAAACATCTGCTGTACGCAGTGCTTTTTTGACACCAACATCAGAGGGTAGTTAGTATAGACCAAAAAAAGTACTTCTTTCAACAGCTGGAAGACTTACGTGATTATACCAGAAACCGCTTCGTTAACAAAGCACGTTTGCATTTCCTCCAGTTTTGCTTTCAGTTATGTACTTCATTATGCATTAAAACGTTTCTATAATTTTGAACCAAAACATATTCATAAACTACAACAGAAGAACATTTTATTCCTGTGTTTTTCTTTTTAAAAAAGTTTCCTAAATCCCCCAAATAATTCTTTGTAGAGAAACAGCTCCGATAATTTTGCTAGTTCCTTTCCAAATTCACCATGCTTATTCTTCATAGGGTTCTTTGATGTTTCCTTTTCCTAATCTCGCAAACACTTCCTTTATAATATGATGCATGGAACAGGTAGGGACCTTTAATTCTGGTCAAGGTGCAAAGTACTGGGCTGCAGAATAGCAAGGGATGAATATAAATAGATGAGTATAGTCCAGGGCACCTTAAGTGGATGAGTATAGTCCCGTTTATTCACTGATTGAGTCACAGCTCATTTCTGTCATACGTGTATGGATTTGTGACTCAGGGAAGTCCATATGGAAATAAAGCCTCACTGGATTTTGATTTTATTTTGCTGCAATGGACTACCTAGGGTCGCCAATCCCCAGGTAGGGGCAGGGGATCCCCCAGTTTGGAGACCCTCCCCCCACTTCAGGGCCATCAGAAATTCTAAAAGAAAGGGCCCCTATCCATTATTTCCAATGGAGGTGTGTGGTCCCTTTCGACGCGATGGCCAGAACTCCCTTTGGAGTTCAGTGATGCTTGTCACACCCTTGCTCTTGGCTCCACTTCAAAGCCTCCTGGCTTGGCCCCCAAGTCCCCAGATATTTCTTCAATTACACTTGGCAACCCTAAGACTAACCCTAAGACTAATCCCTTCGATTTGACTGTCTTCTAAAATCCTAAATAAACATAAGTAGAGCCTTGCTGGATCAGGCCAGGGATCCAACTAGCCCAGCCTCCTGTCTCACACAGTGGCCAACCAGTTCCTCTGGACAGCCAACAGCAGGGGATAGAATAAAGGTACAGTCCAGTAGCGAAATGGCTATCCACCTGGATTGATAAAGAGGGGATGGAGATGGAGGCCTTCCTCTGATGATGTCTCAGATTGTAGAGGTTCCCTTCAGTCTCCATGGCTAGTAGTAGGGTTGCCAGCCCCCAGGTTCTGATGGGGGTTACCCCAGTTTTGGGGGCTACCATACTCCCATCTTACAAGGCTCTTTTTTATAAGCTCTTGGAGGATTGGCTACATCAGGGGTGTGTGGCCTAATATGCAAATGAGCTCCTGCTGGAATTCCACCCCCGCAAAGGAGTCGTGTCCTTGTATTGGGGACCGGTGATGTCACTGCATTGGGGACCGGTGCCTGTGCTCCAAGCTGTAAATTCATAGCCTGAATTCCAGGTGAGTGCTGCCACCCTGCTTCTTCCGCAAAGCATTCAAAGGAACCCTTCCAATGCTTTGGACAAGAAGCAAAGGGTGGCGCGCCTGCACACTCCAAGAAAAGAATTTGCAACTTGGATTGCAGGCATGTGCCACCCCCGCTTCTCCTCCAAACCAGGGGTGGGATTCTAGCAGGAGCTCTTTTGCCTATTAGGCCACACACCCCTGATGTAGCCAGTCCTCCAAGAGCTTACAGTAGGCCCTGTAAGAAGAGCCCTGTAAGCTCTTGGAGGATTGACTACATCGGGGGGGGGGGCGTGTAACCTAATATGCAAAGGAGTTCCTGCTACAAAAAAAGCCCTGATGTCATCACATTCAGGGTGTCCCCATCCCTTCCTGTAATGCCCCCCGAAGGCCTCTACTGAGAACTCGGAAGGACCTGACAACCCTAGCTCATAGCCAGGGGTGGAATTCTAGCAGGAGCTCCTTTGCCTATTAGGCCACACACCCCTGATGTAGCCAATCCTCCAAGAGCTTACAAGGCTCTTTTTTTGTAAGCGCTTGAAGGATTGACTACATCAGGGGTGTGTGGCCTAATAGGCAAAGGCACTCCTGCCAGAATTCCTCCCCTGCTTCTAGCCATTGATAGACTTTTCCTCCATGCATTGACTTCTAAAATTTTGATAAGCTGGTTATAGGAAGTCCAATTTTTTTTGTGATTCTGTCTCACTATGTGCAATCCACCTTGAGTCCCCTGAGGAAGGCTATAACTAGTCAAACACGAACACTACCTGAAGATATCCAAATGTACCTCTATCCTCTTTTCTTTGCTCACCACAGCAGTTCGTTGAAGAGTAACCTAGTTTAATCTCCAACTTTGCCGTGTTGGAGCTTTGTGTCTCTCCCCCCCCCCCCCCCATTTCAGGGGGAAGAAGAAGCTTTGACATAATTGCAAATGACAACAGAGTGACAAATGCGGAGCCAGTTACTGAATGCTTGAGCTGCCAGGCAGAAAGGAGACACGGAACAATAGTCCTGCGTTCTAGCTGAAAGGAATCGTACTTTTCAGTGCTCTGATTCAAGTTTGTGCTTCTCGAGAACTTTGTACAAGCTGTGCTTCGGGCAAAATCGGGCAGCAATTCTATTACCAACTTCCTTTCTGTTCTTGCCCTCCGAGGGAAAAGTCTGCTTCTCTACTTTGGCAGGAGAATAAATGGTGGATTTAGTTATTTTTTTTTAAATACTGCCCTTCCCAGAAGGAATTGAGGCAACCAGAGCTCTTTCTCCCTTTCCTGTTTTATTTCTCACAGTCACCCTGAGAGGTAGACTGGGCTAAGAGAGAACAGCGAGCGCGAAGTCACCCAGTGAGCTTTTTGACCAACCAAGGATTTGAACGCAGGTCTTGCAGATTTTAGTCCAGCTCTCTAATTGCTACATCACAGAGGTTTATCAATTGGTGTAAAGAAAGGGCAAGCAAATGGGTCAGGCAGTGATTATTTATAAGCACTGCATTGTCAAAAGGGCTTTGTGTTCGTATCTACAGATGCTCATTTTCTGCAAAGACTTATTATAGTTTCCATGGTCAACAGAATTTAATTACCCGGCCATCATTCACCCTGGGTCCCTTTGTGGTCTCCCGCTCAGATGCAAACAAGGCCCATACCTCCTTAGAATCAAAATACAGAACTGAGAGTTTCTAAATAAGCCAACTGAGTGTACAGTACCATATTAAATTGGGGATCCCGTCATAGCCGTGCTTTGTAAGAAGGTGACATGTAGGTCTGTTGCCATTTTAGGGCATTGCACAACTGTCAGATCTTACTATCTTCAACATTCACTAAGTTGAGAGCTACACTGCGACAGGAGGTGGTAGCAGCTACAAGCACAAGCAGCTTCAAGAGGGGACTGGATCAACGTATGGAGCAGAAGTCCATCAGTGGCTGTTAGCCAGAAGGTATAGATGGAACTCTGTCTGGGGCAAGTGATGCTCTGTATTCTTGATACTTGGGAAGGGCAACAGTGGGAGGGCTTCTAGTGTCCTGGCTCCACTGGTGGACCTCCTGATGGCACTTCGGTTTTTTGGCCATTGTGTGAGAGAGTGTTGGACTGGATGGGTCATTGGCCTGATCCAACATGGCTTCTCTTACGTTCTTACGAAGCTCCTTGCCTGGAATATTGCTGGTTCAGCATCTAAGAAGGCTGATAGCTCCTTCAAAGAATTCATAGCTTTGTTTGTCACTGTACTGTTGCAAGAGACATGGGCTCAGGAACTGGTGGATTTACCACATGCAAACTGCGTTCCTCTGTTGGGGAGAGAAGATGTAAGCCTAGAGATCATGGTTGGCCATCTTTATGAAGCTTCATGCTGCAGTCACCAACTGCATTCATGTGACCAGCTGGCTTAGGCTGCAGTTGTCACATTTAATCATCGAAGTTTAATGTTTATATTCCCCCCCATGGTAACAAGTCTAGGGTACAATAGTACTGCTTCAAGCCTGAGGAATATTCAACTGGCCTTCTATTGATGTTTCCCAATGCCCTTGTTGTCATGCAAGGTGATTTCAGAGCAAGAATTAGGCCTCCTGATGATATGCTGGATTTACATTTCCATGTTGTCTCCCCAACATATCAGACAGCCAATTTGTAGGGTTGCCAGCATCCAGATTATAAGCGACCAAGGAGAACCATGGATAGAAGTGAACTCAACAATTATAGTAGCCTCCAGCTGATGGCTGAAGATCTCCTGGGATTATAACTGCTCTCCAGGCAGCAGAGATCAGCTCACCTGGAGGAAATGACCACTTTGGAAGATGGACTCTTCCATGCCCTATGGAAGCCCCTCTTCTTCCTATACTCCACCTTCTTCAGGATCCACCTCCTTAATCTCCAGGTATTTCCCAAACTGGAGCCAGCAACACCCCAGACAGTCCAAAGATATCAAATCAAACCAGAAATGGTTGTGATTATCTCAATTAGGAAGCCCATTAGACCTCTTTACTCTGAACGGTGCAGTTAGGGGAGCTACTCCTGGAGAGTTTACATACTGGTTAGACCACAGAGCCAGCACTGGTTTCACTTAGACTATTAGACTCCATGATCCATTTAAAAGTTGGAAAACATCAAGATAAAGACCACCTACCAATTGTTTTGGCATTTAAGATTCAGAACCAAATTGTCCCGCTATTTGAGCAATTTGCAGCACTGGTTTATGATTCAAGCTGTGGAAGAATTAAATAGACAAACGAAGTAGATAGTATGGATTTTCACAACTCACATAAGAGCTCTCAGTTACACATACGATCACATGAAGCTGCCTTTTACTGGTCCATCAAAGTCAGCATTGTCTACTCAGATCATCATCAGCTCTCTAGAGTCTCAGGCTGAGGTCTTTCACATCCCCTCCCACCTGATCCTTTTAACTGGAGGTGCTGGGGTTTGAACCTGTGACCTTCTACATGCCAAGCACATGCTCTGCCACTGAGCCACAGCCCATCCCCTAAGTCCTTTGAGTCTTCTATACCAGGGGTGGCCATCGGTAGCTCTCCAGATGATTTTTTGCCTACAACTCTCATCAGCCCCAGCCAGCATGGCTGATGGGAGTTGTAAGCAAAAAACATCTAGAGAACTACTGATGGCCACCCCTGTTCTCTACAACTCTATTCACAAGTTTACAACTTTCTTTTGGATGGCAAGAGAAGTTAACTGAAGATACTTTCCCCATTCCCCACCAGCCAGATACACTGGTTTGATCACGAGTGCATGATAGCAAAGAACCAACTAACTGTTCAGCTTACCTAATACAGGCACAGCAATGATAGATCTTTCCCCCCCAAAATTACAAATGCAAAAAAAACACAACCTTAATTATCTGGGGTCAGCACCTCCACTTCAGGACTTAACCCACCCAAAGGGTGCTGGGGAAGTTGTTTGTCAGGTCACAGCAGGGCATGGCCTTGATAGAGTCTACTCAGGAGTTGCCCAGCTTGAAGGAACCCAGTTGGCTCTCAGCAGCACGCTCAACAGCAGAAGACAACCCACTGAAGTTCCTACCAAAGATAACTCCAGCACTGAGATCCAGGGGTGCTCTGACAAAGGGGACAGAGAGACCAGGCAGCACTGACTGTCGAGGTTCAAGTAGGCACCTGGGGCTAGAGTCCAAACACACGCTCAGAGTTTCAGTCAGAAATCTAAGCATCAAACCAGAAAGACAGAGCCAAAGTGCACAAGCCAGTCACAGTCCAGAAGGTCAAACCCATTAAGGTCTAAAACGTGACACAGATCGTCAAGAGCCAGTTTGGTGTAGTGGTTAAGTGCACGGACTCTTCTCTGGGAGAACTGGGTTTGATTCCCCACTCTCCTCCGCATTTAAACTAAATCTTGGGGGAAAGCCGACAGGAGATGAAATGTCTCTGGTTCGGGAGGACTCGTCTCAAAGAGATGAAGGGTTAGCTGCTATTTTTCTACCGGGTAACGGACCGGAGTTGTCCACTGTGAAGGTGACAAACAATATGGACTGTCTGCCAGTGTCTCGAGGCGGCAGGAGGAAGGTGGCGGGCCTAGCTCGCCTGGGAAATTATAGATGTTTGTATGCAAATGCTAGAAGTGTTCAAAGTAAAATTGGTGAATTGGAATGTTTAGTGCTGGGAGAAAACATAGACATTGTGGGAATTTCAGAAACTTGGTGGAATGAGGAGAATCAGTGGGACACGGTGATTCCTGGATATAAGCTATATCGGAAGGATAGGGAGGGAAGGGTTGGAGGTGGGGTGGCTCTGTATGTCAGAGAGGATATACGGTCCAGTAAGGCTGAGATCAGAGAATTAGATTCACTTTTAGAAATGCTTTGGGTTGAAATAGAGGGCCCAAAAGGAAATTTAACTATGGGAGTTTGTTATCGCCCACCAAATCAAAAGAGAGAGGACGATTATAATATGATGGAAGGCTTAAAGATAGCGGCTAAACGTAAAAACTGTGTTGTAATAGGTGATTTTAACTACCCGCAGATTGATTGGGTCAATATGTGTTCTGGTCGAGAGAAAGAGATTGAGTTTCTTGATGCTCTCAATGACTGTGCTATGGAGCAGATGGTCTCAGAACCTACCAGGGGTGGGGCGATCCTGGATTTGGTCCTAAGTAATGCCCAAGACTTGGTGAGAGATGTAAAAGTGATTGCGCCGCTTGGGAGCAGTGACCATAATGTTATTGATTTCACCGTTTGTATAAATAGGGAGTTGTCCAAAAAGACCACCACAACCACGTTTAACTTTAAAAGGGGTAAATACACTGAGATGAGGAGGCATGTGAGGAAGAAACTGAAAGGAAAGGTACATACGGTCAAAACCCTTGAGAAAGCTTGGACGCTATTTAAAACTATAATCCTAGAAGCTCAGATAAAATACATACCACAAGTTAGGAAAGGCACAAACAGGCAGAAGAAAAGGCCTGCGTGGTTAACAAACAAAGTAATGGAAGCTGTAAAAGGTAAGAAGGACTCCTTTAAGCGGTGGAAAACCAGTCCAAGTGAGATTAGTAAAAGGGAACACAGGCTGTGGCAAATCAAATGCAAGACTGTGATCAGGCAGGCAAAAAGGGACTATGAGGAGCATATTGCAAAAAACATAAAGACCAACAATAAAACTTTCTTCAAATATATTAGAAGTAGGAAACCAGCCAGGGAGGCAGTGGGGCCCTTGGATGACCATGGGGTAAAAGGATTACTGAAGGAGGATAGGGAAATAGCTGAAAAGCTAAATGAATTTTTTGCCTCCGTCTTCACTGTAGAAGACGAGAACTTTTTGCCCACCCCAGAACCACTAATTTTGGAAGGGGTGTTGAAAGACCTGAGTCAGATTGAGGTGACAAATGAGGAGGTCCTACAACTGATAGACAAATTAAAAACTAATAAGTCACCGGGTCCGGATGGCATACATCCGAGAGTTCTGAAGGAACTCAAAGTTGAACTTGTGGATCTTCTAACAAAAATCTGTAATCTTTCATTGAAATCTGCCTCCATTCCTGAGGACTGGAAGGTAGCAAATGTCACCCCCATCTTTAAAAAAGGTTCCAGAGGAGATCCGGGAAACTACAGGCCAGTCAGTCTGACTTCAATACCGGGAAAGTTGGTAGAAACCATTATCAAGGACAGAATGAGTAGGCACATTGATGAACACGGGTTATTGAGGAAGACTCAGCATGGGTTCTGCAAGGGAAGATCTTGCCTCACTAACCTGTTGCATTTCTTTGAGGGGGTGAACAAACATGTGGACAAAGGAGACCCGATAGATGTTGTTTACCTTGACTTCCAGAAAGCTTTTGATAAAGTTCCTCATCAAAGGCTCCTTAGAAAGCTTGAGAATCATGGAGTAAAAGGACAGGTCCTCTTGTGGATCAAAAACTGGCTGAGTAATAGGAAGCAGAGAGTGAGTATAAATGGGCAGTCTTCGCAGTGGAGGACGGTAAGCAGTGGGGTGCCGCAGGGCTCGGTACTGGGTCCCATGCTTTTTAACTTGTTCATAAATGATTTAGAGTTGGGAGTGAGCAGTGAAGTGGCCAAGTTTGCGGATGACACTAAATTGTTCAGGGTGGTGAGAACCAGAGAGGATTGTGAGGAACTCCAAAGGGATCTGTTGAGGCTGGGTGAGTGGGCGTCAACGTGGCAGATGCGGTTCAATGTGGCCAAGTGCAAAGTAATGCACATTGGGGCTAAGAATCCCAGCTACAAATACAAGTTGATGGGGTGTGAACTGGCAGAGACTGATCAAGAGAGAGATCTTGGGGTCATGATAGATAACTCACTGAAAGTGTCAAGACAGTGTGCGTTTGCAATAAAAAAGGCCAATGCCATGCTGGGAATTATTAGGAAGGGAATTGAAAACAAATCAGCCAGTATCATAATGCCCCTGTATAAATCGATGGTGCGGTCTCATTTGGAGTACTGTGTGCAGTTCTGGTCGCCGCACCTCAAAAAGGATATTATAGCTTTAGAGAAGGTGCAGAGAAGGGCAACTAGAATGATTAAAGGGCTGGAGCACTTTCCCTATGAAGAAAGGTTGAAACGCTTGGGACTCTTTAGCTTGGAGAAACGTCGACTGCGGGGTGACATGATAGAGGTTTACAAGATAATGCATGGAATGGAGAAAGTAGAGAAAGAAGTACTTTTCTCCCTTTCTCACAATACAAGAACTCGTGGGCATTCGATGAAATTGCTGAGCAGACAGGTTAAGACGGATAAAAGGAAGTACTTCTTCACCCAAAGGGTGATTAACATGTGGAATTCACTGCCACAGGAGGTGGTGGCGGCCACAAGTATAGCCACCTTCAAGAGGGGTTTAGATAAAAATATGGAGCACAGGTCCATCAGTGGCTATTAGCCACAGTGTATGGAGCACAGGTCCATCAGTGGCTATTAGCCACAGTGTATGTGTGTATATAACATTTTTTGCCACTGTGTGACACAGAGTGTTGGACTTGATGGGCCGTTGGCCTGATCCAACATGGCTTCTCTTATGTTCTTATGTTCTTATACACCTGCTGATGTTACCTTGGGTCTGCCACAAGTTCTCTCAAGGCTGTTCTGCTCAAGAGAAGTTCTGGGAGAGCTCTCTCAGCCACCACCCCCCCCCGCCACCTCACAGGGTGTCTGTTGAGGGGAAGGGAGGGGAAGGGAAAGGAGATTTGTAAGCCACTTTGAGGCTGCAGTCATACACACCAAATAATGCACTTTCAATCCACTTTCAATGCACTTTCCAACTGGATTTTACTGTGTGAACTGGCAAAATCCAGTTAGAAAGTGCATTATTTAGTGTGTGAGATTGCAGCCTGAGACTCCTTTGGCTAACAAAGGGTGGGCTATAAATTCAATTTCTTTTCCCACCACGACTAAGGATCTCCTACCACAGTCACTTGCCCTTTTCTGCCTGCTTTTATAAAGGAACCTTCCTGAGTCATTTAGGGACAAGTGCAACTCACCAGCCTTCTGAGTCATCCATGCAACTCATCAATTGCCAGTAGCCATTGTGCCTGTAAGGCCTAATCCTGTGGTGACTCAGACTCACGGGCAGAGGTTGACTAGTGTTTGGCTGCCAACTGTGCCCTGTGGGGTTGGTCCTGAACCCCTCTTCAGGCCCACCTTTCCCAGCATTCCAAGGACTCTGAAGTCTCAGGGGATAAGGCTGGCAGTTGCGCCTACAACTTTGGGTCCCGGGCGGTGGCTCTGTGGGTGTGGTGTGCTGACTTCAGCCTAAGACTTCCCATCTTCACCTTTTTTTGTTTGTTTGACTTTTCAAAGACTTTATTATTAGCTCTATTAACATTACAGAACAGACATATGAAGAATTAATGAAGGAACATCCAGTAGAAAATGCTGAGCATATATAAGCGTATTAACTCTTATGTAATATGACTGGAGAACATAAGATAACGATATTGCCAAGAATAAGAGTCTACTTCATGTATCTAGGAGCACTACCCAAAGTAAGATTTTTGTAATATTATTCAAATATTCAAATGTTAACTTGGAAGTACTGTCTGACATCATTCCCAATTTTCAAATTCCATTAAAATAATAATAAAAATAAAAATAATAAAAAATTAATAATAGCAACAATTAATAGTAGCAACAACAGCAACAATAAAAAGTGAAATGAAAGAGAGAGAAGATAAAAATAATACAGAGAATACATATATGAGGTAAGTATATAAAAATATCATTAGCATTAAGTCTGAGTCAAAGACTCAGAGAGAGAGAATTCTTCTATAAGTTGGGTTGCCTGGCAGGATATCTTGAGATGAGATATACTCCATATATGGGAACCATTTTTCTTCAGCAGAAGTAGATTTAGGATAAATGTCCGTCCCCATCTTCACCTGAGGGAACCTCTATCCAGTGGGTCTTCCAGCAGCATCTGAAGGATGGAGCCAGCCTCTTCCATCTCTTTCCCATCCAAGGAAGCAGGGCTTTTTTTTTAGCAGGAATACACAGGAACAAAGTTCTGGCTGGCTTGGTGTCAGGGTGTGTGGCCTTATATGCAAATGAGTTCCTGATGGACTTTTTCTACAAAAAAGCCCTGTGTGAAACAATGGTGATGTCAGGGGGTGTGGCCTAATAGGCAGATGAGTTCCCGCTGGGCTTTTTCAACAAAAAAACCCTGTGTGAAACAATGGTGATGTCATGGGGTGTGGCCTGATATGCAAATGAGCTCCTGTTTGGCTTTTTTCTACAAAAAAAAAAAGCTCTGCCAGGAGGCATTAACAGGCAGACCCACAACACTAATCTCCTTATAGGAGGTCAGGTGAGAAACCAAGCTCTTTGAAGAAGTCCAGTGGGAAGGGTGACTGGGTTGGGGAGAGAGGAGTGACTAAGCCCTAGTTTGGCCCTCCCTTGGGGAAGCATTTCAAAGGCAGGAGAGAGGCAGGGTTGGGGAGAGAGGAGTGACTAAGCCCTAGTTTGGCCCTCCCTTGGGGAAGCATTTAAAAGGCAGGAGAGAGGCAGGGTTGGGGAGAGAGGAGTGACTAAGCCCTAGTTTGGCCCTCCCTTGGGGAAGCATTTCAAAGGCAGGAGAGAGGCAGGGTTGGGGAGAGAGGAGTGACTAAGCCCTAGTTTGGCCCTCCCTTGGGGAAACATTTCAAAGGCAGGAGAGAGGCAGGGTTGGGGAGAGAGGAGTGACTAAGCCCTAGTTTGGCCCTCCCTTGGGGAAGCATTTCAAAGGCAGGAGAGAGGCAGGGTTGGGGAGAGAGGAGTGACTAAGCCCTAGTTTGGCCCTCCCTTGGGGAAGCATTTCAAAGGCAGGAGAGAGGCAGGGTTGGGGAGAGAGGAGTGACTAAGCCCTAGTTTGGCCCTCCCTTGGGGAAGCATTTCAAAGGCAGGAGAGAGGCAGGGTTGGGGAGAGAGGAGTGACTAAGCCCTAGTTTGGCCCTCCCTTGGGGAAACATTTCAAAGGCAGGAGAGAGGCAGGGTTGGGGAGAGAGGAGTGACTAAGCCCTAGTTTGGCCCTCCCTTGGGGAAGCATTTCAAAGGCAGGAGAGAGGCAGGGTTGGGGAGAGAGGAGTGACTAAGCCCTAGTTTGGCCCTCCCTTGGGGAAGCATTTCAAAGGCAGGAGAGAGGCAGGGTTGGGGAGAGAGGAGTGACTAAGCCCTAGTTTGGCCCTCCCTTGGGGAAGCATTTCAAAGGCAGGAGAGAGGCAGGGTTGGGGAGAGAGGAGTGACTAAGCCCTAGTTTGGCCCTCCCTTGGGGAAGCATTTAAAAGGCAGGAGAGAGGCAGGGTTGGGGAGAGAGGAGTGACTAAGCCCTAGTTTGGCCCTCCCTTGGGGAAGCATTTCAAAGGCAGGAGAGAGGCAGGGTTGGGGAGAGAGGAGTGACTAAGCCCTAGTTTGGCCCTCCCTTGGGGAAGCATTTAAAAGGCAGGAGAGAGGCAGGGTTGGGGAGAGAGGAGTGACTAAGCCCTAGTTTGGCCCTCCCTTGGGGAAGCATTTAAAAGGCAGGAGAGAGGCAGGGTTGGGGAGAGAGGAGTGACTAAGCCCTAGTTTGGCCCTCCCTTGGGGAAGCATTTCAAAGGCAGGAGAGAGGCAGGGTTGGGGAGAGAGGAGTGACTAAGCCCTAGTTTGGCCCTCCCTTGGGGAAGCATTTCAAAGGCAGGAGAGAGGCAGGGTTGGGGAGAGAGGAGTGACTAAGCCCTAGTTTGGCCCTCCCTTGGGGAAGCATTTCAAAGGCATACCTCAGAGCAGCAGAGACGAAGAGCCAGACCTATTGTCAAGCCCCTCCGTTTTCTCTACAACTGTTGCTCAAGGCCTTCTGTTCTTTCCTGCTTTATTTCCTGCTTAGCTGGCCTGGCAATCCTGCAGGCTGTTGTTTATTACCCCAGATAGTTCCTGTTGTGTCTGATGTGGCATGTGAGATGTCACCCTCCCTGGCTCTCAGAGTTCTTATCTATTCACAGGTCCCTGGTAGAATGCTTTGCAGTGTAAAATCACTGTCTTATGTTAACCTGGTAACCTTTAGATTTGAATATTGCGGTTTATGTTATCCTATATAGTCAATGTGTAACCTGTATTGCCTCAGTCTTTTCACTGACCATGTCAATGAAGCATCTCCTGTTATTCTAATAAATGCATCTATTTAAAATAACAAAGGATCTCATTCTTGGAATATCGGGGCTTGACACCTATTCTTTGGCAGGTAGGAAGAGGTAATTGGCAGAGCAGAAAGTGGAAATCGGGTGAAGAGAAATCCCCTCCTCTATTACAGGGGTGGAATTCTAGCAGGAGCTTCTTTGCATATTAGGCCACACACCCCTGATGTAGCCAATCCTCTTTTTTGTAAGCTCTTGGAGGATTGGCTACATCAGTGGGGTGTGGCCTAATATGCAAAGGAGCTCCTGCTAGAATTCCACCCCTGCTCTATTCTAAGTCTCTATTCTGGACACTTGACTAAAAACAGCCCTAGAGAATGAGATAGCTTTGGACTCAGACTTAAAGCCAGTGGAACTTGACAATGATCAAATCTCTAATTTCAACAATTTGGTATTTAGAAGTCATCAATGGAATAAAGGACCCATGCTATCCAGAAAAGCTATAGCCTATTGCATTATAAAAAAAGATGGGCAAGAAGCCTGGCAAACTTCACTGATATTTTAACCCCTGAACATTTGAATGCTTCATCTGCATCCACGGATCATACTACTATAAAATACTCTGAAATCAACTACTACTTTAAGAGCCAGCAATTGCCCCCCCCCAGGCGGAATAATGAGACACACACCGGATAGGATTAAAGGGCCACTTTATTAAACTTAACGGCAAGGGCAAAACATGGGGACAGGTCAAGCCAGGGGTCAACCCGACCACCTCCTTGACCTGAAACTGGGCGAGCCCCCAAAGCCCCGGGTATGAGCCAATCCAACGGCTCAGACCCGGCCGGCCCGGCATCATGATCACCGCTCACATGAGCTCCGCCATCCCCACAGACGTGCAGCCTGGGATGCGGACACTCACCACGTGCCGGGATCCACAGACTCCCTGGAGCCAACCTTGGGCCGTACAGCTTACGGTCCCCCAGGGAAGTCATGCGCCAAAATGGCGCGATGCTACGGGAGCTCACCGATCCCCAAAACATAATCCCAAGCACAAACTGCCAGTGACCAACCTATATAACGGCACCACCATTCCAATTGCCAGCACCAAACATCAGCAGTACAGGGTAGGCAAAAACACCCCAGAACTGGCCAATCCTTCCAAGGGCGAAAAATTCCTACCCGGCCCCCAGAAACAGGCGACCAGCCTCTGCCTGAACTGCTTGACAGGCGGGCGGGTGGGCGAGAACAGATTTCAAACTGCGTTGAAGGGGGCGGGAGCGGCCTCTTAAGGCAAGCACCACGCCCCCTCTCCCTAAGGGACGAACCATTTGCCTCGCATCCGCGCGGGGAGGCAATGGGCGGCCCCCAGCCTCAGCGGTCGATGGACCGCTCGGCTGGGAAGGGGCCGAATTAGCTTGTTTAGATACAGAAACAAAGGGATTTTTCCCCCTTTAAGTCTCTTAGAACTTTTTTGCAGTGCATTCTCTAAAAAAGCTTTTTTTAAATTTCCATCCCATAACGAGAAACTATTTTGCAAATTATATACACATGTACTTCAGTAAACTTCTGCCATATGGGTTCTAATTAACTTCAGAAAGGTAAACAAGTTAGAATTATTTATTGTGCACGTACTGAATGTTAGGAAATAAAAACTCTAAATTGCCAGTGGCCAATATGGTAACGCGGTGCTGTTTGTTTTAAAATGTGTCTGCATTTTGAAAATCTCACGCAGCCGGTTATGAAAAGCAATTTTGGTTTGTTAGTTCATATGCAGTTAATCGAGTTTGGGGATGCTATATTGACCCTGGACTGGCTATGGGATATTAATGAAAGCATGTCTGGAATATGGGTCAAACAGTCAAGCATTATTGAGCAAATGCGTAGTTTATTCGTTTAAAATGCACAGGATCAATTCCTTTCCCTGATGAAGGATGCTAGGACTGCCACATGAGCATAATATCAGACCAAAATTTATGCCTAAAGCAACTCTCTGTAACATTTGGCTATAACATTAATCTATAACTGTTTCATACTCTCTGCTTAAAACATTTTAGACCCCTCCTCCCGTTAGTCTGTTTGTACGCCAAAGACGAGAAAGGCAGTTTTATTTTTAAGCACAAAGCACTCCAGAGTTTAAAATAGACTGATGCCCGTGTGAGAAGATGAATTTACAATTCTTTTTCAACCTTTTTGTGTTGTACATGTGGTAACAGGGAACAGATGTATTCTGCTAGAAGAAGCTCTCTAGACCTCCATCCATTTTTTTTTCTGTGAAGTTCTGCACATTTGAGAATTTCTTCCCCATATTTTATGAACATATGAAGCTGCCTTCTACTGAATCAGACCTTTGGTCCATCAAAGTCAGTATTGTCTTCTCAGTCTGGCAGCGGCTCTCCAGGGTCTCAAGCTGAGGTTTTTCACACCTATTTGCCTGGACCCTTTTTTTGAGATGCCAGGGACTGAACCTGGGACCTTCTGCTTACCAAGCAGATGCTCTATCACTGAGCCACTGTCCCTCCCCTGACTCTGGCAGCAGCTCTCCAGGGTCTCAAGCTGAGGTTTTTCACACATATTTGCCTGGATGCTTTTTAGTTGGAGATGCTGGGGATTGAACTGGGACCTTCTGCTTCCCAAGCAGATGCTCTACCACTGAGCCACCATCCTTTCCCAAATTTTAACCTGCATTTTTCTCCCATGGAGGTTCGGGTGGTTCATTTTTGCGGTTTGTTCTCCAGATAGCCTGGTGCCAATTCAATCAATTCCGGGGCAACACTTGAAGTGGATTTGTGGAGACCCCTAGAAACACTCGAAGCAGTTGTCCCTAGTTTGATTGGCAGCTCTGGGAGCCAACCACAGAGCTGCCATTCTGCTCTATGGGAGAAGATTAGATACCAGGATAATACCATACCCTGCTTCACCTTATTTTACTTTGCAGCATGAAGAGAGAATAATTAGTTGTCATCCGAGCAGAAGAATTGTCTTGGGCTGATTTATGGAAGGCTTTGAGGAACTCCTTTGACCCCATACACAGTGGGACAATTTTTTAAACACTTCTCTCTGCTGGGAAGATGTTCCTTGCTGTGGTTTCAGGGACTGAACCTAAATCTAGAGTTGAGCTTTCTTAGGAGCTCCTGCCTTTGCGGGGGCGGGGGGGGCTATACTCAGACATCCCAAATTCAATCTTCACTAACTTGGAGGAGGGGTGGAATAGAGCTTGCTGAAGACTCCCTGTACATTTGTCTTCTATAACTCATGAGGAGGCTGAGCCAAAGGAACCAAATGAACCACATACCAGTTGAGAAAAGGTTGATTTGTAAAAGATTATGGTTCATGCAATCAAATGAACCACAAACCATCATTTCCCCACAAACCATCATTTGTGCCATCCCTAGCTAGGACTCAGCTTCAAGCTCTTAGAGGACCAAAAAGAAAGGTGCCAGATGAAGAACGAAATGCTAAACATACAGCACTTCAGAGTTCATACAAATGGCTTGGGCCAGAGTAAGACAAAAGAACAGAAACACCTTAAGGATTGGATAATGCTGTTGGATAAAAAACCTTTAAGGTTGGAAGCTCATGGGAATTCGGCTGGCACGCATATTTGTATTATGGGAAACACAAGATGGATGGGGTTTTTTTTCTCATCACTACATCAGAAACACTTTATTAAATACTTGGATAAAATATAAGAAATATGGTGATGAGAGGAAGCCGCTTTGGATAGTGCCAGCAGAAGTAATAAAAATAACAGCTGAATCTGAGGAAGGAAGAGTGATGTCATACAGTCAATTGTTAAAGATTCAAGGTGGGAAAGTTGAATTAAAGTCAGCAGAAGAACTAAATAATAAATATGACTGGTTCCAAATGCAACAAATAAAAAGTCTGATGGAAAATGATATGAAATCTGATGGAATTAGACATGAGCAAACAGAATTGGAAAAGGTTTTGCTTGGAGACAATGAAAAATTAATATTAAAAGTATATAAATTATTATTGAAATGGTCTACAGAAGAGGAAGTAGTAAAATCTCAAATGGTTAAATGGGCAATCAATATAAACAGAGAAATCCAAATGGATACTTGGGAGTACCTTTGGAAGAACTTGATGAAGATATCAACATGTCAGAATATCAAGGAGAACTGTTTTAAAATGATGTACAGGTAGTATATGACTCCGAAGAAACTGGCAAAGATGAGTAAAAAGATGTCAGACAGATGTTGGAAATGTAAGCACCATGAAGGTTCTTTTTTTCATATGTGGTGGACCTGTGAAAAAGCAAAAAACTTTTGGCGGATGATACAACAAGAAATTTCTAAAATTTTGGGTTATGACTTCAAGAAAGTGGCAGAGACTTTTCTGCTAGGATTACAAATAGAAAAATTTCCAAAAGAAGATAGGACTTTAATTCGGTATCTGCTCTCAGCTGCTAGGACATTGTATGCGCAGCTGTGGAAACAAGAAAAAATACCAGAGAAATGGGACTGGATTGTGAAAGTTTTATCGTGGAGCGAGATGGATAAATTAACAAGAACTTTGAGAGACTATGATCTGGAAGTGTTTAAAAAGGGGTGGAAGAAATTTAAAAAATATATAGAGTTAGAATGGAATGTAAAAAGACATGGGACAATCTTTTAATATGAATGAGAAGAAAAAGACAGTGTGTTTTGATGGGTTTGGGATACCTTTATATTTGGATTTAAATATATAACTTCGGGGTAAGTCTAATAACGGAGGGAGGGGGGATTGAAAATATCATATGGGTTAGGGATAGAAAAGATATAACTAAACATCGTAACCGTAGGTTATTAATAAATTGTTAAAATACAACATTGGAGGGAGGGGGGATTGAAATGTCATACGGATTAATATTGTCTCTCTCGGCTTGGCTTCGCGAACGAAGATTTAAGAAGGGTGCAATAGTCCACGTCTGCTGCAGGCTCGCTGGTGGCTGACAAGACCAATGCGGGACAGGCAGGTCCGGCCACAGTGGCTGCAGGGAAAAGTCTGATTTAGGGTTGGTGCTGTAGCAGTGCGATTCTTCCTCAATCTCCTTTTGTCCTCAAGACCAGCTATGCGTGCGTTCTCAAAAGAAGAAACAGCCTGGTGGATGGTGTGCCTCCATGCTTTGCGATCTGAGGCTAGGTCAGACCACTGGTGATGGTTGAGATTAATATTGAGATAATTAAGAAATAACTAAGTTGTATAACCATATGATATCAATAAATTGTTAAAACACCAAAAGAACAGAAACACCTTGATAAAATGTCACAATGAATGGGACAGAGATTGGGAAAATCAAGCAGCCCCATGCATAGCATCTAATAGTAATGTCACGTGGATGTAATCAAAACATGGACCACTGTAGCCAATTTTGTATTGTGAGGTTCTGCCACTTATTGACCCAAATGACCAGTTCTCATAATAAGAGAGCAAAAGGTTTATTGGAGTCATATATGAAGCATAGCCTTGTGTTGCAGACAGCAGAAGCCAGGAATAACGAAGCAATACAGTTAAAAAAGATCATAGTCAAAAAAGCACGCACAAAGATTCTCTCACCAACCAAGCACTTGTTCCCACAGAAGTGTCAAGAATGTTTCTTGCCATAAGAACATCCATTTTGAATTCACCTGCTGTAACCATGATGATTTGCTTTGTTGCTTTGTTTAGAAGTCTTGTTGGCTTGCTAATCTAGTGTGTTATGTCTGTAACTCTGCGTAAGTAACTTTCTACCCTGGGAATGTGTGATATGACTAGGTGGTTAAGGTCAGTTGCTTCTCAGGCCCAGAGACTTTTGCTTTTGAGAACACCTGCTTCAGCTAGAACTGATAAGGGGGGGGGATGCTCTCGTTGGTAGGGGGGGGGGAAACACTCTGAGTTTAACTTTGTAATGGCCTCAACACAAAGTTATAACTGGATGTCTGAGCCTAGCGGCTCAGTTTCACCAAAGTGTGTCTTGGAACTGTAACATCTTCATTTGATGAATAAACCTTAGTTGATTACATCATAGAGGTGGTCATTGATGGGAATTGTGCAGCACTTGACAGGAAGGAGGTACTTAGAGTGATTTAAAGCAGGGGTCCCCAACCCCCGGTGCGTGGACCAGTACCGGTCTGGGGCTGTTAGCAACCGGACCAGGAATTGAATAATTATTTCATTATATGGTACAATGATGATGATGATAATGATAATAATAATATATTGGATTTATATCCTGCCCTCCACTCCAAATTTTAGAGTCTCAGAGTGGCTCCCAATCTCTTTTCCCTTCCTCCTTTACAACAGACACCCTGTGAGGTGGGTGAGGCTGAGAGAGCTCTCCCAGAAGCTGCCCTTTCAACGACAACTCTGCGAGAGCTATGGCTAACCTGAGGCCATTCCAGCAGCTGCAAGTGGAGGAGTGGGGAATCAAACCTAGTTCTCCCAGATAAGAGTCTGTACACTTAACCACCACACCAAACTAATAGAAATGAAGTGCACAATTGTATCATCCCGAAACCATGGCCCCCTGCCCCCACCCCATGGTCCGTGGAAAAATTGTCTTTCACAAAACTGGTCCCTCGTGGCAAAAAGGTTGGGGACCGCTGATTTAGAGTATCAAGGTCAACGGCCAGGTTGTCTGTTCCATTGCCAGAGCAATATGATAGCTAGCTAGCCATGTCTGGGACACAATAAATCACAGCATATACTTTCTCCCATACCCTCCTGCACATATCTTAATTGTTAAATAGATTTGTCTTCAAGCAATTGTAGAAAACAAAAGTTACAGAGTTTAAAGTTTAGAATAAGCAATGTTCATGTCTGTAAAAAAACATAGAAAACAGGAATGGTCATATTGACACACAGAGCATTGGTTTTCTTGATGATTTGTATCGGAAAAGTTCTCATTTGTTTTATGGACATACACCCATTGTTTGTTTGAGGATGGCCAGCTATTTGATTACTATGCAAAACTCCAAATACGGACACTGAATTTTATTAACAAGGTACAATTTGCCTCGATAAGCTGAATAGGTTGGAAGGCTTAAAAGCATTCTTCGGATGGAAAGAAAGTACATTTGTGCTTGTTTGTTAAAATTGTTATGTATTGGGATTTTTCTGTTGTCGTTAATACTGCTGTTCAGTGCTCTAGTAATGATACCATGACATTGTTTTCTAATTATATGAACTACTCGGATGTTGTTGCTAAATTTCACTCACATAGGTTTAAAAAAAAAGAAGGAAATATTTAATGATTTATTGATCTGTCGCTCCTCTTTCCAAACCCTACCAACCTGTGGGTGAAGACACAGGAAATAATAGAAAATACACCTTTGATTATCGTCTTGACTACACAGCTAGGGATTTCCCAGGGCCAAGACAGGCATATACTTTGACGCTATCACCACTTCTTTAATTCACCAATTGTAGAAATTATCCTTTAAGAATCTGAAGCGCCACATTTTCTACAAAACTCAAAACATAGATCCTTAGGGTTGCCAAGTCCCCTGCGTTTTCCAGCAATTTGGGAGGAAAAATCTCTATGGTACCGTATTGTACCATAGTGTTTTCCCTTCCAAATGACTCAAGTGTCCGGTAAAAACATAGAGTTTCCCTGGAAATGCCTAGTGTGGCTGCCACGTGCCGTCACTGGTGCAATGTCATCACTTCCGGGTGACGTCATCATGCTGACGATGTTGGGAGAGGTTCCCCCCGCCGGCCCAATGTGGGTTGGCCAGTTGGGAACCTCCCAGGCAGGGAAACCCCCGCTCAAACCGGAGACTTGGCAGCCCTATAGACCCTGCCCCCCTATTTTAAAATAGCCATGTCATTCCTTTCCCTGAGCTAACAGTCCTGTTAAAGACAAGAATATTTCTAGCTCAACACTGTACGGTTTTTTTTTTTTAAATAACCACCCAGTGACGTAAAAGACCACCTCTCCCAGTATGACTACCTGTGACTTTGTTCTGCTGCATGAGGGCTTTTGGTGGTGCCTGCTCCTTGATTCACTTGTTTGAGCATGACAAGGGCGAGGGCCTTTTCCATCATGGCCTTGGCTTGGTAGAATGCTGTGAGGTAGGCTTGCCAATCCCCAGGTCCCAGTGGGGTTCCCCCCACTTTTGCAGGCTCCTTTCCTCCCCCAGTCAGCTGGCTGGTGGGCAGAAGCCCCGCCCCCCACAGCCACCATGTGCCTTTCCACCTCAGAAGGCTTAGGAGACTTGATAAGGGCTTGGTTTTTTGAAAGGTGTGTGTGCCTTTAAAGCTTTGGACCTAGGCTGAATGGGGGTGGGGTGAGCCTGCAAGAACAACGTGGCTGTTGGGAGGAATGAAAGGGGCCCCCTCCCTCTGTTTGTTTTCCAGCCCCTCCAGGACTTGTTTGTCCAATAAAATAGAGAGAGCCTCCGGTTCCCCTGTGTTAGCCTGAAGAATTTGGTTGAGTATACAGCATTCAACAACTCTCATGGTGAGTAAATCACCCCAGTGTGTGCTTCCAAAACTGTGTTTATTTAAACTGCTTTTGTGTGTGTGTGTGTGTGTGAGAGAGAGAGAGAGAGAGAGATTGCCAGCTGCAGGGAGATAAGGGAATTAAGACAGTATTCAGAGGAACTGCACTGCTGTTGTTTGCTGAGCAGTCGGGTTAAAACTGATAAAAGGAAGTACTTCTTCACCCAAAGGGTGATTAACATGTGGAATTCACTGCCACAGGAGGTGGTGGTGGCTACAAGCATAGACAGCTTCAAGAGGGGGTTAGATAAAAATATGAAGCAGAGGTCCATCAGTGGCTATTAGCCACAGTGTGTATATATATGTGTGTGTGTGTATATAATTTTTTTGGCCACTGTGTGACACAGAGTGTTGGACTGGATGGGCCATTGGCCTGATCCAACATGGCTTCTCTTATGTTCTTATGTTTATTTTATTTTATTTTAGGGAATGGGAAAGTCTCCTGGCTCTGCCCCCAAGGTCCCTAGGTATTTTCTGAGTTAGACTTGTCAACCCTACTCTGAGGACACTCATTCCTTAGGACAGGGGTGGCCAACTGTAGTTCTCCAGATTTTTTTTGCCTACAACTTCCATCAGCCTCAGCCATTGGCCATGCTGGCTGGGGCTGATGGGAGCTGTAGGCAAAAAACATCTGGAGAGCTACCGTTGGCCACCCCTGCCTTAGGGCATGAAAGCCAGAGTTATTCCACCAAGCATTCTACCAATGCAATTTGGTGGACTCTTACTATCACAACTGTTGATTTTTATTCCAAAAGTATTAGTTTGCAGTGTGTTTTTAATTGGATGTTATTGAAATCATGGTTTTAGCATTGCTCTTGAAGCATTCTGTCATTAGCTGCACCAAAACCCATTCTGGGGCGGGGGGTAAAATCTAAATGAATAAATACACAATCAAAATGCAGATTTTATGAAGGACCCTCGCAAACACAACAGTCTGACATTTGGTCCTAGAAATCTGCAACGCAGCTGCCTCCACTTCTTCTGGTAGGCTTCACGTTTTCAACAGACAACAACAACAACAACAACAAAACAAATTAAGAAGAAGGCAATATTCAAAATTAAAACCACAGCAACTTAATCGGAGGTGTATTAAACAGATGAATCTTATGGCCAGTGAATAAAATCGCTTAATATGATCTGAAATTGCATGCCACTAAGAAAGAGTAAGAAAACGGGGGGGGGGGGGGACTCAAAGTCACAAAATGGAAGATCAAACATGAGGTTTCATGAACCAGAGAGGATTTTAATGACAAAAGAAAAGCAAAAAAAGCAAATGCCTGGAAGTTAAAAATGGAAGATAAACAGAAGCCAGAAAATGTATGCATTTCTGAGTTCAGAAGGAATTTTATAATAAATAATAATAGATTTTATTTGTATCCCTCCCTCCCCGCATAAGCGGCTCAGGGCGGCTAACAGCATTCTATACATTTACATTAATGGATAAAAACTTTAAATTTAACAATTAAAAGATTAAACATATAAAAACCAGTTAGTATATTTAAAATACATAATTTAAGTTAATTTAAATTTATCTTTATCTGGCAGCGATAGTGATATTCTGACGCTGGTTCTGCCAGTTTAAGTAGTTCCATAGTAATGTAGATGGCGGATTCCTCATTCACAGCAATTTGAATGGGAAATTGGAAAAGGCAAGTCATGTGAAGGAATCCAAAGCAATCTTCTTTGTGCAAGAGAAAGAATAAGATGTAGGGCAAATGCAGGCCCGGCACTAGGAGTCCTGGTGGCCCTAGGCCGAGGCCTGTTCCCCTGCCCTCCTGGAAGTGACATCATTGGGCTGTGCGCACTTCGCACGAGTGCTCAGCCCGGCCCTCCCCTGCTTCAAAGGGAGCCGGCCAGCTCCCTTTGAAGCAGAGGCGGGCCAGCCTGAGTGCTTGCAAGAAGCGTCATTGGCTGCGTGCGCTTCAGGCGCAGGGAGACAGGCGGCAGTGGGCATGGGGAAGCAGCAGTGGTCACAGAGAGACAGAGGGCAGCGGGCGTGGGGAGACAGAGGGCAGCGGGCACAGGGAGACGGACGGTAGTGGGGGGAGATGGAGGGCAGTAGGAGTTGGGGCACCTTATCGCACCCTAGGTCAAGTGGCACCCAAGGGGGCTGCCTAATTGGCCCACTCTCACACGTCGGCCCTGCAGGCAAAATACAAAATAGAAAAACAAGAGGCTTAAAAACAGGGTTCTGAAGGACAAATAAAAGGGGATAGATCCAGGTGAGCAGCCGTGTTGGTCTGAAGTAGGGTTGCCAAGTCCAATTCAAGAAATATCTGGGGACTTTGGGGGTGGAACCAGGAGACTTTGGGGGTGGAGCCAGGAGATATTAGGGGTGGAGCCAAGATCAAGGCTGTGGCAAGCATAATTGAACTCCATAGGGAGTTCTGGCTATCACATTTCAAGGGACGGCACACCTTTTCAATTCCTTCCTTCCATAGGAAATAATGAAGGATAGGGGCACCTTCTTTTGGGGCTCATAGAATTGGACCCCCTGGTCCAATCGTTTTGAAACTTGGGGGGTATTTTCGGGAGAGGCACTAGATGCTATACTGAAAATGTGGTGCCTCTACCCCAAAAAACAGCCCCCCCAGAGACCTAGATACCCATGGATCAATTATCCATGATTTTCTATGGGAATAAATCTCTATAGGGAATAATAGAGTTCCCAGCAGACATTTCCCTCCCCTCCCCTTGCTTTCTGACAACCTTGAAGCGGGGGGAGGGCCTCCAAACCAAGGGATCCCCTGCCCCCACCTGGGGATTGGCAACCCTAGTCTGAAGCAGTAGAATAAAGCAAGAGTCAATTTGCAGCTTTAAGAGCAACAAAGCTTTTGTGTGTTCTAAGTGTGCTTAGAGCACATGAAAGCCTACATTCTGAATAAAACTTTGTTGCTCTTAAAGATAAGGAGGATTGCGATAATCCACGCAAGACCAAAATGGAGGAATACTCCAAAATTGTGGAGTGGACTCAACAGACAGGAAAGAACACTTTTTGTTGATGTTTTCTCAACAGAAAAAGGGACTCCCCGATGAACAGATGTCACGAGAGATGGAGAGGAACCAACTCAACCCCAACGTCTTCAGATTAAGAGGAGGAATTTTGAGGGAAGGGCAATATTGAAGAAATGTGGGATGCGGTTCAGTGAAAACTAAGTACACTTGAGGTCCACTGATGAGGATGATGAAGAAGAAGATGATAAAGATAATGAAGAAGATGAAGGTGAAGATGATGATGATGACGAAGAAGATAACCTCCAGTTCCAGGAATAACTTCAACAAATTTAAGAGTAGAACCCAAGGAATAAAGAGAAAGTGCAAGTGTGATGTAGTGTTAACAGTCTTGGGAGACCTGTGTTCAAGTCCTCACTGTGCCATGAAGATGATTGGATGACCTTGGGTGAGTCACTCTGTCTCAGTCTGACCCATTTCGCAGGTGTGTTGTAAGGATAATGTGGGAGGAATGGGGAGGAGACATGCACACCACTCTGAGCTCCAGATCTAGCTAAAGTGTTTGTTCACTGGGATGCATTTGGGATAGTAGGGATGCCAGCCTCCAGGTGGGACTTGGGGATCCCCTGGGATTACAACTGATCTGCACATTACAGAAATGATTCCCTCTGGAGAAAACAGATGCTTTGGTGGGGTGGGTGGGGGAACTCTATGGACAGAACGCCATAGAGTTCCCCCACCCACCCCACCAAAGCATCCGTCTCAGTCTTCTATAGGCTCTGCCCCCAAATCTCCAGGAGTTCCTCAACCTGGATGTGGCAACCCAACCCCTCACCATAGCCTGTTTGGTGGGGCACAGAGATACACTTTTTGTTTGGCGGGGGGGGGGGCAAGGGACTGTAGGGCTGCCAATAGCCATCAATCTGAAGGGTTATTTTTTTTAAATAGCGCTTGATTGGTTTGGAAGAAGAAGAAGAAAAAGAAGATGATAATGACGAAAAAGAAGATGATGGTGGTGATGATAAAGATGATGAAGATGAAAATGATGATGAAGAAGAAGATGATGATGATGATGGGTTTTTGTGTTTTCTCTAATACAACTGTGACCCCAGGTTGTTGTTTACTGCCTGGTAGCTGGCAGTTCTACAGGCTCAAAGTCATCTAGCAAGCTTCATGAGGAGGGGAAGTGGGGAATCAAACCCACTTCTTCAGATTAGAGTCCACCACTCTTAACCAGGACGCAATGCTGACTCTCAGCAAGGGGGAGCAGTTAGCGGAACTCAATCGGGCTGTGTGGAAAACATGTGCAGAGAGCCAATTGTGTTGTGCTGCGTCGTAGGTACAGCGTAAAGCGAAACCCCCTGCCGAACACCCACCCATCAATGAACTCTTAAACCTGTCGTTGAGAACACAATCAGTTCTCTGTTCATCATGACTGGTGAACAGGAAGCAAGCCAAACCAGTGACCTTCCATATTTGGGACAGCAGCTGTATCTTCATAAACTGTAGGGGGAAAACAACACTCAAAACTCTTCCAATCTCTTCTTTGCTCCTTTGAGATGGTGGGAAAACATACAGCAATCATGTTTGCCCAGGTCCCCCCCTTAATGGTACTCTTTTCTTCTGCAAGGCTCTTGCAGAATGCTGCTCCCTTGTATTTGCATAATCATTGTCTGGTAAGCTATTCAGAAAAGGAATTTAATTCGGTAGCTGCCCAAATTCCAGTGGGAACCAAACACTTCATTCTCTTAAGTGCTTTTAGAAGTACAGAAGCTCTGTTCACAATGATGTCTGTTGAATCCTATTCCCATGGTCATGACACTGCAAATGTTGTCTTTTCTTGCAACTAGGAAATATCACAAATGGGGGACTTACAAGGCTTTGCTGGAGGCATATCATTTCCCCTCCACCATTATTTCCTCCTTCCTTTCCATGAAAGCCCCCACAACCTCTCCCCTTTTCCGACTGCATTCTCACCCACCAGAAAACCCACCTTTATTTGCCTTAGTCTTCAGTTTTCCCTCCTTCTCTCACCCTGGTGGCCCTAGCCCTGGTCCAGTTGTGTGGTGGGAACCTGAAAGGACTCATGGGAGGTATTTCTATTCCCCCTATAGCAACCCTCCACACATAATTTCCTCTTTCCCTCCTCCTGGAAGTCCCATATCCTCCCCATTCAGCTTTTCTTTTCTCCTTCCCAGCCATCAACCAACTTACCTGAGGAGAGCCAGTTTGGTGTAGTGGTTAAGTGTGCGGACTCTTATCTGGGAGAACCGGGTTTGATTCCCCACTCCTCCACTTGCACCTGCTGGAATGGCCTGGGGTCAACCATAGCTCTGGCAGAGGTTGTCCTTGAAAGGGCAGCTGCTGTGAGAGCCCTCTCCAGCCCCACCCACCTCACAGGGTGTCTGTTGTGGGGGTGGAAGGTAAAGGAGATTGTGAGCCACTCTGAGACTCTTTGGAGTGGAGGGTGGGATATAATAATAATAA
The DNA here is from genome assembly GCF_032191835.1 of Heteronotia binoei. NCBI lineage: Eukaryota > Metazoa > Chordata > Lepidosauria > Squamata > Gekkonidae > Heteronotia > Heteronotia binoei. The sequence goes on from NC_083229.1 coordinate 126,508,563, forward strand.
CAATAACAATAATAATAATAATAATAATAATAATAATAAATTTTATTTATATCCCGCCCTCCCCGCCTAGGCGGCTCAGGGCGGCTAACAACAATTCAACATTAACATAAATAGATAAAACATTGAATTTAACAATTAAAGTTAAACATATAAAAACCAGTTAGTTAAGTTAAGTTAAGTTAAGTTAAGTTAAGTTAAGTTCCCCCAATAAATCCAATATCATTATCTTCTTCTTCTTCTTCTTCTTCTTCTTCTTCTTCTTCTTCTTCTTCTTCTTCTTCTTATCTGCCACCCATCCTTAGCTATATTTATTAATTCATTTATACCCCGTTTCTGCCACAACAGGAACCCAAAGCAGCTCACATCTTTCTCCTCTCCTCCATTTTACCCTCACAATCGCCCTGTGAGGTAGGTTAGGATGAGAATGTCTGACATATCCCAGGTCAGCCAGTGACCACCGTGGCAGAGTAGTGATTCAAACCGGGTCTCCTAGATTCTAGTCAAATACTCTAACACAGCACCACATTCGCTTTTGTGGGGTGGCTGCATGTTGAACAGTAGTAAGCAGCCATGGTTGAGAAAGTCATGCAAGACATGTGGTAGCAAGCAGCTTGGTAGCTGCTGGTGGGCCTGGCCCAGCATATTTTAGCCTCAAAGGCTAAAACAGGCCAAGCAAGGACCCTGTCTCATTCTTTTAGTGACAGAAACCAAGGCTTGAAGACTGGCAATACCATAATGGTTGCCAAACGCTGAGAGCATTTTTTTTTCTTAAAGCTATACATGTGCCTACTAGCATTGGGGAGGGGGAGTTAAATCTCCAATGTTTCTTTTTTATTATTTTATTTTTTGCATCTCAAGTTGGCAGAAAGATCTGTCTTGTCCGTCTATGGCTCCACTCTCCAGATTTAAATGTTTACAGATGCAGCCGTGTTGCGAATTAGATATATTTGACGCTGTTAATTGTGCTTTGCAGAGGCTGCCAAGCTATTCGGCCTAGAAGTTAGTCTGAAGAAGACAGAAGTTCTCCACCAGCCTGCACCCCAGGAAGATTATCACCCTCCCTGCATCACTGTGGGTGAATCAGTTCTGAAGACAGTCCAGCAGTTCAGCTACCTGGGGTGCATCATCTCCTCAGATGCTAAGATCGACAAGGAGATCGACAACAGGCTGGCAAAGGCAAACCGTGCCTTTGGCCGACTGCACAAAAGAGTGTGGAGCAACAAGCATCTGAAAAAAGGCACAAAGATCAATGTTTACAAAGCGGTTGTGATGACAACCCTCATCTACGGCTCCGAATCGTGGGTTTTATACCGTCATCACCTGCGACTCCTTGAGCGCTTTCATCAGCGCTGCCTTCGCACCATCCTCAACATCCACTGGAGTGACTTTGTGACCAACACTGAAGTTCTCAAGCGGGCAGAGGTTACCAGCATCGAGGCACTGCTGTTGAAGGCGCAGCTGCGCTGGGCAGGGCATATTTCTAGGATGGAAAACCACCGCCTTCCCAAGATTGCCCTGTATGGCGAACTCTCCACCGGCCATCGAAATAGAGGGGCACCAAAGAAGAGGTACAAGGACTCCTTGAAGAAATCCCTTGGCACCTGTCGCATCAACCATCACCAGTGGTCTGACCTAGCCTCAGATCGCAAAGCATGGAGGCACACCATCCACCAGGCTGTCTCTTCTTTTGAGAACGCACGCATAGCTGGTCTTGAGGACAAAAGGAGATTGAGGAAGAATCGCACTGCTACAGCACCAACCCTAAATCAGACTTTTCCCTGCAGCCACTGTGGCCGGACCTGCCTGTCCCGCATTGGTCTTGTCAGCCACCAGCGAGCCTGCAGCAGACGTGGACTATTGCACCCTTCTTAAATCTTCGTTCGCGAAGCCAAGCCGAGAGAGAGAGAGAGAGGAATTGTGATGTTCAAAAACTGGTTTAGCATTGTGTGCTTGAGATACAACTTTAACATGTATTCTAAAGGATAATTCAGTGCTGATATCCAGTATTGCTGTCACTATAAAACCACTCTCCTGAGAAATAGCTCCGTAATGTGTTTGTAATGCTTGTGCTTACTCCAATGGGGATAATTTTTAAAGAGACTAGGCTATATGGACTCTCATCATGCCCAGAACACCCATCTATAGTTGTCCAAGTATTCAAATAGTGCCAGACCATAGAGTAAAATGTTGGTAGGGGGAGCAGTTTGGGGAGGGGAGTGACTTCAGTAGGGACAGAATGCCATAAAGTCTACCTTCCAAAGCATCCATCATCTTTAGGTGAACTAATTGCTGTTTCATGAAGATCATATGAAATCAATGCTCCCTCGAAGCTGTGGAGTCTTGTAAGCAAACCACCCCGTAAAAAGTCTGCCGTGAAAACGTTGTGAAAGCAACGTCACCCCAGAGTCAGAAACGACTGGCGCTTGCACAGGGGACCTTTCCTCTCCTTAGCATTCTCAGCTTTTTACCTTGCAGCACATGACTGTTAATGCATCTAGAATCAGGTATCGTTCATTGTTGACTGCCAGTGTATAGCAAGCCAAGCACATAGTCAAAGGGTGGCCAAACTGCAGCTCAGGAGCCACATGTGGCTCTTTCACACATATTGTGCAGCTCTTGAAGCCCCCACCATCCTGTCAGCCAGCTTGGAGAAGACTTCTCCAAGCCAAGCCAGATGGCAGCTTGGAGAATGCATTTATAGTTAAAGTTGTTTTTTTCTACCTCTCCTTCCTTCCTTCCTTCCTTCCTTCCTTCCTTCCTTCCTTCCTTCCTTCCTTCCTTCCTTCCTTCCTTCCTTCCTTCCTTCCTTCCTTCCTTCCTTCCTTCCTTCCTTCCTTCCTTCCTTCCTTCCTTCCTTCCGGCTCTCAAACATCTATTCTATTCTATTCTATTCTATTCTATTCTATTCTATTCTATTCTATTCTATTCTATTCTATTCTATTCTATTCTATTCTATTCTATTCTATTCTATTCTATTCTATTCTATTCTATTCTATTCTATTCTATTCTATTCCATTCCATTCCATTCCATTCCATTCCATTCCATTCCATTCTTATGTTAAGCAAGTCTAGCCACCCCAGACATAGTTCATTTATGACTAGTAGTACACTGGCTTCGGTGGCTTGCCATATTAGGAAATACTTGCATTAAACTTCTTGGCTAGAAAAAAAGTAGATACGTCAAATTTCAAAGAAATATTGAAACAATGGGGAAAATATTTACCCCCCTCCCCTTTTTTTCTGGAAAATGGATGTGTGGGAGAAAATTGAAATATATGTGGTATTTATTTATTTACTTATTTATTTTGGTGAGCCTAAAACAATTCTACTGTTTTAACAACACAAAACACATTGTTTACTTAGCATTTAAAATAGCATCAATGAGAATATTTACAGATTATTTTTAAAAAATAAATGCATGCCTTAGTTTTCTTTTGGCAAAATGAAAATGCATCCAATCCTTAAGCAAGGCAAAACTGCCAACTACCATACCTTACACTCTCAGGGGCAGGGCTTTTTTGGTAGAAAAAGCCCAGCACAAACTCATTTGCATAATAGGCCACACCCTAACACCAAGCCAGCCAGAACTGCTTTCCTGTGCATTCCTGCTTTTAACAGAACAGAACAACCTGCTCATGGCACTTTTTCCAAAATAGAAAAAAAAAAAAAACACGTTTCTTCAGTATTGTTTCTAGTGCTGCCTAAGATTTTTTTAAAAAATTTCATGCAGAAAAATTGAGATAAGTCCTTGCGGGGAGGGAACAGGAAAAAAAGATGGGTTTTTTCCCCCCTATTTTTTTTTCTGGATTCCAGCTGGTTTTGTACTTTCTGTTTAGACATGTCGCTATCACACATAATAAGCCTTTGAGATTCAATGTCATAAGAAAAACATAAGAGAAGCCCTGTTGGATCAGGCCAATGGCCCATCCAGTCCAACACTCTGTGTCACATAAAAACATAAGAGAAGCCATGTTGGATCAGGCCACTGGCCCATCCAGTCCAACACTCTGGGTCACAGAAGAACATAAGAGAAGCCCTGTTGGATCAGGCCAATGGCCCATCCAGTCCAACACTCTGTGTCACAGAAGAACATAAGAGAAGCCCTGTTGGATCAGGCCAATGGCCCATCCAGTCCAAAACTGTGTCACATAAGAACATAAGAGAAGCCCTGTTGGATCAGGCCAATGGCCCATCCAGTCCAACACTCTGTGTCACATAAAAACATAAGAGAAGCCCTGTTGGATCAGGCCAATGGCCCATCCAGTCCAACACTCTGGGTCACAGAAGAACATAAGAGAAGCCCTGTTGGATCAGGCCAATGGCCCATCCAGTCCAACACTCTGTGTCACAGAAGAACATAAGAGAAGCCCTGTTGGATCAGGCCAATGGCCCATCCAGTCCAAAACTGTGTCACATAAGAACATAAGAGAAGCCCTGTTGGATCAGGCCAATGGCCCATCCAGTCCAACACTCTGCGTCACATAAGAACATAAGAGAAGCCATGTTGGATCAGGCCAGTGGCCTATCCAGTCCAACACTCTGTGTCACATAAGAAGAAGAAGATGATGATGATATTGGATTTATATCCCGCCGTCCACTCCGAAGAGTCTCAGAGCGGCTCACAATCTCCTTTACCTTTTTACCCCACAACAGACACCCTGTGAGGTGGGTGGGGCTGGAGAGGGCTCTCACAGCAGCTGCCCTTTCAAGGACAACCTCTGCCAGAGCTATGGCTGACCCAAGGCCATGCTAGCAGGTGCAAGTGGAGGAGTGAGAACATAAGAGGAGCCATGTTGGATCAGGCCAATGGCCCATCCAGTCCAACACTCTGTGTCACATAAGAACATAAGAGAAGCCATGTTGGATCAGGCCAATGGCCCATCCAGTCCAACACTTTGTGTCACATAAGAATATAAGAGAAGCCATGTTGGATCAGGCCAATGGCCCATCCAGTCCAACACTTTGTGTCACACAGTGGCCAAAAAACCAGGAGCTGTCAGGAGGTTTTCCAGTGTGGCCAGGACACTAAAAGCCCTCCCACTGTTGCCTCCCCCCACAAGCACCCAGACAGAGTTCCATTCCAGCAGCTGCAAGTGGAGGAGTGTTGAATCAAACCCGGTTCTCCCATATAAAGGATATGGCAGAATGTGATGTGAAGGATGTCTGCCTGAGACCTTGGAGAGCTGCTTTCAGTCTGAGTAGACAATCCTGACTTCGATGGACCCAAGGGTCTGATTCAGTAGAAGGCAGCTTCATGTGCTTGTGTGATAGAATAAGGAAGCTGCTATGTCAAGCAAAATGATCTTGCTTGGCACGATTCAATCCCTGTGCCAGGGGTCGCTTCCTCCAATCTATATATTCCAGAATGTGTCTAGAGCACTCGATTCTCCTGTAACACTCCATCATTGATATTTACAAACAGCTCCCTCTGAAAGCCCCTGCAGGCCTTTGGAACAGAAGGTGGTTAGTGCAACATTTCGACATCAGCTGTACAAAGAAGGCTGTTTACTCAGCTCGCTTTGCCTGTTGAATTAAAGCTAAATTTAGCAGCAGAAGTGATTGTGTCATAAAATCTGTCCTCTGGTCTGTAATGATATCAAACAGCCATGCTTGACACCGGCTTGACTTTTGAAGGAGATGTTGAAAAGCTCATGGGTGATGGTCAGAGGTTTTAGGCCACTCAGCAACATTTGAACACAAAGACACATGAAGCTGTCTTATACCCAGGGCTCTTTTTCTAGCAGGAGCTCCTCTGCATATTAGGCCATGCCCCCTGATGTAGCCAATCCTCCAAGAGCTTAAGGGCTCTTCGTACAGGGCCTACTGTAAGATCCAGGAGGATTGGCTACATCGGGGGGGGGACCTAATATGCAGAGGAGCTCCTGCTAGAAAAAGAGCCCTGCTTATACTGAATCAGACCCATGGTCTATCAAGGCCAGTACGGTCCATTCAGATGGACGATGCATCTCCAGGATCTCAGACAGTGGTCATTCATTTTACCTGGAGATGTTGGGGTTTGAACTTTGGACCTTCCTCATGCCAAGGAGATGTTCTACCACTGAGCCATGGCCCCTCCTTTCTTTAAATCTTAAGCACAAAAGCAATGTGTGAGTGATACTCTTCTAAAAGTATGGAGGGGGGGGGGTATAATAATAATTGGCTTGGGCACCATTGCTACCATTTTATTCATTTCCTTCACTCATGAACCCATTCACAAACCACACATGAACACGCATCAAACTGACTTATACTGAATCAGACCCAGGCCTCGGATTCAGTGGGAGTTCACAGGAGCACAGCTCCTGAACCTTTCTGAGAGTTCCACCTCCTTGTCCATTGAATAGTAGGTACAGCTGCATAACAATCCCTGGATGAGCTCCACCACTTATTTTTCTACAAAACGACCCCTGATCAGACCAATTGATCCGTCAACATCAGAACTATCAACTCAGACTGGCAGAAGCGCTCCAAGGTTTCAAGCTGAGGTCTTTCACATCACTTGCTTCCTGGACTTCTTAACTGGAGATTTGGGGATTCAACCTGAGACCTTCTCCATGTCAAGCAGATGCTCCACCACTGACCCATGACCCCCTCCCTCAATGCCTCAAGAAGCAGGCAGTAAGCTTATGCTCCTTATTCTTGGTCCTACGACCAAGGGTTCCTTCATAGCATAACATGTCCTACAGTCTGACCATCATAACCCACATGCTCCCTGTTCCATCTGTACACCAAAATTAGTCAACACACTGTGAGCTGTAATAGCACACAGAAAAGGAAAAGTCATCTGTGCAAGCACCAGTAGTTTTCGACTCTGGGGTGACGTTGCTTTCACGACATTTTCATGGCAGACGTTTTACGGGGTGGTTTGCTATTGCACCCCCAGATGGAATAAAGAGGCAGACAACTGTAGTTGGGGAAACGGGCCACTTTATTAACATTAACATTAACGAGACAAGGTGAACAGAGAGGACGAGCCCTGGGGTCACCCCTGACCCCGCCAAGTCCTGCAAGGGCGAGACACCCAACCCCTGGTCCTAGCCATCCTCATGCGGCTGTGATCCAGGCGGCAGACCAAACATGCCATCCCTGGCCCAGCCCCCATCACCAGAAGGGGGCGGCAAGGGATGCATGAACCCGATCCGTATTCCAATGCATTGAGCTGTCAAGCCCATCTGCCTATCATACGGATCGCACACACAAAACAGGTGCCAAGGCCTGGGTGTTCACCGGCAAGGTTTGAATGCCATGCAAATTCCGCAAAGTGACCAAATTAGCTACCTAACCAAAACCACACCACTGCTGGCAGTACAAGGTAGGCGAAAAACACACCACCCCAGGCCAATTAGGTGATGTGAAAAAAATTCCTACCTGGCCCCTAATAAGGCAACCGGTAACAAACCTGTACTGCTGCAGGGCGGGCGGGCGGGCCAACGACTCCACGGAACTGCGTGGAGATGCCCAGGGCAGAGGCTACTTAAGCCTTTGCCCCCGCCCCCCAGTAAAGTCCCCGGATGCCCGGGAAGCTGCTCTCTCTCCTGTCGGGGCTGCAAAAGACGGCCCCACGGCGCGCAGCCGCGTTGCGGCGCGGCCGGGGTGGGGCCGAATTGCACCCCCAGACGGAATAAAGAGGCAGACAACTGTAGTTGGGGAAACGGGCCACTTTATTAACATTAACGAGACAAGGTGAACAGAGAGGACGAGCCCTGGGGTCACCCCTGACCCCGCCAAGTCCTGCAAGGGCGAGACACCCAACCCCTGGTCCTAGCCATCCTCATGCGGCTGTGATCCAGGCGGCAGACCAAACATGCCATCCCTGGCCCGGCCCCCATCACCATCACCATCGCACGCACAAAACAGGTGCCAAGGCCTGGGTGTTCACCGGCAAGGTCTGAATGCCATGCAAATTCCGCCACCGCAATGCCAAGCCTCTGCTTAGGCATTCGCGACCCCCGGGAGGCCCAACGCCTCCCGAAGACCTTGCCTCAATTCGGACAAGAAGGCCCGGCTCCTGGTGTCAGACAGATGGTCTCCATCTGGCCGGTACATCACGGCATTATGAACAATAATGCCCGGGTGCGGGAGGTAAGTACCCAGCCCTCCATCTAGGGCCTTTTTCCTGGCCCGCTCGAGCCCAGCCAGGTTCCAAGCAGACTGCCAGTACCTGCGAGGCATAATCGCAGACCAGATGATCCTGACCCCGGGCCACCGCCTCTTGATGGCCCGCAGGTCCGAGATCGCTTGCAATGAGAGGGCCCTGCCTTGCAACAGGCCCAAGTCATTCCCACCTAGGTGGATGAACAACACATGGGGCTGGGAACGGGGTCGACTGTCAAACAACAGTGACAGCAACTGGGCCCAACGGAGCCCCCGTCTCCCCAACCATTCAACCGTGGCCCATTCGCTCAGCCCAAGTTGCGAACCGAACAATGATCGTCTGGCGAAATGGGCTGCCCAAAAGATCATGCTGTGCCCGCCTATGAGGATCCTCAGCCTCCCATGACGAGCCACAGCACCTGTAATGCAAAAAACAACGTCAGAACAACATAACAACTCCCCCCCCAAGGGGGCAACAATGGTCTCACGTAGGTGCGGTAAGCAGAAGACCTCCACCGCCCTACCCTCTGGATGGTCGGCCCTGGATAACCCATGGCCGCGGCAGTCGAGGCCGCCCCAATCTGGAAGGAGTGGGTGCCAAACCTGACTCCGCCCAGACCTAGTTTGCCAAGTGCCCGAGTGGTAACTGCCCAAAACTGGTACTTAGTCAACGGGGACCCGCACTTGTGCTGGAAAAAGGGGCCCTGGGCGGTACCACGGGCCTGAACATACTCCAATAGGGCTTGGACCGGGCAAAGCCCAGGCTCAGAACATGGGCCGAGCTTGACAGTCGTGCCCTTCCTAAGTTAATCCGTCTTGGACCGGCAGACCTGGAGCAACACGTGCCCTCCCTTGAAAGAAATGCCACCGCTTTGCAGAGCGGTGTCCGAAGTGTCCCTGCGCGAAGCCTGTACCAGCTCGCTAACCCTTAATGCGCCAAAAAAGGCCGTAAGGGCCGTGGCATGAAACAAGGCCACTTCGTAGCCAGAACTACAGACTTCAGGCCAGACAGCACCCAGGCCTTTTAATATAACCGGGGATATGGGCTGTCTATTGTCAGCCCCAGCCCCATGCTCCCTGGTCCAACCCTCAAGCATTTTCTTAATTCTGAAGTCCTCTCCTGCGGCAGGAAAACCCAAGGCTTTACTTAGGAACGCCAGTGCAGCCAACTGGCCTCTAATGGTTTTTACCTTGATCCCCTTGGTCTTCTGTAGAACACAAAACTGCATCAGATGGGCGACCGGGATGGGCCATACCTCACCCAACCCTGTGTTACGGCGGAATACCTTAAACTGTGAAGCCGCGCGCTCATAAGCCCTCCGCGTGCTTGGGGCCAGTGCTAAAAGGATTGCCCTCCCGGCTTCGACCTGCCAAGTTGCCAAAGGTGGGGTGGCATCCGCAGAGGGTGGGCGTCGGCCTCCGGGGCAAGAAGGCGGAATTGCTCCATCTGTCGGCGAGACAGGGCGTCCGCCACCCCGTTATTCATGCCCGGCACGTGCTTGGCTAAAAACACAACATTTAAGCGAAGGCACCGCAACACGAAAACTCGGGCGAGTGACATCACTGGCTTAGATTTCGACGTCAGTGCATTAACTACGTGCACAACCGATAGGTTGTCACACCAGAAATGCACTACCCGGTTGGCAAAATGTTCACCCCACAGGAAAACCGCCACCAGAATAGGAAAAAAATCCAAGAAAGTCAGGTTCCTGCAAATCCCGGAGCGCTGCCAGTCCTCAGGCCACTGTTCGGCACACCACTGCCCCCTGAAGAAGACCCCGAAACCATTGGAGCCGGAAGCGTCGGACGAGATTTGAATATCAGCCTCAACTTTGAGGTCCTCTCGCCAAAAGGAAACCCCGTTGTAACCCTCCAGGAACATCTCTCAAACCTCCAAGTCCCTGTGCATGCTCTCAGTTATCCTGGCCCTGTGGTGGGGGAGCCGGAGGTTCGCCATGGCGTCGCATAGGCGCCGGAGAAATGCCCTGCCGGGGTTACGACCCGGCAAGCGAAATTCAAGTATCCCACGAGCTGCTGTAGCTCAAGGAGGGACACTTTACGTCTCGCTTTCAGTGCTTCCAGCCTGACCCTGAGCTGCCGGACCTTATCGTCCGGCAACCGAGAAGTTTGCTGTTCGGTGTCCAATTCAATGCCTAAGAATGTGATACGCATTGCCGGGCCCTCGGTCTTTTCGTGGGCAAGTGGAACCCCCAACACCTCCGCCAACCTCACAAAGAGGTCAAGCAGCTTGGCACAACGGCCGGACCCAGGGGCGCCTACGAACAGGAGTCGTCCAGGTAATGAACCACTTCGTTGCAGCCTGACTCGCGTTTAACCAGCCATTCCAGGAAAGAGCTAAAACGTTCAAAGGCTGCGCAAGACACCGAACACCCCATGGGAAGCGCCCTATCTACATAGAAACTGCCCTCAAACTGGAAACCTAATAACTCAAAGTCATCTGGGTGGACCAGCAGCAGGCGAAATGCAGACTTGATGTCGCACTTAGCCATCTCAGCCCCGGCCCCACAACCTCGGATAACTCTAACAGCCTGATCAAATGACGTGTAACGTACTGAACATAGGTGGTCAGGGATGCCATCATTGACCGATCCCCCTGCGGGATAAGACAAATGATGGATCAACCGGAACTCGCCCACAGCTTTTTTAGGGACTACGCCTAGCGGTGAGACCCTAAGGTTGGGAACAGGGGGCGCTTCAAAAGGGCCAAGGACCCGCCCTTTGGCGCATTCCTTCCGAATTTTGTCCCTGACCACGTGCTCCAAACCCACAACAGAACACAAATTGGACGCCAAGCTGGGTGCCCGGGGGCCCGAATAAGGGATGCGAAAACCAAACATAAAACCCTTCAACAAATACTTCTTATCCGCGACCCTTGGGTAGTCCTCAATAAACTGTTCAAGGACCTTCAGCCAAATGGGGCTGGGGCCCTTTACCCAGCGGCTGGGAACCGCCACCGCCTCCGGGGTGCTTGGGCCCGCCCTTTGGCTTGGCCTTACTGCACGCCGAGAAGGCATGGGAACCACCGCATAACGGGCACTCGTGCTTAAACCTACAGGCTTCCCACGAGCAGACTCCCTGCGAGGTGTACTCCCAACACAACAGCCGGGGTTGAACCGGCTGACCCGCCGTAAAGCGGGTTGTTGGGTTAATCGCCTGTTTGTGGACCAAATGCCTGCTATCGGCTCTATCCCTGAGGTTCGGCTTAGCCAGGGCCATCAGTTGTAACCACAACTGTTGATTAATTTGGTCCCAAGGCAATAGAGGGTTGATGGCCGCCCTCATGCGGAACGTCTCATCATATTGTAACCAAGCTGACCCCGCAAAGTCGGAGTAGGCCCGGTAAATGATGTCGCAGTATTGGAAAAGAGTGGTGGCCCTGTTCGCCTGGGCCCTAGCAATAACCCCGGCGTAGATGAGGAAGCCTGGAAGCCAGTTGGCCCAAGTCCTGTCCATCTTCCGCCTCCTGAGCTTCTCCTTCACCTTCTCATCTAGCTCCTCCTTGCTCTTCTTTTCCAATTCCCTGTACAGGAGACTAAAGACGTCCACATACTCCCCTCTCAAATTTTTTTCCCTAGTGGTGGGAGTCAGGTGGTCACCCAATGGCATTGCAGGGTAACCGAACGGGATAGACAGAAGGGGGATGGACCCGTAAGGGTTCTGGGAGTAACCCCAAGGGTTGCAAGCCACCGCCGGCCACCCAAAAGGATAGGCTCCGGGCATTTGACCGCCCCAAGGAAAAACCCCCGTAGCCGTGATGGCCGCCGCCGAGCCAGGAACAGCTGGCGTCCCCCCGGGCACAGGCAGTGACTGACCCCAGTATGCCAGAGGGGAATGCCCACGCCCTGGTGGGCAGCCGCCCGCCGCCCACGAAGGCCCTGGTGTTGCTGGGAGCGGCCCCTGTCCGCCTTCGGGAGGGGTGGGGGCCTGTCCACGCCCACCAGACTGTGGACGCGACGTAGGCCCCCACACCCCCCAAGGCCAGTGTGAATGTTGTGTAGGCATCAACGCCCTACCTTCCTCAGATGCAGGAGTCACTGCCACAGCCAAAGGTGGCTCAATCTGCTGGTGTTCATCAGCTCCCTCTTGTTCACTGCCCACACCGCCAGGCGCCACCTCCTGGTCTGTCTCCACTTCTTGTGCCTTCTCCGGCCTAGCTCCGGCGACCATGTTCTCCTGCAGGAAAGAAAGCCTGGCCAACAACTCACGCTCAAAAGTGATGGTCCCTGATCTTTCCGTGGCACTGTGGCGCCCCGGCCATACTGCCTGGGAACCGGACGCCCCTTGCTCATCCTCCATCACCCGGACCCGATCTAATATAGCCTGGCATATAACAGTGGTGTCCAGATCTTCGCCAGGGGGGTCAGAGCTCCTTCGTTTAGCCGCAGTCTTGGCCGGCTGTTTTTCCTTAGAAGGGCCCTGGCCTTTCTTGGGTGCCATGTTAGGGTGGCCCAAAAACAAAGCTAAGCCAATGGGCAAAGCAATAAACTGCAGCCAAGCTCTAATCCCCCACTCTGCAACAGTAATTACAGCTCCACAATAATGTGCAACAGAAAAGGGTGGGGGTGGGGGGGGAGGCGCTATGTTCCCTTAAAGAACAAGAAATTGGGGGGGGAGGAGTGATAAGCCTCTGACCCACGCAATAACAGACAAGGGGCCTGCCACCCAGCCCCAATCCCCAAGCTGAAGAAGAGCGCTCCTGAATAGGCGCCGCAAAGCAGCATCCACCAACCCTCTTTCCGCGCCTACGGCCCAGCGGGAAGCACAGGAAAAGCCAGAGGAGAAAAGAGAAAAAAAGGGGGGGGAACCGCCCGCTCACAAGCCCTCCCGACAGCTGCGCCGCGCCCCACAAGCCTTTGGCATCAACGAGGTGTGCTCAGCTGAGCCGGTTCCAGGGACCACGTCGCCGTCAGCTGTCTCCTCCCGGCCGCAGACCCCGCAAGGCGCGTCCTCCTCGCATCGCTCCAGGCGTCCTTGCCGCCGCAAGCCAGGCCGAGCCAATGACGCAGTTCCAAGGAGCAGCCGCAAATGCTGCTCCCGTCCCAACGACTCCACGGAACTGTGTGGAGACGCCCGGGGCAGAGGCTACTTAAGCCTTTGCCCCCGCCCCCCAGTAAAGACCCCGGATGCCCGGGAAGCTGCTCTCTCTCCTGTCGGGGCTGCAAAAGACGGCCCCACGGCGCGCAGCCGCGTTGCGGCACGGCCGGGGTGGGGCCGAATTGCCTTCCCCAGTCATCTACACTTTCCCCTCAGCAAATTGGATACTCATTTTACCGACCTCGGAAGGATGGAAGGCTGAGTCAACCTCAAGCCGGCACACAAGAAAGATGTAAATGAAGAACCATTTTTATTAATGTCTATGATGTCTGGATCTTATTATATTTGTGCACAATATCATTGCCCCTTTATACAGGGCATTAAAACAACAGGCAGAGTACATGAAAGTCCAATGGAAAAAAGAAGACTGCATATTCATATCCTGCCCTTCTATCTGAATCAGAAACTCAGAGTTGCTTACAATCTCCTATATCTTCTCCCCCCACAACAGACACCCTGTGAAGTGGTAGGGGCTGAGATGGCTCTCACAGCAGCTGCCCTTTCAAGGACAACTCCTGCGATAGCTATGGCTAACCCAAGACCATTCTAGCAAGTGCATGCGCAGGAGTGGGGAATCAAACCCAGTTCTCTCAGAAAAGAGTCCACGCACTTAAGAAAAGGAAAGGTCCCCTGTGCAAGTACCAGTCATTTCCGACTCTGGGGTGATATCGCATCACAACGTTTTCACAGCAGACTTTTTTACATTTGCCATTGCTTTCCCCAGTCATCTATATTTCCCCCCCAGCAAGCTGGGTACTCAATTTACCAACCTCGGAAGGATGGAAGGCTGAGTCAACCTTGAGCCGGCTACCTGAAAACCCAGCTTCCGCCGGAATCGAACTCAGGTTGTGAGCAGAGAGTTCAGACTGCAGTACTGCAGCTTTACCAATCTGCGCCACGCACTTAACCACTACACTAAACTGGCTGTCTTGAAATTAATTCACGAAGTCCATTGTAAGTTCATACGCATCAGTTCTCAAATGGAATCTATCAAGTCCATAAGAAGTCCTGTATGATGTCCTCGTCCACGCGAGAATTCAAGATAATCCCTCATTCCGATGACCTCTTTCTCAGTGAACCCCAGATAATGATGGCATGTGCCAAACGATGCCATCATATGTGGCTTTTATGTCCACCCTGTGTATTTTGTAGGTCCAATTAATTAGTTGTATGATTAAGTCCAAGCTTTCAAGTAATTATGTTAGACAAGGCACTCCAAGTCACATAAGGCAAATGTCTTCTATGACAAAATAGCCTTGCCAACCTAACCACCCGTACATCAAACTGTCAAGCGCACTCATTTCTGGACCACATTTTACTATGTAGAGAGCCTGTTATAAGCTCTCCTCCATTATTTACAACCCAGAGGGCAAGTAAACAACTGGCCCTGGGATGTTTATACTAGAGGCTGGCCGCTGGTACCTCCAAGCTGCCTCCATCCCCCCCCCCCCCGGTTTCACACAGACAACCCTTATTTCTTCACAGAAAAGTGTGAGAAGGTTTGATGTTTTCAATAGCCTAAGATTCCTTAGTAGTAAAATAGTTGCTTAGTAACCTTTGAACCTGTGACTCCAGAATGCATCTGTAATGTAACCTTTGATGATATCCCATATAGCAACTGTGTAACTGTTTGTACCCCATTACTCCCAAGGCTTGTGTCCTTGGCATAGCTCCAGAGTTTGGCTTCCTGAGGATGTCACCAATTTTCCAGTGTTTCTCAATGTCAAGCGCGCTCATTTCTGGAGCCAAATTGAAATGGACAGAAAGTTGCCAAGAGGCGTTCACTAAATTGAAGAGACTGTTCACCAGTGAACCCATCCTGATCCACCCCAATAAATTAAAACCCTTTGTGGTTCAATGCGACGCCGGTGATGTTGCTGTGGGGGCAATTCTAATGCAACCAGATGGGGGGGGAGGTCCCTAAAACCCTGCGCTTTCATCTCCAAGAATTTTTTCCAAGACCAAAGGAACTGGTCGGTGTGGGACAAAGAGGCATTTGCTGTAATATCTGCGTTAAAGACATGGAGATTCTGGCTCGAAGGAGTGAGAGTCCCATTTGAGATATGGACAGACCATAAAAATTCGGAGGCCCTAACAGGGTGTTGGAAACTAACTGAGAAGCAAATCCGGTGGGCGAGGTTCTTCGCCAAATTCGATTTCAAGCTAAAGCACATACAGGGTCTAAGAACTTTTTAGCGAAAGCTTTATCACGCCTTCTCCAGCACAACAGCCAAAGAGAGGAGGTGATCAATTTGTTAATCTCTCCCAGCCACTTGGGGGGAGCTGTGACCACCCGCTCACAGTCAAAGCGTGAGGAGACCGAAGAGCAATGGGGGGAGAAGCTGAGTAAAGCGATAGAAAAGGAAGGAGATGCAAAACCGGAGGGGGTGAAAAGAGGGGAGGGAGGCTTTTGGTACAAGGACAATAAACTTTACGTACCAGAGAGCCTCAGAAAAGAAATACTGCAATCCTGACATGACAACAAGATAGTTGGGCATTTGGGGTATATCAAAACCCTGCACCTAGTGAATAGACAATTTTGGTGGCCTTTTATGAAAAGGGACATATCTGAGTATGTGGCCTCCTGCCCAATTTGTCTAATGGCTAAATGGCGAGGGGGAAAACCGCTGGGATTATTACAACCACTAGAGACAGCAGCCCAACCCTAGTCTGTGGTGTTGCTGGACTTTATTGTGGAACTCCCTCCTTCCCAGGGAAAAAACATAATTCTTGTAGTAGTGGACACCTTTTCTAAACAAGCACACTTTATCCCATGCTCCCAAATATCGATGGCTAAGAAACTAGCCCAATTATTCTTTCAACATGTGGTGAAATGTCATTCCTTCCCAAATAAATTGATTAGTGACAGCATGCATAGCTCCACCAAATCTTCCCCCGTCCTGGTGGTGAATGGCTAGGAAGGGAAGCCCTTTCCCCAATTGCCGGGAGAAGCCCATCCACCTTTGAGCAATGGTTGGGGAAATTGGGGAAAGCTTGGAGCAACATCCAGGAAAATTTGGAACTGGCCAAAGAGACATACAAAAAACATTACGATAAGCATCACTCACCTGCTTGGGATTTTGAAGTGGGAGATACAGTGTTTCTATCCACCAAGAACTTGCCATTACCACAAACATCTAAAAAACTGGCCTACAAGTTGTTGGGACCATTTCGTATAAAATGTGTAATCAATAAAGTGACTGTACAACTAGGATTGCCAAAATTGTTTAGTAAGATACACCCGATCTTTCATTGCAGCTTACTTTGAAAAGACCCTGGAGTGACGCCCTGGCACCCTAGATCAAAAGCTCCGGATTCTATCCCAGTGGGAGATCAGAATCACCATGAAGTAAAAGAAATCTTAGATGCTAAGCTGAAGGAGGGGGGTGTTGTACTTTCTGAATAGGTGGAAACATTTCTCAACGCCCCATGACAAATGTGTAATAAGTTCAAATGTGAGGGTCCTAGCATTAATTAAACAATTCTATGCTAAATATCCTTCAAAGCCCAGAAGGGGGGCTTAGGGAAGGCAGTATGTCAAGCGCGCTCATTTATGTACCACATTTTGCTATGTAGAGAGCATGTCATCAGCTCTCCCCCATTATTTACAATCCAGAAGGCATGTAGCGAAAACATCTGGCCCCGGGATATTTATACTAAAGGCTGGCCGCTGGTACCTCCAAGCTGCCTCCCCCCCAGTTTCACACGGACAACCCTTATCTCTTCACAGAGAAGTGTGAGAAGATTTGATGTTTTCAATAGCCTAAGATTCCTTAATAGTAAAATAGATAGTTGCTTAGTAACCTTTGAACCCGTGACTCCAGAATGCATCTGTAATGTAATCTTTGATGATATCCTATATAGCAACTGTGTAACCGTTTGTACCCCATTGCTCCCAAGGCTTGTGTCCTTGGCAAAGCTCCTGAGTGTCTTACAATAAACCTGTCTTTTGATGCAAAACAAAAGGTCTCTTTTATTGGGAAATATCGGCGCTTGACACAAGCACAGACTGAAAGGGAACAAAAAAAAAAAAAATACCCCCACAACATTTGTCTTTTCCAACATCCCAAATGTAACACTTCAACAAATGGAATTTTGCTGCTTGCCTACGAACCAGGATTCTAGAGTGTAGCATAGCCCTATTGGGATATTTGGATAATATGAAAGAATTTTGCCCAGTCTTAGAAGTGTGATACAGAGTGCGATAAATACATCTCCCCAGAAGTGTATTGTAAAGAAGGTTTTAAAAAATTTCACTTATTCAAGTAGATCCAGCAGGCTGCAGTCAAAGAAGGAGCACTCCTCCATTAGCAGCTGCTGGAATGGCCTTGGGTCAGCCATAAGCCTCACAGAGTTGTCCTTGAAAGAGCAGCTTCTGGGAGAGCTCTCTCAGCTCCACTTACCTCAAAGGGTGTCTGTTGTGTGGAGGGAAGGGAAAGAAGATTGTGAGCCACTCTGAGATTCAGAGTCCGCCCTCCAAAGCATCCATTTTCTCCAGGGGAACTAAAGAAGAGGAGCTGTAAATCCAGGAGGCCGGCATCCCTAGGAATATTTTTGCAGAAGAAAAAAAACAATTGCTAACTATGTCTTCCTGCGTTGCTTTCTCCCAGTAACTTGCTTTAAAAAAATCAACGCAAGCATCTTCCTCCATGACCGTCTAGTCCACAATCCTCACTGAGCTTCCTTTGGAAGCACGTTTCCAGTGGGTTAAGTTCATATGAAAAGATTTAAAATAGATTAGCTTGGGGGTGGGGGGGGGGAGAGAGAGAGAGAAGCATCAAGCCAGCCTGCCATGTTTCGAAAGGCTCTTGGTTTTCAGCAACCTTTCCTGCTCCCCCTTCCTCTTCCTGTGAAAAGAAAATCTTCCAAGAAGCAGAAAAGGTTTGTTGATAAGGTACCACATACACAGAGAGCTCATCTGCTCTGTCTAAAGAGCCCTTATTAATGTGGCGGCTTCATAGCCGGAGTGCATGCATATGTCGTATTAGGTGACAGAGCACTGTTTGCTGTACAGCCTTCTGGGTTCAGACATGTGTCATTTCAAATAACTAAGCTTGCAGGGCTAGAACAAACAATTCCTTTTGACATTAGGTCTGCCGTCAGGAAGCCAGCTGATTAGAGCAGCCTTGCAAATATATATATATATATACAAATACACACGCGCGCACACACACACAATCCATGTTTACTTCGTGGGTTGACTTTGTTAAGGGCTCTTTGTAAAGGGCTCTTTAGCTAGGGAAAAAAAGGATGATTGAGGGACGACATGATAGAGGTTTACACCGTTGTGCGTGGGATAGAGAAGGTAGAGAAAAAAGTACTTTTCTCCCTTTCACACAATACCAAGAACTCGTGGGCACTCAATGAAATTCAAGAAGAAGAGGAGGAGAAGATATTGGATTTATACCCTGCCCTACACTCTGAATCTCAGAAGTCTCAGAGCAGCTTACAATGTCCTTTACCTTACTGTCCCACAACAGATACCCTGTAAGGTACGTGGGGCTGAGAGAGCTCTCACAGAAGCTGCCCTTTCAAAGACAACTCTGCAAGAGCTATGGCTGACTCAAGGCCATTCCAGCAGCTGGCCAATGGGCATTTGTCTGTGCAGATTTTTTTTTTTAAAGCATTGCTTTGGCAGCCGCCGCCACCACAGCACAAGGATTTTCATTGCGGCAGCCATTTTGTGTCTAGACCCACCTCCCGCAGCAACCATTCCATGGCAGCCATTTTGTTCCTGTGCCCACCTTACTGTGTCAGGATGTCAAAGATGCCCACAGACTCAAAAAGGTTGGCGATCCCTGTACTACATGGAGTGCATGCGGGCATACATTTAAATATGCATTGTGGCATGCTTAGGAATAAACCACTTTCTCAGTAGGGTTGCCAAGTCCTATTCAAGAAGTATCCGGGGACTTTGGGGGTGGAGCTGGGAGCAAAGGTGTTAGAAGCAGAATTGAACTCCGAAGGGAGTTCTGGCCATCACATTTGAAGGGACCTTTTCAATGCCTTCCATCCATTGGAAATAATGAAGGATAGGGGCACCTTCTTTGAGGGCTCATAGAATTGGACCCCCTAGTCCAATCCTTCCGAAACTTGGGGGGGTGTTTTGAGGAGAGGCACTGGATGCTATGCTGAAAATTTGGTGCCTCTACCTCAAAACACCACCTCAACTCCAGATATCCACCAATCAATTATCCATTATTTCCTATGGAAATCAGTTTCCCAGCAGACATTTCCCTCCCCTCTCCCTGCTTTCAGATGACCCTGAAGCGAGGGGAGGGCCTCCAGGAGATCTTCTGCCCCCACCTGGAGATTGACAACTCTACTTTCTCAGACTGTGCCTACCTGTTTGCAAGAATATTGGCCTTCAGGTCCACAGCGCAGATCTCAACAACTACAATTTATTCCACATGTTTGCAAACACTTATGCAAATCTCCACACATGGAAACATTTCCATGGCTATTCATCTACCCAGGTGGATCAGAACACTCACATTATTCTCTTAAGAGGCAGGGAATTCATAAAGCATGTGTAGGTCAGCTTTATTGTTCAGACAACAATATCCAAGAAATCAATACCAGGGCTTTTCCAAGCACTCACACAATAGTTTTGGAGGTGGGAGAAGCACTTGGCCTTGTTCAGAATGTTTAACCAAATAAAGTTTTTTTTTTCTTTTTAAAGCCAGTTATATGCTTTCTCAGTCGATCTCAATGGAATGAATTCAGTGAACGACACAGGCATTTCCCAGAAGAAAAAACAGCCTTGACTTAGTCTTCATCATTCTTACATTTACGGTGTTGGCAGAGGAATTAACACAGCAACGGTGCACAAGGTTTATTTAGGAAATAACATACTTGATAGGAAAGAGAAGAGACAGCAATAGCTTTCCTAACTACATATCTAGCTGAGAGACAGGGAGAGACTAAGCATGAAAGTTCTGAGAAGAAACAGAATATTGCCATAAGAGTAGCCATCTGGAGACAGACAAGTAACACTTAAATGGAGAGAAGGGGTTGACCTTGCTGTCCTATCTAATTTTATTCTTGCTGCCTTCCACGGGGTCTTCTTCTCTTCTTCTTTATGCATCAGACATTGCCTTTTCCAACACACTTTCTCAAGGTCTAGTGAATAAAGACCACAAGATTCTGAATCTGATATTTGGAGATATTCGGCCCCCCAAACATCGTTGCCCCTGAATGCCCCCAAATCTGAATTCTACCTAACTTTTTTACACACCCCTACTTTTCAACCAGGTAACGCTCACTCCGACCAATTTTTTTTTATTTATTTTAAAAAGTTTTATTAGTTTCAGAAAAAAAAATAGGGGTAGGGAATAGAGAGAGTAGAGAACAAAATACATATTAACCTTATTCTGCACAAAGATACTTTCAAAGAGTACAAGCCTACATCTCCAATACTTTCTTTACATAAATTGTCCCATATTATTATCTCTAAGCTAAACATCAACAACATTTTAATATTTTATATTACAAATCTTTTGGTTAAGGTATCTATTGGTTTTGACAATTCCAGTAAAGGCAATTTTGTAATATAAAATACAGGGGGAAAAGGAGAAATAAGTTCACATCAGAGGATCTTAAGAGTCTTGAGTGTCTAACCAGGCATAGAATTTCATCCAGTATTTTCTTGCTTCTTCCTTAGATTTCCCAGCCAACAGCTGGGATAGAAAGTCCAGCTCTGCTGTTTCTAGAATTTTTCCCACCAAGTCCATTCTCATGGGAATTTCCTGAGATTTCCATCTCTGTGCCAAGAGAATCCTGGCTACTGTGTTGAAATGTGCCAACAAATATTTCTTTGGAATAGTTTCTCAGGAAATAGATTCAATAAAAATAGTTCTGGTTTCAATTGAATCTGTGTCTTCATAATCTTCTGTAGTATTTCGTGAACCATTTTCCAATAACCCTTCACCATCTCACACTCCAACCAATTTTGCACTCACCTTACGCCACTCTCACATTTGTCTTCTCAGTGCGGTTTCCTTACGGTTTTGCACTCTCTGCCCCAGGACTGTAGCAAGCGTTGGCGTTTTCGCACAAGCAAACAGGAACCCCTAAAACCAGTTTCTGTTTGCTGCACAAAAATGCCGACGCTTGCTGCAGCCCCGGGGCAGAGAGTGTGAAACCGTAAGGAAGCCGTGATGAGAAGACAAACGTGAGAGCGGCGTAAGGTGAGTGCAAAATCGGTCTCAGTCATCATCTCATCCATTTTAACCTTAAGATCAATGAATGCGATAAAACCACTACCTGTCCAAGCACATAATTTTGAAATTTTTTTGACCCATATGAGTCTCTCAGAAAACCTTGGAGAGGAAAAACAAAACAAAACACTCCCTTGGTAATGGTAACTAAGAACCAGCTTCAAAGCTTGGCAGTTTGCTCAGAGACTAACAAACATTGTAGAAAGCCCAGAAAACCTCAGCTGGTGGCTTCATCTCAGCTTCTTATACAAGCTGCTCATTCAGAAAGATTTGCCCAGTTTGCCCAGCTACAGTCATTATATCCATCTGGAAGAAAAAGAAGAAGAAGAAGAAGAAGAAGAAGAAGAAGAAGAAGAAGAAGAAGAAGAGGAAACTGGATTTATATCCCACCCTATACTCTGAATCTCAGAGTCTAAGAGTGGTCACAATCTCCTCTACCTCCCCACCCCCCCACAGACACCCCGTGGAGTAGGAGGGGCTGAGAGAGCTTTTACAGCAGCTGCCCTTTCAAGGACAATTCCTGTGAAAGCTACAGCCAACCCAAGGCCATTCCAGCAGGTGCAAGTGGAGGAGTGGGAAATCAAACCCAGTTCTTCCATATAACAGTCCACACCTTAACCATGACACCAACCTGGCAACACCAAACAATATAATTCTCTCATTTGCTTTGTACAGATTTACTGGCAGTACTCTGGGGTATATTTTACTTGTCTGATAGGTTCATTTTGCCTAATACACAGTGCTTCCTGATCAAAATATCTGGAATCCCACAGTTATCACCAATGTAATGGCAATACAAATAAGTTCTAGTGCCTGTACAGGTAAGATCTGGAACAGGGTTACCAGCCCATGATTGGCAATCAGTGAGAGACAGGGAACATGAGAACTTGCAATTGTTGCTTTCTTCCCCCAGCCCAAAGATATCACTTCTGGTACCACACATAAAACTAGCTCATTATGGTATTCTAGCATTTGCCCAGAACTCTATGGTTTAATCTCAGAGTTCTGGGTGAATCCTAGAGCATATCCTGACAAAATGATATCACTTCCAGGCTGCACCAGAAGGGACATCTTGGTACAACATGATACCTATTTCCCCCCCACCCCGTTTCACCTGACATTTTCTCCTGCCACCCAGCTCAGCGACTGCAGTGAGAGGCGGGAGGGGAGAGATCTCCCATTGCCTGCAGCTGTTCCAGTGGTTTTTGGGAGAAAAATACAATTGAAAAAAGAATTACTGTCAGTGTGATGCATTTTGCCACTTCTGAGAGAAACTATCAGTTTTACCATAGAGTTTTCAGCAATTCCTGGAGAGGCAGGATTTCCCAGAAGCAGCAAAACAACAGCATTCCAATGAGACTCCTCATGTTCCTGCCTCCTCCGTCTCCTGCTGGATGCCAGCTACCCTAGCGTTGTGCCTCCTGTGTCCCTTTGTCTGCTTATTTACTTATTCAAAGAAGCATCATGGTAATCAGGTCCAGCACTAGGGGTTCTGGCGCCCCATGCAGAACCCTGTGCTCCCGCCCCCAAGAACTCTACTTGCATGCACTTCACGTGTGCGGTCCTATGACATTGGATGAATCCTAGAGTAAATAAATAGAGGACTCGGCCTACCCTGTGCCAGGCCCTGTCCTGCTTCAAAGGGAGCTGGGAAAAGGATGCCTCCTTCTATCTTTGCAAGAAAGAAGGAGGCAGCCTCTCCCCGGCTCTTGCTGAAGCAGGAAAGAGCTGGGCACGCGGAAAGCCGAGCTGCACGTTCTTTCTTTGAGAATGCATGGCTTGGCCTGCCCATTGCCCAGCCCTCTCCCATTTCAGTGGGAGCTCCCTCTGAAGTGGAAAGAAAGAAGTTGGTGGCCTTTTCCTGGCTCCCTCTGAAGCGGGACAGGGCTGGGTAAGGGGAGGGCTGAGCCGCATGTTCGGAAAGAATGCTTTCCTGCTTCAGAGGGAGCTGGGCAGGCACCGTTTCATACTTTCTTCACTCTGAGCCATTGGAGCAAAGAAAGGACATCCGGGTCGGCATGAGCAGGGATGGGGAGGGAGTGTCTGCTCCCGCCCCTTGCCCGGCCCTCTCCTGCTTCAGAGGGAGGTGGGAAAAGGTTGCCTCCTTCTTTCTTTCTACTTCAGAGCGAGCTGGGCAGGCACAGCTTCATACTTTCTTCACTCTGAGTCATTGGAGCAAAGAAAGGACATCCGGGTCGACATTAGCAGGGACGGGGAGGGAGTGTCTGCTCCCGCCCCTTGCCCGGCCCTCTCCTGCTTCAGAGGGAGGTGGGAAAAGGTTGCCTCCTTCTTTCTTTCTACTTCAGAGTGAGCTGGGCAGGCACAGCTTCATACTTTCTTTGCTCTGAGTCATTGGAGCAAAGAAAGGACATCCGGGTCGGCATGAGCAGGGACAGGGAGGGAGTGTCTGCTCTCGCCCCTTGCCCGGCCCTCTCCTGCTTCAGAGGGAGGTGGGAAAAGGTTGCCTCCTTCTTTCTTTCTACTTCAGAGCGAGCTGGGCAGGCACAGCTTCATACTTTCTTCACTCTGAGTCATTGGAGCAAAGAAAGGACATCGGGGTCGGCATGAGCAGGGACGGGGAGGGGGTGTCTGCTCCTGCCCCTGTGGTGAGGTGGTGCCCCAGGTGGCCGCCTACTTTGCAAACTCTCATGTGCCAGCCCTGATGGCAATGATTCAAGATCACTTGCTGATGGAACAAATTCTTCTATGGTTCTAGGGCTTTTAATCCAAGTGGCACCCAGAAGATGGTTGCAGGGATGGGGCAGGGACAAGCAGTTTGGTAACACAAAACTTCTATTAGGCCATCCCCCCTGGCGCTCTTGGGATTCAGTGGGCCTCTGGATCTGATTGGTCATGACTGCAGAGGCAGAGTTTTTTCTGCTTTTAGTTTGTATTTTAGCTGTTTATATTGTAAGCTTAATTTGGTTTTCAGTGTTTCATTTCTTGATGGAACCCACCTTGATGGAACCCACCCACACAGTTGGGGGACCAGAGGTTTAGTTTGAAAGGCCTCCTGGTTGCGCTATGTGGCACTGACTCTTGACTTGGGCTTCACTGCAGAACATTCTCCAGCGCTTGGTTGGTTTTCCCATTCCCAGCATTTTGTCCCTTGATTGACCTAAACCTGAATATAACTCTTATTCCACATCCTGACCAGGTTCAAATATTAACTCTGCTTTTCTGCCAGCTGCTTGCAAATCAGTGGGTGCTGGGTCTGGAAAGTTTGAAGACCACTGTGTTAGGTGAAGTTGGGTGTAAGCTGGCCTCAGATTCAGCAGGAGCTCACAGGAGCACATCTCCTGAACTTTTCTGAGGGCTCTACCTCTTCCTCCCCACCTACCTTGTCCATTGAATAGGTGCAGCTGCATAACAATCCCTGGATTAGGAAAGCGGGCAACCAGCCAGTCACCAGGGGTTTTGCCACATGCCCAGCAAGCCTCATTAACCCCTGGAGAAGCCCACACCACCCTTTCCCCACTTCTTATGTGATTTTGGGTGGTAGGTGATTTGCTGGCCTTTTGACCGGGAGGGGGTTGCCCAGGAGAGCCTTAGGGGGGGGCAGCATATGCCAATGTGTTATGCTAATGAGCTCCGCCACCTATTTTTTTCCACAAAACGACCCCTGGGTATAATGATGGTGTTCTCATTTGGCCCCTGGTAGTCATCGTCCAGGTTGTAGGCTCTTTCCTCTAGAGGGAGAAGGCAGGAGCAACTGAAGATGGAGTCTGTGGGAGACGTCAAAGATGGCAGCCCTCAGAATCAGGATCTACATTCTACAATGAAGCTTTCCCGGAAGTGCCACTGAGGTAGGCCTCCAATTTTAATTCTAAGAAAAGAAAACGCACTTCAGCGATCCAAAATTGGGGAGAAACGCTGACCCACACAATACAGCTTGTCGGCAATATAACTTTCCTTTTGCTACCTTTTTTTTTTTACTAACTTGACTGACATTTTCTGTTCCGCACCTATTTCTGACATTACAACTGGGAAATATAAGGACAAAGCACTATATGGTAATAAAAAAACCCAACACCTAAGTTATTGGTTTACTGAGTAAATCTGTCTCCCCAAATATTCCCTTATGTGTGAAATGAACGTCAAAAAGAATGCTATGTGGCTCTCTATGAAAAGGCTTCCTACCAAAAGCCGTTACATATGCTGGTAATACAAGAAGGAATTTTGCAACATCCCAGCACGTTCCACTTCCTTCACGAGATTTTTCTTTTTCTTTGAAAGGTTACTTCCCAACTCCGAAATGTGTAATTGCACCATCTGGCAACCCTACAGCACAACATTACTGTCAAAAGTACCATATGTGTATCAGCTGTCCCGTTGCCCCACTTTACGTAATAAATGCATAAAGGAAACTATCCTGCTGCACCTGAGAAATGGAGTGTCAGCAAGAGCGAACGTATCCCCAAATACATTAACTGTGTTTGGAGTTAGAAGAAGAAGAAGATATTGGATTTATATCCCGCCCTCCACTCCAAAGAGTCTCAGAGCGGCTCACAATCTCCTTTACCTTCCTCCCCCACAACAGACACCCTGTGAGGTGGGTGGGGCTGGAGAGGGCTCTCACAGCAGCTGCCCTTTCAAAGACATCCTCTGCCAGAGCTATGGCTGACCCATGGCCATGCTAGCAGGTGCAAGTGGAGGAGTGGGGAATCAAACCCGGTTCTCCCAGATAAGAGTCTGCACACTTAACCACTACACCAAACTGGCTCGGAGTTCCATTGGCTCCGTTGCAAAACCAATTTTAACAGGCTGGCTGGGCGGTTTGACAGAGCTCTCGAAGGAAGAAGTCTCAGAAACAAACGGAAGTTTCAAAAGCAAGAAGGAAAAGGAAGGCACGCGCTTGGTTTTGCAACCCTCGGCAAGACATTTTCCAAGAATTAGCAGGGGCTAATTGACATTTCCCAGTAGTAATGTATGGCTGAACAAAGCAGGAGTCAAGGTGTACCTTTAAGACCGACTATGTTTTATTCAGAACGTAAGCTTTCGTGTGCTAAAACACACTTCTTCAGATGAGGGGATCAGGTATAGTGGGCTGAAATACATGCAGTTTGTTGATTAAGCGGACAAACTGGCTGGGATCACAGTGTGGCAATTTAGAAGGCCATTTGGTCTGGATAGTCATAAAAGGTAATAAAAGTTTCCTGCAAACTGGCGTTTCTGCAAGTCTAGGTAAACCCCAAAAGGACATTATTTCCTAGCTGTAGTCCACCTAACTTTACTTCTCAACATCAATCTATACATTATAAACATAATTCTAGTTTGCCATTAGAAAAAAAGAATACATAAAATGAAAATGGGTTAAGTATATATAATGAGATAAGTAGCCAATATCCCTTATTTGAGTATATCAATATAAAACTTTATTCTGATACGCTATTATTAAAGAGAAATACATTGGAATACTGTGGATGTATAGCTATACTGTTAGAGTTGAACCATAAGGAAGGCCGAGCCCAGAAGAATAGATGTTTTCGAGCTGTGGTGCTGGAGAAGACTCTTGAGAGTCCCTTGGACTGCAAGATCAAATCAGTCAGTCCTAAGGGAAATCAACCCTGACTGTTCCCTGAAAGGTCAGATGCTGAAGCTGAAGCTCAAATCCTTTGGCCACCGAATGAGAAGGGAGCACTCACTAGAGAAGACCCTGATGCTGGGAAAGACAGGAGGCAAAAGAAAAAGGGGATGGCAAAATATGTGATGTCTGGACAGCATTACTGATGTAACTAACACGAATTTGAGCAGATTTCGGAGGATGGCGGAAGACAGGAGGGCCTGGTGTGACATTGTCCATGGGGTCACAAAGAGTCGGACTCAACTGTGTGACTGAACAACAACAACAATTGCCTCCATGCTAGATTTAGAGCTCAACTCTGCACCTAACTATGGGTCCAAGGACAAAACCTGTGTGATGTAGTGATTAGAATGTCAGTCCCAGGTTCTGAGAGACCCAGGTTCAAATCCTAACTCTGCCATGGAAGTTTGCTGGGTGACCCTGGGCCTATCACACACTCTTAACCTAACTTACTTCACAGGGTTGCTGGGAAAATAAAATGAAGATGAGAACAATGTAATGGGAAGACACAGGCCAATTCCACACTAGACCAGGTTCAGCCCTATCCCCCCAAATTGAAATCAATTTTGCACTAGACTTGTTATAAGTGGAAAGCCCTTTTACTCCCAGTTCTTCTCTCCATTTTCGCGCAAGCTGCCATAGAGCTGGGAGTTGGTGCGCTGCTCTTACAAGCAGTTTCTGCTTGCTGCAGAAGAGCAGCATGCCAACTCACATCTCTGCAGTGCCTTGTGGGAAAATGGAAAGAGCCGGGGGCAAAAAGGCTTTCCACCCAGAACAAGCCCTAATGTGAAATTTGTATGACATTCTACCTTCATGGAATCATAACTCTATGACTTTATGATTCTAGCATAGAAAATCAGTTTGGAGACAGGGCTGAACCAGGATTAAAGGTCTAGTGTGGAATTAACCACAATGTAATGGGGAGAAACACAGGTGTAAAAGAAGGACATAAAATAAGGTTATTTGATAAAATTCTGCCCAAAATGAAATTAGAATAATATGTGGAGAGTTTTCCACAGAGGAAATATCTAAAGAATTTTGAAGGATGTCCAAAAAGGGATTTTTTTTGGGGGGGGAGGGCGGGCAGGGAATACATTTTCATATAGCCTTAAAATTCTTGCTTGAAAGATGGGGATAAGTAGCTCTATATATCAGAAAAGCAGGGCAAAGCAAATGTCACTTAAAAAAAAAAAGCTAACAAAAAGCAAAAGAACCATCAACGGTTGATGCTGAGCCAGTGTAGTCTTAGTAGTTAAGAGGAGGGATAGGTACAAACCTAAATACAGGCAGTTCAGTTCAAGGTTCAGAGCAGCCAAAGGACCGAACCTCAAACTGAACTGAGTGGGGCCCACAGGAGCCAAACCAGTCTTGCAAGTTCAGTTCCCACTTTGGTCAAGAGAATGGCAGGGATTGCCCAGGATTCCTTTCCCCCTTTTTCCTGGCTATGGTGGCTTGCCGAAGCCAGGAGAAACGGGGTGGCGATCACCTAGAAAGGAGCTTTTTGACCTTTCAGTTTTGCTCTCCCTCCCTTTGGATCAGCAGGGAGCAAAACCAAAAGTTTAAATGGCTGGGAGGCATTTAACCATCCGATGTTGCTCCCTGCCACTTTGAGGGAGGGGGAGCAAAACCAAAGGGTTAAATGGTTGGCCTTGAACAGCTGAACTGGCCAAAAGTCCGGTAAGTGTACAGTGAATGAGCCTTCCCAAATATTGGTTCAAGAGCCCTAAACCAGCCCAAGTTCAGCTCGAATTTTGGCTGATGAGCCAGTTCACACCCATTCCTGCTTAAGAGTGATAGACTAGAAATGTGAAGACTTGGGTTCAAATCCATGTTCAGCTATAACAAGGGCGACCTTGGGCCAATCATTCTCTCTTAGTCTAACTTAACTCATAGACAAGCTATGAGAAGAAAACAGAAGAGGACAAAACCACCATTGCCAGTGTCTTCATGTTGGACCTGCTCTTCTCTCTCCATATTGGTGATAGGACAAGCTCACCTCCATGTGTCACACTAGGGCAGCGAACAGGATTTTGGCCATCACAGAGACACAAGAAAGAATGAGTTGAGGAGTCAGGATGGTAAATAATCCCACCAGCATATCTGTAATAGAAACAAGGACCAAACTAGACATTACATTTTTTTTTAACAAAGGAAGAATTTACTTACTTAAATGATAGTACTAATTTAATCCAGGACTCATTTTGGGCAGGAGCTCACAGGAGTGGAGTGCCGGAACTTCTAAATTTTATTGTCCTCCTTCTATCCCCCCCCCCCCCAAACACTTGCTTATGGGCTCCATTGTTCAACCCCCCTGTGAGAATTTTGCTGAACTCTAAGATTTGACAAACTTTCTAATATTTTTCTCCACACCAAAAAAGGGGAAATAACCAATATATATAAAATAAACAGATGGAAATCTTCATCATGCCACTGTGCCCAAATAGGAGAAAGTAATTTTTAAAAGTATGATGGGAATAAGGTTTTATTATGACAGCTAGGAGGTTGATAACATGCAGTCCGCTCTCTGGAGTTGCCATCTCCTCCAGGGGAGACTGATCTCTGTAGTTTGGAGATCAGTTGTAATTCTGGGAGGATTTCTGGCCCCAGCTGGAAGTTAGTAACAAAAGCTCCCCCATATTGTTTTCCCTTACCTGAAACAGCCCAATGGGGCATTATTTATCCCATGGCGAGTTGTGGCACCTGTTGGACTCTACCGATTCATCAAAAAAACATCATTTCAGGTTTGGCCCTAAGGTGGACCTTATCAAGCAAGGATCTTGTATGTTAAGTGCCATCAAGACACTTCTGACCTATGGTGACCCTATGGATTGACCTCCAAAATGTGCTATCATTAACAGTCTTGTGGACTCCTTGTCAGAGAGTTGTGGCGACTGAGAGTTGTGGTGTCCTTGACGGAGTCAATCCATCTCCTGTTCAGTCTTCCTCTTTTCTTGCTGCCTTCAACTTTTCCTAGCGTGATTGTCTTTTCAGTTGTCTTCTCATAATGTGACCAAAATACGATAGCCTCTGTTTAGTTCCTTTTAGCTTCTATGGGGAGTTCAGGCTTGATTTGATCTACAACCCACTTATTTGTCTTTTTTGGCAGGCCACAATACCCGTAAAACTCTCCTCCGACACCATCTTTCAAATGAATCTAATTTCTTCCTGTCAGCTTTCTTCATCGTCCAACATCCCCACCTGTACATCATCATGGGGAATGCTAGGGTATGAATTATCTGGATCTTGGTTGCCGGCAGTACATCCTTACCCTTAAGGATATCTTCTAGCTCCTTCACGGCTGCCCTTCCCAGACTCAATCTCCTTCTGACTCCTTGGTAGCAGATTCCCTTTGGGTTGGTGACAGGATTCTCTCACCCATCAGTCACAGAAGGTGTTTGAAAACAGCACAGCTTGGGCAGCTCCGGTCGGCCATAAATCTTCGGATGAGCAGCGTCAGACATATGCCTTGCCAACGACAAGGCCAGGTGCATCATTAGTCATTACAATAAAAAGAAAGATTAAATTCGGTCTTTAAAAAACATCGCCTGAGAGAGGGAGAGAAATTTAATTATGTCTCCAGGGCACCGGAGAGTAACAAGAAGGCGACAAGTGCGCTCAAAGCAGGCGGCTTGAAAATGGTGTTTTTTCGCAGTGGCCTTGTTAGCTGAGGGTGACAGAAATGAAGCTGAAAATGGTGCGCAGGGTGTATGTAGAATAGGTTCTGGCTCTCTCAGCAGGCCCCGCTTCCCAATTTTTGCTCCGACAATCTCATGCGCGGCGAGTAATCCTGAGGGGAAACAAAATATGGCGTCACTTATCAACAGCCTCCTGCTGGTTCAGTCTTTTGGTTGTCATTCTATTTCTTTTAAAGCTCTTGCTAGGTAAACAAATATATATATTTTTTTAAAAAAATCAAAGGTGCCCACATCAAATTGCGGCATTAGAGCACAAGACACATTTGCCATGCTAATCATGGCGCACGCCACTGTCTTGGTTTTCTTTGAGGGATCACTGGAATAATAAATTAAGAATGCCATTCTCACAAAACTCCTCAGCAGGAGGCAAAACAGACGGAAAAACGTGGGAACCACTTCTAAAGCTGCCTAGCACAATCTCCATGGTAGACACAGACGGAGCATTAAAACTCACCACAAATTCAGGTGTGACTTTTCCTTTCCCTGGCCTACCAGCTTCTTAACTTCGGTAGGTGTCTCAGGAGTACAGGGGACACAATGGGGAGGAACGGAATGCAGCTGTTCCTATGCCAACAAGTAACTCGGTTACCTTTTCTGGCCCAGAAAAGTCACGCATGCTGCCCTGCCCTTTTCAGAGATTCAAGAGATCAGATATGTAAGGTGGGCTTTAAAGCAAAGATCAGATACTGCAGTTGCCGAGTGGTACCCCTTCTTAAACTTGCCAGCCTTCAAGTGGTCAGTAAATTCTAAGAGGTTTTTGGATTCAGGACAGGCACAGTACTGGCCTGCTTAAAATCACACACTTAAGCGGCTTTGAGTTAAATTGCTGTCAAAAGAAGGGCTTGCTTGCAATTAAAAATTAAAAATGTACAATTAGTTTTAAAGAATATAAGAGCAACTGGCCATCTAAAGAACAGCTTGCTTAATATATTGCAGAGGGCTATAGGCCAGTAAACTCCAGAAGGCTTGTGCATCTGGTTAAATGAATAAGTTTGAACTGGCTCTAGCTCCTATATGAAAAATATATACACTTAAGTGTCATTGAGTGAATGAGAGAGAAGATGTTGCAGAAGAACAGTAACATTTTTACGGTTTGTAGAATCTTTCGGGCTCAAGTGCCGTGTTCTACTGGAGAACGTTTTTCTTCCAGACGTTTCGTTCTCAGCTGCGGAGAACATCCTCAGTGGCGTTGCAGCCGGAGCAGGCGCTCTGACCTTCTTGGCTGCTGTGCATTGAGTGGGGAAGAAAAACTTTCTCCAGTAGAACGCGGCACTTGAGCCCGAAAGATTCTACAAACCGTAATGATATTACCAGCCATGAAAACCTGAAATCTTTGATAACAGTAACATTTGGTTGGTACTGGAGGCTGTTAGCCCTGGAAGAAACGTAGAAAGGATTACTCCCGAGGAAGTCTATTGACGAAATGACCCAACATCCAGGCGCTCATTGACTTTTTTTGCAATATGGGAATGTTAACATTGGACCTCTGTTACAATATGAAGTATTAAAACATACGAAGGATTTAAAATGGTTTTATTAAACAATGTTAGCCAGCATATCACAGTAGCTGTTTAACTTTTATTGCTTGTCTCATTAACTGTGATCCCTTTACCACTCTGCCCCATGGCACAGAGTGGTAAAGCTGTAGTACTGCAGTCGGATCCCTCTGCTCATGACCTGAGTTCGATCCCAGCAGAAGCTGGTTCAAGTAGCCGGCTCCAGGTTGACAAAGCCTTCCATCCTTCCAAGGTTGGTAAAATGAGTCCCCAGCTTGCTGGGGGAAAAGTGTAGCTGAATGGGGAAGGCAACGGCAAACCACCCTGTAAAAAGTCTGCCATGAAAACAGTATGAAAGCAACCTCACCCTAGAGTTTGAAACAACTGGTGCTTGCATAGGGGACGACCTTTACTTCTTTCTTTTTTTTACTACAATATGAAGTATTAAAACGTATGAAGGTTTTAAAATGTTTTTTATTAAACATTGTTAGCCAGCATATCGCAGTAGTTGTTTAACTTTCATGGGTTATCTCAGTTTGATATAGAGCCAGTTTGGTATAGTGGTTAAGTGTGTGGACTCTGATCTGGGAGAACCGGATTTGATTCCCCACTCCTCCACTTGCACCTGCTGGGATGGCCTTGGGTCAGTCATAGCTCTGGCAGAGGTTGTCCTTGAAAGGGCAGCTGCTGTGAGAGTCCTCTCAGCCCCACCCACCTCCCAGGGTGTCTGTTGTGGGGGAGGAAGATAAAAGAGATTGTGAGCCGCTCTGAGATTCTTCGGAGTGGAGGGTGGGATATAAATCCAACTTCTTCTTCTTCATTAACTGTGATCCCTTTTACAACATCTGGGTGGTGACGGGAGATCCTTTGCTATCACATCTGATCTCCAAGCAACAGAGATCAGTTCACCTGGATAAAATGGCCACTTTTGAAGGTGGAGTCTATTGTGTAATACCCCACTGAAGCCCCTCCCCTCCCCAAATCCTGCCCTCCTCAAGCTCCACCTCCCCAAATCTCCAGGTAGTTAAGAACATAAGAGAAGCCATGTCAGATCAGGCCAATGGCCCATCCAGTCCAACACTCTGAGTCACATAAGAGAAGCCATGTTGGATCAGGCCAGTGGCCCATCCAGTCCAACACTCGTGTCACATAAGAACATAAGAGAAGCCATGTTGGATCAGGCCAGTGGCCCATCCAGTCCAACACTCGGTGTCATACAGTGGCCAAAACCCCCTCAAGTGCCATCACGAGGTTCCCAAGTGGGGCTAGAAGCCCTTCCACTTTGCCCCCCCCCCCAAAGCACCCAGATTACAAAGCATCACTGCCTCAGAAAGACAGTTCCAACAATATGCTGTGGCTAATAGCCACTGATGGACCTCTGCTCCATATGCTTATCCAATCCCCTCTTGAAGCTGGCTATGCTTGTAGCTGCCTGTGGCAGTGAATTCCACATGTTAATCAGCCTTTGGGTGAAGAAGTACTTCCTTTCATCCCTTCAAACCCAACTGCTCAGCAATTTCATCGAATGCCTACGAGTTCTTGTATTGTGAGAAAGGGAGAAAAGGACTTCTTTCTCTGCTTTCTCCATCCCATGCATCATCTTGTACACCTCTATCATGTCACCCCGCAGTCGACGTTTCTCCAAGCTAAAGAGCCCCAAGCGTTTCAACCTTTCTTCATAGGGAAAGTGTCCCAACCTCTTAATCATTCTAGTTGCCCTTTTCTGGACTTTTCCCAATGCTATAATATCCTTTTCCGAACCCAGAGTTGGCAACAGTGTCGGCCCTGCCACTAGGCAAACTAGGTGATTGCCTAGGGCGCTGGCTTTCTGGGGTCACCGAATTGGGTGGCCCCATGTGACTTTGTGATGTTATCAGTGTGGGGGGGGGGGACGCCAGAAATTAGCCCTGTCTAAGGTGACAGTCTAGGATTGGCCCTAGCTGGCAACCCTATGTAAGTTCTCCAAGCGAAGTATTTATAATTCGTATGGACTTTATGTGCTTAGAGAGCACAGTGAATAATTACAGATAGCATTTGTCCATGAAAACACAATTGTGTCTCGATTTAAATTGCCAGACCCCTCCAGGTGTCAGAAACGGAGTAGATGGGGTCCCCCACAGGTGCAGTGCACGCTGAAGTATTCAAATACTCCATCCCCAGCTTGTGGATGGAGGTGAATCCTCAGAAGACATGAAGAAGAAGAAGAAGAAGAAGAAGAAGAAGAAGAAGAAGAAGAAGAAGAAGAAGAAGAAGAAGAAGAAGAAGAGGAAGAGGAGGAGATTGGATTTATACCCTGCCCTTTGCAAGCCAAAGGAGTTTCAGAGCAGCTTACAAACCTCCTTTCCCTTCCCCTCCCCACAACAGGCATCCTATGAGGTAGGCGGGTCTGAGAGAGTTCTGACAGAAACTGCTCGTGAGCAGAACAGCCTTGAGCGAACTTGTGGCTGACCCAAGGTCACATCAGCAGGTGTATGGGGAGGAGTGAGGAATCAAACCCGGTTCTCCCAGAGAAGAGTCCCTTAACCACTATACCAAACTGGCTCTCTTACATTTGGTTTCATCACTTCCCAAATTTGATCTGGCAGCGGTGGCTTGGGATGAGCACTTTGGAGCACCACGGGAGTTTAGCACTGCCAGGCAAAAACATTTTTACATCCACTGCCGTAGCAGAGTGGGCAGAGATGATAGTTTGCCCCTCCGTACCATCTTCTGCTCTAAACCATAGTGAGTAAACAGTAGGGTTGCCAAGTCTTCCTTGGTCACCAGCAGGGGATGGGGGTAGAGTCACCAGATCCAGTTTGGGGGACTCCTGGATATTTGGGGAGGGAACTGGAAAGGACAGGAAGCTCCATGGGATACATTGCCATAGGGTTTCCCCTCCAAAGTATCCCCAGGCAATGAAGCAATAGAACTTAGAAGTAAGAAGTAAGAAATAATGGAGAGCCAGTTTGGTGTAGTGGTGAAGTGTGCAAACTCTTATCTGGGAGAACCGGGTTTGAGTCCCCACTCCTCCACTTGCACCTGCTGGGATGGCCTTGGGTCAGCCATAGCTCTGGCAGAGGTTGTCCTTGAAAGGGCAGCTGCTGTGAGAGTCCTCTCAGCCCCACTCACCTCACAGGGTGTCTGTTGTGGGGGAGGGAGGGAAAGGAGATTGTGAGCCGCTCTGAGGCTCTTCGGAGTGGAGGGCGGGATATAAATCCAATATCTTCTTCTTCTTCTAATAGAACCAGGGCTCATTTTGTAGAAGAAGAGGTGCTGGAGCTCATTAGCAAAACTCATTTGCTTCTGCCACACACCCCACCATCACCAGAAGGTGCACTAAATGATATCAACTCAGCATCTACCTTAAAATGCTTCTAGAATTATAACTGTCATAATAAAAACCTTGCTCCTATCATACTTTTGAAATGACTTTCTCTTAGGTGGCCACGGTGGCTTGAGGAAGATTTTCATCCATCTGCTTTATACATTTTGGTTATTTCCCCCTTTTATTTGTGGGGGGAAATAGAAAGCTTGTCAACTCTTAAGAGTTCAGCAAAATTCTCACAGGGGGGTTGAACAACAGAACCCAGAATCAATTAAATTTCTTTTTTGGGGGGGCGGTTAAGAATGAAAGAGCACAATAAAATTTAGAGATTCTCCTGTGAGCTCCAACCCAAAATGAGGCCTGACAAGAACTCAAACTTTGTTCTATATCCAAGTTCTTTATTTCTGAAGCTGTAATTGCAGAGGATGCCCAGGTCTCGCCTGGAGGCTGGCATCCCTAGCAAACAGCCACATTCCAATGTCTTTAAGACTTGCCTCAGCAGCCTGAAGAAGATAGCCTCTTTCCCCCAGGGATCAGTACCAGGGCAGCAACTGTGACCTTGCCTATCATGCGGCTCTTTCCAAGGGCAAGTATGTACTGGAGGTTCTATGCTGGAGGCAAACCCTACCAAAAAAACACCTTTATAGAAATCTAATGAGTTCATTATTTTGCAAGCATGCACGACCTGTAGTGCTCCCCGTCCTGAATACTGAGACTGCTGTCCTGGAAAAATAACAGCCTTTGCCTATTAGAAAACAGCTTTCCCAGGTCCCATGTATAACTGGTACAACCTACTAAATATCAATGATTTAAGCTACGTGCATTAGGTGTTGGCTCATTTTGTCTCATGAATGTCCATTATTTACATATTTTTTTAAAAGGGGTAGTCTTATATCCAGAGTTGGCTTGCCAGAATACACTATGGGTGCGATCACATGAGAGATTTGACCCAACCTAGCCATGCTTCCCATTAGAAGAAGAAGAGGAAGAAGACTACAGATTTATACCCCACCCTTCTCTCTGAATCAGAGTCTCAGAGCAGCTTACAATCTCCTATATCTTCTTCCCCCACAACAGACACTCTGTGAGGTGGGTGGGGCTGAGAGGGCTCTCACAGCACCTGCCCTTTCAAGGACAACTCCTGTAATAGCTATGGCTAACCCAAGGCCATTCCAGCAGCTCTAAATGGAGGAGTGGGGAATCAAACCCAGTTCTCCCAGGTAAGAGTCTGCACACTTAACCACTACACCAAACTGGCTCTCAAATTTGGATTTAATGTGTGTGATTACACGCACACATCTGCCTCTCAACTCCCACCCATCCTTACCTCATTTTAGGATTGGTTGAGACTGGATGAAATAGCTACCGGGTACTTAGTAGAGCCAGTTTGGTGTAGCGGCTAAGTGTGCGGACTCTCATCTGAGAGGATTTGATTCCCCACTCCTCCACTTGCACTTGCTGGAATGGCCCTGGGTCAGCCATAGCTCTGGCAGGAGTTGTCCTTGAAAGGGCAGTTGCTGTGAGAGTCCTCTCAGCCCCACCTACCTCACAGGGTGTCTGTTGCGGGGGAGGAGGGTAAAGGAGATTGTGAGCCGCTCGGAGACTCTGAGATTTGGAGTGGAGGGCGGGATATAAATCCAATATCACCATCGCCATCACTTCCCAGTAGCAAATCTCTAAAGTGAGCATCAGGCGCGTTTCCTAGCTGTCCAAACAGCCAGGGCATGTGATGCTTGAGCCAACTCGCCCGATGCCAGCTAAGACCCCCCCACACACACACAGAGGGCCAGGCCAGCTGCTGCATGGGTGCAAAGAGGCTTGCCCAGCCCCACACAGGGAGCCCTTGGCTTTCCTGGGGCTCCAGGAAACAAAGCGGTGGCAATGGCCCTTGGCTGTGGAAAGGCTCCTTTCTGGCTCACACCAGGTGCTCCCTCCCTCCCTCCCTCTTTCCATCCCAACGGCTGCCACCGCCCACGCACTGCTGACCTGCTCTGAGTGCCTGGGGAGTTCGGCCTCATCCTGGCCAGCCTCTGCTGACCCTTTCTGGCTGGAGCCAGGTGCGTCAAGAAGGTCCATGGGGTGGTAAGTGGTGGGGCCAGGGCTGATGTACAGGAATTTGATTGGTGGGGCCTGGACCCCCCAGGGCCCCATCATAGCTACAGGCAGGGGTCATTTTGTAGAAAAATAGGTGGCAGAACTCATTAGCCTATGGCACCCCCCCCCAGCCAAAAGCAACCTGATGCAAGAAAGGAGAGCCCCGGGCAAGCGAGGCCTGCCAGCCCAAGCAGGCCTCACTCAACTGGGCTCTCCTGGGCTGCCCTTCCCCCAGTCAAAAGGCCAGCAAGCTACCCGCCACCCAAAATCACATAAGAAGTGGAGAAAGGGTGGGGTGGGCTTCTCCAGGGGTTCATGAGGGCTGCTGGGGGGCGTGGCAAAGCTCCTGGTGGCTGGCTGGCTGCCCGCTCTCCTCATCCAGGGATTGTTATGCAGCTGCACATACTATTCAATGGCCAAGGTAGGTGGGGAGGAAGAGGGGGAACCCTCAGAAAGGTTCAGGAGCTGTACTCCTGTGAGCTCCTGCTGAATCTGAGGCCTGGCTGCAGTCCTTTTATTGCCCTTTGTGGGAGTAATTTCATAATATTTCCGGGAGGAGGTTTCATATTGCACGCTGTGAATATTTTGATACCTATAAGAAGTGACTAATAACCTTTATTCAGAGATGCCAACGAGTGAATCCGGGATTTTCTACATGCTAACTGGGGATTCACACTCACCAGTCGGT
This sequence comes from Heteronotia binoei, assembly GCF_032191835.1. Lineage (NCBI taxonomy): Eukaryota > Metazoa > Chordata > Lepidosauria > Squamata > Gekkonidae > Heteronotia > Heteronotia binoei. Next base: position 126,546,855 of record NC_083229.1, read on the forward strand.
TCAGCTCAATCTGCACATAAGCCAAGAGCAACACAGCTGAGCGTCCAGTCATCTGCGCTCAAGCAGCTCCCGTATTTCCTAATGAGGGAAAGAAAGCCGATTGCACCATCTCTTGCTGCTTTCCTGCTCCTCTTTCACCACCGACACTGTCTCGCCTATCGCTTAAATATCTACCGCTCACCACATGCTTTAGGAACAAACGGAGGCCTGTCGGACTGTGGAGTTAGTCGAGCAAGCGAGGAGACCGAAGCTAATAAAGCAAGAGCTGCAGGAGGAATGTCAGAAGCTGCAGATAGATTGGGAGAACCTGACTGTGGCGAGATGAAGGCTCTCCTACTAAGCGCTGGCAAGCCAAGGGGTGGCTTCAGTGGCGTGCCCAAGTCAGCAGGACAAAGTCCCTCTCAAGGAGAGGGAACTGGAGAAATTGCAGCAGCGGACGAAGAAGGAGATCCAGCAACTAAAAGTTCAAGAGGAGTCACGGATGGAGGAGGAGAAAGCCCGCAAGCTCAAAAAGGAGGGAATAGCCACAGGAGCTAAGATGCAGGGGGAGGAGCAGAAACACGACCTCAGAATGATGTGCGTGCAGGCTGAGCAAAGGAGGAAGATAAAAGTTACCTCCAAAGTTTTTTGTTCCCTGTCAGGAAAGGCAATCCTCAATCTAAGGCTCAGCTTTTGAGATACTGGCTACGCAGTGGGGGAATTGTAGAGGTTGACTATATGTCCTACCTCTCTAGCCTTGTAACTGCGGAGCTAGCTGCTGTCTACAAAAGCAGGCCCAGTGGAGTATGTAGGGCAATAACTTCTACAGATTTCAAAGCCACGGTTCCTAAACAGTTCACAGTTCCTAAACGAGAGCCAGTTTGGTGTAGTCGTTAAGTGTGTGGACTCTTATCTGGGAGAACCAGGTCTGATTCCTCACTCCTCCACTTGCACCTGCTGGAATGGCCTTGGGTCAGCCATAGCTCTGGCAGAGCTATCCTTGAAAGGGCAACTTCTGGGAGAACTCTCTCAGCCCCACCCACCTCACAGGGTATCTGTTGTGGGGGAGGAAGAGAAAGGAGATTCTGAGCCACTTTGAGACTCTGAAAATCAGAGTGGAGGGCAGGATATAAATCCATCATCATCATTATCATCATCATCAACAACAGCAACAACTTTTATTGGCATATCAATAGTCACAGAATAGGTAACAATCCAGATGACAAACACAGAATCCATCATATATAAAATTTCATATGAGAACAAAAACAACACCGTGCAAAATTCTCTTTTAAGAATCCCACAAGAAATTTCGCGACGGCATCAGTAATTCCGAGAATCAGATCATTCAAAAGAAACTGACATTTATTATTATTGCTCAGTTGACTTTTAGAATATAAATCTGTTTCCACGTTTTATCTTAGAGTCCAAGCGTTGGAAGGCAGGTAGATAAGAGTCAGCCAGAGACCCCCTGCAAGTCTGGTGTCTCTAGCACAAGGGGAGGCCATTCTACCACACCACAAACTCCATGAACCAAACGGGGTGTTTTTTTAGCCCCTAAATATTTGTGACAGTTGGTGGCTCCTGAACTGGGCGTGCCACAACCCACGAACCATCACGAACCGCATTTTCCTGCTTAGCGGCCAACCCTAATTTCCACACTCGACCAAATCCTTATTGTTTTTATGTCTCTTTATGTAACGTAAGAGACTCATTGGTGCTATGTGATTTGGGTTGTTTCTGTTCTCATTCCATTACACCCGCATGACCTTGTGTTTGTTAACAGCGAAGGCAGGCAATCACCAGCTGAAAGAAAAAAAGTTCACACACCGTAGGTCATTGAAATTTAGCATCCCGAGAGCACAAGTGCAAAGAGCACAAACGGTGAGTAATCTGTTCTTATAAAGGAGGTCACGCTAATGACCTGATTGTGACTCTGGGGAATACCTGCCTTCACCAGTGATCAAGAAGGTACCATAAACTAACTGTGAAGAGGCTAGAGTTATATTGCGAGCTGCAATACATTACCAGTGCAGCTTATTTACTAAGGCAGGACCTGCCCGATACCATTTTCACAGTAAGGGTCATTTGGCAGTGGAATCAGCTGCCTAGGGAGGAGGAGGAGAAGAAGATGATGATGATTTTGCATTTATACCCCACCCTATAGTATGAATCTACAGAGTCTCAGAGTGGCTCAGAATCTCTTTTACCTTCCTTCCCACCTAGGGGTCCCAAATCCCCCGGTAGGCCTGGAGACCCCCGATTTGGAGCCTCCTCCCCCCGCTGGCCATAAAAGGGAAAGCGGGGGGAGGGGAGGAGGAGAACGGCAGCCCTTCGCACCCAGCCCCGATCGCAGCAGCCGGAGCTCTTCCGTTTTCTCAGGCTGCTTCCTGCCCCCAGTCAGCTGGCCGGTGAAGGGAGGGGAGCCCACTGAAGCCCCGAGTTTTATGGGCTGCTCTTGCTGTGGGGCCTTCCCTGTGTTAGGGGCAGGTCACACATGCCGAGAGCCAACACAGGCTTTCCACTCTGCTCTGGGATCGAGTTTCATGTTACTCACTTTTATTTTATCTTTAGCTGAACTCCTGGAAAAATTCTCTCTTTAAAGCCTCCCCCTCTCCCTTGCGAACACCGAAAGGGGCATTCGCAAAAGCCCACCATGGGAGAGACCCCTGAAATTAAAAAGGTGCTGAACAGCAGGCGAGTTTATTTCTCAGCCAAACGCACCTCCTCCTCCTCGCAACAGGGCTGAGCTTTGCAACCCCCTTTTCCCACCCTCCCGGGGGGGGGGGGGGGTGGGTTGAGGGCGGCGGCAGGCTCTTGCGGCTGCTGGGCAGGTTTGGCGACTGGGGGTTTAAATGTCCATTTGCTTGGGGGGAGGCGGAGGGGGGGGGTTGAGGGAAGCCTGCACTCAGCAAGGATTAAAATACTCTGGGGGGTGAGGGCTGTGGGCTCTGGCCCCCTCCCAGTAGTTCAACAGCTATGTGCTTTCTGGAAGGGGTGTTGGTTGTGTGTGTGTGTATGTGTGTGTGGGCCAGCCTTTGCTTCATTCTGGTCGGGGCTGCCAGCTTGCTTTCCGGGCTTTTCTTTTTTTCTTTTTAAATTGACTTTGCCTCCCATTCAGGACTGGGGGGGAATGCTCTTAGGCTGCTGCAGTCGCCCAGCTTACTTGGGGGAAAGTGGAGCTGTCTGCATTCAAGCTCTCTCTGGTTCTTTAAAAAATTTTTTAACTGGCTTTGCCTTCTGGGGCGGATCAATGATCGGCGGCGGGGGAGGGCCGGGGGCACGCTAAATGCCCTGGCTTCACCTGTTTGGGGGTGGGGGAGGAAGGATGCTCTCAGGCTGCTGCCTTGCCCTCTTAATCCACGCTCTCAGGGTGGAGGAGGGGGGACAAATGTCCTGGCTTTTGCCTCTCTAGGAAAGGCAATGGCAAACCACCCTGTAAAAAGAAAAACCTTGTTAAAGCAACGTCACTCTAGAGTCGGAAATGACTGGTGCTTGCACAGGGGACCTTTCCTTTCCTTTTGCCTCTCATTTGAGAAAAGAGGGGGGAAGGATGATCTCAGTTTGCTACCACTAGGCAGCTTGATTGGGTGAGAGTGGAGCCATCTGCATCCATGCTGGTGTGTGTGTTAAATGCCTGGGCTTTACCTTCCATTTGGAGCTGGGGGGATAAGGATGCTCTCAGGTCCCTTGCCACTGCTATGTTCCTTGCCTCAGCTGCCTTCCTGGGACAGCCTAGACCTGTGATTGTCATTCCAGCCCCCATGAAAAGAGGGAGTGTTTTGCTTTAGAAAGCAAGGGGGGGGGAGCAAAATGTCTACTGGGCACTCTATTATTTCCTATGGAGAACGATTCCCATAGGGAATAATGGGGAATTGATCTGCGGGTATTGGGGGCTCTGGGGGGGGGCTATTTTTTGAGGTAGAGGCACCAAATTTTTAGTATAGCATCTAGTGCCTCTCCCCAAAATACCCCCGAAGTTTCAAAACAATTGGACCAGAGGGTCCAATTCTATGAGCCCCAAAAGATGGTGCCCCTATCCTTCATTATTTTCTATGGAAGAAAGGCATTTAAAAAGGTGTGCTGTCCCTTTAAATGTGATGGCCAGAACTTCCTTGGAGTTCAGTTATGCTTGTCATACCCTTGTTCCTGGCTCCATCCCAATGTCTCCTGGCTCCACCCCCAAAGTCTCCTGGCTCCGCCCCCAAAGTCCCCAGATTTTTCTTGAATTGGACTTGGCAACCCTATCCCCACCCCCCAACAGACACCCTATGAGGTCAGTGGAGCTGAGAGAGCTCTCCCAGAAGCTGCCCTTTCAAAATCAACTCTGCAAGAGCTATGGCTGAGTCAAGGCCATTCCAGCAGCTGCGAGTGGAGGAGTGGGGAATCAAACCCGGTTCTCCCAAATAAGAGTCCACACATTTAACCACTACACCAAACTGGCTGGAGGATTGGCTACATCAGGGGTGTGTGGCCTAGTATGCAAAGGAATTCCTACTATTAAAAAAAGCCCTGGAAATAACAGTGTAGTAACAGGAATACATGAGTACATCATCCATCCCTGCTTATCAATAAATCACACACAAACACAACCGGCGTGTCTTGGGTCATCTGATAATGGCACCTAGTCGTACAAGTTGTGCTTGAAGCTGCAATGGCTTAGGGACATTGGTACCATCACTGAAAGGAACCAGAAGCTGGCAAAAGGAGATAAAAAACACTGTAGATCGTCACTTGAGTTGGCTACATGAACTATATCTAAATCCTTAGATGGCCAATGCATCGTAATAGATCTGTAAGTTTAGTAAAATATTCTCTGGCACAAATTAAAAACTTCTATTTCTTAGGAGGTAACCAGTTCATTCCAGCAACTCTGAAAATTTACAATGCCAAAATCCTTCCTCGGTTGCTGTATGGAATACCTTTGTGGATTGGAGCCTTTAGTCCCTGGGTGGAGAATGTGCAATCATCATTCTTCCATCAGATTTTAGGTCCCAAATCTGTCCCCTACTCATCCATTTGTGCGGGGCTAGGTTCAAGTCTTCTAGAAACCAGAGCCTGGATTATGGCTTTTAAGTTCTGGCTCAAAATTCATTTCAGAACGGATCCAGGAAGTTTACTAGACTACCTGATGAAAGACAGACACAGCATTACTTGGCTCTCTACATTTACCCACAAATGACAAAAACTTAGTCTTGAGGAGGACACTCTTTTCTTATGTGACGAACTATATATTTTAAGAACAATCCAACTAAGGCTTATGGATCATGAATACCAAAAAGTGTTCCCCTCGCATCGCCCCGTTTGCTTTGTAGCCAATCTAGGTATACCCCATGGGAAGATACACCATTATTTTTTTTTTACTTTAGATTCCCCATTCCATCATCGGACTTTTACTCTGGCACATTTAAATGCCTTCCCATCAACAGTTCTCTTTGGTAGGTTTAGACAGATATCTCTCCAAAATAGATTGTCAAGCATCGATATTTCTCAATAATTAGTCTTTTGTTGTTGAAACAAAAGTTGCTTTATTGTAGAAACTCAGCTTAACCAAGGACAGAATCCCTGGAAGTAATGACGTATACATGATTACATAGTTACTATATAGGGTTACTTCAAATGATAGTACACAGATGCAATTTGAGTCACGGGTTCAAAGGTTAGTACATAGTATCTCTTTTATTACTAAGGAATTTAGGCTATTAAAAAATCTTCCTTTCTCACACTTCTTCCAGACCTGATAAGAGCTGTCTGTGTGAATGCGGAGGAGAGGCACCTCACAACCAGGCTGTAACGTAAACATTCTTGGGCTAGATAGATTTACTGCTTGCCCAAACGTTGTAAAAGGGAGGGGGGCGGTGGATACTAGTGGCCTGCTTTCTGTCTAAGAAACCATCATGGCACTTAGAAATATGCATGCTTGACATAGATTATGTCCATGTGAATGAGGAGTCCTTGATTCTATATCTATATCCACTGCTCCCAGTATTAGCAATTAAATAGTTCATTTTATGAGGGCCCAAGCCTTCACGCTGCTCAATCACGGAGGGCAATTAACATCAGCCAGCTGACACTCCAGTGCGCCCGCTTTAAATAAAACAATCACTCCCAGCCACTGCCGGCGCAGGATGGGACAGCTCAAGATTGTCAAGCATGCAGGTTCAATGATGAGTCGAAGTTGATACAAAGACTACGTTCATTGATAGACCGATACTTTCTGTGTAACAGATTCTTGAGAGTAATGCTGCATATACATTGACACAATATTTTTAAGGCTTACTTCAAAAGGATTCCAAAGGATGGGGGTGCGGGGTAGCTCTCACACATAAACTATCATAAATGTCTACATTCTCACAGTGTTATCAGGACTCTGTCCTTGCTTTCCCCAGATGTGTCGCACTCCCTACCAGGAATGCATGGGAAGGTGCTGATTACTTCTTCTCAAGTTAGTTTCGTTTCTCACTATTTCTACTTTTCAGGCAATAAAGCAAGAAGGGGGAGGGGAAGAATAACAAAGCTATCAAAGCTGGGTCCTCCATGATACTTCACAGACCAGTGTTAGGCAGGACCCTATAACAATCAATTATCAATGGAATTTCACCATGCTTGACAAAGATGTCCAGATGACAGAAAGGGAATTTTAAGAAGAGGCAGGAAAACGGTACCATTGCAATTAGGAAGAATGAAAGCAAACACCTGTTATGGGACATTAGGGTAACAAGGAAACTCACCACAAGTGATGAACAGTTGGCAATTCCGCTGTACTTGCTAGAATTGTGGAGGGCAGGTATTTCCCCCTTTGGGCACTGAGCGTATTTTTGTATCACCAGCTTAGAACTACAGGGCACCATCTTGTCTGAATTACTGGTCCATGGTATCACTTAGACCCTAGCAACGTTATGCTTATCACAGGAGAACGGCCCCACCATATGAGATATCTACCTGTTTGAGAATCCCATCAAGCTGGGAGATGTGAGTTTTCTTCCCCCGAAGGAAAAGGCCCCGGCTGCCTTTCTTCATCGACTGAAGAACAAAGAAATATAGCTACTTAGAAAAGAAATAAGATTACAAACCACTCCACACTGGAGAAAAATCTGAGGCACGTGTTAGGAATATTAAGTTCACACACTGCAGTAGTTAGGCATGTCGAATAACATGACCTCTCGTTGAAACCCAGGAGACACCCAAACTCACACCCCAAATTTCCCTTTTGGTGTAGTGGTTAAGAGTGATGGACATTAAGAATTGCTAGGCAATCTAAGGCAAGAACTTCCTGTATAGGGTTGCCAAGTCTAACACAGACAATACCTGGGGATTTTGGGAGCCAAGTGACTGCCCCATTCCCTAAAATAAATAAATAAAAATGCAGCCGTGCAGTTCCCCTGAATACAGTCTTTATTTCCTCATCCCCCAGCAGCTGGCTGCTCTCTCTCTCTCTCTCTCTCTCTCTCTCTCTCTTTCTCTCTCACACACACAAATAAACACCAGTTGGAAGCACACACTTTGTGGTCTCAGTGGGGCAATTTACTAACCATGGGAGTTGTTGAACACTGTGTACGCAAGTTCTTCAGACTAACACAGGGAAACCAGACTGATAAGGTCAATCAGCTGACTTAGGGCCAGAGTGAGCTTGTGGTTTAGTAGATATGTTCAGAGTATGTTCAGAACCAAAGCAGCTTGTGACAATGCCAATGCCAGCAGATGCACTTCTGCAAAGAAATGGGAAATTCCTGGCCAAGCCATCTTCCCAAAGTTTTTCTACAAAAGAGCCCTCCTCCTCCTCCTCCTTCTAATGTTGAAGAGTTACTATTAAAGTTATGCATAACTCCACACATTGCAGCACCCATTTTTGTGGTTATGGCCACCACTCTGTCAGAATTTCAAAGGTGCCCACAGAATCAAGACTGCTGGGAACTCTGGTCTACTCTTCCAGATGTTTGAAAAGCTCACTTAAACATTCTTGTGACTGAACATTTCAGGAAACCTTCCTTAGTTTGTTCGTTTGTTTCAAAGAAGACTGACATCAGCCATTGAAGAACTGCAATGCAGCATATCATTTAAAAAATAAAATTAAGACAAAATTGCAATGGTCAGGTTAGCCATGTGCCAGCTTTATAATGCAGTAATGAACAACCTTTGCAGAGTAGACCTAGAGAAATGCAATGGTCACAAATATCAGTGAGCCCTGGTGTAAGACTGAGAACCTTCCATGCCAACAGGAAAATCTCCCATCTTTATATATGAAATGTTCAAATGCATGTGTTTGGGAAAGCTCAGATGAAAAGTTCTTCCATAGCTATTCTACAAAGAAGCCAAATATTCACCCCAAATCTGCAACTAATTAGGATACTCCCCCCCCCCCGCCCCCGCGTTTTCACAATGTAAAACTTCTCAAACCCACAGTACAATTGGTTTTTAAATATGAATTTAGTACCAAAAAATACAGCAGATACACATTTGGAGCGGAAGTGACAGATGTGGCTGCTCAACAGAGTGAAAAAGAAATCAGTTTAAAATTAAACTTTTTTTGCAAACTAAATTGGACTCAGAAGAAACAAGGCCAGTTCTCAGTTCAGGATAAATGTATTTCCCCCCAATTACTCCCAGAATTTTTCCATCTATAAAGCTTCAAAAGAAAGCCTGAAATGCAACAGAACCCATATGCACGACAGAAAGAGAAACCCACCAAGAGAGAGCAAACACATGGCCTTATTTGTAACACGGAACACAAAACAGGCCAGAACGACTCAAATCATGAAAAATTGAATGATACACTTTGAAAGGTATAGCATTCGATATTATAGAAAAGAATAGCCTCATGATACAAAACCAAACACACAACAGCCTGACACCATCCATAATTTAAAATAATCAAATAGGGCTGTGGTTTGTGAGCTCTGGGTTGGGAAATACCTGGGAAATTTGGGACAGGGGCCTGGGGAGGGCAGAGTTTGGGAAGGAGAGGGACTTCCATAGGCCATAATGCCATACATCCCATCCTCCAAAGCAGCCATTTTCTCCAGGGGAGCAGCTTGGTTGTCTGGAGATCTAGTTGGCAGACCTAGACTGCTAGCTACAAAAGGACTATTAAAATCATAATCTGTTTCACTGGATAAATAGAACATCAGAAGACTGGTGAAGTGGTCCATCGAGACCATCATCCTGTCTCACACAGTAGCCAACTGGTTAAAGAGAGCCCCTTGGCAAACAGTGGTAAAGCTGCAGTACTGCTCATGATCTGAGTTCGATCCCAGCAGAAGCTTGTTCAGGTAGCCAGCTCCAGGTTGACTCAACCTTCCATCCTTCCGAGGTCGGTCAAATGAGTACCCAGCTAGTTGGGGGGGGGAGTGTAGATGACTGGGGAAGGCAACGGCAAACCACCCTGTTAAAAAGTCTGCTGTGAAAACATGGTGATGCGACGCCACCCCAGAGTGGGAAATGACTGGTGCTTGTACAGGGGACTACCTTTACCTTTTTAGTTTATTTGATTTATATCCAGCCTTCCCCGCCGAAGCAGGTTCAGGGCGGCTCACAAACACAATAGAATAACAATAAAAACAGTTAAACTAAACATTGAAATAAACAATTTAAAACAGTTGAAACAAATTGGTGCTAATGATGCTTAAAGGGGCAGAATAAAGTCAGTGGCTTACGGGATTTATCGGACCGTATGGCCAAATCAGGAAGTCTCAGAGTTGAATTTAGCCTCCACCACGGAAACTTAGTGGGTGACCTCGGGCCTGTCGCACACTCTGAGCCTAACCAACCTCATAGGGTTGTTGTGAGGATAAACTAGAAAGGGGGAGTATGCTGGATACTAGTTTGAGTCTCCACTGGAGTGAAAAGCGGAGTGTAAATAAAGTAAATTACTTAAAAAAAAATCTATGAACTTTTTAATGGGACCAGTTAGCTTTGGTAAAGTTAAAGGTAGTCCCTCGTGCAAGCACCAGTTGTTTCTGACTCTGGGGTGATGTCGCATCACGATTTCACAGCAGACTTTTTGTTATAGGGTGGTTTGCCATTGCCTTCCTCAGTCATCTACACTTTCCCCCCAGCAAGCTGGGTACTCATTTTACCCACCTCGGAAGGATGGAAGGCTGAGTCAACCTCGAGCCGGCTATCTGAACCCAGCTTCCGCTGGGATCGAACTCAGGTCATGAGCAGAGAGTTTGGACTGCAATACTGCAGCTTTACCACTCTGTACCACAGGGCTCAAGTCAATTGGCTTTCAGTCTTGCACAATTTTTTTTTAAAAAGAACCAGAACCGGTTAACAGATTGGGGGGGGGGAGCAGAAGAGTTGCATTTGTAAAGCTAAAAAAGCATTCTGGCTAATATCTCCCTTACATTCCAAATCGACCACCATTTTCAACATGAGAAAAATGACCCTGAGGTTTGCCATTCGCAGATCAGATCCATAAAGGAAAACTAAATTACTAATAAGATGCAGGAGATAGTCCGGGAACAGCGCATGGCGACAATTGCCTTTAAACCGCTCTCGGCTTACGAGAAAGAATCAGAACCCAGGTCATGCACCGTGTTCCGATATAATCAAAAGGAGTTTTGTGGCATCTTAAAGATTAAGCAGATTTCCAGAAGCATAAAGGTTCGCAGGGAAGCTGATACGCAACACCCCCCACCAAAAAAAAACCCTATTACATCTGCCCTCTAGCAAGAGATTAACCCTTAGGTTAGCCTCACTTTCCCTCCAGGTTTGTCAACAAAGTCTGAAGACCTATTGCAAACTGTACATTAATTGACTGAACCGTTGACAGGGGGGACGAGATTATTTTGCCTGCGCTTCTCCGGCTGCTACCAGAAAGAGCTTCAACCCGCTAGGATGTCTGTCGCTTTCCCTTCCTCTGTAAGCAAGCAACTCTGCCGGGGCCAGCCGGTAGTGGGTCGCAGGCAGCCCTGAAGTGATCAGAGCTTCAATGGCTTTGCCAAACCACAATAATCCAAAAAATGGCAAGGCTTATTGTGGGAGAGTTTCCCAGCCATGAGCCGCCTCCCCAGTTTGGCACGTCCACAATTGAAACTTGAGGGCGACTCAGAGATCTAATTGAAAGCCAAGAGATTTTGCTTGGACTGCATATGAGACGCTGCTTTTTCTCCCCAGTGGGAACTCCTGTAGGGTTGCCAGTTCTCTGGCTACTGGCTGGAGATGACAGGGAGCTTACCAGTAGAAAGAGAAAGGCCCAGGCCTCTTGGCTGGCATCATACAGGAAGTGGCATCATCACACTGTGAGAGCCAGTTTGGTGTAGTGATTAAGTGTGCAGACTCTTATCTGGGAGAACCGGGGTTGATTCCCCACTCCTCCACTTGCACCTGCTGGAATGGCCTTCAGTCAGCCATAGCTTTCACAGGAGTTGTCCTTGAAAGGGCAGCTGCCGTGAGAGCTCTCTCAGCCCCACTTACCTCACAGGATATCTGTTGTGAAGGGGAGGAAGGTAGAAGAGATTGTGACTGCTCTGAGACAGGATATAAGATTTAGATTAATTGGATTTATATCCCGCTCTCCCCGCCGGAGCAGGCTCAGGGTGGCTAGCAGGGAGTCCGATATCTTCCTTGTGACGCTCAGGTATTTGGGCAAAAACCCTATGGTAAAACCAGCTTCTATCATAGAGCTATTTGCCCAAATACCAAAGCATCATCCGGAGGTGATGATGTCACTTCCTGTGCAACGCCAGCAACAAGACCTAGGTCTTTCTGTTTCTCCTGGTAAGTCCCCCATGTGGCTAGTTGATTGCTGGTTGAGAGTCAAAGTCCGGTGTGGGGAGGAGTCTGCCTCCACTGGGGGAGGGAGGGTCGGGAGACCTTATGCTCCTAACATCTTCTTCCTGCCACCATTGCGCCCTGACAACAAAATGGTAAGACAGGTGAGGCTGAGAAGGTGGGACTGGTCCAAGGTCACCCAGTAAGACTGCCCACCTCCAGGTAGGGTTGCCAATCTCCAGGTGGGGGCAGGGGATCCCCCGGTTTGGAGACCCTCCCCCCGCTTCAGGGTCGTCAGAAAGCGGGTGGAGGGGAGGGAGATGTCTGCTGGGAACTCTATTATTCCCTATGGAGATTTATTCCCATAGAAAATCATGGAGAATTGATCTGCAGGTATCCAGGGCTCTGGGGAGCTGTTTTTTGGGGTAGAGGCACCAAATTTTCAGTATAGCATCTAGTGCCTGTCCCCAAAATACCCCCCAAGTTTCAAAAAGATTGGACCAGGGGGTCCAATTCTATGAGCCCCAAAAGAAGGTGCCCCTATCCTTCATTATTTCCTATGGAAGGAAGGCAATGAAAAGGTGTGCGGTCCCTTTAAATGTGATGGCCAGAACTCCCTTTGGCGTTCAATTATGCTTGTCACAGCCTTGATCTTGGCTCCACCCCCAATGTCTCCTGGCTCCACTCCCAAAGTCCCCAGATATTTCTTGAATTGGACTTGGCAACCCTTCCTCCAGGTGGTTAGCAAAACAAGGTGAAACCTCTGTGTGAACAGCGTTCCGCCCAAAACTATAACAGATTTGTAGCACTCAATGTTCTTATGTGTTGGGGGAGTCCCCAACGTTGGCAACCCTCTACCAGTCTTGGTCCTTTGTCCCTAATAGGCCCCTTACCCAGCCTCAGGCAGTCACATCGGCGCTTTTCTACTACCTAAGGCTAGCTAGAAGTGAAACAAGCGATGCTAAACTCAGGCAACAATGTAAACTGTATTTGGAAATAAAGTTAACCTTTGACATAGGACAGAATTTCGGGGTGGCCAACACTCTGGTGGCCAGCCGATTCAACAACACTTATACAGTAGCCCTTCTATCTTCGCTAATAGTAACAGAAGTAACAGAAATAGAGGGATGCCTCAGTGTTACTGTTTTGTTACCCTTAGATGTCATGCCTTATCTTTTCCTGGGAGCAGAGAATCACACACAACTTTTGGCAGCTGCCATCCCTGAAAGGTCAGAGAGCTGAAAAGCATTTTGGGAGTTTGTTTCACTGAAAGTTGGTCTAATACATTCATAGTATATAGAGCATAAGAATACAATTTTTAAGACCCCAATCCAAAATTCTCAGAGGTTGTCCTTGAAAGAGCAGCTTCTGGGAGAGCTCTCTCAGTCCCACCTACCTCACAGGGTGTTTGTTGTGGGGGAAGGAGATAAAGGAGATTGTGAGCTGCTCTGAGACTCTGAGATTCAGAGTGAAGGGCGGAGCATAAATCCAATATCATCATCAGCAGCAACATCTTCTTCTTCTTCTCATATGAATTGTTGGAGATTGTGCCTTCAATATTTCACTTTTAAGAAATTCCCACCCCTCTTGAACTCCCTTCTTCTTAAAGATTTTACCCAGCAACAGTCTAAGTATGTCAAAATTTTCTTTCCTGCATTCCAGCATATATGTCTGACTACATACAGTGTTTCCCTTCCCCAAGGCTGTAAATGGCTCTCGCAGAGTTGTCCTTGTAAGGGCAGATGCTTTAAAGAGCTCTCTCAGAGTTGTCCTTGAAAGGGCATCTGCTGTAAAGAGCTCTCTCAGCCCAACCTACCTCACAGAGTGTCTGTTGTGGGGAGAGGGGAAGGTAAAGAAGAATGTAAGCCGCTCTGAGACTCTGAGATTCAGAGTATAGGGTGGGGTATAAATTCAATTATTTCTTCTTCTTTTTCTTCTCATAATGTGACAAAAGTGCAATAGCCTCGGTTTAGTCATTGTAGCCTCTAGGGTAGGCTTGCCAATCCCCAGGTCCCAGCGGGGGTTCTTCCGCTTTCCCAGGCTCCTTCCCGCCCCCAGTCAGCAGGCCGGCAGGGGGAAGCCCCTCCCCCAGAGGACCATGTGCCTTTGCACCTCTGGAGGCTTCAGTCTCCGATTGAAAGGCTTCCTCTTGGGATGGGGTGTCTGTGTTACTTTGAAGAAGTTAGCAGCAACTCGTGAGTAGAGAGGCCAAGCCCTCGCTTCAGAGTTGCCAGAAACAGGGAGGGAGGGAGGGAAACATCTGCTGAGCACTTCATTATTCCCTATGTTGAGATCGATTCTCATAGGGTATAATGAGGAATTGATCTGGAGGCTTTGGGGGCTCTGGGGGAGCTGTTTTTTTAGATAGAAGCACCAAATTTTCAGTATAGCATATAGTGTCTATTACCAAAGTACCCCCCCCCAAGTTTCAAAACAATTGGACCAAGGGGTCCAATTTTATGAGCCCCAAAAGAAGGTGCCCCTATTCTTAATTGTTTCCTATGGAAGGAAGACATTTAAAAAGGTGTGCTGTCCCTTTAAATGTGATGGCCGGAACTCCCTTGGAGTTCAATTATGCTTGTCACACCCTTGTTCCTGGCTCTGTCTCCAATGTCTCCTGGCTCCACCCCCAAAGTCTCCTGGCTCCACTCCCAAAGTCCCCAGATATTTCTTGAATTGGACTTGGCAACCCGACTCTAGGGAAAGTTCAGGTTTGATTTGATCTAGAACCCACTGATTGGTCCTTTTTTTGGTATCCCTAAAACTCTCCAGCAACACCACATTTCAACAGAATCAGCTTTCTTCATTGCCCGACTTTCACATCCATACGTGGAAATCATAGACATCGGAAGGAGACTTAGACCGGAATGGGCAACCAAGAAAGAGCTGGACAAGATTCTATAGGCCAAGATAAAGTGAATTGATGCTACTGTGCTAAGCATACTTTTTTAAAAGACTAATTGATTCCACAGAACTGACTTCCGAGTGAACGACACGACCATCACAGTGCCGTCCTATTGCCAGGTCTACTAAGAATCCTACTCAAGTTCAGTCAATGGGGCATACTCCCAGGAAAACGTTTTTAGGCTCGCACGATTGGCCTCTCCTTTCAGATAAGTAGCGCAGAGAAGTTGCTGCTGAGTATGATATAATGGGTCTGAATTCAGTAAATACAAAATGCAGCTTATCACAGAATTGCTGAGTGCAGCTTTTCATTTTGAAAAGAAAATTATTGGGAGGGGGGAACGCAACTTCAAACAGCTATAACGAGAATTTGCCTGCAAGCGTGCTGTGGTCTATTTACCCTTTTTTTTTTTAACATTCCTCTGCTTTGAAAGAGAAACAGCACCTAAATTTGGCTACACATCCAGGTAAGAGTGAGTTGCGGGACTTGCGACACCTTTTCTTTCTGCTGAACAAATGCTTTGTTTTGTGAGTGCAGATTTTGGAATGATTTATGGCAACTTAATTTGAATGTAACAGGAAATCAAATTGCTCACTCTTCAAGAAAAGCCAGTAAGGGAGTGACTTCGGAACACGGAATATTAATAAATCACAATTTTAAAAAATCATTTTCAGTTAACGTATTAGTTTCCAAATAGCATGAGAAGGAGGAGCCTCGTGGCGCAGAGTGGTGAAGCTGCAGTACTGCAGTCAAAGCTCTGCTCACGACCTGAGCTCAATTCCAGCGGAAGTTGGGTTTTCAGGTAGTCGGCTCAAGGTTGACTCAACCTTCCCTCCTTCCGAGGTTGGTAAAATGAGTACCCAGCTTGCTGGGGGTAAAGTGTAGATGACTGGGGAAGGCGATCGCAAACCACCTTGTGATAAAGTCTGTCATGAAAACATCGTGATGTGATGTCACCCCAGAGTTGGAAACGACTGGTGCTTGCACGGGGACTACCCTTACCTTTAACATTAAAAGAGCTGAAAATGTTAGTGTTTTCCATTTCAAATGAAGATGGCAGTTTGCTGTAGTGGTAGAACCAGGTTTGATTCCCCAGTCAAGGTCAATGCGTGGGAGTAGGCGGGGAAGGCAGCTGCCTAGGAGAATCCAATCATTGGGAGAACCCAACGATTCTGTTTTAGCTTTGAACTTTGTGTAAGAAATGATTGAAATCGGGTTCCGTTTTAACAGCCTGATTCACTGAAGAAGACCAATATTGAAATGTCTTGAAATCTAGAGGAGACGTCTTATGAAGGCTGCAAGGGTTTCCTGGCCCCTCCATTTGAAAGAATTTCGCAAGAAGTTATGGACTGCATTATGAACTTTGTTAACTGGAGGAAGGATTGCTGAAAATTCCTTTGTTGAAAAGTATGGGAACGAATTGTTGTTTGTTAATAATTTGTAAATTTTTCCCGGAGGGAAGAAATTGAACCTATCAGCAAGCTGACAGGGAGACTTACTAGGAGCAAGGAGAAGGCCTAGACTTCATCGCCATGGCCACCCAGGAAGTGATGTCATCACACCAGTGATATGCAGGTGAAGCCAGTTTTACTAGTTTTTGTCCAAATACCAGAGTGTCACCCGGACATCGCTTGTATGATGACATCATTTCCTGTGTGACCATGGCGATGAGGCCTAGGCCTTTCTCTTTCTCCTCCTCCCATCCCCCGCCATTGCCAGGAAGGACCTGTCAACCCAGAAAAAGTGTCCAGGTGTCACAAGATATGAACCAGAGAAGAGCCTCAAGGGAAGACCACTCTGAGTTCCATCACCCTTGAATTATCTTTGAGCTTTCTAATGGAAGAATAGTTAATAACTGAAATTTGGGATAGTTTGGGAAAAGTGAATAGAAACATCTGTGTTATGCTACAGGAACTGAGTTACTTCAATTGGAGTAAACGTATACCCGATTTAATGAACAACAGAAGGATATTTTCCCACAGAATGCAATGCGCACATGGGACTTGTTGACACCATCTGTGGCAATGGCATTCGGGTGAACCAGAAGGGACCATAAATAATATGAATGGCACTTAATATTAGTTAAGACACATGGGTCGTGGGGATACGGGAATGGGAATCTGGCTCTCAATGCTCGACAGTGTGCCTTTTGTACTGGCAGCAAGGGTGAAGAGTCGAGGGCAGGGGTGGCCAAACTGTCGTTGCGAAGCCACATGTGGCTCTTTCACACATATTGTGTGGCTCTTGGAGGCTTGGAGAATGCATTTAAAGTTGCTTTCCCCCTCCCCTCCCTTCCCCCTTTCCTATGTATTTATTCCCTCCCTCCCTCCCTTCCTTCCTTCCTTCCTTCCTTCCTTCCTTCCTTCCTTCCTTCCTTCCTTCCTTCCTTCCTTCCTTCCTTCCTTCCTTCCTTCCTTCCTTCCTTCCTTCCTTCCTGTGGCTCTCAAACATCTGATGCTCATGTCTTTTGGCTCTCAAACATCTACCATTTATTCTATGTGGCTCTTATGTGAAGCAAGGCCTAGGGGTTATCCTGGATCCCTCCCTTTCTATGGAGGCTCAGGTTACCACTCTTATGAGATCAGCCTTTTATCATCTTTGGCTGGTCAAGCAATTGGTTCCCTGTTTCACTTCCCATGACCTCGCTACAGTAACTTCCAGGCATGATTATTGCAACTCACTCTATATGGGGCTCCGCTTGAACTTGACCCGGAAACTGCAGCTGGTGCAGAATGCTGATGGTGACACCCACGTGGGCTTGCATTCAGCTGGTGTTCTGCTTATTACCGGATCCAGTTCAAGGTTCTAGTGCTTACTTTTAAAGCCCTATGTGGCCCGGGACCTGCATATTTCAGGGACTGTCTCTCCTGTATGTACCCCACAGAGCTTACCCTCAATCAATCAACACCTGGCTATTCTTGGTCCAATGGACATCCGACTAGCCTCAACTCGGGACAGGGCTTTTTTGGTCCTGGCCCCAGTCTGGTGGAACAAGCTCCCATCTGAGATCTGGGCCTTGTGGGATCTACTGTTCCTCTGGCTTTCAGTTGAGAGAGTTGAACACCCAAATTCTCCATCTTTTGGCCTCCCCCGCAATCAGCTCTGCCTAGCATTTAGTAGTTCAACATTTCACAACACTGCTCAGAAGGTTTCTATCCCTGCGTTACTATGGCAGTAACTTTTACTTTGGTTTTTAACATGGGATTTGAATGTTAAATGCCTGGCTTTTTAAACCCTTATCTTCTGCTTCTCATCACAATATTCTGTGACCTGGAAACTGCCCTGAGCTCGCTTTGTGGGAGGGAGAGATAAAAATCAAAGGAAATGAATTAAATACATTAAATAAAATAGTCAAAACATGTCGGATGACCACCGACAAAGGGGAAGAGTGTTCCTGTGCATTTAAGAGCTCCGAGTAGGGAAAGAAAAAAAATGTAGGCAATATTTTTCAGGGAGGGGAAAGAAGGAACTCTGTCCTTGCTAAAATTGCCCATTTCTGCTAATTAGTTCAAGGTTTCTGATATGCTTTCTAGTGCCCTGGTGGAGGTGGAGGAATCCTCCAGCTGCATCAGGCCTCAGAGAAAACTCAGAATTGACACCATCCCCTTCTAGGAATCTGTTACGTATGCGATTGGATACACTATGTTTACAGGTGTTCCTGACTGGCTAAGTGGTAGGGTTGCCAAGTCCAATTCAAGAAATATCTGGGGACTTTGGGGGTGCAGCCAGGAGACACTGGGGGTGGAGGCAGGAGACATTAGGGCAGAAGCCAGAAGCAAGGTTGTGACAAGCATAATTGAACGCCAAAGGGAGTTCTGGCCATCACATTTAAAGGGACAGCACACTTTTTTAAATGCCTTCCTTACATAGGAAATAATGAAGGATAGGGGCACCTTCTTTTGGGGCTCATAGAATTGGTCCCCCTGGCCCAATTGTTTTGAAACTTGGGGGGTATTTTGGGGAGATGCACTAGATGCTATACTGAAAATTTGGTGCCTCTACCTCAAAAAGAGACCCCCCCAGAGCCC
This sequence comes from Heteronotia binoei, assembly GCF_032191835.1. Lineage (NCBI taxonomy): Eukaryota > Metazoa > Chordata > Lepidosauria > Squamata > Gekkonidae > Heteronotia > Heteronotia binoei. The sequence goes on from NC_083229.1 coordinate 126,565,482, forward strand.
CCGATACCCACAGATCAATGCCTCATTATTCCCTATGGGAATCCTTCTCCATAAGGAATAATTGCCCAGTAGACATTTTCCTCCCCCCCACTTTCTGATGCCCCTAAAGCGGGGGGTGGGGGAGGGCCTCCAAACCTGGGGATTGGCAACCCTCTCTCTCTCACACACACACACACACACTTACTGGGTCTGGTTCCTCCACAACGAAATCTGAAAAGAACAGGGGCTATGCTGCTCTCTCTCTCTCTCTCTCTCACACACACACACACACACACACTTACTGGGTCTGGTTCCTCCACAATGACATCTGAAAAGAACAGGGGCTATGCTGCTCTCTCTCTCTCACACACACACACACACACACACACAAACAAATACTTAGTTCCTCTGAAATGAGAGCAAAACAAACCAAGGGACTGTGTTGCTGACCCTTCCCATGAAGTACTTCCTGCTCAACTTTAAAGGCACACACACACACACACACATTTTGAAACGGACCCGTTTGCAAGTTTCTAAACCTGCCCAAGATCTAGAGCTGCATGGTGGCAGCAGGAGTGGGGCTTCCCCCGCTGGCCAGCTGGCTGGGGGTGGGGGGGGGAAGCTGGGTTGGCGGGGAAGCCTGTAAATTCGTGGGATCCCCTGCTGGGACCTGGGGATTGGGAAGCCTACTCAGTGGAGTCTATAGGACTGTGCCTGGGGACTCGGGAACAATGGGGAGCAGGATCCAAATCCCCGTTGCCCTGCACCAATCACAGGCCCCTGCCGGTTTGAAAGACCCAATGGCATGCTGTCGCAGGAACCTTGCGGTGCATATAGTTGGCCCCGTTGGCCCAATTCTTAATTGAACTGCCATATATCCTGTTGTATAGAATAAAGAGTGATGTTCACTGCAACCTTGTCTCATCCTTGCAAAGAACCCACTATATTAAAGAATCACAAAAACTCCGTGACAAGGCCATCACGGAACAGAGGATCAGGTTCAAGTTTTTGGTTTTGACCTTGAAGGCCCTTAGCAGTCAGGGACCCACATACTTTGGGACTGCCTCTCTCAGCATCTTCCTGGAAAAGCTTTACACTCCAGGGAATAAGAACTTCCTGGTAGTCCCCAGCCTGAGATCCAGCTGTTTTCAACTAGGCCCAGGGCTTTTTCAGCCCTGGCCCCTGCCTGGTGGAATGCTGTAGTGAAACTATAGGATCTTAGCATACAGCTGTGTAAATAAAAAAAAACCTGCTAAAAGACACCATAAATTTTAAACAACAAAACAGTGTAATGTAAAGGTCAGTGGTGTGCTGACAGAGCTTGCACATAGAACTTCAAATAGACAAGAACATGTAGCAAGAAGACATTAACGGAAGACAGTTCAAAAGCAGTCTTTCCAATCACCAAGGAATGACAATTTCCCAGTATTTAGTTCATGGAACTAAAAGAAGCCCTTCCAAAGACGTCTGTTCTAGATATCAAGACGTTTCTTCCATTTTTCTTCAGTTTGGAGGCTTATTTATCGCCAGAACCCAATCTTTACGATACATTCACAGGAGACCAACAAGTTTCAGAACACATCTGTAAGATTTCCAGGTTCTGGAATGCTGAATGCTGGTGGAATGCTGTGGCAGAGACTATAAATGCCCTGCGGATTTTTTTTTTTTTTATTTCTGCCATAAAACCAGAGAGTTGAAATATATTTATGGCAAATGATACATGTTTGTTTTGAGGGCTGTATCTGACAATTCTATGGAAGATATTTGAAGATTAACAAAAATTGTATTTCATTAGTATATTCCCCATGCTTAATAGTGTACCAGTGTATGTGTATGAAACCTTTACCAATTTCACACTCGGGCTTGTTGTTGTTGTGGGTGGAAAGCCCTTTTGCATCCGGCACTTCTCTCCAATTTTGCACAAGCTGCCACAGAGCCGGGAGTTGGCATGCTGCTCTCCCGCTGCAAGCCGCAACTGCTTGTCAGAGGTTCTTGCTTGCTGAGGGAAAGCAGCATGCCAACTCGCAGCCCTCTAGCAGCTGGTGCAAAAATGGAGAGAAGCGCTGCCAGCAAAAGAGCTCTCCACCCGGAACAAGCCTAGGGCAAAACTGGTCTCCGTTTTTGCACAAGCTGCTCCGGAGCTGCGAGTTGGCTCACTGCTTTGCTGCAGCAAGCAAGGTCCTCTTACAAGCAGTTTCTGCTTGCCGCAGAAAAGGGGTGGGCCGACTTGCCGCTCTGGAGCAGCTTGTGTGAAAACTGAGGGAAGTGACAGGGCAAAAGGGCTCTCCACTCTGAACAAGCCTAGTGCGAAATTGGTCTCTGTAGATTCAGACTATAGGGTGGGATATAAATCCAATATCATCATCTTCTTCTTCTCCTCCTCCTTCTTTTTCTTCTTTTTCTTCTTCTTCTTCTTCTTCTTCTTCTTCTTCTTCTTCTTCTTCTTCTTCTTCTTCTTCTTCTTCTTCTTCTTCTTCTTCTTCTTCTTCTTCTTCTTCTTCTTCTTCTTCTTCTTCTTCTTCTTCTTCTTCTTCTTCTTCCCTCTATAATTGGAAATTTTCTGGGGTATCCAACCTAGTAGGAAGTAGGGATCGTGGGAGGAAAGGGGCTGAAATTGTCAAGTCTGCTTAAAACTTTGGTCAAATCTGCACCTAACATTGGCTCAGGAGAGAAGCATCCTGGGTAAAGCCAAACTGTATTTCATTGCTGCTAGCTTGGACTCTCCTCACCCCCCTCCTTTTTCTTTGTTATGTAGTATTGCTTTGAAATGGGAATATGTGAACAGTTTATTTGAGCCTTCTCAGGCCTGGCACTGGGGGAGGTTGGAGCCAGAGACGCTCAAGGCCAAACCGGGCCTGAGAACAAAGTTGTAACATCAATGTGTGAATGTGCCCTGCATAGTACCCCTCCCTCAAGAATCTCTTTGAAGTACACCTTATATGATTATATTCTACTGCATGATCTTTAGTCTTTCAATCTCACTGTAGTCGAGAACCATGATATCAATAAACTGGTTACTTTGTTTCAACAAAGACTCGTTATTGAATCTGCCGACTTGACAGAAATGGGTCAATTTATTTATTTTATTTTATTCCATTTATATCTCGCCCTCCCTACCGAAGTGGGCTCAGAGCAGCTTATATGGTCATGGGCATGCATGAATATAAAACCTATAATGGACATAAAAAACAGTTAAAAGCATAGAAAAATTAACATTGATGCTATGATTTCAATTTCAAATTTTGTATATTCTCTATAGGCAGATCTTAGAAAGTCCTTTCTGCTGCAGCTACAGGGCAGCTTGCAAGGGGTGGTCCGGCTGTTTCCTGAGAACTGTAGTGGCCCACAATCTAGTTTGCAAATGCCTGGTGGAAGAGGGCCTTCTTACAGCCCTGCGGAACTGTGTGAGCTCTCGCAGGGCTCTAACTTCTTCCAGCAACTCATTCCACCAGCGTGGGGCCACTACAGAGAAGGCTCTGGAGTAGTGCAGATCCTGGAGAAGATCAGTCCAATGCTAAAGGGATCTTAATGGGCAAGTCTAAGAAATCCACTGTTCAGACTCTGGCCAGTCACTCAATGCTCTTCAATGGAGTCAGTTCGCAGGTCTTCAGTGGGAGAACTCTCACCCTACCAGTTTTGACTATTGCCACTCAGCCCGAGAATGAGAGCGATTGACACTGTGCCTGCAGCACGATGTCATTTCGGACACTTTCAAGAAGTGACATCAATATGTTGAGCAACACATTAGGATTCACCCAAAACTCTGTCGACATGATGATTAACTCATGGTAAACCATAGCATTTGGGGCAAATGCTCTAGCATTGCTCTGGTGCAATGATTTTTTTTTTTGTTTAACCTATTTATTGTAATATATTGTAATAACATATCTTCATATGTCATTAAATGTTAGTACACATCTATAACATCTTCTCCACCCCACCCTCCCCCTTATGTGACCCCCAGCAGCGCATGCCCCCTTAGCAAATGTCCCCGTATTATTATTTAAGCTAATTTGTTATAAGGTAATAAGGTAATAAACTTTGTCTATTAGAAAATCTTTCTCCAAACAACTCAAAAGTTATAATCCGTCTTCATGATATTTCTTCTTAGTCATTAGGAATAGGAAAAGAAAAAAAAGTTATAATCCAATAATCATGTCTTTTAAACTAATCCAAAGCTGAAGCTGAAGGAACATGTCACCTTTCCCTTCCTCTGCGCCCTCAGAGGATGTGAGGGGAGGGAAACACAGCCCTTTCAGCTCTGAGGGAATGGAGGAAAATCCTCCAAACCCTCAAAGCTGAAGGAACAACTCACACTTTCAGTCCTGGGTGCTCTCTGAGTTCACCCAGAACTGAAAGTGCCCTTGTTTCTCGGTGCTGAAGGGGCCGGAAGAGTTCCTCTGACCACTCAGTGCCCAGAAACAATGCGCCTCGCAAGAGCCGGCGCCCAAGACAATTGCCGAATATTGGCTGATGGATGCGTCGGCTCTGTCCGCCGTCTTCCTTTTTTCAGCCTAATTGGCTAACACCTCCCTGGAGCACAGGCAACTCAGCTTCAGCAATTAGCGCTGACCATCGTTGAGAAACGGTCACTCCCTCACCTTTCCACAGCCAACGAGCATTCTTTACATCTTCGACATTCAGCTGGTTTGGGGGATGTAGGTGGTGAGTGGCATTATGACCTTTGTCCCATCTCTCTGGTCTCCTGCCAGTAGGAGCAACCTTCATGACCTGACCCATCTTTTACTTTCTGTCCCTCTAAATCCAACTACTCAGGCAGGCCATCTACCGCTGCAGGGATTGGCTCTTCCATTTCCTCATCCTTGGATGAAGAGGCAACTGTTTGGTTTGTGTTGCCCCTGCTGCCTTTTATATCCACCGGCTGGAGCCGTCCTTTCATTTCATCCTTCAAGCACAGTAAAAAAAGTGCAGTGCCTTTCATGATTGCTTCCCTTCTCTTCCCCTGAAGAGCAACGCCAAGAATACTTCACCTTTTAACCTTCCCCGAAAGCTTCGCAGCATGAAGGCCGCAACAACTTCTTCAACGTATTGATTGCATAACGAGCAAATATTCCGCTGTCAAGTGAGCAAGAGAGTTGGCCGCTCAATGGGAATGCTAAGGGAGAACTTGAGTTGGCAATTGGGTATACTACTCATCAGTTTCTCCGCGGGGAGCTGCCGCAGCCGTCAAGGCTGCATCCACACATCAGCGGATATTGTACTCTGGTTGCACTCCAGCAATTATTTGCAACTGGATTGGCTTGTCCACACCAGATAATCCTGTTATGAATGATGGGCAGAGGCAATCGTGGTAGCAAACCCATGACCGGTAGGGAAGGCTGCCAGCTTTCTTTCTTTTTTCTCCTGGTGTGACTCCTGTGCCTTTCGAAGCAGCCAAAAAGAGGCTGTGCGCTTGCAGACAAGGTAGACACCCTCTGCTTGCAAGTATAAGCTTCACTGAATTTCTTTCCAGAAAAACACAACAGCCCTGCTGGGACAAATGTTGGTAACAGCAAATGCAGGACTGGGTAATCCAAGGGTCTCCACTATGTAATCCAAGGGTGTCCAGTTTGGTGTAGTGGTTAAGTGTGCGGACTTTTATCTGCGAGAACTGGGTTTGACACCCCACTCCTCCACTTGCAGCTGCTGGAATGGCCTTGGGTCAGCCATATAGCTCTCGCAGGATTTGTCCTGGAAAGGGCAGCTGCTGTGAGAGCCCTCTCAGCCCCACCCACCTCACAGGGTGTCTGTTGTGGGGGGGGAGAAGATATAGGAGATTGTAAACTGCTCTGAGTCTCTGATTCAGAGAGAAGGGCGGGGTATAAATCTGCAGTCTTCTTCTTCTTCCAACAAGACTTCTGATTGACTATTGGAGGGGGTGTGGAGGGGGAGGGTTGGTATTTTTTTGTATTTGTGTGTGTGTGCATTTCTCTCTGTGTGTCTGCACCTGGAAGCCATGTGATCTCTGGTGACTGACCCCCTACTGGGAGGGTATTCAGAGAGGTGGCAGAATAAAACATGCCCCTGCCCCCGGGCTCTGATATTCGAAGGAGGTCTCCCATCCAAGTACTTACCAGAGTCTACCCTGCTTAGCTTCTGAGATCTGACAAGATCAGACTTGCCTGGGCTTTCCAGGTCAGGGTGGCTATTGCAATTTGATTGGCTGGGCAGATTTTGTGGTTAAAGTATTGCTTTGGCAGCAGTTGCCTCTACAATACAAGGATCTTCAGAGTGTGTTTGAAGGTGAGCAGCAGCAGCCATTTTGTGGCTATCTTCACTCCCTGTGGCGGACATTTTGTGGTAGCCATTTTGTTGCTGCACCCACTATACCATTTCAGAACTCTGAAAGGTAGTCCCCTGTGCAAGCACCGGTCGTTTTTGACTCTGGGGTGATGTTGTTTTCACGGCAGGCTTTCTACGGGGTGGTTTGCCATTGCCTTCCCCAATCATCTACACTTCCCTCCCCTCCAGCAAGCTGGGGACTCATTTGACCGACCTCAGAAGGATGGAAGGCTGAGTCAACCTGGAGCCGGCTACCGGGATCGAACTCAGGTCGTGAGCAGAGTTTAGGACTGCAGTAAGGAAGGCTCCAAGTCTGTGCTAAAAAAAACCTGAGGTAAATCAGCAAGTGTTTTGCATAATTCCCTGTTCATCTCCGGCCTAAGAATTCTGAATAATGAATCTCAGGAGTAAAGTAAGGGGGGAAAAAAGTTCACCCAGGGACTTTTACTATAAGTGAATTAATAACATCAAAACAGCCCTGAGGACTAAAGCATCAGCAATGCCGTCAACCAGCTAACCTCACTTGGTAAACACCAACCTCCTGCACTCAGCAGTCTTAGAGGTTGTTCCAGCCAACAGCAAAGCCTTCGGGGAAAGATAAGTTAATGTGAGCGGTCTGATTAGCAGAAAGAAGCCATTCGAATGACTCAGCCCCTGCCCACCTGATTCCTCACGAAGGCAGAGAGAACAATCAGCAAGAGCGAGCAGATTTATTTCACTGCGCAGGTAAGAAATGTGAAGCGAGCAGGTCTGCACCAACCCGAGCAACGTTGCCTCCCCCAGATGAATGCACCAATTGTCTTGCCGAGTGATTTGGTCATCCCCTCGGTTTTTGCAGTCAAGGCGGGCTGAGGAAAGAAAAGAGCTGGTTTACAGAGTGCCCGGTACCTCTGCACCCTGACCCTGACCCGGATGGCCCGTGCTAGCCCAGTCTCATCAGATCTCAGAAGCTTAAGCAGAGTTGGTGTCAGACACTGGAAAGCTTTACTGTTGTGATATGATGCTACGTTCAAACTGATGTGAGCTGCTTGACCTAACCGACTCCATTGTCTAACATTTGCTACTAACCCCAAATAGAAACCTTGCATTTCTCTATTCTCGTCTTCCAACAGCCTCCTCACTGAGCAGGGAGACCCATGCTTTTATGGCATTCCTAAATCTTGCCATCCATTAGCCTAAATCTATTTTAAATAAATAGCTGCTGGTTGCATGGTTTATGCTAGGGGCCATTTTGTAGAAAAATAGGTGGCGAAGCTCATTAACATGATTCATTAGTATATGCCCCCCTCCCAGCCAAATGCAACCTGATACAAGAAAGGAGAGCCCCAGGCGATCAAGGCCCAACCAGCCAGCCCAACCAGGCCTTGCTTACCTGGGGCTCTCCTGGACCACACACACACACACACACCAGTCAAAAGGCCAGCAAGCCACCTGCCCCTTAAAATCACATAAGAAGTGGAGAAAGGGTGGTGCAGGCTTCTCCAGGGGTGAATGAGGGTTGCTAGGGACATGGCAAAACTGGCTGTCTGGCTAATCCCACTCTCCTAATCCAGGGATTGTTATGCAGCTGCACCTACTATTCAATGGACAAGGTGGGGAGGAAGAGGGGGAACCCTCAGAAAGGTTCCGGAGCTGCACTCTTGTGAGCTCCTGCTGAATCTGAGGCCTGGTTTATGCTATTCCTCTAGTCCACATCTGATTTAGCGTTCTAGATGCCAGAGAGCTGAAAAATACTGGTTTTCTTTTCCGAATCAAATTCAAAAGCATACTTCGGTCTTGCACTTCTCCAAAACATTTACTTTCTCTCTTTTTTTTTAAATAAGAAAAAGAGAAAGCTGCTCACAACGCAACCCACCTTCTGTGTTCCAGCTTGAGTCCGGCTGTGGATTTTGATTCCACGAAGGCAAGCGAAGCAATTCACACGGAGACCCAACGGGCAGCCTCCAAGGAAAGCAAATAATGATGTTGGGTCTCTGCCTTGGATGTAAGTTGAATAATTCCATTACAGCAGAGGCCCAAGGAAGGGCACATCTCCGCACCCTCAGTGACAAATAATTTGAAGAAAGCAAGTAAATCATATGGTCAGTCAGCATGTGCGGACGGTAGTTCAGGCTCAAAGGACCCTTGTTCATTCGATTGATTTCCGATGGCACACTAATAATTATTTTCTGTTTTGCCCAGGTGCACAGTTTGCAAACTGGGAGTAGCAGGAGCCATAATTTGGTAGTAGAGCATAGGGTTGCCAATCCCCAGGTGGGGGCAGGGGATCCCCCGGTTTGGAGGCCCTCCCCCCACTTCAGGGTCGTCAGAAAGCGGGGGGAGGGGAGGGAAATGTCTGCTGGGAACTCTGTTATTCCCTATGGAAATGTATCCCCTCAGAAAATCATGGAGAATTGATCCGTGGGTATCTGGGGCTCTGGGGGCGCTGTTTTTGGGGTAGAGGCACCAAATTTTCAGAATATTTATTTATTTATTTATTACGTTCGACTTATATCCTGCCCTCTCCGCAAGCGGACTCAGGGCGGCTCACAACATCATATCCACACGATTAAAACAATAAAACCATAATTTACATTTTTCAGTTTTTAAAAACATATTACAATTTTTAAAACCATTATATAGTGCTGAATCCATACATTATAGGTGGCATTAAATTTCCAAACAGTGATCACCGGCATTCTGTGTGATGTCCGGTGGCAGGCGTCTTTTCGTCAAGCAGCGAAGGCCTGCTTGAACAACTCGGTCTTACAGGCCCTGCGGAACGCAGACAGATCCCGCAGAGCCCGTATGGCTTCTGGAAGAGCATTCCAGAGCTCTGGTGCTGCCACCGAAAAAGCCCTAGATCTTGTCACACATAACCTGGCTTCTTTTGGTCCGGGGGCGGAGAGCAAGTTTTTTACCCCTGAACGCAGTGCTCTCTGGGGGATATATGGAGAAAGGCAGTCCCGTAGATATGCAGGTCCCTGACCATAAAGGGCTTTAAAGGTCAATACCAACACCTTGAAGCGAACTCAGAACATGACAGGTAGCCAGTGCAGCTCTTTCAGCACTGGCTGAATGTGCCCCCATCGTGGCAGCCTCATTAACAGCCGTGCCGCAGCATTCTGCACTAGCTGTAGTCTCCGGGTTTGCATCAAGAATAGCATCTAGTGCCTCTCCCCAAAATACCCCCCAAGTTTCAAAACGATTGGACCAGGGGTTCCAATTCTATGAGCCCCAAAAGAAGGTGCTCCTATGCTTCATTATTTCCTATGGAAGGAAGGAATTGAAAAGGTGTGCCGTCCCTTTAAATGTGATGGCCAGAACTCCCTTTGGAGTTCACTTATGCTTGTCACAGCCTTGATCTTGGCTCCACCCCTAATGTCTCCTGGCTCCATCCCCAAAGTCCCCAGATATTTCTTGAATTGGACTTGGCAACCCTAGTAGAGCATCAGCTCGGCATGCAGAAGGTCCCAGGTTTAATCCATGGCTTCCCTAATTAAAAAGAATCAGGCAATAGGTCATGCGAACGACCCTTGAAGGTCACTGCCAGCTAGGGTAGTAGTAGTAACTTTGATAGCTGTAGTCAGGGCTTTTTTTTGTAGAAAAAGCCCAGCTGGAGCTCATTTGCATATTAGGCCATACCCCCTGATACCAAGCCAGCTGGAACTGCATTCCTGGGCATTCCTGCTCCAAAAAGAAGCCCTGACTGTAGTAACTTTGAGCCCCCAGTTTGGAGGCCCTCCCCCTGCTTCAGGGTCATCAGAAAGAGGGGTGGGGGAGGGAAATGTCTGCAGGGCACTCGGTTAAACTCTATGGAGACCGAGTCCCATAGGCTTTGATGGAAAATTGATCTGTGGGTATCTGGGGCTCTGGGGGAGGGGCATTTTTTGAGGTAGAGGCACCATATTTTCAGCATAGTATCTGGTGCCTCTCCTCAACCGCACCCCCCCCCCCCAAGTTTTAAAAATATTGGACCGGAGGGGACCAGTTCTAAGAGCCCCAAAGAAGGTGCCCCTATCCTTCATTATTCCAGATGGAGGGAAGGCATTTTAAAGGAGCGTGGTGTGATGGCCAGAACTCCCTTCAGGGTTCAATCATGCTTGTTACACCCTGGCTGCTGGCTCCACCTCTAATGTCTTCTGGCTCCACTCCCAGAGTCTTCTGGTTCTACCACCAAAGGCCCCAGATATTTCTTGAGTCAGACCTGGCAACCCTAAACTTTGATAAACAAATAGTTAGAGTAGGGTTGCCAAGTCCAATTAAAGAAAAATCTGGGGACTTTGGGGGCGGAGCCAGGAGACTTTGGGGGTGGAGCCAGGAGACATTGGGGGTGGAGCCAAGAACAAGGACGTGACAAGCATAATTGAACTCCGAGGGAGTTCTGGCCATCACATTTAAAGGGACAGCACACCTTTTAAAATGCCTTTCTTCCATAGGAAATAATGAAGGATAGGGGCACCATCTTTTGGGGCTCATAGAATTGGACCCTCTGGTCCAATCGTTTTGAAACTTGGGAGGTATTTTGGGGAGAGGCACTAGATGCTATACTAAAAATTTGGTGCCTCTACCTCAAAAAATAGACCCCCCAGAGCCCCCAATACCCACGAATGAATTCCCTATTATTCCCTATGGGAATCGTTCTCCATAGGGAATAATAGAGTGCCCAGTAGACATTTCCCTCCCCCCACGCTTTCTAAAGGGGGGGAGGGCCTCCAAACCAGGGAATCCCCTGCCCCCTCCCTCTCTCCCATACACAAATACTTACCAGATCTTCTTCCGGAGAACTCTTGCTGTGAAAACGAAAACAAAAGAAAGGGAGGGGCCGTTCTCCCAAACCCTTCCTGCCCAGCCTTAAAGGGTCATACATTTTACAAACGGCTCAGGAGCTCTATAATAACATGAAGCCTACAGGTATGTTCTTCCCCCCTCCACCCCCCACCTCCCGCTTCCCGATTTTTGAAGAGTGGGAGATGAGGCTGCGAACCCAGGGGTCTCCCGCCAGAGCGGGAGGGTTGGGAAGCCTAAGTTAGAATCAGTCTAAGAGACCATAAACTGTCTGAACTTTCCAGAAATTCACTGTATGCTGGCATCATGGACTGGGATTTTTGATTTTTTGCCCTTGAAAGGGCAGCTTCTGGGAGAGCTCTCTCAGCCCTACCTTCCACACAGGGTGTCTGTTGTGGGGGAAGGAAGGGAAAGGAGATTGTGAGCCACTCAGAGACTCTGAGATTCAGAGGGAAGGGTGGGATATGAATCCAATATATCATCATCAACAGCAACAACAACATCATCATCACCACCACCACCAACTTCTTCCTCTTCTTCTGCTTCTTCTTCTTCTGCTTCTGCTGCTGCTTCTTCTGCTTCTTCTTCAGCTTCTTCTTCTTCTGCTTCTGCTTCTTCTATATGGCACCCCTCATTTGAGGGGGAAAGGGAGACTGTCAGGATAATCCTTCGAAATGCGACCTGCCTTTGGGACCACTCTGGACAGGTCCTCTACTTAAGTTGTGCTGCTTGAGTTGCTCGAGCTCCAGAGCAATAACCCTCTTGCTATGCTGGCCAGGGGTAAGCCCACAAAAGAATGCTTAAGCCCTGGGGCAGATGGCTTGCCCATATGGCCAGAAGGGGTCTGGGGCAACCCCTGGCCTTGACCTATTCCACGCTGTGGGTTTGTCCTTGCCCAGGGCTTGTTTTCTAGCAGGGACGCCTTTGCATATTAGGCCACACCCTCCTGATGGAGCCAATCCTCCAAGAGCTTACAAGGCTCTTAGTACAAGGCCTACTGTAAGCTCTTAGAGGGCTGGCTACATCAGGGGGGCATGGTCTAATATGCAAAAGAATTCCTGCTACAAAAGAGAGAAGCCCTGCTCTTTACACAACAATTGTAAATAGTTCATAAAGTGGCCCTTAATAATCCCAAACCTGTGTCTGTCTCTTTCTTCCGACGGGGAGGGAGGTAGCGGCAACCAGACTGTGTATATATCATTTCTGAAATTAGCAGAAACACTAAACATATCATTTTATAGCTTTTAAGAGAAGGAAACGGGAATTTGTAAACACTGCTTTCGTGTTGCTTTGTAAAGGCGATGCAATAAGGCTTCCCTGTCAAAAATATTCAAAGATAAAATGAGCAGTTTTCCGTGTGCAATCTGCCTGGGTCTTTTTAGTGTGCGTTTCTCTCTTGCTCCTGCTCTCGCGCTCTCATTTTTATTTTGCCGATAAGTGAGAGATCTTTAAAGCTGTAAACCTAGCATTCCGGAAAACAGTTTTATCTAATATTTATAGCGCAGCAACTTAAGTAATATAATTTATGTGAAATTGGCTTGAATGTGACATGCGGTGGCGACAGATCATGGGAGAAAAGGAGCACGGCTTTATCCGTTACTTCTCATGCGTGCTTTCAAAGTTGGTATTTTTTTTTATTTTAAACTGAGCAACCCAGTTACCCTCAAAAGCTTCGGCTTGCATAAAGAATTGATGCTGATATTGCTCACGGCTGCGTAAATAATTCTAACCTTAAAGTAGAAATCGTTAAGTGGGGTCAGTGATATGATACAAAAAAAAAGGGGGGGGAAACCTTTACTGAATCTTGAGTGAATTATCATTATTATTAGATAGAACCTAAAGGCTCCCTTGGAAGCCAATACAGAAACAAGTAAACATTCAATGCGATCCTAAAACTAATGCAAAAACAAAAAAATGAATGCCACATTTTGATTATTTATACCTCGAAAGAGAAGAGCCCCATGGTGAAGAATAGTCGAGCTGCAGTACTGCAGTCGGAGCCCTCTGCTCACGACCTGAGTTCAATTCCAGCGGAAGCTGGGCTCAGGTAGCCAGCTCCAGGTTGACAGCCTTCCATCCTTCCGAGGTCAGTAAAATGAGTACCCAGCTTGCTGTGGTGGGGGGGTGGGGGGGAAGTGTAGATGACTGGGGAAGGCAACGGCAAACCACCCTGTTAAAAGTCTGCCGTGAAAACATTGTGAAAGCAATGTCACCCCAGAGTCAAAAACAACTGATGCTTGCACAGGGGACTACCTTTACCTTTTTACTTCGAATCACCTGGTCCTTAAATACAGGCTGAGTTTACATCTTTAAAATCCTGTGAGATACCATGACAGCATTCAAGCAGCGTACCTTCCAATCGCTGGCTTTCCCCATTTAGGGTTGTCAACCTCCAGGTGGGACCTGGAGATATTTTGCTAACCAATCTCCAGGGGACTGAGATCAGTTCCCCAGGAGAAAACAGCTGCTTTGGAGGGGGGAATCTATGTCATGCTGTGTCCCTCCCTTCCCCAAACGCCGCCCTCTCCAGGATCCACCCCTGTCTCAAAATCTCAAGTATTTCCTAACCCAGAGCTGGGTACCAATGTTCCCTCTAAGCGGTGGAGCCTTCTAAGCAAAAATTCTGCTTTGTGAGCTACTGATATTAAAGGTGTGAGCAACTGCAGAAGAGAGCCAGTTTGGTGTAGTGGTTAAGTGCATGGACTCTTATCTGGGAGAACCGGGTTTGATTCCCCTCCTCCACTTGCACCTGCTGGAATGGCTTTGGGTTAGCCATAGCTATCACAGAGGTTGTCCTAAAGGACAGCTGCTGTGAGAGCCCTCTCAGCCTCACCCACCTCACAGGGTGTCTGTTGTGGGGGGAGAAGATAAAGGAGATTGTAAGCCACTCTGAGTCTCTGATTCAGAGAGAAGGGCAGGGTATAAATCTGCAGTTCTTCTTCTAGTTTGCTCCAGGGTTATTGTTCCTGAGCTGAGACAAAAATGTTTGAGCTGGAAGCTAAAAAAATTGTTAGCTGGCTCACGTTAACTCAGCTTAGAGTTAACTCTGCTGGCTACCCAGTTGCCCCTAGGCTTGCCAGGTCTTACCGGGCTTCCAATGGGGGGCTTCTGGATTCATCTCTCATACATGCTTTGTGTCAAGGTGTTTCCACGTTGGTTCAGGTTTTATAAAAAGGTAGTTCCCTGTGCAAGCACCAGTCGTTTCTGACTCTGGGGTGACATTGCTTTCACAACGTTTTCACGGCAGACCTTCTACGGGGTGGTTTCCCTTCCCTTCCCCAGCCATCTATGCTTTCCCCCCAGCAAGCTGGATACTCATTTTATCGACCTTGGAAGGAGGGAAGGCTGAGTCAACCTCGAGCTGGCTACCTGAAAACCCAGCTTCTGCCGGGGATCGAACTCAGGTCGTGAGCAGAGCTTAGGACTGCGGTATTGCAGCTTTAACACTCTGCGCCACGGGGCTCAGATTTTATAACACTGTGCTATTATGCTTGCAGATGCAGCTGGCTGTTTAATCACGCATATTGTGTCTGTGAAACTTACAAGTATCCTTTCTCGCCCTGAGGTATTCGGTACGCCTGAGTATTCAAGTTTGCACTCTCAGAGACTATCGCTGTTTGCAGGTAGTGGTCACAGGGGCAGGGCCGTTGCTTCATTGGTAGAGGAAAAGGTGTTTGGTTTTTTTTTACTCAAATGAAGTAACGCTCTGAACTGACCTATGTACGTGATTTAGACTAAGACTCAGTTTAAGAACATAAGAGAAGCCATGTTGGATCAGGCCAGTGGCCCATCCAGTCCAACACTCTGTGTCACATAAGAACATAAGAGAAGCCATGTTGGATCAGGTCAATGGCCCATCCAGTCCAACACTCTGTGTCACATAAGAACATAAGAGAAGCCATGTTGGATCAGGCCAGTGGCCCATCCAGTCCAACACTCTGTGTCACAGAAGAACATAAGAGAAGCCATGTTGGATCAGGCCAGTGGCCTATCCAGTCCAACACTCTGTGTCACAGAAGAACATAAGAGAAGCCATGTTGGATCAGGCCAGTGGCCCATCCAGTCCAACACTCTGTGTCACAGAAGAACATAAGAGAAGCCATGTTGGATCAGGTCAATGGCCCATCCAGTCCAACACTCTGTGTCACATAAGAACATAAGAGAAGCCATGTTGGATCAGGCCAGTGGCCTATCCAGTCCAACACTCTGTGTCACAGAAGAACATAAGAGAAGCCATGTTGGATCAGGCCAGTGGCCCATCCAGTCCAACACTCTGTGTCACATAAGAACATAAGAGAAGCCATGTTGGATCAGGCCAGTGACCCATCCAGTCCAACACTCTGTGTCACAGAAGAACATAAGAGAAGCCATGTTGGATCAGGCCAGTGGCCCATCCAGTCCAACATTCTGTGTCACTGTTTTATTTACTCTTTGTTATATGCCAATAAAGGTGACTCCTGACTGACTGACTAGGACTCGTTACTTCTGTCAAGACATGATACAGCTTTGTTCCGGAAGACAGTATTTATGATCGAATAGACGTAGAGCTCACCATCAATGAAGGCTGTGTGTACTTGGCACTTTGTGCACATGGCAAGATGCTTGTCACCCAGGAGCGATGTCATCACGCCGGGCATCTCTGTCAAGCATCCTTGCCGCTCTTTTGTATTCTGTACTGTGTTGCAGATGCTTTGGATGTTCTTGTACTCTTGCTTTGGGAACTCTGGGGGAGTGCAACTGAGCCTGCGTCCCACCCCCCACCCCCCCGATGTAGCCAATCCTCCTGGAGCTTACAGTAGGCCCTGTACTAAGGCCACTGTAAGCTCCAGGAGGATTGGCTACATCAGAGGGTGTGTGGCCAAATATACAAAGGAGTTCTTGCTACAAAAAATAAAATCCTGACGTTATCTTTTTTTCAGAGACTTCTTGAATTACACATTGTCTGTCATAGGGGGGCTGGGTGAGAAATGTTTTGTATTGCTTTTTGTGGGCTTGGAGCTTAATATTTTGGTGGGCATTGTGACAGCCCTGAATGGGTATAAAGTCTGGCCAGCCACAGGTGAGCCACATATGACATGATTCATCACGCTACAGTTACCTGTCTCTCAATAAATGCAACCCTTTCTGCAAGTGAGAGAGGTCGGCTTACATTGAAGATAGTCCCACTGCCGGTCAAAAACTCTATGGTAGGTAACCATAGTTTAGTTATATCTACCTGTACGCATGTGGGGACCCTGGGAGTAAATGTATAACCAGTGCCATCAACAGTGGGCTACTAGTGTAAAAATGGAAAATGTCTATTGTTTATTATAACAAAGCAGGAGTCAAGTGGCACCGTTAAGACCAACAAGCTTTTATTCAGAATGTAAGCTTTCGTGCGCACGCACATTTCTTCAGGTGAGGAATGAAGTACAGTAAGCAGAGCTTAACTTTGTACCACTTTGCACTCTAAACCCCACCAGCTATATGCAGCTGTGCTCACTGTACCTCATTCCTCGTCTGAAGAAGTGTGCTTAGAGAGCACATGAAAGCTTACGTTCTGAATAAAAGTTTGTTGGTCTTAAAGGTGAACTTGACTCCTGATTTGTTCTACTGCTTCAGACCAACACGCCTGCCCATCTGGATTTATTATTATGTTTTTTATTAGTCGATATTACATTGCGTTTATGCTGTTGTAACCTGCCCTGAGCCTGCTTGTGGGAAAAGTGGGCTGGAAGCCAAATAAATTATTATTGTTATTATTATTAATTAATTATTATTAAATTCTTATGGCTTGAGCCCCTTTGGGTACCATGTGGAATGCAGAATGGGAGAAAGGGCTATAGATTTAATTTAATTTTTTAGATTTATATCCCACCCTATCCTGCAAGTGGGCTCAGGGCGGCTTACAACAATAAAACAGCAGAGCTAAAATAATATCATAAAAACAGACGTTACAAAAGAGGAGCAGTAAAAAAAACAGACATCACAAAGCAGACACAGGCGGTAAACAGCATGTGGCTGATGGCTAACAACATAACATAACACCATAATGGTGAAATGCTGGGGAAAGTGATGACTTTCAAAGGATGCCCGCTGGATTAATTAAAAGCCTGACGGAAGAGCTCCATCTTACGGAGCCTGCAAAACCTTGATAAGTCCCACAGGGCCTGGATCTCCAGCAGGAGTTCATTCCACCAGGTAGGGGCCCGGACCAAAAAGGCCCTGGCCTTTGTTGAACCCAGCCAGGTGTCCTTAGGACCAGGAACTATGAAGAGATGTTGAGCAGCAGACTTCAGAGCCTGGGGGGGGGGTCATATGGGGAGAAGCGGTCCCGAAGAGATGCAGGCCCCTGGCCCTAAAGGGCCTTAAAGATCAAAGAGAACTCCACTGAAGTTACAGATCCCTCCCCCCTTCACTTACAAAGGTAAACTTGCCTTTGCTCCTACAAAAGTGACATGCAACATATTGCTGGAAAGGAGCAAGAAAATGAATCTGTCAGAGACAGGGTCGGCTCTACATTGCCTGACACCCTAGGCAAGGCAAATTTCTGGTGCCCCTCACTGCACTGATGGTGTCACCGAGTCACATGGGGGGGTCACCCAATTTGGCACCCCTAGAAGGCCGGCACCCTAGGCAATAGCCTAGCTTGCCTAGTGGCAGGGTCGGCATTCAGAGCCAGCCCTAAACTGTCTGACACCCTAGGCAAAGCTAACTTCTGGCACCCCCCCTCACTGCACTGATAATGTCTCCGAGTCACATGGGGGGGCACCCAATTTGGCTCCCCCAGAAAGCCAGCGCCCTTGGCAACAGCCTAATTTGCCAAGTGGCAGAGCCGGTCCTAATCCACAATCTGACAAATGCCCAAGATGCTGTTTCCTTCAGTGGTCAATCAGATCCCCCCCAAAAAGCCCAGAAGAAGGGAAACGAGACCCTCTTGACTATTGCTCCCTTCCAACAACCACTGATGCTCTTCTCCAGCACGCCAGCTGTGATCACAGAGTGGCCATTAAGCAGTTGTGGCTAATAATCTTCAGCGTAAGCGAGCGGTTATCACCCCATCTTGCAGGCATAAATTTCATAACTCAATTTACAGGGAAAACATGGCGGTGTCGCCGCCGATTACCGCACCACATACCAGCATTCCTGTCAGGAAATACGGCCATTAGAGAGCGTGGACCGAAGGAAATTGCATTAAATAGAGAGCAATGATTAAATCCACAAGGGTTTGCTTCCCTGTCCAAAATATATACATATGCAATAAGCATCCCTAAGGCCAAATGGGTACGTTCTTATTGAGAGTAATGTTTTAAATATTACCCACTAATACACCTTCATTTCTCATGCAGAATCCAATTTCTATTTATTTGACTCCGAGGTTAGGCGAGGCATCTGTTTTCTCAAGCCAGCTCAATAGCAGAATGCAAAACTATGGACATTTGCGCTGATTTGTGGTAATCTATCATTTGCCCACTTGTGCGCGTTATTGAAATGTATTGCTTTTTCCTCCCACCATATAATTTTCTTCTGGTTGTTTCAGTGCAGGTTTTCCATTACCTGCGTTTCCATTACAGAAGCCTTTTTGATTCTAATCACACGTCCATTCCCGGCTGATTCAATGTTAGCTACTGAGATTTTTGTATCTACCAGATGTGAGAATATACCATAACAGCTTCTTGGGGTTTAAAGTGTCCATATCAGATTATTTGTTTGTTGCATTCAACTACATCATACTAGAGAACTGTTGTTGAGGATCTGGGTTGCTTGTTTCCAAATCAATATACGAAATGCATAAAAACATACACCTATCCGCCACGCTGGGCTACATAAGAACATAAGAGAAGCAGGGTTCCCTCTTAGCTGAGTTAGCATGAGCTAGCTCACAGATTTTTAGCCTCCAGCTCACACATTTTTGTCTTAGCTCAGGAAAAAATGGCCCCAGAGCACAATAATTTATGCATTAGCTCACAACCTTAATATCAGTAGCTCAAAAGTAGAAATTTTGCTCACAAGACTCTGCAGCTTAGAGGGAGCATTGAAGAGAAGCCATGTTGGATCAGGCCAATGGCTCATCCAGTCAAACACTCTGTGTCACACAGTGGCCAAAAAATCCAAGTTCCATCAGGAGGTCCACCAGTGGGGCCAGAAGCCCTCCCACTGTTGCCCCTCCCATGCACCCAGAATACAGAGCATCACTGCCCCCAGACAGAGAGTTCCAACGATAAACTGTGGCTAATAGCCACTGATGGACCTCTGCTCCATACGTTTATTCAATCTCCACCTGAAGCTGTCTATGCTTGTAGCTACCACAACCTCCTGTGGCAGTGAATTCCATGTGTTAATCACCCTTTGGGTGAAGAAGGACTTCCTTTTATCCGTTCTAACCCGACTGCTCAGCAATTTCATTGAGTGCCCAGGAGTTCTTGTATTGTGAGAAAAGGGGAAAAGTACTTCTTTCTCTCCCTTCTCTATCCCATGCATAATCTTGTAAACCTCTTATCATGTCACCCCTCAGTCGAGGTTTCTCCAAGCCCCAAGCATTTAACCTCGCTTCATAGGGAATGTGTTCCAACCCTTTAATCATTCTAGTTGCCCTTTTCTGCACTTTTCCCAATGCTATAATGCTTTTTCACCCCATCACAGTTAAGCCCCCTCCTTACTACAGCCCCCCCCCCACACACACACACATGCCTTGCATGCAGGTCTCAGATTCAGCAGGAGCTCACAGGAGCACAGCTCCTGAACCTTTCTGAGGGTTCCCCGTCTTCCTCCCCAACTACCTTGTCCCTTGAATAGTAGTTGCAGCTGCATAACAATCCCTGGATTAGGAGAGCGGGCAGCCAGCCAGCCACCAGGGGCTTTGCCACACCCCCAGTAGCCCTTATTAACCCCTGGAGAAGCCCACCCCACCCTTTCTCCACTTCTTATGTGATTTTGGGTGGCATGTGGCTTGCTCCCCCTCCCATTTTAGCATTTTATTGGGGGGGGGGTTTAAGGGGAAAGGGAAAGGAGGGAGAGGAAAAGGAAAAAGGGGGAATTTCCCATTTCACAAAACAGTGTTCCATTATGTCTTACACTTAATATTTTCACATGAAAGTCCATAAGATCATTAAATCATGTCTAAAAGTCTGCAGTTACATACATATTCTGTTCTTGTTCCTTTCATCATTATCAATAATTAATATACCTGTTTTCTGGCCTTTTGATGGGGGGGTGGGTGGCTCAGGAGAGCCCCAGGAGAGTGAGGCCTGCTTGGACTGGCTGGATTTCTAACCAGCCCAATCAGGCCTCGCTCACCTGGGGCTCTCCTTTCTTGTATCGGGTTTCTTTTGGCTGAGGAGGTGGGGTGGCATATGTTAATGAGTTATGCTAATGAGCTCCATCACCTATTTTTCTAGAAAACGACCCCTGCTTGCATGTATGTAGGTCCTCAGCATAGCCTTTTCGGTGGATTCCCTTTTTTCACCAGCAGAAAAGCTAGTTGGATTCAACTATGATCCCCCCCCCCCCAAAAAAAAATGTTGATTGAAGAAGAAGAAGAAGAAGAAGAAGATGATGATGATGATATTGGATTTATATCCCGCCCTCCACTCCAAAGAGTCTCAGAGCGGCTCACAATCTCCTTTCCCTTCCTCCCCCACAACAGACACCCGGTGAGGTAGATGAAGATATTGGATTTATATCCCACCCTCCACTCCGCAGTCTCAGAGCGGCTCACAATTTCCTTTACCTTCCTCCCCCACAACAGACACCCTGTGAGATAGATGAAGATATTGGATTTATATCCCGCCCTCCACTCCAAAGAGTCTCAGAGCGGCTCACAATCTCCTTTACCTCCCCCCCCCACAACAGACACCCTGTGAGGTAGATGAAGATTTTGGATTTATATCCCGCCCTTCACTCCGAAGAGTCTCAGAGCGGCTCACAATCTCCTTTACCTTCCTCCCCCACAACAGACACCCTGTGAGGTGTGTGGGGCTGAGGGGGCTCTCACAGCAGCTGCCCTTTCAAGGACAGCCTCTGCCAGAGCGATGGCTGACCCAAGGCCATGCTAGCAGGTGCAAGTGGAGGAGTGGGGAATCAAACCCGGTTCTCCCAGATAAGAGTCCGCACACTTAACCACACCAAACTGGCTCTCCCTGAAGATAAAAGGAAGTAAACTTATTCCTATAACAGATAAAAAGAAGTACTTCTTCGCCCAAGGAGTGATTAATATGTGGAATTCATTGCTGAGAGAAGCAGTGGCAACTACAAGCATAGACAGCTCCAAGACGGGATTGGATAAATGTGTGGAGCAGAGGTCCTTCAGCTGTTAGCCACAAGGTACAGATGGAACACAGTCTGAGGCAGAGATGCTCTAGATTTTTGGAGCAACAGCGGGAGGACTTCTGGAATTTTGGTCTCACTGGTGGACCTCCTGATGGCACTTGGGTTCTGGCCACTGTGAGACATGATATGTCGAACTGGATGAGCAAATGGCCTGATCTAACCTGACTTCTTTTATGTTCTAATGACATGTGGCTACATTAATAATATTTTAGAGCTCATGCAGAGAGAAGAGTGCCACTAGGTATGTAACTTTCTACCAATAAGTAGAGTTACCTGTAGATTTTACCATGAAAGAACATTCATTGCACTGGTAAGTCTATCTTTCCAAAGGGATGCTTGCACTTATCATAGGTCTTGATCAGTTGTGAACTGGGCTTTGATTTGATTCTGCATAATGAGCCATGGCTGAGAACATGTGGTTCGGATGAGAATGTGTAACTAGCCCAAGGTCACCCAGTGAGATTTCAGAGTAGAGTGGGGATTCAAACCTGGCTCCTGTACTGAGACTCTAGCCATGATACCTCCCTGGCTTCATGGGGTGGCTGCTGTTGAGCAGTAGGAAGCAGCTAGGATAGGGCTGCCAAGTCCCCAGGAGCTGCTCTATGTATTAGGCCACACACTCTTCACCCAGGAGGTTCCCAACCCACTGGTCCACATTGGGCCGGCAGCGGGGACCTCTCCCTACATCGCCGGTGTGATGACATCACCTGGAAGTGACGTCAGTGCACCGGCGACAGCGTGCAGCAGCAGCTTTAGGCATTTTTGGGGAAACTCTATGGTTTTCCTGGATTCTCTAGCCATTTGGGAGGGAAAGTCATCTGTTCCGGGACGATGAGAACTTGGCAACCCTAAGCTAGGATTTGGGTGACTCATGGAAGTAGGATGCTAGCAAATTGCATGGTGGTTGTGCTGCTAGGTCTGGCCTTAATGAGCCTTCTTCAAAGGTCAAAGCAACCGCGGAAAGGGCCCGATCCTCCCTTTGTCATTTGCTGACAGTACCCAAGCCTGCAACTGGCAACATTGTTGTGGTTGCCAGGTTGGGTTCCCGACCTCCCACTGGAGTTGGGGTTTCCCTCAATTTTGGGGCCTCCAACCCACTGGCACGGGATTGGCCAGTGGGGGAGCCCCACCCCCAAAGAGCTCCATTGGCACCTGCCATGCCTGGCATGATGATGTCACCCCGAAGTGATGTAATGTAGTCAGGCACATTGCATGGGGACGCTCTAGCATTTTGGTAAAAACCTTTATGGTGCCATAGAGGGAAGTCCCCCCAGTGGCAGCCAGGCAAGACCTGGCAAACTTATTACTTATTTTTATTTATTGATTATTTTGTACATTTTTAGTCTGCCCTTTCCCATAAGGGCTCAGGGCAGATTCCAACAGTACACAGTAAAATCAACAATAAAACATCAGAAGAGTTAAAACAATTAAACCAATAGATTACAATTAATTATTTGGCACGGATGGTTTAAGCACAAGGGGCGCGATTATCATGGGCATCCTTAAGTGGCCAGGCAACGGCCACAGAAGGCATTTGCTTCTATTATTTGAGGGAGAGGGTAACCTTCCAGGTTTTTTTCCCCCCATTTCAGGTTTTCCCCACAAAGTTGGGGCTTTCCTTGGGTTTGCAGAAAAGCCTTTCTCGTCTATCCATAGCTCCAGTCTCTGGATTTAAGTATCCCCAAATGGGGCCACAAGAGCCCCTTGGCACAAAGCGGAAAGCTGCAGCACTGCAGTCCAAGCTCTGTTTACTACTTGGGCTCAGCTAGCTCTCCTAATCCAGGGATTGCTGCTAGGCTCAGGTAGCCGGCTCCAGGTTGACTCAGCCTTCCATCCTTCCGAGGTCTTTAAAATGAGTCCCCAGCTTGGTGGGGATAAAGTGTAGATGACTGGGGAAGGCAATGGCAAACCATAAAAAGTCTACCAAAAAAATGTTGTAATATGACATCACCCCATGGGTTGTTAACTTTACCTTTTTAAATGGGTCTGTATCGGGAATCAAATCTATCGATTGATTAGAATGCACAATATTTATTTTATCCTCTGACTTCTTTGGTTTCATTCTAGTGTTTTAATTGTGAGTCAGCTTCATCATGTCTCTGGAGAGCTGACGTAAAGGTTTTCTAAGTAAATAAAATAATCAGCCCAAACCGGGTTTGCTTTCTCCAGTTGTCTTGAAATGGAGAACCAATAGCCTCTTCGGTGAGGACAACAATTCTTGGGGATTTCTTTCCATTTGGACTGGCAGGGTGGGAGTGGGGAGAGTTACATCTGGAATGTGTGTATCTAATTGAAACCAAGGGAAACACAATGAAGAGAATGTAAATGTAGTAAAAATAGTAAAGGGGAAAAACATAAGAACATAAGAGAAGCCATGCTGGATCAGGTCAATGGCCCATCCAGTCTAACACTCTGTGTTACACAGTGGCCAAAAAAAATTATAATAATATAATATAATATATATACACATTGTGGCTAATAGACACTGATGGACCTCTGCTCCATATTTTTATCCAATCCCCTCTTGAAGCTGGCTAGGCTTGTAGCCACCACCACCTCCTGTGGCAGTGAATTCCACGTGTTAATCACCCTTTGGGTGAAGAAGTACTTCCTGTTATCTGTTCTAACCCAACTGCTCAGCAGTTTCATCAAATGCCCACGAGTTCTTGTATTGTGAGAAAGGGAGAAAAGGACTTCTTTCTCTACTTTCTCCATACCATGCATAATCTTGTAAACTTCTCTCATGTCACCCCGCAGGCGACGTTTCTCCAAGCTAAAGAGCCCCAAGTGTTTCAACCTTTCTTCATAGGGAAATTGTCCCAACCCTTTAATCATTCTAGTTGCCCTTTTCTGCACTTTTTCCAATGCTATAATATCCTTTTTGAAGTGCGGTGACCAGAACTGCACACAGTATTCCAAATGAGACCGCACCATCGATTTATACAGGGGCATTATGATACTGGCTGATTTGTTTTCAATTCCCTTCCTAATAATTCCCAGCATGGCGTTGGCCTTTTTTATTGCAATCGCACACCGTCTTGACATTTTCAGTGAGTTATCTACCACGACCCCAAGATCTCTCTCTTGGTCAGTCTCTGCCAGTTCACACCCCATCAACTTGTATTAAATTTAAAAAAAACAAAACAAAAGCACCCTAAAACAGGGGTGTCAAACTCCTTTGTTATGAGGGCCAGATCTGACATAAATGAGACCTGCTTGGGTTGGGCCAAGCCATGTCAGGCTGGGCCATGTGTGTACCTATTTAAGATTTGGTAGCAGAGATATAAATTTTATAAAGAACACAGACAAACACACACGCATATATATATTAAAAACTTAAAACATGCTTAAAACGTTAGCACTCATTTGTCTTAAAGATGCTTTCTTTGTATTTCTCCCATGGGAACCAGGGAGCTGGGCAAAGGAAGCTCTGGCTCTTTTCTTCCTTCCTCGGGGACCAGGAGGGGGACGAGTCTCAGCCAATAGAAGGAAGAGAGGCTTGGTTCAATAGCTCTGCTGTGCAATTGAGAGAGCCTGACAAAGCAAGCTATCCCTCTCCTCCTTCCTCCCCAAGGGAGGCGCCTCAGCCAAGGGAGAAAATAGAAGTTTTGCTCTGTAGTTGCTGTGCAATTGAGCAAGCCTGGCAAAGCAAGCTGTGGTGCAGAAGGAAGCAAGAGAGAGGTAGACGGAAGCAGATGACAGCCAGTTCCTCGCAAGCCTGATAGATTCAGCCCCTGAGCTGCAAGTTTGACACCCCTGCCCTAAAATATCTCAGACTAAAAATGAAACCGCAATACTTTGCACATTTCTATTGTACAAACAGTTACCTTTTGTGGGTACTCTTCCAGATCAATGTCTCCCTTGGCTGTGCCTTCTTCTGCCTTCCTGAGTCACCCACATGGGTTTTCCCACACAGTGAGGAATCATATAGTGAATGGAAATAGAATAATACCATAGTACTGCCAATGGCATGACAACACTACTGGAAATTAGTAAAGGAAGCCATGTGGATTGACAGAACATAGAAGAAATGACTATGGGATGATATTGAAGAGCAGTTGACCTTCATTGACAGGGTGGGGAACCAGGGAGTACAAGATGGCTTCATTCTCCCTGTCTGTTTTCATGGTTCCAGCTGAGACTCCAGGGCAAGCAAGGAACTTCGATGCAGAGAGGGGAAGAGGGGAGAGCCAGTTTGGTGTAGTGGTTAAGTGTGCAGAGTCTTATCTGGGAGAACCGGGTTTGATTCCCCACTCCTCTACTTGCACCTGCTGGAATGGCCTTGGGTCAGCCATAGCTCTGGCAGAGGTTGTCCTTCAAAGGGCAGCTGCTGTGAGAGACCTCTCAGCCCCACCCATCTCACAGGGTGTCTGTTGTGGGGGAGGAAGGTAAAGGAGATTGTGAGCCGCTCTGAGACTCTTTGGAGTGGAGGGCGGGATATTAACCCAATATCTTCATCTACCTCACAGGGTGTCTGTTGTGGGGGAGTAAGGGAAAGGAGATTGTGAGCCGCTCTGAGACTCTTCGGAGTGGAGGGCGGGATATAAATCCAATATCTTCATCTTCATCTTCACTATACCTTGTGCGTTGTTTTTCAGAATGGAGAGGATCTGGAGCCTGACATTTGGCCCATTATATGGGACAGCTCCGTGGTGCAGAGTGGTATGCTGTAGTACTGCAGTCCAAGCTCTGTTCATGACCTGAGTTTTATCCTGGTGGAACTGGGTACAGGTAGCTGGCTCAAGGTTGACTCATCCTCCCATCCTTCTGAGGTTGGTAAAATGAGCACCCAGCTTGCTGAGGGATAAAGTGTAGATGACTGGGGAAGGCAATGGCAAACCACCTAGTAACAAAAAGTCTGCCAAGAAGACGTCATGATGTGACATCACCCCATGGGTCGGTAAAGACTTGGTGCTTGCACAGGGGACTGCGTTTACCTTTTTATAGGACAGCCTTAATTGCGTGCATGGGCTAAAACTTTCCTGACTTCCACTCCCGTTCCCCATTCGGCTGATAGCTTGGCTACTCTGCCCTCACCACATTTGCTGCCAGTCTCTTTTTAAAGGGTTTGCTCAGTGATGTAGAGAAACTTTTTTGTTGCCTGGCCTGTGCTGATGTCCTTCTGCAATCAAGGCTCCCAAAAGAGTGGTTGACAACCTGAAGACTGGGGCCGGACTCATGGCCCACTTGCCGCAGGCTGGGCAAGCCTGGGAGAACATCCACTTTCAGACATACGGTAACATTTATGCAAACGAGACTTGCAGCGCATTTGCCCTGGAGTCTCAGCTGGAGCCATGAAGGCAGACAGGGAGAATGCATTTTCCATCAAAGTCAAAAGGCCCGTTGTGAACAAAGGGAGAATTTCAGTTCAGCCCGGCTTTCGGGTGTGGTAAATGTTCTGTTGGTGGCATGAGATTGATGACGGCTCCTTCATGAATGTATCCATTACTGGACATTACGATTCTCCAGCCATATGTGTGCTTGTTCAAGCCTTCCGCTTCTTGCTGACTCCACACCAGCCCTTCTTGTCAAACCATACTTTTTGGGAAAGCCTTCTGCTTTCTCTAAAAATGTGCTCTGTTTTGAATGTAGAACACCTTAACATAAGAACATAAGAGAAGCCATGTTGGATCAGGCCAACGGCCCATCCAGTCCAACACTCTGTATCACACAGTGGCCAATAATTTATACATACACACACACACACACACACATATATATATATATACACACTGTGGCTAATAGCCACTGATGGACCTCTGCTCCATATTTTTATCTAACCCCCTCTTGAAGCTGGCTATGCCTGTAGCCGCCACCACCTCCTGTGGCAGTGAATTCCACATGTTAAGCACCCTTTGGGTGAAGAAGTACCTTCCAGGATGGAAGTCCACTGCAAGCCCCAGAAACTGATACACACAGGGGTCGTTTTGTAGAAAAGTAGGTGGTGGAGCTCATTAGCATAACTCATTAGCATATGCTGCCCCACCACCAGCCAAAAGCAATCCAGTGCAAGAAAGGAGAGCCCCGGGTGAGCGAGGCCTGATTGGGCTGGCTAGAGATCTGCCGCCCCCCAGTCAAAAGGCCAGCAAGCCACCCATCACCCAAAATCACATAAAAATTTAATGTGATTTTTCGATTTATACCCCGCCCTGTCCTGAAAGTGGGCTTTGGGCAGCTTACAACATTAAAAAAAAAAAAAAAAAACCTTACAAAACATCAAACAAACTACATCCAAGCCAAATAATTTCATAATTACGGCATTAACAGAAACCATGATCCACATCATTGGCAACAAGTCATAAACCACATATCAGCCAGTAGTGTTCAGCATAGCATAAGCACCTAGATGGTAAGGTGCTAATAAGGTGCTGGGGGAAGCAATGACTTCTGTGGAGACCCTCTGGATCAATTAAAAACCTGACGGAAGAGCTCCCTCTTACAGGAGTGGAGAAAGGAAGGTGCGGACTTCTGCAGGGGTTAATGAGGGCTGCTGGGGGTGTGGCAAAGACCCTGGTGGCTGGCTGGCTGGCTGGCTGCCCGCTCTCCTAATCCAGGGATTGTTATGCAGCTGCGCCTACTATTCAATGGACAAGGCAGGTGGGGAGGAAGAGGGGGAACCCTCAGAAAGGCTCAGGAGCTGTGCTCCTGCAAGCTCCCACTGAATTCAAGGCCTGCACACACGTGAAGCTGCCTTATACTGAATCCAACTCTTGTTCCATCAAATCAGTCTTGTCTACTCTGTCCGGCCGTGGTTCTCCATGATCTCAGGCAGAGGTCTTTCACCTCACCTTCTACCTAATGCCTTTAACGAAGAGATGCCAGGAACTGAACCTAGGATTCTCTGCATGCCAAGCAGATGCTCTACCAGTGAGCCATGGCCCCTCCCCTAAATGATAATTTTTAACCATGCTAGTCCTGTTGACTGGAAGTAGCTCAGGGAATTATTATCAGGGGTCATTTTTTTGTTGAAGAAGAGGTGCCGGAGCTCATTAGCACAACTCATTTGCATATGCCGCATACCCCTGGCATCACCGGAAGGTGGACTAAATTAGATAAGCTCAACATCTACCTTAAAATGATTCTTGAATGGCAATTGCCATAATAAAACCTTATTCCCATCATATTTTTTAAATGACTTTCTCCTATGTGGCCACAGTGGCATGAGAACATAAGAACATAAGAGAAGCCCTGTTGGATCAGGCCAATGGCCCATCCAGTCCAACACTCTGAGACACATAAGAACATAAGAGAAGCCATGTCGGATCAGGCCAATGGCCCATCCAGTCCAACACTCTGTGTCACATAAGAACATAAGAGAAGCCCTGTTGGATCAGGCCAATGGCCCATCCAGTCCAACACTCTGTGTCACATAAGAACATAAGAGAAGCCATGTTGGATCAGGCCAATGGCCCATCCAGTCCAACACTCTGAGTCACATAAGAACATAAGAGAAGCCATGTTGGATCAGGCCACACACACACTGTGGCTAATAGCCACTGATGGACCTATACTCCATATTTTTATCTAAACCCCTCTTGAAGCTGGCTATGTTTGTAGCCGCCACCACCTCCTGTAGCAGTGAATTCCACCTGTTAATCACCCTTTGGGTGAAGAAAGACTTCCTTTTATCCGTTTTAACCTGTCTGCTCAGCAATTTCATCGAATGCCCATGAGTTCTTGTATTGTGAGAAAGGGAGAAAAGTACTTCTTTCTCTACTTTCTCCATCCCATGCATTATCTTGTAAACCTCTATCATGTCACCCCGCAGTCGACATTTCTCCAAGCTAAAGAGTCCCAAGCGTTTCAACCTGGAAGATTTCCATCTGTCTACTTTACATGTTTTGGTTATTTTCCCATTTTTTTGTGAGGGGGAAATCTTAGAAAGATAGTCAAATCTTAGAGCTCAGCAAAATTCTCACAGGGGGTTTGAACAATGGAGCCCAGAAGCAATTATTTATTTTTTGAGGGGGGTGGGGTGGTAAAAAAGAAAAAGCAGCCCCGTGGCGCAGAGTGATAAAGCTGCAGTACTGCAGTCCGAGCTGTCTGCTCATGACCTGAGTTCAATTCTGGTGGAAGCTGGGTTCAGGTAGCTGACTCAAGGTTGACTCAGTCTTCCATCCTTCCGGGGTCGGTAAAATGAGTACCCAGCTTGCTGACAGATAGACATAACCTTTATTGGCATAACAGAAAAAACAAGATCCAAAGGAACTTCATAATGGGACGAACAAACCACAGTAATTTGCAAGCACAACCAGCATGGGAATACAAACTAACTCCACTTAACTAAGAAAAGTGGGGCGAGGTATTCTTGCTGGGCTTGCTGAGAGGAAAGTGTAGACGACTGGGGAAGGCAATGGCAAACCACCCTGTAAAAAGTCTGCCGCGAAAACATCGTGGTGCGATGTCACCCCAGAGTCAGAAACGACTGGCGCTTGCAGTTTAAGGTAGATGCTGAGCTGTTCTAATTTAGGACTACTTTTTTTTTTTTAAGAAAGAAAAAGCACAATGACATTTAGAAGTTCCAAATCTCCACTCCTGCGAGATCCTGCCCAAAACGAGGCTGGATTATTGTTATTCATACTGGACAATCAGCTAGTATTATAATTGTAACGAAATGCATTTGGGTTAGATGCCGGTTTCATTCTCTAGACTGTGTGCTTTTTAAAGGGAGAGGGCTGCAGAGATACAATTAAAGTTGTTGACATGAGCAGCTTTGCTCCAGCAACGACACACTGGTGTCTTGCAGGTTGTCAAATAATGTCCCCGGTTCTGGGTCATCGTGTCTCCGTTTCCATTGGGGACATCGGCTTGCATGAGCTAATGGGGGGAATCGTGAAATGATGCTTGGAGCTCCAGGCAAAGATGGCTCCCTGCTGAAGCATTTAAGCAAATAGATGGCACAGCTGTTCAGGTCCCCCCCCCCACGTGCTTGTCAGCTGAGACAACCAAGGTGACAAAAGAAGTTAACATCCCCATTATACAGGGAAAAAATAATAATATCCAGCTGCGTAGATTTGTAAACTCACTTTAGGCTGTTCAGAGCCATCAATTCAAACTAGCTGGGTGGAAGCAAAATCCCATACATTCCACCCTCAGAAGCAATACATGTATCTCTTGCTTGAAATTTCATTTCATTTATCTACTTACTTTAGATTTATGTGGAATCATAGTTGGAAGTATGATGGGAATGACCTCCACTTCCTCACAGCTGATGTTGCTCAGCCTCTATTAAAGTGTCAGTCCTCTCCCCCTCCGATATTATAGGCCAGTCAAAATGATTCTGTTTTGCAGGCCCTGCAGGATTGGGAATGATTCCGTAGGTCTCTTATAGCCTCTGGGAGGGTGTTCCACATTGTCGGTGCTGCCACCGAGAAGGCCCTGGCCCTTGTAGAACTCAGTCCGGCCTCCCTTGGTATGGGGACAGAGAGATTTTGTGCTCCCAAACACAGTGCTCTCTGGGGAGCATATGGGGGATGGCGGTTCTGTAGATATACAGGCCCTCGGCCATATAGGGCTTTAAAGGTCAATACCAGCACCTCAAATCAGATTTGGAATGCAATAGGCAGTCAGACTAAACTAAATAAAAAAATCTGCACAGCAACCAAATCTCCAATGGCCAGTTAGAAGTTATGTTGGTCAGAACCCCTACCTGGCTCTGCCCATTTTAAAAAAATACCTGGCAGGCATTACAAAAGGTGTTAGTGCCCTCGGGCACCACACTGGAGATCTTTGCTCTAGTCCCTGCCCACCCCATAAGAGAAGCCATGTTGGATCAGGAATGGCCATGTAGTCCTACTCTCTGTGTCACACAGTGGCCAAAACCCAGGTGCCATCAGCAGGGCCAAAACACCAGAAGCCCTCCCACTGTTGCCCCTCAAGCACCAAGAATATAGAGCATCACTGCCCCAGACATAAGGACATAAGAGAAGTCATCTTGGATCAGGCCAGTGGCTCATCCAGTTCAACACTCTCTGTCCACCAGTGGAACCAAAACTCCAGAAGCCCTTCCACTGTTGTTCCCCAAGCACCAAATATACAGAGTACCACTGCCTCAGACATAGGAACCTAAGAGGAGCCATGTTGGATTAGGCCAATGGCCCATCCAGTCCAACATTCTATGTCACAGAGTGGCCAAAACCCAGGGGCCGTCAAGAGATCCACCAGTGGGGCCAGAACTCCAGAAGCCTTCCCACAGTTGCCCCCAAACACCAAGAATACAGAGCCTCACTGCCCCAGACACAATGTTCCATCCAGGTGTCAGATTCAGTGCGAGCTCACAGGAGCACAGCTCCTGAACCTTTCTGAGAGTTCCATGTCCTCCTTCCATATCAATATGCACAGGTGCCAGGAAGGTTAGATGAGCACTCTGCACTTCAAAGGCTTCAATAGTCTTTGGAATTCTTGGGAACATCTCTCCCCACCCCCCTCCCTTTTCCCTTGCAGGGTGCCTTGGTTAGTAGCACAGGATTTTAATATATAGTTGGGTTAGTAAGCAATGATTAATAAGTTTAGCAAATAAAGGTAACTTCAATGAAACATAGTCTGACAGTAAGGCTTTGAATGTCAATACTAGAACCTTAAAGTGAATCCGATACTCAACTGGTAACCAGTGCAATTTGCCCAGCATCTGTTGACTGCTTGCCCATAGAAGCAATCCAGTTAGGAGCTGTGTTGTCTCATTTTGCACCAGTTGGAGTTTATTATATCACAAAGCCAATTCAGAGCAAGCGTCATGTTACATGCCCCCATTCTAAATAGGTGATCCCCCCACACACACCTTCTGTTTTACAGGCTTCTACAAAGTTGCTGCATTTCAGCAGGAGGCGTTGGAAAACATGATGCACACACAGAGAGCTCAGTTCTTGCTTCTTTGGGGTACTTCATTCTCACAACATACTTAAACTGTCTGATTTGTTAGATAGACATTTCTTCCTTGTTTCTTTTTTTTTCTTCCTTCCAGCAAAACAAAGATAAGAAAACAGTGTTAGGAAATAAATAATAACTGCTGAAAAGACTTCAAAATGGACTATATGTCGAACCATGAAGAGAATTAATTAGACCCTTCTGATCAAAAGTATTCAGGCAGGAGTAAGACTTGTTTGCAGACGTGTTCATTAAATAGTGGAAGTAAATATAATATCAATAGCTGGAATGGTACCAATGTTTACATTCTTCTCACACCAGGATTTACTGAAGTGTAGTTTAGGGGTGAACCTTTTCTCTGAGGCACTGGATAGCCTGAAGCTTACACGTTTCTCTGCTCGACTGTACTGCTTTGAAAGAGCTTGTAAGGTGTACTTAATATATTTGCTAACCTTTCTTGTGCTTTGACAGACAGATCTACAGGTAAAGTCTGCTGAATTACATGAACAGATGGTGTGTGTATGCTGGTGACTAATTTTCATATGGAAGGGGTTTCTGTGCTTATCTTTGCATATATATATATATATATATATATATATATATATATATATATATATATATATATATATCCACACACACGCACACAAAAGAATCATAGAAACCCTTCCATATGATAGATGAGAGAGAGAGATGATAGATAGACAGATGACAGACAGACAGATGATTGATGGATAGATACAGGGCATTTTTTGAGCAGGAATGCAGTTCTGGCTGGCTTGGTGCCAGAGGGTGTGGCCTAATAGCCAAATAAGTTCCTGCTAGGCTTTTTCTAAAAAAAAAAACCCTGTGTAAAACAAGGGTGACTTCAGGGGGTGTGGCCTAATAGTCAAATGAGTTCCTGCTGGGCTTTTTTTTAAGAGACAGACAGACAGACAGACACAGAGATAGATAGATAGATAGATAGATAGATAGATAGATAGATAGATAGATAGATAGATAGATAGATAGATAGATAGATAGATAGATAGATAGATAGATGATAGATGGATGGATGCCTCATTTTGGGCAGGAGCTCACAGGAGCAGAGCTCCAGAACCTCTAAACGTTATCGTGTTCTTTCTTTTTCCCCATCCACCAAATAATTGCTTCTGGGCTCCATTGTTCAACCCCCCTGTGAGAATTTTGCTGAACTTTGATAAATTTTCTAACATCCTCCCCCCCCCCCCCCCAAAAAAAAGGGAAAATAACCAAAACATAGAAAGCAGATGGATGGAAATAATCATCATGCCACTATGGCCACATAGGAGAAAGTAACTGAAAAAGTATAACGGGAGTAAAGTTTTATCATGACAATTATAATTCAAGAATCATTTTGAGGTAGATGCTGAGCTGATCTAATGTAGTACAACTTCCGGTGCATATGCAAGTGAGTTATGCAAATGAGTTGTGCTAATGAGAGATCAATTGATTGATGGAGGGCTTTTTTGTAACAGGAACTCCTTTGAATATTAGGCTCCACACCCCTGATGCAGCCAATCCTCCAAGAGCTTACTGTAGGCCCTGCAAGAAGAGCCCTGTAAACTCTTGGAGGAGAACTTGCAAAGCCCTGGAGAAAGAGAGAGAGGGAGGGAGATGCACAGATAGGAATTCGGTAGGTAGAAAACCAGGTAGACAGATTAAAAGTTTCTGCAACCCAGTCCTGCAACCCACAATTAAAAAAAAAATGCATGGGAACTACAGCAGATGCAATCCAAAAAGGAAGGTTTTCTTCCACTCTGGTTGCCTTCTGAAACTAAGATTTGGCTCAGAAATGATCAATCAGGTCCTGTAGAAGGGTGTGTGCACACAAAAGCTTATACCCGGAATTAAATTTCTTGGTCTTAAAGGTGTCCCCAGACTCAAATCCAAATCCTGGTTCGCTTTGACAATTGCTGGCTACATCACCTTTGCTCAGGTTGGAATCTGTCAAGCATTGTATACCCATTCTATATTACAGAAGCCAGATCTTAGAATTGTTACTTTTATATTATAGAATTCCGATTGTAGAGTTGTTACTAACCCAAAGTTAAAATGTGAGCACATCAAAGTAGCAGCCCCCACCTTTCTTCTTTCGCTTTTACTAACAGATGCAGGAATGTCCTCTTTGAAGATAAGACCTCCTGGGACTTGTTCCCAGGCCCAGCCAGGCCTGAACCCAGGATGTGCTAGTCACAATATAGATAAGGAGCCCAGGGTGTGAATTTCACACGTGAATGTAGAATTGTTTATAGAACCTTTGATGTGCCATTTTAAAGCTTGTATTCTAGTGCTACAAAGTATCAGTCCCAATCTTCAGCTCGAATGAGCCACATGGATTATCAATAAACCTAACTTTGTTTCAAAATCCAAGGACTGGTTATTTTGAAATCTCATGCTTGACAGGAATTTTCCTAGTCAGACTGAGTATGCAAGTGTTGGCAGAGAACAAGCCAAGATTAAGCCAGCTCAGGGCTGCCTAGGGCTGCTAAGCTCGCGGTCCAAACAATGGAAGTTAAGCAACTACTGTGATAAATAACAAAATTTATTATAACCATTTAAAAATCTTCATATATTTTAATGTTCCACATTTAAAATGTTGCATAGTTCATGTTGTAATGAAGGTCCAATTTAAATATCCATTCATGTCTTTTAATACTTCATATTATAAATTTTGTATACTTCACGTTGTAACAGAGGTCCAAGAACTCGTGGGCATTCGATGAAATTGCTAAGCAGAAAGGTTAAAACGGATAAAAGGAAGTACTTCTTCACCCAAAGGGTGATTAACATGTGGAATTCACTGCCACAGGAGGTGGTGACGGCCACAAGTATAGCCACCTTCAAGAGGGGTTTAGATAAAAATATGGAGCACAGGTCCATCAGTGGCTATTAGCCACAGTGTATGTGTGTATATAAAAAATTTTTTGCCACTGTGTGACACAGAGTGTTGGACTTGATGGGCCGTTGGCCTGATCCAACATGGCTTCTCTTATGTTCTTATGTTCAATATTGACATTCCCATATTGCAAAAAAAAGTCTACGAGCACCCGGATATAGGCCCATTTCATCAGTAAACTTCCTCAGGAGTAATGCCTTTCTAAGTTTTTTTCAGGTTTAACAGCCAGGAGTACCAACCAATGTTCATATTCTTCTTACCACATCTTTTCTCTCATTCTGGAATAAACCAAAATAATGATAGCAAAAGATAGCACAAAGCTGAATGGAACTAAAAATTCTCAAGTTTTTATTTCAGTAAAAAGCTTACCACTCCAAGACACTTAAGTGTGTAAGTTTAGCTAGAACCAGTTCAAACTGATTCATTTAACCAGATGTTCAAGTCTTCTGGAGTTTGCTGCCCAGTAGCCCTCTATGAATATATTCAGCAAGTTGTTCTTTAGATGGCCATTAGCTCTTATTTTCTTTATAATTAATTTTAATGTCGAGCAAGCCCTTCTTTATGCAGCAATTTTAGCTCAGAACACTTAAGTGCATGATTTTAACCAGGCCAGTACTGTGCCTATCCTGAATCCAAAACCTCTTAGAATTTACTGGCAATTGCCCTATGCAAAAGACTGAAATTTAAGGGCCAATTCTAATAATACCATGCAGCTGTGTGTTACCTGTAAGATTCTTAAAGGTATAACATTGACAAAAAAAGTCTTCTAGATTTACAACAGTTTCTTCTAGGCTGAAACCCCATAACCAATTGGAACATTCACTACAAAGCCCCCGATCCAGGCAGGGGTTCCCCCACCCAGGACGTTCCCAACCCACCGGCCTACATTGGTTCGGCAGGGGGAACCTCCCATGACATCGTCGTTGCGATGACGTCACCTGGAAGTGACATCATCGTGCTGGCAACACCGTACGGCGGCCACTCTAGGCATTTCTGGGAAAACTCTATGGTTTCCCCAGACCCGCTAGCCATTTGGGATGGAAAACTCTATGGTGCAACAGGTACCATAGAGTTTTCCCATCCCAAATGGCTACAGCATCCGGGAAAACCATAGAGTTTTTCCTGAAATGCCTAGAGCGTCTGCCACGCAACATCACCGGCACGATGATGTCACTTCTGGATTATGTCATTGCATCGCACACGTGGAAGTCCCCCTCCGGGAAAGGCTGGGGACTTGGCAACCCTAGGGCTGGCCCTAAACTGTGAGACACTCTAGGCAAGACTAACTTCTGTTGTCCCCCCCAATTGATAACACCACCGAGTCACATGGGGTGCTAATTCATCACCTCCAGATGGATGGCACTCTAGGCAATCACCTAGCTCACCATGGCTCTGGGCAAGTCTTTCCACCACCAGGGTCATGCAACTAAATAGAAAAGAGACAAAATGAAGGCGTCAATATCCATTGCCACAGGACTTGTTGAAGGCTGCCAGCTTAATGGCTTTTTAAAGGGCGGCTGGGGAGGGGTGGAACCAATGGCTAGTGAATGGGAGCAGGCCAGGTAGGTGGCTGCCTAGGGTGCCATCTGGCCTATGGAGTGCTACTGGGTGCTCCCCTCCACCCAGCTGCTTCAGAAGGACAGGCCTGGGGAATGTCAAAACAACAGGGTGGCATGTGTGCAGTGTGCTCCTCAGAGCCCGCCTTCCAAGCACAGACCTGGGGAAGCTGAGTAGGGTCAGCAGTGTGCTGCAGCAGCAGACGCGCTCAGAGCCAGGCTCCAAGCACACCTGCTGCTGTGCCAACCCTGCTCAGCCCTCCTGGGACCCACCTCACCCTGCCAACTGGAAGTCGAGGGACAGGCGGGGCCTTTCCTAGGGCTTCAGAACCCCCACGACTTGCCCTGGCCAGGGACCTGAGCCTTTTTACAGAGGGGCTCATTCCATATGATTCAGGTAATCTTTAAAATTCTAGAGGGATTAGACAAGAGTGGGCACCTGGCAATATCCTACAGAGCAACCTTGATCCATCACTAGAGAAGGAGCCTCCTCTGCCCAGCTGCAATAAAAAATGAAGGACGCAACGTAGCTCATTCCTTGCTTCCATAATGAGCACAATATGATGCAGCAACTTTCTGGTGTAGCACCATCTAGCTCAGGGGTGTCAAACCTGCAGCCCCGAGGCCAAATCAGGCCCCCAGAGGGTAGCTATCAGGCCCCCGAACAACTGTCTGTTGACTGCTTCCTTCTCCCTCTCTCATCCTTCTGCATCACAGCTTGCTTTGCCAGGCTTACCGAATTGCACAGGAGCTACAGAGCAAAGCCTCTATTTTCTCCTTTGGCTGAGACTCCTTTCTTGGGGAGAAAGAGGGAGAAGGATAGCTTGCTTTGCCAGACTCTCTCAATCACACAGCAGAGGTACTGAGCTCAAGCCTCTCTTCCTTCTATTGGCTGAGGATCCTCCCCCTCCTGATCTCCTGGGGAAGGAAGGAAAGAGCCAGAGCTTCCTTTGCCCAGTTCCCTGGATTGCACAGGAGAGATACAAAGAAAGCACCTTTAAGACCAACGAGTGCTATTTTTTTTTAAAGAGTGCGAATGTCTCAAGCCTATTTTAAGGGGTTTTTTTTTAAAAAAAATTCTGTTTGTCTGTGCCCTTTACAAAGTTTATATCTCTGCTGTCTGGCATTACATTTTATGACGCACATGGCCCAGCTCGACGAGCTCTCATTTATGTCAGATCCGGCCCTCATAACAAATGAGTTCGACACCCCTGATCAAGCTAGTCATATTAACATTATTTTTAAAAGATAGCCACAAAATCTCCCCAGAAGGCAAAATATGGAGAATGAATCACTGGGGATGGATACCAGGAAAACAAAACAAAACAGGATTGCCTTAATAGGGAGGGACCAATGGAACACATGTATTCCATTGATACAATGCATTACATTTATTTTATCTCATTCATTACTAAATTGTTTTTCATTTCATATTCATCTGTTACAAATTTATCTGCATTCATAATCTTTACAGCAAAGGCCCGTTTACTTTTTCCCCTTATTATCTGTCAGATTCTTAGAATACAAATGAGGTGTTATTTGGAAAAAAAAAAAAAAGGAGCCCTCTGGTTCTTGTCTATATCATCCTCGGGGAATTTCAATTCCTTACAAATACCAGCAATCAAGATCCTGTTTTTAACACTTCTGTTTAGTTCAATTTTAATCATTTTAACAAGGTTTCTGTTTCCATGTTTGATGCTTACGAGGCGTGAAATCCAAAACATAGTCCAGGTTCACACACATTTAAAAACTCTCCCTCCAGAAGAAGGAGGAGGAGAAGAAGAACAAGGAGGAGGAGGAGAAAGAGAAGGAGGAGAAGGAGGAGGAGGAGAAGAACAAGGAGGAGGAGGAGGAGAAAGAGAAGGAGGAGAAGGAGGAGGAGAAGAACAAGGAGGAGAAGGAGAAGAACAAGGAGGAGGAGAAAGAGAAGAACAAGGAGGAGAAGGAGAAGAACAAGGAGGAGAAGGAGAAGAACAAGAAGGAGGAGGAGAAGAACGAGAAGGAGGAGGAGGAGAAGAAGAAGCCGCCGCCGCCTGCAGATTTGGAAAGGGGCAAGGAAATTGAGCAAATGTGGCTTCCTGGGGAATTGGCTGACCTGGAGACCCCCCCCCCACACACACACACACATGCATTTCCACAATGCCTGCTTCCCACCAAAGATTTATTCAATGTATCGATCGGAAAACTGTGCAGCACAATCATACTATGTCAGCAAGGAACAATTGCGACAACAATTTCTGTATCCGATCTCTGGTATATTATAATAAAGCAAATAAACATAGCTGACAAATTCCAGTTACAAAGTGTTTGCACCATGTCTACTGAATGAATATAGAATGAAGCTTCCATAGCCAACAGATATTCATGACTGTAATGGCTGCAGGTGGAGCTTAAAAGCTGAAGAAGGTGTTTTCTCTGAAACCGGTCTCAAGCTTCTTGATTTGGCTGCAGTGTCCTGCCTTTGTTATTCTTCAGATCTGTGATCCACACCAGGATTATTCTGGAATATTACTTGGACTGTGCACTGATATTGTTTATGGACATTATTTGTTTAATCTAATGGACAGTGCCTATTTGTCAGCTACATTCATTTTCTTTATTATAATATACCAGAGATCGGATGCAGAAATTGTTGTCACAATTGCTCCTTACTGACGTAGTATGATTGTGCTACAGTTTTCCATTGTTGACTAATAATTTCAAACTGTGGTTCTTACTTGTTTTTGCTTAAGCAGCAGGGGATTGGCAGGCACTTAACAGGAGAAAGAGGAAGGCCTGATCCACGTTGCTGGGGTCGCGCAGGAAGTGGCATCGTCATGCCAGGGACTTACAGGTGACGCTATGCAATTTGGGCAAGAACTCTATGGTAAAAGTGGCTTCTACCACTGAGTTTTTGCTCAGAGCATCGATCAGATGTTGCTGGCATGAGGCCATCACTTCCAGTGAGACACCAGCAATGTGACCTGGTCCTGAGAGCCAGTTTGGTGCAGTGGTGAAGTGTGCGGACTCTTATCTGGGAGAACCGGGTTTGATTCCCCACTCCTCTACTTGCAGCTGCTGGAATGGCCTTGGGTCAGCCAGAGCTCTGGCAGAGGTTGTCCTTGAAAGGGCAGCTGCTGGGAGAGCCCTCTCAGCCCCATCTACTTCAAAGGGTGTCTATTGTAGGGGGAGAAGATATAGGTAACTGTAAGCCGCTCTGAGTCTCTGATTCAGAGAGAAGGGCAGGTTATAAATCTGCAGTCTTCTTCTTCCCTCTCTTTCTCTTGGTAAATCCCCCTGCTAGCCAGCTGATAGGCATCTGAAGGGGGCAGGACCTGGCAGCAGTGGGCCCCGGTCTCCACCAGGAGGTATGGTAAACGTAAGTCTGAATATGGAGATGGTTTCAAGAGGAAGCAGTGGTAGGCCTATGTCTGAGCATCACTTTGCATGAAAGCTCCCACTCCCCTGACTTTCTACAAACTATGCAAAAATGAATTATTCAAGGGGGCTTTTCTATGTGGGCAATAGGATTGCACTGCAGAAAATGGACTCACAAATATGCTTGGATAAGTGATTGGGGATTGTGCTCCCTACTGTTGTGTATAGCTATTGTACGTAGTAGTAGAAGAAGAAGACTGCAGATTTATACCCTGCCCTTCTCTCTGAATCGGAGACTCAGAGTGGCTTACAGTTACCTCTATCTTCTCCCCCCACAACAGACACCCTGTGAGGTGGGTGGGGCTGAGAGGGCTCTCATGACAGCTGCCCTTTCAAGGACAACCTCTGCCAAAGCTGTGGCTAACCCATGGCCGTTCCAGCAGGTGGAAGTGGAGGAGTGAGGAATCAAATCTGGTTCTCCCAGATAAGAGTCTGCACTTAACCACTACACCAAACCGGCTACACCAAGTAGAATCTTATTTAATACATTTCTGTCTTGCTTAATGCATTATGTGACTTAATCTGCTATGCTTCCATTCTTTCTGGTGGCGCTAAAATCCTGATGCATTTGTTACTGAATGTCCTATTTAATTGATTGTACTGACTTACTGTGTAATCCACTTTAGAACAGTAGAATTGGAAGGGAACTCCAGGGTCATCTAGTCCAACCCTCTGTACAGTTCAGGAAATTCACAAATACCTCCTCCCCCCACACACCCATACACCCCCAGTGTCCCCTGCTCCATGCCCAGAAGATGGCAAAAACCTCCAGGATCCCTTGCCAAACTGTCCTGGAGAGAAATTACTTACTTACCATGAGTC
Organism: Heteronotia binoei; assembly: GCF_032191835.1. Classification (NCBI taxonomy): domain Eukaryota; kingdom Metazoa; phylum Chordata; class Lepidosauria; order Squamata; family Gekkonidae; genus Heteronotia; species Heteronotia binoei. The sequence goes on from NC_083229.1 coordinate 126,606,390, forward strand.
TCTGTGAGATAGAATACCAATTAAGTAAATAAAATAAATAAGAGAAAGCTCCATTGATTGTTTGTTCTTGTCTGCCTTGTGTAATACTTGGCAGGTTTTTCCTGTGATTTAACTCTGAATAGTACTGAATTGCATCTAGAACATATGAACATATGAAGCTGCCTTATACTGAATCAGGCACTCAGTCCATCAAAGCCAGCATTGTCTACACAGACTGGCAGCAGCTCTCCAGAGTCTCAAGCTGAGGTTTTTCATGCCTATTTGCCTGGATGCTTTTTAGATGGGGATGCCAGGGATTGAACCTGGTACCTTCTGCTTACCAAGCAGATGCTCTGCCACTGAGCCACCATCCCTCCCCAACATACACCTTCTATTGACTACAGCCTGATATTAAGCTTTCCCGCATTCACATTTTTTTGTCATTTGTGCCTCTCTCTTGCTTTCTCTCTCTTTTTCTTTCCCATATGTGTTTTCCTCCCTCTAGTGGTCATTTTGAGATTACATTACTGTATGTCCGGCATAAAAACTCATGGTTTAAATCTGCAGGTTTTTATGCCATACGAACAGAGATATAATATTAAGCCAACCATTAGAGGGAGTAAAATACACAGGAAAAAATGCAAAAGGACACACAGGCAACAAAAATGAGACTGCAAAAGAGCCCATAACTGCCTTCACACCGATGTTTTGTGCAGAGACAAGCTCTAACAGGAGTTACGTCAGTCATTTCAAAAACTACAACATCCACCCTGAAAAAGAGAATTATCTACAAAACTGCAGTTATCCAGGGGTCAACTTCCACAGGACAGGCCTTGGAGATGGCAAAGAATGACAGGCAGTCCTCACCTGAACCTGAAGCAAATAAGTCACCCAAAGGAAATACAAATGCAAAGAATAGCCCCTGCCACAATACCTTGGTGGTGTCAAGCATGGCGAAATTCCATTGATAATTTATTGTTATAGGGTCCTGCCTAAACCTGGGCTGTGAAGTATCATGGAGGATCCTACTTTGTCAGCTTTGTTATTCTTTCCCTTCCCCCCATCCTGCTTTATTGCTCACAAGTAGAATTAGTGGGAACTGAAGCTAACATGAGAAGAAGTAATCAGCACCTTCCCATACATTCCTGTAAGGGAGTATGGGACATCTGGGGAAAGCAAGGACGGAGTCCTGATAACACTATGGGAATGTAGACATTTATGATAGTTTATGTGTGAGTGCTACCCCTTGGAATCCTTTTGAAGTAAGCCTTAAAAGTATTGTATCAATGTATTGGCAGCATTACTCTCAAGAACCTGTTATCAGTATCTCAATAAACAAAGTCTTTGTATCAACGTGGACTCGTCATTAAACCCGCATGCTTGACAGGTGGCAGCTCTGTCCTCTTATCTACTTAAAGGACACAATCATAAGACCCAGCCATATCAGCCATACCAGTAAGGACTCATCCACTTGTATATTCTCCAATGTGACATACGCTATCATCTGCTAACAATTCCCCTTCTGTTACTTTAAGTGTCCAAACTAGACTGTCTCTATGTAGGAGCACTGCTGGATGCAATCTGGACATCTGGCTTGGGAGTGGGCATCAATGAAAATATGCAGGGGAGAGCCCATGGTCAGCAGGAGAGAAGACCCCAGGTTCAATCCCTGGCTAAAAGAACTCTCTGGTGAAAAGGATCAAGTATTGCATGATGTGAAACACCACCGAGACATAAGAAGGCCACTCCTAGCAGGCTTGCCAACTGACCTTGAGGAAAATGTCCTGTCTCCTGGACAGAAGCATAATGGGGTTATATTTACCAGGCAATGCTTGGTGTAGTTTTTTGTCGTGGTTCAGTGGGTGGACTCTTATCTGGGAGGACCGGGTTTGATTCCCCACTCCTCCACTTGCACCTCCTGGAATGGCCTTGGGTCAGCCACAGCTTTGGCAGAGGTTGTCCTTGAAAGGGCAGCTGCTGGGAGAGCTCTCTCAGCCCCACCCACCTCACAGGGAGTCTGTTGTGGGGGAGGAAGGTAAAGGAGATTGTGAGCCGCTCTGAGTCTCTGATTAAGAGAGAAGGGAGGGGTATAAATCTGCAATTCTTCTTCTTCTAATTCTTCCCTCTCTGCCATGTGATGCTTCAGCTACCCCATTTCTGCACACAGAATTGGATCCTCGCAGTCCCACTGAGTCTCACCCATTCCTTTCCCAATTATACCCTCCATCCCACATAGCTTTCGTCAGGGCTGGACCTAGACTATCTGCCACTCCCTCCCCCATACTGATTACCAATTTTCAAAAGCAAATGAATTATGGGAAATATGAAAAGTTGCATTGGGGATGCCCAATTCAGCCCTCCCAGAATGCGTGAGCCCTAGGCCATCACCTGGTTTCCCTAGTGACATGGGTGGGCCCTGGCTTTTGTGCACACAGGCACCATGATCCCAGCATAACGAGAGTTTATTCAACTTCAATTAGAGGTGCAGGGCATTTTCTGCCAGCCAGCTGGCAACCCGGAGCAGACAGCATGGACTGGAACACCCCATGATCAATATAACACAGTGCCACTTGTTTTGCCTTGTGCCTTTCCCGTGGTTCAAAACGGAGCCTGGCGCAAACATGCGACGATGGTTTGCTACTCACTGCAATCTCATAACCTCACTCAGACATCCTCTGATTTCCAGTTGGAGAAAGGGCCCAAGAGAAGAAGGGCTAGCCCCCTCTTCCCAAGCAATGTGGACCCAACCTGTATAAATACTAGAAAAGAGCAGGAGTCTAGGAGTCCCTTAAAGACTAACAGAATTTGTGGAATGGGAGGAGGAGGAAGAGAAAGAGAAGGAGGAAGAGGAGGAGAAGGAGAAAAAGATACTGGATTTATATCACGCCCTTCTTTCGAAACATCAGAGTGGTCACCATCTCCTTTACCTTCCCCCCCACAACAGACACCCTGTGAGGTAGGTGAGGCTAAGACAGCTCTTAAAACAGCTGCCCTTTCAAGGACAACTCCTATGAAAGCTATGGCTGACCCAAGGCCATTCCAGCAGCTGCAAGTGGAGGAGTCAGGAATCAAACCCGGTTCTCCCAGGTAAGAGTCTGTGCACTTAAGAACTGCACTTAAGAACTTAAGAACTCGTGGGCATTCAATGAAATTGCTGAGCAGACAGGTTAAAACGGATAAAAGGAAGTACTTCTTCACCCAAAGGGTGATTAACATGTGGAATTCACTGCCACAGGAGGTGGTGGCGGCCACAAGCATGGCCACCTTCAAGAGGGGGTTAGATAAAAATATGGAGCAGAGGTCCATCAGTGGCTATTTTATATATATATATATATATATATATATATATATATATATATATATATATATATATATATATATATATATATATATTTGGCCGCTGGGTGACACAGAATGTTGGACTGGATGGGCCATTGGCCTGATCTAACATGGCTTCTCTTATGTTCTTATGTTCTTATGCACCAAACTGGTGAAGAAGAAGAAGGGAGGAGGAGATGGGATTTATACCCCACCCTTCACTAGCCAAAGGAGCCTCAGAGCATCTTACAAATCTCCTTTCCCTTCCCCCCCCCACAACAGACACCCTGCGAGGTAGGTGGGGCTAAGAAAGCTCTTAAAACAACTGCCCTTTCAAGGACAACTCCTACGAAAGCTATGGCTGACCCAAGGCCATTCCAGCAGCTGCAAGTGGAGGAGTCAGGATTGGTGAAGAAGAAGAAGAAGAAGAAGAAGAAGAAGAAGAAGAAGAAGAAGAAGAAGAAGAAGAAGAAGAAGAAGAAGAAGGGAGGAGGAGATGGGATTTATACCTCGCCCTTCACTAGCCAAAGGAGTCCCAGAGCATCTTACGAATCTCCTTTCCCTTCCCCTCCCCACAACAGACACCCTGCGAGGTAGGCGGAGCTTTAGTGAGTCGCTGCTCACTTCTTCAGGTGCTCATAGAAGCTCCTGCCCTGCCATAAATGTTGTTAGTCTTCCAGGAGCTCCTGGACTCTGTGTCATGGGTGCTGGGGACCCTGCAGGAGAAGCTGAGCCTGCAGAAGAAACTGTGCCCCTGCTACCTGCACCAGTGACCCTGCCTCCTGCTGGAGAAGATCCAAGCCCCCCTGCCTCGCCCTCTCGGGTGGCTCGTGTGCGTGACCACCTTCGTCAGGACCTCAGGGATCGGAAGAGGGCGGCACGCTCACGAGCAAGACGCTCCCTGAGCCCTGAGTTTTGAAAGGATTCTGGCCCTTCTGGAGTGAGGATGCTTGAGTCTCAGCAGGATCCTGGCTGCCTCTCTGAGCCAGCAATTAGCCCAAATGGGCAACAGTCAGCAGAGGGCTATATAGCTGTGGGCTTTGGGAGGAGGCTTTGTGGAAGCAACCAGTCACTTACCTGACATTCTAGCATCCACTTTGGCTTTTGACTTTGGCTTCTGGACCCCCTGACCTTGGCTTTGACTTCTGGACCCCCTGACTTTGGCTTCTGAACCTCTGACCTGCGATACCTGGACTGTGATTCGGTTTTGGCGCCTTGGACCCTCTTGGCTCACCGGCTACAGACCTTGGACTGCCCCTGGACTTTGCCTGACCCAGCCCGTGACACTCTGGCTCTTTTCTGCTGCTACAGACAGATGAACACAGCTTACCCATCTTGGCGCAAACACCATTGGACATTCCACAGTGCCTTCTCCTCCTGATGATGCTATTCCGGCAGCTCAAGTTCGGCATGCGCTAGGCGGCTTTAATTTATAACACTCTATATTTAATTAAAACATCGGTGTGTCTGTTAAACAAAGCGCAGGTATTAAACAGCTGTGTTTTGTTAGCGAGACGCGGTGCCCCCCCACCACCACCGCTCTCGCTGTGCCTCCTAATTAATCTGGGTCCTGAGGCAAACCGTGAATTAGATACAGCCCAAACCCTGGAAATGCAAATGTGTCTCTCTCTTTTTTTCTAAACGGATGTGTGTTTTGCAAAAGGCAGCTAGGTGTACAATTGAAAGCTGCAGTCTTGCGCTGTCAGCAGGAACGCGTTCAGTTCTGCTCGCCTGCTTTCCTTGAGCGCACATGGGCGATGCATAAACATGAAATCCCATTGCTTTTGCCGTTTTGGAATGATAGCTGACTGAATCCCACGCTCCACGCACCTCTTGAATGGGAGCCGCTTCCCCTCGTGTGGGCAGGCGGCGCTCGGGGACAAAAGCCGGCGGCAGGCAGAGAACAAAATGAGCCTTACCTTAGCAAATGCTCTCCGTGCTGACGGTGCAACTTTTAGCTTCAGTATGGAAGGGGAGGGGGGACTCAGCTTCCTGTCAGCTTGTTGGATGTTAAAATTGAGCGCCACAGACATGAAGACGGATCTGGCTAAGGGCCCACCCTACACCTGACCAAAGGCAACAGTTGCCAGGTCACTTTGGTGTAGTGGTTAAGTGCCCGGACTCTTATCTGGGAGAAACAGGTTTGATTCCCCACTTCTCCACTTGCACCTGATGGAATGGCCTTGGGTCAGCCATCGCTCTGGCAGAGGTTGTCCTTGAAAGGGCAGCTGCTGGAAGGGCCTTGGGTCAGCCATCGCTCTGGCAGAGGTTGTCCTTGAAAGGGCAGCTGCTGGAATGGCCTTGGGTCAACCATTGCTCTGGCAGAGGTTGTCCTTGAAAGGGCAGCTGCTGTGAGAGCCCTCTCCAGCCCCACCCACCTCACAGGGTGTCTGTTGTGGGGGGAGAAGATATAGGAGATTGTAAGCCCCTCTGAGTCTCTGATTCAGAGAGAAGGACAGGGTATAAATCCACAGTTCTTCTTCTTCTAGGAAGCATAGTGCTTTTCCCTCCCCCCCCCCCAATTCTCTGATTGGCCTCTTGTGTATGTAGGTAGTTAAATTGGCCATAGCCACATATTCCAGCATTCTATCTTTCCCAAATAGGAGGAGGGACAGTTTGGAGAGAGAAGGGGGCTCAGCAGGAATGAAATTCAAAACAACTCACCATCTGAAGCCGCTGTTTGTGGTTAAGTGCGCGGACTCTTATCTGGGAGAAACAGGTTTGATTCCCCACTCCTCCACTTGCACCTGCTGAGATGGCCTTGGGTCAGCCATAGTTTTTGGAGTTGTCCTTGAAAGGGCAGCTGCTGTAAGAGCTCTCTTAGCCCCACCTACTTCACAGGGTGTCTGTTGTGGGAGAGGGAGAAGGTAAAGGGGATTGTGAGCTTCTCTGAGACTCTGAAATTCAGAGTATAGGCTGGGATACAAATCCAATACCACCTTCTTCTTCTTCCCCCCTGACCACTGGTGGGAGATAGGGAGCTTAGGGTTTTCAAGTCCTGGTTAGGAAACTGCTGGAGAATGCAATAAAATATAGTTGAAAGAGAAAAAGGGTAACTACTGGATATTTGGGGGTGGAGCCTGAGGAGAAAAGGGACCTCATTGGAGTAAAATACCACAGATTCTACCCTCCAAAGCAGGAGTGTCAAACATGCAGCCCAGGGGCCAAATCAGGCCTCCAGAGTGCTCCTATCAGGTCCCCAAGCAGCCGGCTGTCATCTGCTTCCTTCTTCCTCTCTATTGCTTCCTTCTGCATCACAGCTTGCTTTGCCAGGCTTGCTCAATCGCACAAGAGCTACAGACTAAAACCTCTGTTTTCTCCATTGGCTGAGGCTCCGCCCTTGGGGCGGAAGGTGGAGGCAGAGCTTGTTTTGCCAGGCTCTCCCATTTGCACAGTAGAGCTACTGAGCCAAGCCTCTTCTCCTTCTATTGACTGAAGTGCCTTCCCCTTCTGGTCCCCTGTGGAAGGAAGGAAAGAGCCAGAGCTTCCTTTGTCCAGTTCCCTAAATCCCATGGGAGAGATACCAAGAAAGCATCTTTTAGACCAATGAGTACTTATGTTTTAAGCATTTTATTTTAAGTTTGTTTTTGTTTTTTTTAAATTAATTGAGCTTGTCTGTGTCCTTTATAAAGCTTATATCTCTGCTACCTGGCATTATATTTGATGACACACATGACCTCATTTACATAAGATCCGGCCCTCATAACCAATGAGTTCCATTCCCCTGCTCCAAAGCATCCAATTTCTCCAGGGGAACTGATCTCTGTAGGCTGAAGGTGAGCTGTAATTCTGGGTGGTTTTCCATGTCCCACCTGGAGGCTGGCATCTTTACATGAAGATCCTTTTTTTTTTTAACTAAGATACAAAAACAACAATGGGAAGATAACTGGTTGGGCCCACATTGTTTGGGAAGAGGCTGTTAACCCTTCTTCTCTGGTGCCCTTTCTCCAGTTGGAAAATCCCCATTCACAGTCTTTTTTTAAGGCTTGGAGGAAGAAAAAGACAGACACAATACGGATACCTGGTTCTTGTAGTTTAAAGCATATGAACATAGAAAGAGAAGGACCGCCCTGCTGGGTCGGACATTCTGGCCACCATTCTGTTTCACTCAGTGGCTAGCCAGCTGCCATGGAGAAGACACAAGGGCCAAGACCTTCCCCTGATGTGGATTCCTAACCCTGGTGAGAAGAGATCTCCTGCTTCTGAATAGGGTCGCCAAGTCCCTCTGCCGGTAATGTTGTGCGAGGACGCTCTAGGACACATGCTAAAAACTCTATGGTACCAAATTTTACCATGGGGATTCCTAGAGCTCTAGGAATCACAGTAAAACTCTATGGAATCATAGAGTTTCAGCACGAGTCCTAGAGTGTCCATACAACCTCCCCAGCACAATGATGTCACTTCTGGGTGACGTCATTGCACTGCGGACAACATTCACCGATGGGGCTCTTTGGGTGGAGGGGATCCCCCCGGCAGCCAGCTCCCTGCCGGTGGGTTGGGCCCTCCTGGGCGGGGGATTGCCTGCCCCCTGTAGGAGCTTAGCAGTTTTACCTCTGAATATGGCGGTCACTTGAGTCACTGTGGCTCAGATACAAGAAATGAATCTGGGAAATTTCCTTCCAAAGCTATCTATGCTCACAGCCAGGAGCTGTTTTGTAGAAAAACAGGTGGTGAAGCTCATCCAGGTATTGTTACGCAGCTGCACCTACTAAATGGACAATGTAGGTGGGGAGGAGGAGGGGGAACCCTCAGAAAGGTTCAGGAGCTGTGCTCCTGCGAACTCTTGCTGAAATCAAGGCCTGCTCACGGCCATCACTATGTCCACTGGCAGTGAATTCTATGAAGTTCACAGTGAATTCTGTAGCCTGACATAGGTACGGAAACTACTACAGGTAAATTTGCTATCTTGTTCTCTTAGAAAAAGAAGATGAAGAAGATGAAGAAGAAGAAGAAGAAGAAGAAGAAGAAGAAGAAGAAGAAGAAGAAGAAGAAGAAGAAGAAGAAGAAGAAGAAGAAGAAGAAGAAGAAGAAGAAGAAGAAGAAGAAGAAGAAGAAGAAGAAGAAGATGATGATGATGATGATGATGATGATGATATTGGATTTATATCCCGCCCTCCACTCTGAAGAGTCTCCGAGCAGCTCACAATCTCCTTTCCCTTCCTCCCCCACAACAGACACCCTGTGAGGTGGGTGGGGCTGGAGAGGGCTCTCACAGCAGCTGCCCTTTCAAGGACAACCTCTGCCAGAGCTATGGCTGACCCAAGGCCATTCCAGCAGTTGCAAGTGGAGGAGTGGGGAATCAAACCCGGTTCTCCCAGACAAGAGTCCGCCCACTTAACCACTACACCAAACTGGCTCTCCACATAGAGGGTTTGTGTCCTCATCACGTATTTCTTAGAGGTAGAAAATCAGCCGGTACAGCTTTTTCTGCCATGGAATGAAAGTGAGGGGAGAAGGAGAGGAAGCCTCATTGGTTGCATTTCCTTTTCATTACTTAAACCTTCGCTAGTGTTAACACTGCAGCTTCTCTGTGTTCAGAGAGGAAAATTAAATGAATTAATGAGGTATGTTGCAAACATCTGCCTGACATATCAAATCTGATGTGGATAAATTTCAATAAAAGCTTGTCCTCTTCATGCTTACTGCTATCTGCAAACTTTGCCGTCATAGGGCATTCCCTGTCAATGACAAGTTTTAAAATTACGTTATAGGAAAGTTTCAACTTTTAAATAATTTTTGAGAATCTTGCCAAGTCAACCCTAACCAACAGCCATCTTTTATTTTTAAAAATCGGTTGAGCATCTCTCTTTACTTCTTTGCAAAGCGGATTAACTGGATTATGTACAATATTTAATTTTCCCTTTGTTGACTCCCAGACCAATTCCCCACTAGCCTTGTTCCGGTCTCGTTGCTCCGCCTCTTTTCAAGTTCCCTCTGCAGGGTCCTCTGAAAACCGGATTCTCCCTGCTGCAGAAGGAACTTGAAAAGAGGCAGGGCAACTCGCTGTCCAGGGGCAGTTTGTGGAAATTCAGCAGAAGCGCCTGCGGAAAAAGGAGCAACAAGACCGGGACAAGGCTAGTGGGGAATCGGTGTCAGTTGGTGAAAGTGTGTTAATGAAAACTTTTTTAAAAAAAAAGAATGCTGGCTACAAAATCTCCAAGTGGCACTCCACAAAAGCAACAAGATCCAGAAAGAATCAGAAAAAATAATACTTTGGGAGAATTTATGTGAGAACTCTGCAGTTAAGCAGTTTAACATGTTGCTGCAGTAACATCAGAAGCCCTGGACTTTGTGGAAAGAGTTTGTGGCAAAGCTTCTTCTTATGCTAGCATTGCCTTTGTTTCTGGATGGGCAGCATTACAAACTCTGGCAAGACCTCACCTCGAGTATTGTGTTCAGTTTTGGGCACCACATTTTTAGAAGCATATAGACAAACTGGAATGGGTCCAGAGGAGAGAGATGAAGATGGTGAGGAGTCTGGAGACCAAGTCCTATGAGGAAGGGTTGAAGGAGCTGGGCATGTTTAGCCTGGAGAGGAGATGGCTGAGAGATGATATGATGACCATCTTCAAGTACTTGAAGGGCTGTCATGTAGAGGATGGTGTGGAATTGTTTTCTGTGGCCCCAGAAGGTAGGACCAGAACCAACGGGTTGAGATTAAATCAAAAGAGTTTCTGGCTCAACATTTGGAAGAACTTCCTGACTATTAGAGCAGTTCCTCAGTGGAACAGGCTTCCTCAGGAGATGGTGGGCTCTCCTTCCTTTGAGGTTTTTCAACAGAGGCTAGATGGCCATCTGACAGCGATGAAGATCCTGTGAATTTGGGGTAGGTATTTGTGAGTTTCCTGCCTTGTGCAGGGGGTTGGACTAGATGCCCCTGGAGGTCCCTCCCAACTCTATGATTCTATGATTCCTTCCATATGATCTGGAGTTTTTAATCTTACCTAGCTGGCACACACTCATACCCAAGTGACACAATTATTCCCCAATCGTTTCTGCAGTCCCTTTAAACATGGGTGGTTTAAATAGACTGCAGAAAAAGGGGGGCAGCTGATAGGAAAGGAGCAGTCTCCCCACCTCTCACTGTTTCCTCAATCTTCCCGATTCCTTAAAGTATCTGGGACTTCGTCAGGATTTTTTTTTTCCGGTTTCCCCAAGAAATCTCCGATACTTTTTGGGGTGCTGAAATATAACTGAAAAATACAGATAGGTTATTTTTCAGGTATATTTTCAGCCCAAGAAAACTGGAACGCATATCCCTAGTCATTAGTCCTGCCAATACTATCTGAGAACTCTCATTCCCCTTGAATTATCACTGTTTGTGGAGGTTGTTCCCATACCATTTCAAATGCTGTTGAAAGAGGATGACTTTGTGTCAGATGAAAAGACAAGAGTTTAAACTCTTGTACTGTGATTCTTCGGGCAGAACTGACATCTTAGATACAGAGCTGGTTCCTTGCAGCAAAAAGATTCACTTCCTTTTGTTATAGGGGTTCTACTATCTGTTGGGTTCTGGGGGGTCATTTTAAAGCACTGAACGCATTGATCTTGTTTATGCATGTCTTTGAGAAATCTACTGAGAATCCCATGAGTTCAATGGTGAAAGAAAAGCCAGATATAAATCCCCTGCCAAAATAAATCCTATAGTTTAAGGAAACAAATGCCATAGCCTAAAGGTCTTCCAACTTGATGGTTCCCAGCAAGCCAACAGCGGTAGGATTCCATTTGGGCTAATTTTGCAGATTTGATAAATCTTGGGTAGGCACAGCAGTTCAGGCCCTTAGGCGCAAATTGAAGAAGAACAAAAAGGAGAAGGAGAAGAAGAAGAAGAAGAAGAAGAAGAAAGAGAAGAAGAATGATGTTGGATTTATACCCCACTTTTCACTCTGAATCTCAGAGCCACCAGTTTGTGGGGCAACAGTGGGAGGTCTTCTAGTATCCTGGCCCCACTGATGGACCTCCTGATGGACTGGATGGGCCATTGGTCTAATCCCCAACATGGCTTCTCTTATGTTCTTATCAGCCTTATCAAGGTAAGCACCCATCTTAAGGACTGGGCTTAGTTAATAGAAAGCCTTTTTCCAGCGGTATTAACTTGTTTCTCCAGTAATAAAGTTGGATCTGGGATAATTGCAAGGCTTTTAACTAAGTCAGCGAGAGTCAGCTGAACATAAGAACATACTAAAAGCCATGTTGGATCAGGCCAATGGCCCATCCAGTGCAACACACTGTCACACAGAAGCCCCCCCCCCCCAAAAAAAGGTTGCAATCAGGAGGTCCACTACTGGGGCCAGGACACTAGAACATCAGAGACCAGACGCTGTTGCCTCCTCCAGCACCAAGAACACAGAGCATCACTACCTCAGATAGAGAGTTCCATCTATACATTGTGGCCAATAGCCACTGATGAACCTTTGCTCCATATGCTGATCCAATCCCGTCTTGAAGCTGTCCATGCTTGTAGCAGCTCCCGCCTACTGTGGCATGTGTTCATCACCCTTTGGATGAAGAAGTCCTTCCTTTGATCTGTTCTAACCTGACTGCTCAGCAATTTCATTGAGTGCCCATGAGGTCATATTGTGAGAAAGAGAGAAAAGTAGTTCTTTCTCTACCTTCTCTATCCCATGCATTATCTTGTAAACCTCTAGCATGTCACCCCGCAGTCGATGCTTCTCCAAGCTAAAGAGCCTCAAGCTTTTTAATCTTTCTTCATAGGGAAAGTGTTCCAACCCTTTAATCATTCCAGTTGCCCTTTTCTGCACTTTTTCCAGTGCGATAGTATCTTTTATGATGTGTGGTGACCAGAATTGTACACAGTACTCCAAATGAGGCTTCACCATCCATTTATACAGGGGCATTATGATATTTGTAGCCCGTGGCCCACAGATGGTACCCGTGGATGAACCAGCATATATTTTCTTTATTTTTGTCCATTTTGTTCTCTGTGTTTGTTGTTGTAGTTGTAAGCTGCATTTTGGGTCTTCGAGGTTAAAAAAGCAGCATATAAATACTTGAATCGTGGTCATTGCTTTTACATGGATGAAGGACTCTGGCACTGAGAGGATACAGATAACCATTCAACAAGGGATGTTATTGTAATAGGCAACCCATTATCTAGGAAACATGAATGGCCGTAACAGTTGCTCATGTAGCAAGAAGACCGATCACAAACAGGGCTTTTTTTGTAGCAGGAACTCCTTTGCATATTAGGCCACACACTCCTGATGTAGCCAACCCTCCAAGAGCTTCCAGGGCTCTTGGTACAGGGTCTACTGTAAGCTCCAGGAGGATTGGCTACATCAGGGGTTTGTGGCCTAATATGCAAAGGAGTCTCAGAGCATCTTACAAATCTGGGGAGGGACGGTGGCTCAGTGGTAGAGCACTTGCTTGGGAAGCAGAAAGTCCCAGGTTCAATCCCCGGCATCTCCAAAAAAGGGTCCAGGCAAATAGGTGTGAAAAAACTCAGCTTGAGACCCTGGAGAGCCACTGCCAATCTGAGAAGACAATACTGACTTTGATGGACCGAGGGTCTGATTCACTATAAGGCAGCTTCATATGTTCATATGTTCATGTTCCTGCTACAAAGAAAGCCCAGCTCAAGAAGAAGAAGAAGACTGCAGATACAATATATACCCCGCCCTTCTCTCTGAATCAGAGAAGCAGAGCGACTTACAACCTCCTATATCTTTTCCCCCCACAACAGACACCCTGTGAGGGCTAAGAGGGGCTGAGAGGGCTCTCACAACAGCTGCCCTTTCAAGGACAACCTCTGCCAGAGCTATGGCTGACCCAAGGCCATTCCAGCAGCTGCAAGTGGAGGAGTGGGGAATCAAATCTGGTTCTCCCAGATAAGAGTCCACACATTAACCACTGCACCAAACTGAAGCTGGAGAAAACCAAAATTCTTCTCACAGGTAAACGATATAGCCGCTGGCTCCCTTCTTCACTCCTTCGTATCACTAAGAGAACGTCCAATCATACTTTCCAAGTAAGAAAGTTAGGCCAGCCCTTGATTTTGTTTCTGCGTCCACCCTCGAGTGCAACCAGGGAAAACGTCCATCTCTCTGGATTAGGCCGGGGCTTCTGGCCCCAGATGGAAATGGTTCTTTAGGGGAGTTGGCAGGAGAACTCTTTTGGAGGGACGAACAAGCTGGCACCCGAATGGCTGGCATCCCTCACACGCTACCCCCCTCTCCCGATATCCTGCCGCTTTGCCAAATGGCTGGGGCCATCAAAGGGAAGGGGACAGCTGCTGATACCATCAAAGCCCCTTAATTACAATAGCGGCTAAGCGCGCTGAGTAAAAATGCAATAGGCTTGTTAATTAAGTCCAATTTCTCTCCTCATCAACCTCTGGGAAACGAAAAGGAACAGAAGGAAATTGCAGTAAAGAGAAATAGGGCAGCTTAGAGTGATTTCCCAGCACAGTAGCGACCCAGCTCCTGTGTACCAGTCAGTCTTTCAGGAAGAGGTTGTGGGTAGCAAATGAGTCATTTGTCTTAGGTTCGGTGGGCTTGGCGTATTTCTTTTGCCTGCTTGTAACCCAATGAAATACAGAGCCCCGTGGCGCAGAGCGGTAAAGCTGCAGTACTGTAGTCGGAGCCCTCTGCTCATGACCTGAGTTTGATCCCAGCGGAAGCTGGTTCAGGTAGCTGGCTCCAGGTTGACTCAGCCTTCCATCCTTCTGAGGTTGGTCAAATGAGTCCCCAGAGTGCTGGGGGGAAAGTGTAGATGGCTGGGGAAGGCAATGGCAAACCACCCCGTAAAAAGTCTGCTGTGAAAACGTCGTGAAAACAACATCACCCCAGAGTCAAAAACTACTGGTGCTTGCACAGGGGACTACCTTTACCTTTAACCCAGGTCGTTTTCGCACTGACCTTATTCCGGAGCGACGTCCCTCTTCACCGCGCAGCATCTGCGTGGATTTCGCACTAATTGCTCCGCAGAACACGGAAGAGCTGCGGCTTCTGCGTCGCAAATGTAAACTGTGAAGAGGGATGTCGTTCCAGAATAAGGTCAGTGTGAAAATGACCCCAATGAAATACAGGTCAAAAGGACCAGCGTTCTGAGTACATCCAGGTAGACAGCTGTGTTGGTCTGAAGCAGTAGAACAAAGTAGGTGTCTAGTAGTACCTTCAAGACCAACAAAGTTTTATTCATAGATCCAAGTGGGCAACCATGTTGGTCTGAAGTAGTAGAACAAAATGGGAGTCAAGTGGCACTTTTAAGACCAACTTAGTTTTATTCAGAATGTAAGCTTTTGTGTGCTCTAAGCGCACTTCATCAGACGAGGGATCCGGCACGGTGAGCAGAGCCACACATAGCTGGCAGGCAGTGGCTCAGAATGTAAAACGGTACAAATTTAAGATCCAATGACAGAATAATAACATTATCTGGTAGGCAGTGGTTTAGAATGCAAAATGGTACAAATTTAAGTAGTCAGACGTGTAACTTAGCTATAGTACTGTAACTGGTAGAGGGCAGCTACTTGACATGACTAACCCCATATTGTATTCTGCTGTGCTGTGTTCCCTGCTTCTACTAACCGTGAGAACAGCAATGGGCATTTTTCCCCAGGGCAATTCCTAACCGCAAGGAGAAGAATTTCACACTAGGCCTACAAGCCATCTGGGCCTTTGAAGTTAGCATATTCAAGGTAACTAGTGGGTAGCTTCCTGGGAGAGAAATAAGAAAGTATGGGAAGCGCCGACTGTCTCCGAGGGTGTGAGAATGCTGTATTGTTTCCCCTCTTTGAATTGTACAAAAAGGCAAGGCTCAGCCCTGCCTGTTATCAAGCTCAACTTGCTGCTTTGCTAGACTGTTTGTTCTCAAATAAACGGATTAATTTTGCAACGTTATGATCCGTCTGTTTGAAGTTCCACGTCTTGACATTAAGATCCAACGACAGAATAGCAAAATTAACAACTCGAGCAAAACTTTGATATGAGTAGCATGAGCATGCAAACGTTTTATTAGAATGTAACCTAGATTTAGGGCACTTCACCCCTACAACAGCAGTCTGCTTTTTATCACCCTCCAGTGTTTTTGCAGTCCTGTTATGTCCTAACACTAACAAACACAGGTCCCTAATTGTGATTATTTTAATCTGCTGAAAACATCCCCATGATTCTACACTGCCCACTTATATTAAGAATTGCTGCTTCCATTCCCATTTATCGGATGAAGTCTGCTTAAGAGCATACGAAAGCTTACATTCTGAATAAAGCTTAGTTGGTCTTAAAGGTGCGCTTGTCTACTGCTTTGTTCTCTTGCTTCAGACCAACACGGCTGCCTACTGGGCTTTATTCAGAATGTAAGCTTTCATATGCATGCATCACACAATGGAATGGGGTACAGTGAGCAGAGCTACTTATAGCTGGTGGGCAGGGGCTAAGAATGCAAAGTGGTTCAAAGCAGAGGTCCGTCAGTGGCTATTCACCACAGCTTATAATTGGAATGCTGTCTGGGGCAAGTGATGCTCTGTGTTCTTGGTGCTTGGGAGGGGGAGGGCACAGGGGGAGGGCTTCTAGTATCCTGGCCCCACTGGTGGACCTCCTGATGGCACTTAGTTTTTTTGGCCACAGAGTGTTGGACTGGATGGGCCATTGGCCTGATCCAACATGGCTTCTCTTATGTTCTTAAAGTTCGGGTGGGTTATTAATTCAGATAGTGTCAGACCCAGCAGCAAGGAACAGACAAGTGACATTCAAGTTCAGCAAGTGTAATGCTGAAGGAAACAAGAGTGAGGGAGAAGGAAGCATATGACAGCCAGTTGCTCGGGGGGCTGATAGGAGCCTCTGGGGGCCTGATTTGGCCCCCAGGCCACATGTTTGACACCCCTGAGGTTCTGGAGCCTGCCCCAAATGAGGCCTGGCGAGAAGCAACTTGATAGCACATGAAAAACACACATATCTTTAAAAGGAGAATTGAATGCTGCAATTTTATATACTATCGAGCAAGCCATAATATATGTATGTATCGTTTGTGAATATGCCCTCCTATCCTTTACACGTATTGTCTGTCAGCTTTTATAACTAATCTATGCCGCTCTGGTAATTTATAAATCTGCTCTAAAGATTTTTTTTTTGTATTTCCCCCCCAGAAGAGCTGACACTCAATTAAAGCTATCTTAGAGTCAATTAACTGTATGAATTATAGTCAATTGATTAAACAATTGATTAAATGTGTATAAGCATGAAACCAATAATTTTGATGGAAAAGTACATGTTAATCTTTACGCATTGCCATTAATCTACACAATTGCGAAAGCTTTATATAAGAAATAAAGGAGGGGGAAGACTAATGGCGAATGTAAAGGAAAGTGGATGACAAGTGCATTCCTTAGAAATCTTGCTATGATCTTGCTCTCATTACAATGTATATAGGGTTGCCAAGCCCCTGAGCTGGGCAAAGGTTCTCCCACCCTGGAGGTTCCCAACCCACTGGCCCCCATAGGGCTGGCATGATGATGTCACCCACAAGTGACATCATCGCACTGGCGACATCACATGCTGGCCGCTCTAGGCATCTCTGGGAAAACTCTAGGGCTTCTCCAGACGCTCTAGCAATTTAGGAGGGAAAACTCTATAGTACAATAGGCTGGAGGCTGTGGGGGGCTTGGCAACCCTAAATGAATACGTTTGTCTTACTATAATATCGTTGGAGTGCGTGACTCAGCATGCCTGGCCATTGGGGGTTGCTACATCACTCTAAGGGTGTACACATGTTATCTCCTCGAATGAGATGCATCAGTCTTAACCTGAGAGCTTCCCTCTGACCCCTCTTCTCTCTCACTTTGCCTTCTCCCTTTCCTCACATGGCTTTCCATGGAGATGCGTGTCTCTGCAGGTCTCTCCTGTAGAGACAATGCCCTCATACTCCCACACATACGATACTGGACAAGACAGCCATTGGTGATAGGGAAAGCACTCTTTAGATTTGACTTCTTTCTCTTTCTTGGACCGCAGCCTGAATGTGAACTGGATCTACTTGAGTCAACGCAAGTGGACCATTTTTTTTTTTTTTTTTTGCAATGTACTCCTGGGGAGATTTCTTTACTGCGCTCCACATCACGCTTCTACGACTGAGCGAAATCTGCTATAGCAAGGCACAACAGACAGGGAACGTGGTCTGTACAGCACAAAGCCAACAAGAAAACCGGACTGGGATAGAATCGCAACCTCCTAAAGCAATAAAACATTATTTATAAAGTAGACATAAGCACTATATACATACTCCTTAGGATAATACCAAGGACAGCAACGCTTCACTGTTCCACAGGTGAAAGGAAATAGTCTCAAAACATTAAGCCCCAAGCACTCCAAACTAATAATACAGTCCAATGTCTCTCTATTTTAGGTGCTTGCTGACCTGGAGAGTCTTCTCCCACAGTTGGAGTGCAGGGACCTTAAACTGCGCTATTGCTTCATCTTTGCTGAGAGCCCTGGTTCACCCAGCTCCTTGAAAATGCTTGTATCTGTATCAAAACATTCCCTGTTTTCAAATACCGCAATGCACATTCTTCTGTTTCAGGGGTGGCCAACGGTAACTCTCCAGATGTTTTTTTTTTGCCTACAACTCCCATCAGCCCCAGTCAGCATGGCCAATGGCTGGGGCTGATGGGAGTTGTAGGCAAAACACATCTGGAGAGCTACCGTTGGCCACCCCTGGTCTATTTGGCTCCTTGTTCTTCAAGAACAGAAAAATGCGTACTGCAGTATTTGAAAACAGGAGGCGACATAGCAAAATGAACCAGGGCTCTCGACCAGGAGCGGGATTCTAGCAGGAGCTCCTTTGCCTATTGGGCCACATCCCCCCGATGTAGCCAATCCTCCAAGAGCTTACAAAAAAAAAAAAGAGCCTTGTAAGCTCTTGGAGGATTGGCTACATCGGGAGGGTGTGGCCTAATAGGCAAAGGAGCTCCTGCTAGAATTCCAGCTCTGCTCTTGACAAAGATGAAACAGGAGTTTGAAGTGCTTGGGACTTAATTTTTTGAGGCTATTTCTCTTTACCTGTTGAACGGTGAAGTGTTGCTGTATTTAGTATTATTCTAATGAGCAAAAATATAAAGCTTACTTCTACTTTATGAATGTTGTATCGCTTTAAGAGGTTGCTATTCTGTCACCGTCTGGTTTTCTTGCAAACTCTGCTACAGTCACACGACATCCCAATAGGAACTGGATGAAAAGTGCATTTATTTATTTATTTATTTACATTTTTACTATATTTCCCTGTTGTTATAATGCATCCGTTTGTCTTACTGCAACGCAGGGCTTTTTTTGAGCAGGAACGCTGGCTGGGCATCAGGGGATGTGGCCTAATATGCAAATGGGTTCCTGCTGGGCTTTTTCTACAAAAAAAGTCCTGTGTGAAACAATGGTGATATCAGGGGGTGTGGCCTAATATGCAAATGAGTTCCTGCTGGGCTTTTACTACCCAAAAAAGCCCTGCTGTAATATATGTAAGAGTCTCCTCAGTTGTCCTTACTTCATAATAATAATAATAATAATAATAATAATAATAATAATAATAATAATAATAATAATAATAATAATACACTTTTATTTGTATCCTGCCCTCCCCGCCGAAGCAGGCTAAGGGCGGCTAACAGGACATGGTATCCCATGATTTACATAAAACAATTTTAAAATACAGTTAATACGTACATTTAAAACGGTTACATAAAAAGTTAAAACTACAATAAATTAAGGTGCTATGTTCAGTAGATATGTTTCGATGGCTAGGTATCGTTTTCAGGGCTCCTTATATGCTTGCATAAAGAGGGTGGTTTTGCAAGCCCTGCAGAACTGACTAAAGTCCCGCAGGGCTCGCACTTCCTCCGGTAATTGATTCCACCAGTGGGGGGGCCATTACGGAGAAGGCCTGCTCTCTTGTTACTTTCAGTTTGGCCTCCTTTGGTCCAGGGATCCTTAAAAGGCCTTGGGAGCTAGTGCTCTCTGGGGAACATGTGGGGAGAGGCGGTCCCTAAGCTAGACAGGGCCTCGGCCATATAGGGCTTTAAAGGTAATAGTGTTAAAGTGTTATTTGCCCCTCAGAATCTCCTTTCTTTTGCCTCTTGTGTGATTTCTTCCCACTCTGGCACAAGCCTGACCAGGCTCAAAGATTAATAATATTTTGTCGCAGAGCAATCCTATGCAGTTACTCCACTAACTCTGTATATGATTGCATTGTGCATTAGATTAAATCGGACATCTTGGTTCTAGCTCAGTAACGCTGTGTTGTTTTCTTACCTTTATGTGGTTTTTTTAATGTTTTGGTGAACGAATATGTCTCGATTGTTCCAAGCATGGCAGATCAGGTGGATCTTGTCAAACTTCATCCTATTCTAGTCCACTGTCTGCTAGTGTTTCAAAAAAGAAGCCCATCTAAAGTCTACCAGGGACCGGGCCTTTTCCGTTATGGCCCCTTCCTGGTGGAACCAGCTGCCGGAAGAGGTGAGGGCCCTGCGGGACCTTGCTCAGTTCCGCAGGGCCTGTAAGACAACCCTCTTCCGGCTGGCCTATAACTAACCTGGCACAAGAAACTAAGTGTGGTTCTACTAGACTTCTGCTGCTTTTAATGTCTTAATGTTTTAAATATTTTAAATGTTTTGATTATTTTAATTGTTTAAATGCTTAAACCCTATTTATGTGGGATTCTATGTTGTAAGCTGCCCTGAGCCACTTGGTGGGAAGGGCGGGATATAAATCATAAAATAAATAAATAAATAAATAAATAAATAAATAAATAAATAAATAAATAAAAGCAAACTTGGGGGCTGTTCAGACGCACAGTATAATCAGATGTCGCAGCTGTTTCCTTCTGAATTTAAAGTGGCTGATCAGACAGCAACATCTGCCTCCCGGTATTAACCTGTAGTATTCCCCCCCCACACACACACACCTAATCCTTCTCAGAACCGGAGTATTTTGTCACCTGCTCCTTTGCGGTGTTTTTTGAGTTCTCCAGTTTCACCTCGTAGTTTCCCCGTCTGGATAGTTCTCAACCAACTTCCAGATGTCTGAAGGCAGTCCCGGAGCAAAAGGAGCCTCAGACATCTGGTTTACGGTCGCCATTTTTTTTTACTACTTAGCGTTATGCGCATAACCGCACAACCAAATAATGTTTTAACATATGTGCATGCACATAATGCACACATGCGCATAATGCACATAAAAGTGGAGAAAAAATGAACTGCATGGTGCCGTTGTGTGGACGGCAGAAGACGGTTTCACAATGGAGTGATTCGAATTGCATTATGGCAGTCTGCTCGATAATATCCAGAACAAAGATATTCAGAACAGAACCAGGTCAATTTAACACGGACTCAACATGCTGTGTTAACAGGGCCTTGGAGAGAAATCCTAAGCAGTTCTGTTCAGAATCCTACTCGTTATCTCAGTGTCAAGCATGAGGGTTCAATGACAAGTCGAAGTTGATACAAAGACTATGTTTATTGATAGACCGATACTTTCTGTGTAACAGATTCTTGAGAGTAATGCTGCATATACATTGATACAATACTTTTAAGGCTTACTTCAAAAGGATTCCAAAGGATGGGGTTGTGGGGTAGCTCTCACACATAAACTATCATAAATGTCTACCTTCCCACAGTGTTATCAGGACTCTGTCCTTGCTTTCCCCAGATGTCTCACACTCCCTACCGAGAATGTATGGGAAGGTGCTGATTACTTCTTCTCAAGTTAGTTTCATTTCTCACTACTTCTACTCTTTAGGCAATAAAGCAAGAAGGGGGGAGGGAAAGAATAACAAGGCTAGCAAAACTGGGTCCTCCATGATACTTCACAGACCAGGGTTAGGTAGGACCCTATAATAATAAATTATCAATGGAATTTCACCATGCTTGACACTCAGTTTTGGC
The DNA here is from genome assembly GCF_032191835.1 of Heteronotia binoei. Taxonomy (NCBI): domain Eukaryota; kingdom Metazoa; phylum Chordata; class Lepidosauria; order Squamata; family Gekkonidae; genus Heteronotia; species Heteronotia binoei. The sequence goes on from NC_083229.1 coordinate 126,627,568, forward strand.
TTACTTCCAGGTAGGTGACTTTAGGATTACACCGTTAGGCACTGACAGCTCCTGATCTCTTCCAAGATCCAGCCTTGTTCAGGGGAACATCCTTATCTCCCAAGTTTCATCTCCACCCCTTCCTGGCCAATCAGGGCTTTTTTTGAGCAGGAATGCACAGGAATACAGTTTCAGCTGGCTTGATGTCAGGTGTGTATGACCTAATATGCAAATAAGTTCCTGCTGGACTTTTTCTGCCCCCCCCCCCCAAAGCCTTGTGCCTAATAGAGTACTATTGATTGATTATTCCGATATGGCAGGATTTCAGAGCAAAGTAGAGCAAAGCTGTAAAGGTGTTTCAGTGCTTTTCACTTATTACATGTTCATGGTCACGAGGTGCACACGGTGGTCATGAACAGCCACAGCACTCTAGGAAATGGCACAAGAAGAATAATAGAATCATAGAGTTTGCGTATAAACAATTTTATTAGTAACATATGGTAGTAGAACTATATCTACAACTTATAAAAAGCTTAAGATAGAAAAAAAAACATCATTCTACCCCACATCTTACTTTTCTCCCACCCCTCCCCCCAATGCTTGACCCCCGCCAGTGTTATTTTTTAAAAAAAACAGATATTAAAGGTACCTTTAACTATCAAGAAAAAACAAAAATTAATAAAGAAAAAGATCCCCCCTTCAAAAGTTATATTCTTGTCTTAAAAATCTTAATCATCAAAAATTGTCCAATGTCCTTTTATTTTCCACTCTTTTTCTACATATCTTCTGAATTTCTTCCACTCCCGATTAAAAAGTTCTAAATCGCAGTCTCTTAGTTTTCTTGTTAATTTGTCCATTTCACTCCATGACATAACTTTTATAGTCCAATCCCATTTTTCTGGTATTTTTTCTTGCTTCCGCAACTGCGCATACAATGTCCTAGCAGCTGAGAGCAAGTACCATATTAAAGTTCAATAGAATCATAGAGTTGAAAGCTACCCCCAGGGTCATCTAGTCCAACACCCTGCACAATGCAGGAAACTCACAAATACCTCCCGCTTAATTCACAGGATCTGCATTGCTGTCAGATGGCCATCTAGCCTCTGCTAAAAAAGGAAGGCGGGCCCACCACCTCCTGAGGAAGCCTGTTCCACTGAGGAACCACTCTAACTGTCAGAAAGTTCTTCCTATTGTTGAGCCAGAAGCTCTTATGATTTAATTTCAACCCATTGGTTCTGTTACTGTCATGAAAAGCATAAATGGCTCACACTGGGAGAGACAGCCATTTAAGAGTGTGAGAAGTAAAGGGATTTAAGGTAAAAAACCAAAAACAAAACAGTACCATGTATTGAGCCCAAAACCAAATGGGCACACAATGGAGATTGTTTCAAATAGTTGTCTCTGTTTCACATCAAGTGAATCTTCTGAGCTATCTTAAAGGTGACCCCAGACGGAGAGCTTTGCAGTAGTCAGGTCTGGAGGTCTGGGTCAACATGATCCTTGCTTGCCATGGCTATTGCAGTTTTGGTGCTTCAGGCTTTATTTTGTTGCAACAGTTTTGGAACTGTTATGTATTGCATCTCCCTGGGTTCTTGCAAATCAGGATCCTGAAGCCTGGAAGAACTGGCCAATCAGGATGCTAGGCATGTAACAACTTGTAACAAAGAGATGCAAATGAAGGATCCTGAAGCCTGGAAGAACTGGCCAATCAGGATGCTAGGCACGTAACAACGTGTAACAAAGAGATGCAAATGAAGGATTCTGGAGTGAGCCAAGAGAAGTAACTGTTGCCTGCTGGGGGGGCGGGGGGTATGGTTAACCATGGCCAGATTGTATATACTTGCAGTTTTGCCTGTGTTCCTCTGTGACTATTTCTTCTTGCAATAAAGTGTTCTTGGTTGATTCAGGGCTGGCAGAACTCACTTTATTTCACTACTCACTTTATTTCAGGAGCACAAATCCAGCCAAAGGTATGCCCGATGATTGTGAAGGGAGAGTTAATGCGGCATACAAGCATTTGAATCTGGCTGAATCATTCCCTTGAATACAATAAAGGAGGTTGTCCTTGCACTCTCTTTTTGGCTACAGTTTAGATGCTGCCCCCCCCCCCTCCCACCAATTCATCTAATAATATTTCTGTACCAGCTTTCAACAAAACATTGTTTTCAGTGGTTTAAGCAATAAAACAAAGTGACAATTTAAATTTTCTAAAATGTCGATTCTGAAATTTTCAGTACAGTTTCTTCCTCGAACAGGATGTCCCCGGAGTCCTTTTGGCCTCACCAGGCAGCTGGCCAATCAGGGGCTCCCAGCCAATTTGAAGATAGCACATGAATACGATGGTGGTTTAAAATATTAAAAATACAGGAGAAGACTGCAGCCAAAATACTGAGCTGTGTGATTCAAATCAAGATATCAAATTCCACACCTCTTTAAAGCTACAAGTGTTGGTTCTATTATCTGAGGGAATTTTAATCTCCACAAAAAAAATAAATAAATCAGATTTTTGTGGAAAGCTGGAACTTCCTTCATGTCTGTAGGGAACCTCCTCTCTTTGCCCCTAACTCCATTTCAAAAAACTAGTAATCATATATAATCAGGGCCTTTTTTGTAGCAGGAACTCCTTTGCATATTAGGCCACATACACCTGATGTAGCCAATCCTCCAAGAGCTTACAGGGATCTTCATACAGGGTCTACTGTAAGCTCCAGGAGAATTGGCTACATCAGAGGGGTGTGGTCTAATATGCAAAGGAGTTCCTGCTACAAAAAAGCCCTGCATATATTTATATGATATATATTATAGTCCACGGCCTGGTTTGGAATTGGATATAATGATGAGAAGTCCTAAAAAAGGTTAACCATGTATGAACTTTTATTCCCTTTACAATCAATCAGTGAAGGTTGGGGGTGGAGAATCAGCATATAAAAATCCCATTCTATAAAGCAATGTTGACCTTTTCAGTATTCTTTGTTTTGATGGGTAGCCACTTGCTTTCTTTTACTTTTACGGTGCTGAAAACCTGTGCAAGACGAAAGGTAAAATGGTTGACCTATCAAAACACATCATACTTAAAAGGTTAGAATAGTATGAAGCATAACTTTTATGGTGTTTTAAACTTTTTTCAATATGTCTTCCCAGGGACAAGGTTTATAAACGCAAATAATAGATGGCACCAAAAAAAGCCTGTAAAACTCTTAGGATTCTTTTTTTTCCCCCTTTCCTGAATGTTCATTGCAGAGAGAATTTGTTTTATAACGAGCCTTTCTCCACACAAATAAGTATACAAGTGTTTCGGGTGAATGAAAACTGTAATTGTCCATATTTAAGTACAAAGGAAATGTCTAGGATTATATCATGGAAAATGGTATCACTTGAAAAGTAATTTTAGGGCAACAAACACTTCCGGATGTTATTGCCTCTATTCTAGTCAAACTAAAATATATGTATATAACGATCTGTTTTCCAAATTTTTACAGTCGCTTTGTGTGGGAATAAAACCCCGTTATTTCGGTCATATGACTGAAACTGAGGCGCTGCGACGGAGGCATCCACCACAGAAACTGCGCTAAGCGAAAGATGAGAGAAGAAATATTCCATCCGAGAAGCAGGGATGTGACAAATAATCTACAAATAATTATCCTTTGGTCTTTGTGACAAAGTGCATGCATGTTGAGATATTGATGGGTGGGGAGGTGACTCAGTGCTAGAACATCTGCTTCGCCTGCAGGACGCCCCAGCTTCAGTCTGTGATATCTCCAGCTCAAAGGATCAGGGTGGCCAATTACGTGGAAGGCCTCAGAGAGCCCCTGCCAGTCAGACTAGACAGTCCTGACCATGATAGCTCTCAATTTGTCTAATTTCATGATATTTCTCTCTAGTATCTTTGGTATGTTCTTCTGACGTATACAGTGACTTGATTGAATTATACTTTTGTTGGTTCTGCACCAAGGGCCCTCAACATTTCTGAACCAGTGGGCCAAAGCCCCACTTGGCCCCGCCCACTTTTTAAAAACGCTTGACGTCCACCAGGAAGGTGTTGCCAGGCAACACGATGGGGACATCTGTTCTACAACCTTCCCCCTCGTATTTGTATTTTGCTTACTTCTTGAGAGCCAGTTTGGTGTAATGGTTAAGTGCGCAGAATCTTATCTGGAAGAACTGGGTTTGATTCCCCACTCCTCCACTTGCACCTGCTGGAATGGCCTTGCGTTAGCCATAGCTCTCACAGGAGTTGTCCTTGAAAGAGCAGCTTGTGGGAGAGCTCTCCCAGCCCCACCTACCTCACAGAGTGTTTGTTGTGGGAGAGGAAGGTAAAGGAGATCGTGACCGCTCTGAGACTCTGAGATTCAGAGTAAAGGGTGGGATATAAATCCAATTTCTTCTTCTTCTTCTTCTTCTTCTTCTTCTTCTTCTTCTTCTTCTTCTTCTTCTTCTTCTTCTTCTTCTTCCTGTTTTCTCAATCAGAGGCATAAAACGCAGATCCCCACCCCACAAAAGGAAAGTCTAAAAAATTGCTACAAAAGTTATTGTGTAATTTAACAACAGCTGCCAGAAATTTCATCAGACACAAAGTGGTTTACTTATCTTTACCTGTGAGTAGCCAGGATGATTTAGAGAAAAAGTCCTGATTAACCGAGTGATCGATTCAGCTCCTTGATCTGAAAATCTGGGGCAGTCAAAAGGAACACGAACCACAGAATTGATTCTGCTGTTGCCACAATTGCAAAGTCTCTCTGAATATGGAATTCCATTAACTCTTCCTAACATCACCACTGAAGGAAAGGCATTCAGGTGTGCAAGTATGAATGTCCTTCTATACTTTGGAAGAGTTAGATTAGAGAGATAGTCTGGCATTTTTGTTGGAGGGAGAATGCCTACTGAGAAAGATGAACATAATCCATGAGTTCTAATCAACATAGTCTCATAATCAAAGTCCCTCAGACATCTTCTAATGAGCTGAGTCACTTCTTATCTATTCATTGTTTCTGTCACATTATGGAAAATGCCTAAATGTGATAATTTATTATCCACTAATCTGTCCAAATCACTTGTGTGGTGGTCCAATTTAGTCTGAGGAGGCTTAATTCTGGATTTGATTTTAGGAGTCTAATTTTCAGATTGAATGGTCTGTCACAGGCCTTTGCTTCAAACGACATCTCCTCAAATTTGGCTGTCAGAGCTATTCTTGGCACACATTGAGGGATTCCCAAAATATGATACAGGAATTTTAATAGTTGTCTTTCAATGTTATCTGTTACTGCTCTGATCCAAACCTCAGTAGTATATAACATCTGCCCAAAGACTAAAGCATTAAATACTTTAACTGCTGCAAGAACATACTGGCCACTGGAGGAGTAATAAAATCTTGAGATGGCCTTCCAACTTTGAAACAGAGTTCCAGTGCACTTTCCAAGAAAGGGTTGCTTGAAAAATATTTGAAATTTTCCACTTGCTGCGTGGATTGTCCTGCTACTGACCACTCTTTCTTTCTTTCTTTCTTTCTTTCTTTCTTTCTTTCTTTCTTTCTTTCTTTCTTTCTTTCTTTCTTTCTTTCTTTCTTTCTTTCTTTCTTTCTTTCTTTCTTTCTCTGTTAATTAATATGGTTGCCAAATGCTGATTACTAACCATACTGATCAATACCTAGATGCGCTCACTAACACGGGGGCCGGGGTAGTGAAGAGGGAGGGGAGAAAGTAGAGAGTAGCTTCCCAGGAATATCAAAGGTTGCCAAGGTCTCTTTGAAGTAGAGAGTATGTGCCAGATTCTCACCTCCTCCCTAGAGGCGGCAAGGACATTGCCTCCGGGAAATGTAACCACCAACTGAAAAGATAAGGGGGAACGTTGAGAAAACTCTCACATGCAAAAGCGGCCTTTTGTTTTGGGAATGTAGGGGTAGAGGCAATTGCTTTGATGTAGAATGTTAAATCCCAATGATTTGAACTGATCTCCAACAGTTCCAATGCCTACCAAGCTGGAGTAACTCTGAATTATCCAATAAATGCAACTTTGTTTCAAATACCAAGTCTGCTTATTTGTGAGCTTCAATGAACCCACACCTGACACTTTCTTTCTTTCTTTCTTTCTTTCTTTCTTTCTTTCTTTCTTTCTTTCTTTCTTTCTTTCTTTCTTTCTTTCTTTCTTTCTTTCTTTCTTTCTTTCTTTCTTTCTTTCTTTCTTTCCTTCCTTCCTTCCTTCCTTCCTTCCTTCTTTTTTTCTTTCTTTCTTTCTTTCTTTCTTTCTTTCTTTCTTTCTTTCTTTCTTTCTTTCTTTCTTTCTTTCTTTCTTTCTTTCTTTCTCTGAAAAGAAGAACCTTTGACTTGGTAACATTCATAGTTAAGCCTGCAATATTCCAAAAAGGAACCTACGGACATACATAGGCCAACCACAGATCTTGATGGAAAAGCAATATCATTCTGCATATAAAAGACAGGGCACTTTAAAATGAGCCAGGCAAGGTGAGCAAAATTCACCTCTAGAAATATTAGGACTTAAATCAGTGAGATATAAGTTAAATAACAGATATCTTTGCTTGACTCCTTTACTCAGTGGAATAGCCTTGGTCAATTCACAGTAAACATTAAGTTCTGAAAACGTTAATACTCATGTTTTCAAAACTTAATATTTACTGCCCCATAGATAAGTGAAGGTGCTTTAGATCCATAATGTCCTAATTTTAACTTTGTTTACTCATCTGATTACATCATCGATTCTTGTTGCCTAGCCTTTATTAGTCATCACTCGTGTTATTTGAAACATTTTGAAACATTGGCTGCTGCTGTAAATGACAGCCATGTGTCTCATTCCCTCCTCCATACATCTTATCTCATACTGTTGTGCCAGCAGTTGCTTCCATAGGGTTTTTCTTTCCAGCATTTTGGATTCCAACCTGGGATGCTCTTTGTGGGGGAACATCCACCTGACATCACGGTTTAATCATGCTGTGAATCGCCTTTTCCCTGTCCTCGCTGCCCTCTTTCTGAGCCTTGCTTTGCTCTGATCTTTTTGAGAAGAGCACAGCCCAAGAGCATCATCATTCTGTGAAGATGGAAAAAACGCACATTCTCCAAGGTCTCACCCCGATCAGTGCCATTTCCCAGCCATCAGCCCCATTTTGCCCACCACATCACCACCTATAATGTGCTATAGTGCTCTAAGGTAAAAGGTAAAGGTAGTCCCCTGTGCAAGCACCAGTCGTTTCTGACTCTGGGGTGACGTTGCTTTCACAACATTTTCTTGGCAGACTTTTTACAGGGTGGTTTGCCATTGCCTTCCCCAGTCATCTACACTTTCTCCCCCAGAAAGCTGGGTACTCATTTTACCGACCTCGGAAGGATGGAAGGATGGAAGATTCACCCTTGAGCCAGCTACCTGAACCCAGCTTCTGCCAGGATAAAATTCAGGTCGTGAACAGAGAGCTCAGACTTCACTACTGCAGTTTTACCGCTCTGCACCACAGGGCTGCTGTCTCTCTCTCTTTATCGTACTATAACAATTGTCTTTTTTTACAACCTGTGGTGATTCAGCATGGAAAAATGTATGCAAAAAAATGACTGTGCTGATGGAAAGAGAGAACTCTTCTGTGGAAGCTCTGTTCCCAGTGTAATGGCAATCACTTCTGCATTTGTAATGGCAGTTAACAGAAGATGGAGAATCCTTGCCACAGAGAAGCAGTTACCATAACACTAGCTCATCAGCTTTGACAGTCATGGCCAGTGAGGAGTTGTGGGTAGGGTTGCCAAAACCCACCTCCAGCCATCAGTAGGGGAATGGGGTAGTGTTGCTAGGTCTAAGTTGGGAAACTCCTGGAGACTTGGGGGTGAAGCCTGAAGAGAACAGGGTACAATGGCATAGAGTCCACCCTCCAAAGCATCTGTTTTCTCTGGGGGAACTGATCTGTAGTCTGATGTGTAATTCTAGGGGGTTCCTCAGATCCCACCTAAAGGCAAGCATCTTCAAGTACTTGAAGGGCTGTCATATAGAGGATGGTGCGGAATTGTTTTCTGTGGCTCCAGAAGGTAGGACCAGAAACGATGGGTTGAAATTAAATCAGAAGAGTTTCTGGCTCAACAATAGGAAGAACTTCCTGACAGTTAGAGCAGTTCCTCAGTGGAATAGGCTTCCTCGGGAGGTGGTGGGCTCTCCTTCCTTGGAGGTTTTCAAACAGAGGCTAGATGGCCATCTGACAGTGATGAAGATCCTGTTGAATGTAGGGGGAGGTATTTGTGAGTTTCCTGCATTGTGCAAGGGGTTGGACTAGATGACCCTGGAGGTCCCTTCCAACTCTACGATTCTAAGGTGTGCCATAAGCTGTGGGGTCATAGTTGTCCAACTAGCTTCATGGTTCTTCCTTGGACCCATCAAAATCCTGAAATTCAGAAGGGTTTGCATGACTCATGATCGGTTGCCTTGATGAGGGAAGGACTGTGGTTCAGTGGTAGGACATCTGCTTGGCATGCAGAAGGTCCCTGGTTCAGTCCCCAGCAGTAGGATCTGGTAGTATGTGATGTGAAAGAGAGACCCTGGAGAGCTGCTGCCAGTCTGAGTAGACAAGCACTGACTTTGATGGACCAAGGGTGCTATCATACTGGGACATTGGCGCAATATTATCTCGTCGCAAAAAAATAAATAAAAATGCTTGACTTTGGTTCGTTTCAGAGGGATCAGACACTGGCTGTTCGAGTGGCAGTATCCCAGCAGTGGTCCATGGTTGTCCATTCAGGCTGCTAGTGTGCCTCAGCCTCGATGAGCATTAATAGAACATTTTGCTCACAACAGTAATCACTTTAACCATCTTGACTTATCAGATGGAGATGAAACGGAAAGTTGTAAACCAAACTGAACACTAACACTTATTTATTTATTTATTTATTTATTTATTTATTACATTCAACTTATATCCCGCCCTCTCCGCAAGCGGACTCAGGGCGGCTCACAATATCATATCAATACAATTAAACCAATAAAACATATAAAACCATAATTTCAATTTTTAAAAACATATTTCAATTTTAAAAACCATTCTATGGTGCTGCATCAATACAATATAATATATAGGCAGCATTATAATATATAGGCAGCATTGAATTCTCGAAAAGTGATCACGCTCATTTCATACTTTGAGGAATTCTCTGTCAGAGCTAGGAATAAATTAGAAATGGGAAGTCCAATCCTGCGAAACAACTCTACATCGAGACATGACTTCTGTGACAATTTACCTTTATTATGACAATTTAACTATAAATTGTCCTTTTAGAACAGATAGTGAATGCCTTTGGAATGGACAGATGGCAACTCTACAGCCAGAGAAACTGGTTGAAACTCAAGGTGGGAAATAATGAGATTTCTATTTAATAGCCTTTTTTTTCCCCCTATAAACATTATCCTCACGTTAAAAATTCATTTTTTTTTCTTTTCTTTTACTAAATCCAATAGTTTGGCCATTGGTTTAAAATGACCTTTCTAACCTAGGCTTGGAACATGCATCCGAGACATTGAGTTTCAGAAGTGAAGCAGCACAGGTACCTCACTTTAGGATGGATATGGTATGGTGTTTAGAAATTTAGTTGTTTTATACTGTGTTATACAAACTCACAAATAAAAGCCTATCTTCTTTTGGGGGGGGGAGAAGTCCCCCGGTGCATGCACTCACGCAGAGAAGAGAAGCACACAAGCACTCCTCAGAGTAAGGCTCAATCAATCAATCAACGTTTTATTTATATCCCGCCCTCCCCGCCGAAGCAGGCTCAGGGCGGCTAACGACATCAAATACAATAGATTATACAATAAGTATTTAAAATCAGTATCTAGCTTTAAAACAGTCTAATTTAAAATTAACATTCTGGTGCTATTTCCAATAAGCACGATGGCGAAAATCACTTAGGCGAGTCCCTCTGTCATTTAATCGGTAAAGGCCATCCCAAAAAGGATGGTCTCGCAGGCCCTGCGGAACTGTTCAAGGTTCCGCAGGGCCCGCACATCTTCTGGGAGCTGGTTCCATAGGTGTGGAGCTACGTTTGAGAAGGCCCACATACGAGTACTCTGCATTTTTGCCTCCTTCGGCCTGGGGATCGTCAGTTGGTTCTTCCCTGCTGACCTCAGTGCTCTCTGGGGTTCATTTGGGGAAAGACGGTTCCTCAGGTTGTGGGGCGGGGGAACCTGAACATGCCAGAAATGCCTTGGCACGATCACACTGCTCTTCCACTTATGAGTCGTGCCCAGACCTCGATGCGATTCAGGGGGGAAGCTACCAGGAAGATTTGTAATATGATTAGGAGTCATCTGGACACAGGGTGAGAACATGTGTGGCTGAGAGGGCAGGTGTGCTTGTGTGATCATGTGCATTTAATCCAAGTGGGAGCTGTGGCTAGGTTGGGCCAAATCTCTTGTGCAAAAGCACCCCAAGAGTCCGATTCAGTATAAGGCAGCTTCATGCCTTCAATGTACAGGAATCAGGGCTCCTATATGCGTGAGCTATGCAGATGAAGGGATTTCAGCCATTTGCAAGAGCCAGTTTGGTGTCGTGATTAAGCGCACAGACTCTTATCTGGGAGAACTGGGTTTGATTCCCCGCTCTTCATCTTCTTCTTGTCAAAAATAGACCTGCTGAAATCCCCTCTATTAAAAATACAACAGCTCTGTCCTACATGTATGGTTATTGCAACTCTGCTGAGGCCAATAAGCAACCAGTTATGCACCGCTACTATGCTATAAGTGTATGGAATGCTTTGGAGGGTCATCTGGAACAGACGTCCCTTCAGGGCTCCAATCTCTTTGACAGGACTTATCCGATCCTTTGATCAGGCCAGAGCTTTTTTGGAACAGGGGAAGAAAAAAATCCGCTTGATGTTCCGTATCCCCCGTGTTCAATGCACACCATTGATTATTGCTCAGAGCAAACACATCCTTTCGTATCAGCGGTGTGGCTTGAGAGACAGGGGTGGGTGGGTGGGGAGCTGTGAAAAGAAAGACCTCCAATTCCCGGGCCCCTTCTCCTCCCCGTGTGTTGGTCGAGAAGGCTTTCGGGATCCAGCCTGCAGTCTCCGTTTTGCCCGTTGCAATTTATGTCATGGGAGCTCGTAGATGGTGCAGTAATCATTTTTATTCTTGCAGTGTCTAACATGCAGCCAGAATTGGCCTTAGGAAAAGTTATAGGCCTATGCTTCAGACTTATTAGAGCTGAAGTCCATTGCCAACTCCATTAACTTCTTTAAATCAAGGCTATAATTAAAGTCGTGGACATGTCTCAGTATACCTTTCGGTATGCCAGTTATTCCGTCTAGTATGAGTCAGTGGCTACTTTATAGATTTGTGCTGTACAGAATTACTGTATTAGCTGCAGTCATATTTATTGACTTTTATGTCTAAATAGGAGAGCTGGAAGCTCTTCTACTCACTGAAGCTCGGGAGGAGAAATGCAGGCAGCTTGACCATTCTTTTGGAGCAAGGGCCATTTGTAGCGTCTCCTTGCCTCTTGTTCAAAGGCTCCCTCTGAAATGCAAAGCGGGGGCCATTTCAGAATGAGCAACGGCTTGCTGTTTGGGCTCTGTTTAGTAAACACTCTGTTGCAAAGGAGCCAAACTGCAGCAGTAGGAAGTGGGATTCCCCACTCCTCCACTTGCAGCTGCTGCAATGGCCTTAGGTCAAGCCATAGCTCTCGTGGGAGTTTTCCTTGAAAGGGCAGCTTCTGTGAGAGCTCTCTCAGCCCCACCATGTTTGGCACCAGTTTGGTGTAGTGGCTAAGTGTGTGGAGAACCGGGTTTGATTCCCCACTCTGGGGAGAACCGGGTTTGATTATCTGGGAGAACCGGGTTTGATTCCCCACTCCTCCACTTGCACCTGCTGGGATGGCCTTGGGTCAGCCATAGCTCTGGCAGAGATTGTCCTTGAAAGGGTAGCTGCTGTGAGAGCCCTCTCAGCCCCACCCACCTCACAGGGTGTCTGTTGTGGGGGAGGAAGGGAAAGGAGATTGTGAGCCGCTCTGAGACTCTTTGGAGTGGAGGGCGGGATATAAATCCAATATCTTCATCTACCTCACAGGGTGTCTGTTGTGGGGGAGGATGGGAAAGGAGATTGTGAGCCGCTCTGAGACTCTTTGGAGTGGAGGGCGGGATATAAATCCAATATCTTCATCTACCTCACAGGGTGTCTGTTGTGGGGGAGGATGGGAAAGGAGATTGTGAGCCGCTCTGAGACTCTTCAGAATGGAGGGTGGGATATAAATCCAATATCTTCATCTACCTCACAGGGTGTCTGTTGTGGGGGAGGAAGGTAAAGGAGATTGTGAGCCGCTCTGAGACTCTTCGGAGTGGAGGGTGGGATATAAATCCAATATCTTCATCTACCTCACAGGGTGTCTGTTGCGGGGGAGGAAGGGAAATGAGATTGTGAGCCGCTCTGAGACTCTTCGGAGTGGAGGGCGGGATATAAATCCAATATCTTCATCTACCTCACAGGGTGTCTGTTGCGGGGGAGGAAGGTAAAGGAGATTGTGAGCCGCTCTGAGACTCTTCGGAGTGGAGGGCGGGATATAAATCCAATATCTTCATCTACCTCACAGGGTGTCTGTTGTGGGGGGAGGAAGGTAAAGGAGATTGTGAGCCGCTCTGAGACTCTTCGGAGTGGAGAGCGGGATATAAATCCAATATCTTCATCTACCTCACAGGGTGTCTGTTGTGGGGAAGGAAGATAAAGAAGATTGTGAGCTGCTCTGAGACTCTGAGATTCAGAGTGGAGGGTGGGATAGAAATCCAATACCTTCTTATTGTTCAGTTTGCAATCTCTGTGCATATATGGAATGTAAGCTTTTATATGCATTCCATACTTCTTCAGACAAGAGAACCTATCGCCTCGTCTGAAGAAGTGTGCATGCTTACGAAAGCTTACATTCTGAATAAAACTGTGTTGGTCTTAAAGATGCACCTGGAATCCCACTTTGTTCTACTGCTTCAGACCAGCACAGCTGCCCATTTGGATCTGTGCATATATAGTCACCTGAGGCAGTGTGGCTTGATTCCCAGTGTTGGACTTGCAGTAGAGAAAGTTGACTTGGGAGTCCCTTCTCAGCTAGGAAGCCAGCTCAGTGCTTTTGAGGTCGGTCGCTATCTCTTAATCTAATCTCTTTCAAATGGTTGCCAGGGGGGGATAAAATGGTGGGCCTTGTTCCTTCTTGGAGGGAGGGTGATAAAAATGTAACACAAATATTTCAGCAGGCCTAGTGCTGAGCAACGCTTCCTTAGCTGCAAGCTAAGGTGGTATGAAATCAGCCACTCTGAATTGAACAGAAGAAACTTAAGTGTGAGATAACGTAGCATTCCCTCAGAGACAGAGCTTCATCTCAGCTATGTATTTTTTAGAGCCTTCCTCTTTCTTTCGTTTCAGCATTCCATTCTTGTGACAATCCCACTTTGGAACTCTTTTTCTCCCCAGTGAAATCTAAATGCATTGATTTACATGGATGGCACAAAGCAGGATGTTTCGATGACCAATTCAGTGTTTTCTTATGGTATTTACAGGGGCGTTTTTTTTTTAGCAGGAACACACAAGAATGCAATTCCAACTGGCTTGGCATCAGGCAGGACCAAATTTTTTGAGGGGGGGCGGAGCAAAATGAAAAAAATGATGGCCCCTTATGAGCCATTCTATCTTATGCTCCCATAGAATACAATGGACTCCATACCCAGTTTGGTGCCCCCCCTCCGTTGGAGCCTGGGCAAGCACCCCCCTCTCTCCCCCCTGGATCCGGCCCTGGAATCAGGGGGTGTGACCTAATAGCCAAATGAGTTCCACAAAAAAAGTTCACAAAAAAGCCCTGTAGAAAACAATGGTGATATCAGGGGTGTGGCCTAATATGCAAATGAGTTCTTCCTCGGCTTTTTCTACAAAGAAAGCCCTGGGTATTTATATAATACTAAGAATAAGGCCCGTTGTGAAGAAAAACACAACGAGCTCTAGAAAGAGGCTCTTGGTGGGTGCCTTCCACAGCTATGGAACCCAATATGAGAAAGGTGTATAATAATGGTGGAAGTAGTTTTAGCAAAAGTATGAAGAGGCATCAATAAGAGTTTGAAGTAATGCAATTCCTTTGGAGTAACTTCCGTGTGATTAACTTCTACATGGAGTAAGAGACATGGTGCCCACCAGGTTAATGCTTCCTGAACAAATTATCTGTATTAATGGTCAAAAGTTATAATGAATTAATTTGTTCACCATTACAGCTAATGGGCTCGACAGATTAATCTTCCATTTCTTTCATACTCGACATGGAACTAATTAATCTGAAAAAAGGGATTCAGCAGATTAATTGTATATGGACACAGGGAATAGGGTTCAATTTAACAGTTCAGTTATAAATGCCAGTGACTGTACATTTTCCAGTGGCTCGAAATGTGTTTTTGAAAAGAGAGTTATAGCATGGGTTGTGTTTACTGCTTCTTGAAAAATGGATCCATACATGATAGAATACATGTGTTGTGCATGGAAAAAAAAATATTTAAAACTTGTTTGCTCACAAAATTAGAATTCTAAATATGTTGTTTGGACTGTGACAATACAATGACATGACCTACATACATAGAAGGGATGGTTTATATGCATTGGCTGACATTTGCCACTAAGAGAAGGATCTTTCCACCGGTGAAAAAAAAACCCAACTCTGTACATTGATAGAAAATGCTGCATCAGATGAACAGAGTCACTGGATGCACCTGTCGTACCATGGCTGTCCAGAACCTAGATCTAAACAGGTTGGACTCTGAAAAGGGGGCAGACTATCTGGATCCCCCACAAGTCCCAGAATCACTTGTAGTCAGAAAAAAAAATCTACATCTCAGAAGAAGGATATGCGGCAACCTGGTTGAGCGGTGGAACCCATAAATCCAGTTCCTTCCTGAGAGCCCTTTTGATATATGAAAAGCATAATCTCTTTGCTTCTCCAGGTTAAACACACTCAGTTCCATCACTCTGCTTCTGCATCACAGCTTGCTTTGCAAGGCTTGCTCAATTGCACAGGAGGTACAGAGCAAAACCTCTGTTTTCTCCATTGGCTGGGGAGGAAGCGGTGGGGGGGGGGGAGGAACAGCTTGCTTTCCCAGGCTCTCTCAATTGCACAGCAGAGCTACTGAGCCAAGCCTCTCTTCCTTCTATTGGCTGAGGCTCCTCCCCGCCCCCAGTCCCTGGAGAAGGAAGGAAAGAACCAGAACTTCCTTTGTCCAAAGCAGGAGTCAGGTGGCACCTTTAAGACCAACCAATTTTTATTTACAACGTAAGCTTACGTTCTAAATAAAAATTGGTTGGTCTTAAAGGTGCCACTTGACTCCTGCTTTGTTCAACTGCTTCAGACCAACACGGCTGCCCGCTTGGAAATTTCCTTTGTCCATTTCCTTCGATCCCACGGGGGGAATACAACGATAGCACCTTTAAGACCAATGAGTGCTAACGTTTTAAGCATGATTTAAGTTTTGGTTTATATGTATATATAGTATTTGTGTTCTTTATAAAATTTATATCTCTGCTACACCAAGGTTCTTTTTCTAGCAGGAGCTTCTCTGCATATTAGGCCACACCCTCCTGATGTAGCCAATCCTCCAAGAGCTTGCAGGGCTCTTCTTACAGGGCCTACTGTAAGCTTCAGGAGGATTGGCTACATCAGGGGGCGTGGCCTAATATGCGGAGGAGCTTCTGCTAGAGAAAGAACCCGGCTGCTACCTATCTGATTGCTTTATTGTTTTAATATCATTTTGCTTACTGTCTGTTTTATGCCGTTAGCCGCATTGAGTCTGTATAGAATGGGCAGGATATATATATAATGTAAATAAAATAATAAATAATCTTAAATAGGGACACACATGGCCCAGCCCGACCAGACATGACCCGGCCCAGCAAGGTCTCTTTTATGTCAGATCCGGCCCTCCTAACAAATGAGTTTGACACCCCTGCCTTGGAGCTTTCTGTTGCCTGATTAAATCGTTTGTTTTGACAGAAATTAAATAAAACTTCATATAATTGTTTAAAAAATATAAAAGAAGGTTTGGTTACTTGTGTAAAGCCTCCGCGGGGACTCATAAAGTTCATCGTTGGACTCCTTGGCTCCAACTCACAAGAAATTTCATAGAATCCATCAGCTTCTCCCCCTACCTCATAATGAGGAGGAACTCATAATGTTCATCGTTGGACTCCTTGGTGCCAACTCACAAGAAATTTCATAGAATCCATCAGCTTCTCCCCCTACCTCATAATGAGGAGGAACTCATAATGTTCATCGTTGGACTCCTTGGTGCCAACTCACAAGAAATTTCATAGAATCCATCAGCTTCTCCCCCGACCTCATAATGAGGAGGAACTCATAATGTTCATCGTTGGACTCCTTGGTGCCAACTCACAAGAAATTTCATAGAATCCATCAGCTTCCCCCCCCCCCCGACCTCATAATGAGGAGGAACTTTCAGCTTAGCTTTGTCATATAACATTTCAGTGGCAACCTGCTAAGTGGCAGTCTGCTGCTCTGTAAAATGATCGTTGTTTTATGTGGCTGAAGAAAAAAAGTGTATCTCTAGACTTCGGAGCCTCTCTCTCTGAATTAGAAGCCACATTGTTGCTCAGATGTCACAGGAAAATCACCTGGCTTTCCCTTGTCTTTCAGGACTGCCTAGCAACGGTCATGGGGGGAGGGGGAGGCGTTGTCTAGAAAAAAAGAAACCTGTTAGCAAATTAGATGTTTATCATAGTTTTTTTTTTAAATATGTGGCTGCCGAGCACAGCATGAAAAAGATACCAGGAGCTCACTGAAGAATGTATAAATCCCCAGGTGGGGGAGGGGATGCTATTGGAGACATAATTAAACTTTTATATATTAGTTGATGCAGGGGTTTTTTAAGCCAGAAATGTTATTTTTCTACAGTTGTTCCCCGCCCCTCCTATATGGAAATACGTGTTAGCCAAATACAGTATCTAACAATTGGCTCAAATGTACACACAGTTGTGTTTCTGCTTATAAAGGTGTTCTTTTTTTTAAAAAAAATGGCTCTTACAGGGCTTTTTTTTTTTGTAGTAAGACCTCTTTTGCATATTAGGTCACACAACCCTGATGTAGCCAATCCTCCAAGAGCTTACAGGGCTCTTAGTACAGGGCCTGCTATAAGCTCCAGGAGGGTTGGCTACATCAAGGGTGTGTGGCCTAATATGCAAAGGAGTTCCTGTTATAAAAACAGCCCTGGATAAGCCTGAAACTATCAATGACTACTCAGCATGGTGACTGATGGGAACCTCCACATTCAGAGACACGAATCCTTTGAATCCTGGAGCCAGGTGGCAGCCTCAAGGGGAAGCCTTGGTCTCTATGCCTTCTTGTTGGTCATCCAGAGAAACTGGTTGTCCACTGTGTAAGACAGGATGCTGGGCTAGATGGAGTATTAGTCTGATCCAGGAGGGCTCTTCTTAGGTTCTTAATTCTTAGGTTCTTCTTAGAACTTAATTCTTCTTAGGTTCTTAGGCCAAAAATTGTCTAGACCAGGGGTGGCCAACGGTAGCTCTCCAGATGTTTTTTTGCCTACAACTCCCATCAGCCCCAGCCAGCATGGCTGATGGCTGGGGCTTATGGGAGTTGTAGGCAAAACATCTGGAGAGCTACTGTTGGCCACCCCTGGTCTAGAGCCTTTGTGACATCCAGGGGTGGAATTCTAGCTGGAGCTCCTTGGAATATTAAGCCACACACCCCTGATATAGCCAATCCTCAAAGAGCTCACAGGGCTCTTAGTCCGGGGCCTACTGTAAACTAAAGGGTGTGTGGCCTAATATGCAAAGGAGTTCCTGCTACAAAAAATGTCCTGGTTATTTATAACTTGTGTTTCTCCTTTGCATCATCCCCGCTACCAACTCCATTTTATCCTTATAGCACCAACTCTGTGATGTAAGCAGAGGTGGAATTCTAGCAGGAGCTCTGGCGCATATTAGGCCACACACCCCTGATGTAGCCAATTCTCCAAGAGCTTACAAAGCTCTTGGAGGATTGGCTACATCAGGGGGTGTGGCCTAATAGACAAAAGAGCTCCTGCTAGAATTCCACCCTGGATGTAATTTAGGCAGAGAGTAACTGGTCGGAGTGAGCTTCCCAGAAATCTTCCACAGCTGTGTGTGTGTGGGGGGGGGGGGGGGTGGAATTTGAACCTTCATCTCCCGATCTTAGTACATTTGAACATATGAAGCTGCCTTATACTGAATCAGACCTTTGGCCCATCAAAGTCAGTATTGTCTTCTCAGACTGGCAGCGGCTCTCCAGGGTCTCAAGCTGAGGTTTTTCACACCTATTTGCCTGGACCCTTTTTTGGAGATGCCAGGGATTGAACCTGGGACCTTCTGCTTCCCAAGCAGATGCTCTACCACTAAGCCACAGTCCCTCCCCTAGTTGTTAAGCTTCTTCCATTGGAGGAACACTGTCAGCCCCTAGGCAGATCCTCTTCCTCTTGCCCAGGGGTCATTTTGTAGAACAAGAGGTGCTGGAGCTCATAAGCACAACTCGTTTGCATAAGCCACACACCCCTGACAGCACCAGAAGGTGTACTGAATTGTATCAGCTCAGCATCTATGTTAAAATGCTTCTTGAATTAGAATTGTCATTAGAAAACCTTACTCCCATCATACTTTTTAAAATTACTTTCTCCTATGTGGCCAGTTTGATGTAGTGTTTAAGTGTGCAGACTCTTAGCTGGAAGAACCGGGTTTGATTCCCCACTCCTCCACTTGCAGCTGCTGGAATGGCCTTGGGTCAGCCATAGCTCTCACAGAGTTGTCCTTGAAGGGGCAGCTTCTGGGGGAGCTCTCTCAGCCCCACCTACTTCACAGGGTGTCCGTTGTGGAGGAGGAAGGTAAAGAAGATTGTAAGCTGCTGTGAGACTCAGATTCAGAGTGAAGGGCTGGGTATAAATCCAATAACATCTTCTTTCTTCTTCACAGTGGCATGATGAAGATTTCCATTTGTCTGGTTTATATGTTTGGTTATTCTCCCATTTTTTGTGGGGGGAAATATTAGAAAGTTTGTCAGATCTTAGAGCCCAGCAAAATTCTCACAGGGGGGAATTGAAAAATGGAGCCCAGAAGCAATTATTTGCAGATCAGGGTTATAAAGAAAGAGCACAATAAAATTTAGAAGTTCTGGAGCTCTGCCCCTCTGCTCTCACTATAGTTCCACACTCAGCGATGTGACAACTAGGCTTCCCAACCCCCCTGCCCTGCCGGCGGACTCCTGGATTAGCAGCCTAATCCCCCGCTCTCTAAAAATCTGATAGCGGGGTTGGGGGGTGGGGGGTGGTGGAGCGGCGCAGTGTCTCTTTCCCTGCCTGGCTTCAGGCTTCTCCCTTCCTCCGAGTCACAAAGACCCGCCCACCGCCGGCCTGCTATTCGCTCCAGTCTGGCCTCCCTTCACGAGGTGCATGCTGGGACTTGTAGTCCTTGCATCCTCTCCGGCTGCCGAGTGGCGTCTCCTCAGGGAGTCTGGACCATGTGCATTTCTACCTCCGGAGGCTTCAGTTGCTGATTGAAAGGCTTCCTCTTGGGATGGTGTGTCTGCGTTACTTTGAAGAAGTTGGCAGCATCCCTTTCAGAGTCGCCAGAAATGGGGGAGGGGGGGGACACGTCTGCTGAGCATTATTCTCTATGTGGAGATTGATTCTCATAGGGTATAATGGGGAATTGATCTGGAGGTTTTTGGGGCTCTGGGGGAGCTGTTTTTTGAGGTAGAGGCACCAAATTTTCAGTATAGTATCTAGTGACTCTCCCCAAAGTACCTCCCAAGTTTCAAAACAATTGGACCAGGGGGTCCCATTCTATGAGCCCCAAAAGAAGGTGCCCCTCTCCTTCATTATTTCCTATGGAAGGAAGACATTTAAAAAGGTGTGCGGTTCCTTTAAATGTGATGGCCAGAACTCCCTTGGAGTTCAATTATGCTTGTCACACCCTTGTTCCTGGCTCCACCCCGATGTCTCCTGGCTCCACCCCCAAAGTCTCCTGGCCCCACCCCCAAAGTCCCCAGATATTTCTTGAATTGGACTTGGCAACCCTAGTGACAACAGCACTACTGTACTGATTGTCTGCCCTCTCCCTTATTTGGATCCTATAATCCAGGAGTCCACAATGTGAAGAAGAGAAGAAGAGTTGAATCTATCAGGACAGCATCGACAGGTTTTTTGAAGGGGGGGGGGGTCAAAATTTAAAAAATGACACCCCCTTATGGGCCCATTCTATCTTATGGGCCCACAGAATAGAATGGATTCCATAATCAATTTGATGTCCACCTCCAGCAGCGTCCAGGGCAAGCATATCCTCAGCTCTTTCTGGATTTGACCCTGGAATTTATACCCTGCCCTTCACTCGGAGCCTCAGAGTGGCTTACCATCTCCTTCCTTTCCTCTCCCCACAACAGATACCCTGTGAGGTAGGTGGGGCTGAGAGAGCTCTGAGAGAACTGCTCTTGAGGGAACAATTCTGAGAGACAACTGTGACTGACCCAAGGTCACCCAGCTGACTGCATGTAGAGGAGAGGGGGATTGGAGCCAACTGATCTTAACCAATACAACCAAGGGGAATCTCCATGGTGTCCGTGGTTGCCATGGCACCCACTGACATGATTCCTAATGTCCACCAAGTGTTATTAAAAGTGGGTGGGGCCAGGGGGCCTTTGCTCAGCAAGGTTTCTGATAGGCCATTAGAGATTTGATCGACCAAGCAGATTTTAGACATATTGATTTGGCCCCAGCTTCCACCACAGCACAAGGATCTTCACTGAAGCTCAGCTGTGGCAGCCATATTACCACTGGCTCTGGCGGCAGCTATATTGCGGCAGTCATTTTGTGTCTGTACCTAACAAACTGTGTCAGAACTCCAAAGGTGCCTGCAAGCTCAGGAGGGGTTGGGAACGGCCTACTATAATCATATAGCTGGTGTTCATTTTTAAGGGGAAAAATAATGTTGAAGGACAAAGCCACAATAGGACCTAAACCTGCCCATTCACAGCTTGACACCCCAATACAAACCCTATGCGGGGGCACAGAGCAGTGTTATGTGCAGAATGCACACTGTGCACAGTATATAATTTCACAGTGGACCATTCCCCGCATACATTCTCTCTGCCATTAAAAGTTAGTGTCAAGCATGCGGGTTCAATGACGAGTTGAAGTTGATACAAAGACTACGTTTATTGATAGACCGATACTTTGGTATAGCAGGTTCTTGAGAGTAATGAAGTCAATACATTGTTACAATACTTTTAAGGCTTACTTCAAAAGGATTCCAAGGGATAGGGTTGCGGGGTAGCATTCACACATAAACTATCATAAATGCCTACGTTCCCATAACGTTATCAGGACTTCGTCCTTGCTTTCCCCAGATGTACTCCCTTAACGGAATGTATGGGAAGGTGCTGATTACTTGGTTTTGTTTCTCACTACTTCTAATTATAAGCCATAAAGCAAGACGGGGGGAAGGGAAAGAATAACAAGCTAACAAAGTTGGATCCTCCATGACACTTCACAGACCAGGTTTAGGCAGGACCTCAGAACAATCAATTATCAATGGAATTCCACCATGCTTGACAGTTAGAAGACACTAAAACTGAATTTTAGAGGGGCCTTCTCTTCTGGCCTCATGGGAGGAACTTCACAGAAGACATTATTTTGCTGCAAAACTTTCAGCACTGTGGCACTGTTGTGCCGGGCTAAAACCTGTGAGATTGGATGTTGTTTTGACAATTGATGAAAGACGGAGGGAAAACGCATCGCTGAAATGGATTTGGCTCACTGAGCGAGTATTGTCCCTCCTGGCTGCCATCTTCCGCTTATTGAAACGAAATGTTGAAGCAAGATTGGAGCATCTAGTCCATGTGTTGGAAACAATTTATTTTTCCCAGATAGGAACAGATTGCAGAAACCTGTGCACAGATGACGTCCCGTGTCTAAACAAAAGCAGCACGAAGCGTGAATTCCACCCACCCACCCCCCTCCGTGGGGTTTTAACTGGTGGGTGTGATTATAACAAATGTCAACAGTTAGTAATGCATCCTGAAATAGGGCTGGTGGTATTCATCATGGCATTCTCAGGCTTGGAATAGACGAGGGTGAACGTATCACTTTGGGTGAGCCCCTAGCTGGAGCTATAAGGACCGTTCCGCTGGATTTCACCATATTGTGACAATGGAAACAATCGCAGTGAAGCGGGGCGGGGGGGGGACCCATTTAGTGTGTTATATTTTCTAAATATAATTACCAAGGAAACTGATATCATCATTGGTCACTTGCAGTTTTATTATGAACAGAAATAACACTTTATTTATTTATTTATTTATTTATTTATTTATTTATTTATTTATTTATTTATTTATTTATCTATCTATCTCTATTTGTATCCCGCCCTCCCTGCGAACAGACTCAGAGTGGCCAACAGCATATTAACATCATAAAATACAATAATCTATAATGAAACAATATTAGTAGAAAACATTAAGCCATTAGAAAAAGAAGAAGAATTGCAGAGTTATACCCCGCCCTTCTCTCTGAATCAGAGACTCAGAGTGGCTTACAATCCCCTATATTTTTCCCCTCCACAACAGATGCCCTGTGGGGTGGGTGGGGCTGAGAGGGCTCTCACAGCAGCTGGCCTTTCAAGGACAACTCCTGTGATAGCTACGGCTGACCCAAGACCATTCCAACAGGTGCAGGTGGAGGAGTGGGCAATCAAACACGGTTCTCCCAGATAAGAGTCCGCACACTTAACCACTACACCAAACTGTCTCTCATTTATTAAAACCATAATATTAACTTCTTTGGTGCTGTATCTACTGATATGTAATGTATAAGAGAAACAGATAGATGGACGACGTCCCATAGTTCTTCATGATTTCTCGTAGTTCCAGATATGCTCACAAAAGTTGCAACAATCGTAATATAAATATATCCGGCTTCTCAACAGCTGGCAGCACTCTCCCCTGAGTTCTTAAAAGCATGTTGGAACCATGTTGTTTTACAGGCCTTTAGGGTTGCCAGTTCCCTCGTGGCAACCAGTGTGTGTGGGGGGGTGTGGGGGGACCTAGCAGCAGCAAAAAGGAGACCCAGCTGACATCCGTTCTTATGTGTACTGGAATGACATCATCGCGTTGTGACATAGTGGCGAAACTCTGGGGTCTGGGCCAAAACTCTATGGCAAAAAATGGCTTCTACCGTGGAGTTTTGGCCCAAATATTGGAGTCTCACCAGAATGTCACCAATGTGATGACATCACTTCTGGTACATGCTGGAAGTTACATCATCATGCCCAGGGCTCTTTTTCTAGCAGGAGCTCCTCTGCATATTAGGCCACGCCCCTCCGATGTAGCCAAGCCTCCTGGAGCTTACAGTAGGCCCTGTACTAAGAGCCCTCTAAGGTCTTGGAGGATTGGCTACATCAGGGGGTCATGGCTTAATATGCAGAGGAGCTCCTGCTAGAAAAAGAGCCCAGACCATGCCGCCAGCAACTTAGCTTGGGCCTCCCTTGTGCTCCTGCTAAGTCCCCCCACTGGCCAGCTGATTGTCAATTAGATTAGGGTCCGGGGGTGAGAGATCCCCTTCCTCCAGTGGGGGGCTGACATCTCTTCTGTTCTCAGAATCATCTAGGTCAGGAATGTCAGACATGCAGTCCAAGGGCTCCTATCAGGCTTGTGAACAACTGGCTGTCATCTGCTTCCTTCTCTCTCTCTTGCTTCTTCCTGCATCACTGCTTGCTTTGCCAGGCTTGCTCCATTGCACAAGAACAACAGAAGAAAACCTCTGTTTCTCCATTGGCAGACTAGCACATGAAGCAACTTCAGTACAGAAGTTCACAATGCCCAGCCATTTCCTATTTTCCCCTGGGTCTTAGGCTCAAAGCATTGGCCTTGAGATTTTTATAATGAATGTCAATAAAGCAAAAGTAGTTTAGCAACTTACAGACACACACCTGAGCAATACCTGAACAGCATACTCAAGATTGCTACAGCACAGACACAGTCTCCAGGTTTTGATGCAATAATTCAGAGCAATAGGTGTCAGTTATCAGAAACTGTTAAATAAACAAAATATTGCAAGAGTGCTAATCTTTAAAGCATATTTTAAGTTTTTTTTTAAAAAAAAATCTTTGTGTTTGTCTGTGTCCTTTATAAAGCTTATATCTTTGCTATCTGGCATTTTGTTATATTACACACTGGCCCAGTTAGACAAGGGGTGTTTTTACATTCAGTTTGATCCAGAGTTTTAGAGTCTTCAAATCACCTGCCACTGTTCCGCTTTCATTATTTTCCTTTTACATTGGTGGATTTGCTCTGCTCATTCTGCGTAACCAAACTTCTATATTTCCTGCTGAAAGCATTTTAATTTGGCTGGGGGGGGGGTGGTATCTCTGATCAGAGGGCAGATAGAATACCAGTGCTTAGTTAAATGTATACAATTGCTTGGAAATCGTGTCAACACTGCAAAAACAATACAAATTTAAATGACAAGATGAGGCAAGCAATGATATGTAAGAATTTCAAGTGCTGTCAGTTCTCATGCAAATTACTGCACCTTGTGGCTTTTGGAGGAGTCTTTTAAAACGCATGAAAAATTCTACAATACAAGTTTGAAATGCATATAGAGAAATGACCAGATCCAAACTAGTTTCGAGAAAAACGCTGCAGCAGCAGCGCCAGAACTCATCTCACCGAAACAAGCGTAGATGCTTCAGGAAGCAACAATGCAAAACAGTTGTGAGAACGTTAGGTAAAGTAAAAGGTGAGTTTCCAATGCAGTGATAGTCACAAACTGTCAATGTAAAAACACCCAAGGTCTCATTTCTGTAGATCTCGCCCTCATAACAAACGAATTTGACACCCGTGATCTAGGTATATAAGATTCTAGGGTAGGGGTGTTTTGTGTGTGTGTGTGTGTGTGTTGTATGTATTTTTCCTTTGGGACCAATCTGTTTTACCAACACCCTCCTCCCCCCCCAAAAAAAAAGTTTCCCAAACATTCAATATATATATATATATATATATATATATATATATATATATATATATATATATATATATATATATATATATATATATATATACACATACAGGTAATGATCCCCAACACTGAAAAAAAGACAGGGTTTTTTTCCCCTGCGGCTTAATATGCAAAGGAGTCCCTGCTACAAAAAAAAGACCTGGAGTTCTTTTAACTCTCTTCTCACCAGTCCTCTTTTGTAAAGTTTCCTCTTTTGAAATCATATGTGACAATGAGTTCCACAACTTGATTATGTGTTGTGAACCTGACCAGAACCTATCATCCATCAACTTCTCTGGATGCTGCTGGGTGTTAATGTTTTGAGAGAGGGAGACCGATTTCACACTAAGATTGTTCCGGTTGGAGAGCCCTTTTGCTCCTGGCACTTCTCTCCATTTTTGCACAAGCTGCCCCAGAGCTGCGAGTTGGTGTGCCGCTTTTACATAGCAAGCTGTTTCTGCTTGCCGTGGACAAGCAGCGCGCCAACTCACAGCTCTGCGGCTTGAGCAATAACTGAGAGAAGCGCCTGAGGCAAAAGGGCTCTCCACTCAGAACAAGCCTAGTGTGAAATCGGTCTCCCTCTCCCAAAACATTAACACCCAGCAGCATCCAGAGAAGTTGAACCACTCAGGGGGTGGTTCTATCCCCAATGTTGTTTAACATCTACATGTGACCCCTTGCACAGATTGTCTGGAGGTATGGGCAAGGTTGCCATCAGTACACTGATGACATCCAGCTCTATCTACTGATGGACGGCCATCCTGAAGATGTCCCAGAAAGCCTAGATCAGGTGCTGAAAGCCGTGGCTGGTTGGTTTAAGCTGAGCCAACTGAAGCTGAACCCGATGAAGACACAGGTCCTGGGCAGGGGAATCCCCCTTCCAACTTTTGACGGGGCGCCACTGACAATGGTGACCAAAGCCAGAAGGTGCTATTGGAGGCCTCCCTGACGATGGAGGCCAGATAGCAGCAACTGCAAAATCCACCTTCTTTCATCTTAGGCAGGCAAAACAGTTGGCTCCTTTCCTTGACCGTGGCGACATGGCAACTGTGATTCATGCAGCGGTCACCTTGAGATTGGACTACTGTAATGCCCTCTACTTGGGGCTGCCTTTGTCGCGAACCTGGAAACTTCAGCTAGTGCAGAACGCAACTGCTAGGCTGCTATTGGGGCGGCCCAAGTGGGAGCACATACAGCCAGCGCTGTAGGAACTGCACTGGCTACCAATAGTGTACCAGATTCGTTACAAAGTGCTGGTTATTACCTGAGTTAAATTCACCCATTCCCGTCCATTTTAGTTCGCTGATTCCCAAGATGCCGATGTTCAGTCTTGCCATCTCTTATTTGACTACATCCAGCTTACCTTGATTCATAGATCTTACATTCCATGTTCCAAGGCAGTATTGTTCTTTGCAGCATCGGACTGTTCTTTTACTATCAGACACATCCACAGCTGAATGTCCTTTCGGCTTTGGCCCAGATGCTTCACTCTTTCTGCAGTTACTTGGACTTGCCCTCTGCTCTTCTCCGGTAGCATCTTGGGCGCCTTCTAACCTGAAGGGCTCATCTTCCAGCACCATATCTTTTAGCCTTTTGTTACTGTCCATGGGGTTTTCTTGGCAAAGATACTGGAGTGGGTTGCCATTTCCTTCTCCAGTGGATCCCATTTTGTCTGGGTTCTCAGCTGTGGCCCGTCCATCTTGGGTATCCCAGCATGACATAGCCCACAGCCTCACTGAACTGTGGAAGCCCTCTTGCCACTTCAAGACAGCAATCCACGAGAGCGGAATAAAACTTAGTTGGTCTTAAAGGTGCAATTTGTCTACTGGTTTGTTCTATTGCTTCAGACCAACACGGCTGCTCACTTGGATTATTATACACCCCTGGACAACTTCTAGATGCACTCTAGAAGAGTGGCACAAAGTGGTGTTCTGTTATCACCACCTAAACTAGGGGTGTCAAACATGCAGCCCGGGGCTGAATCAGGCCCCTAGAAGGCTCCTATCGGGCCCCTGTGCAACTAGAAGAAGAAGAAGATGTTGGATTTATATCCTGCCCTCCACTCCGAAGAGTCTCAAAGCGTCTCACAATCTCCTTTACCTTCCTCCCCCACAACAGACACCCTGTGAGGTGGGTGGGGCTGGAGAGGGCTCTCACAGCAGCTGCCCTTTCAAGGACAACCTCTGCCAGAACTATGGCTGACCCAAGGCCATTCCAGCAGCTGCGAGTGGAGGAGTGGGGAATCAAACCCGGTTCTCCCAGATAAGAGTCCGCACACTTAACCACTACAACAAACTAGCTGTTGTCTGCTTCCTTTTCCCTCTCTCTTGCTTCCTTTTGCATCACAGCTTGCTTTGCCAGGCTTGCTCAATCACACAGGAGCTACAGAGGAAACTCTCTGTTTTCTCCATTGATTGAGGCTCCTCCCTTGGGGAGGAAGGCGGGGGGGGAAGAGGGAGAGTTTGCTTTGCCAGGCTTTCTCAATCACACAGCAGAGCTACTGAGAAGCATCTCTTCCTTCTATTGGCTGAGGCTCCTCCCCCTCCTAGTCCCCTGGGGAAGGAAGGAAAGAGCCAGAGCTTCCTTTGTTCAGTTCCCTGGATCACATGGAGAGATACAAAGAAAGCACCTTTAAGACCAACTAGTGCTAAAGTTTGGGGGGTGGGGGTGGGTGGGCTCCCTCTGGGTATCCTACCCCCCCAGGGAAAGTGTATGCGCAATACATAGCCTCTCCTCTCCCGATGTAGTGAATGCCGCGTGGTCACTGTCTGGCTATGCCTGGCAGATGGTCAGTGCAATGGCCTCTCCTGCATTACTGCATCCGTAGCAACACCTTCTCGCTGGTCCCCCCCCCCGTTTTTCACAGAGTTTGCTACGTCATGGTGCGACCGAATTGTCCAGCGGTATAACCGGATGGGCAGGCTGGGCCCACCAACCTTGCCAGCCTAAGAGAAGGAAAACTCTAACATCAAACCCAGGCAGATAGAGCTTGTTAATGTAACACCTACCACCTGGAGGACTCGCTGCCGGCGTCCCGGCTTACTGGGCCATGGCAGATGACCCCCAGGTGAAAGGGTGGAGCCAGTACCGCGCACACTGCGCTTCACCTAAAAAATTCCTCTGCGCAGGCCTGAAGGGCATATCCACATACACAACCCACAACGCATCAAGTCCTGCAGCGATGGGCAAGGGGCGAAACGGCAGGTGGAAGGTGCCACTGGAAGCCGCAGTCCCGATCCTGCATGTAGGCGGTTCAGGGTATTGGTCGCCTGATGCTAACCCGGAGACGAAAGCATTTTTCGGCAGCACCCTGAATGACCAAGCAGCCTTATCTAGGGACAGCACTGCTTGCTCCACACGGAGAGGGGCCTAGAAAAGGTGGCCTAAACAAAGCTCGTCTCCTCCACCCCAGTTGGCTAGCCGCGGTCAACGGGCATCCTTACTTGCGGTCAAAAAATAACAACAAAGAAAAGGCATGCACCTGCCTCACAAAGTGTGCAAAGACTAAAGCTTGCGTGTTGGAACATCAGAACCATGCTTGACACAGTAGACAGTGGTCACCCTGAACGACGCTCTGCTCTAGTTGCCCACGAACTTCTCAGGTTGAATATCGACATAGCAGCTCTCAGTGAGGTCCGTTTCTCTGAGGAAGATAGTCTTCAAGAACACGGTGCTGGCTATACCCTCTACTGGTCAGGTAAATCAAAGGCTGAGAGCCGCCTTTCTGGCGTTGGCTTCATGGTCAGGAACTCCATTGCCTCCAAACTCGAAAACCTGCCAACGGGTCACTCAGATCGCATCATGTCCATGCGCCTCCCACTTCAAAACAAGCAGCATGCAACACTCTTCAGTGTGTATGCCCCAACCCTTCAAGCAGATCCTGCAGAAAAGAACAAGTTCTATGCTGATCTACACAACCTCGTACGGAAGACCCCTACAGAGGACAAGGTGTTCATCCTTGGCGACTTCAATGCCAGAGTAGGTAAAGACTCGGAAGCCTGGAAAGGAGTACTTGGCAAACACGGCATTGGCAACTGCAATGACAACGGGCACCTCCTGCTAGAATTCTGCATGGAGCACCAGCTCACCATCACCAACACTATCTTCCAGCAGAAGAACAGTCTGAAGACAACCTGGATGCACCCACGGTCCAAGCACTGGCACCTTATCGACTACATTCTGGTGCGCCAGAGAGACCTTCAAGATGTCTTACACACCCGAGTAATGCCCAGTGCAGAATGTCATACGGATCATCGTCTTGTACGCTGCAATCTCCGTCTTCACTTTAAACCCACACCGAGGAGAGGAGGTATCCCTCGGAGGAAGTTTCAGGTTGGCAGTCTCCAGTCAGCCGAAGTTAAAGCTGCCTTCCAGGCAAAACTCCAGTCAAGAATTGAGGACCCCAGTTGCCCCACAGACCCTTCTCCAGAAGCACTCTGGGAACACCTAAAAACTACCGTCCTGCAGATCTCTGAAGAAGTCCTCGGGTTCTCCACAAGGAAGAACAAGGACTGGTTTGATGAGAACAATCAAGAGATCCAAGATTTACTGGCGAAAAAGAGATCTGCCTACCAAGCACATCTTGCTCAGCCCTCCTGTCCTGGGAAAAAAGCAACCTTTCGCGCTGTATGTAGCAACCTCCAGTGCAAGCTTCGAGACATTCAGAACGAGTTGTGGACCAAGCTTGCTGAGAGAACCCAGCTGTGTGCAGACACTGGTGATTTAAGAGGGTTCTACGAAGCCCTGAAGGCAGTATATGGTCCATCATATCAGACTCAGAGTCCCTTGCATAGTGCAGACGGCCAAGTGCTCCTCACAGACAAGGCATCCATATTGAACCGGTGGTCGGAGTATTTTCAGGTTCTCTTCAGTGCCAACCGCGTAGTTCAAGATTCAGCAATTCACCACACCCCACTTCAACCAGTGAAAACAGAGTTGGATGAGATCCCCACTCTAGAAGAGACTGTTAAAGCCATCAAGCAACTGAAAAGTGGCAAGGCAGCAGGAGTTGATGGAATTCCACCAGAGATCTGGAAGCATGGGGGCACAGTACTACATAGCTCACTTCACAAAGTACTTGTCACCTGCTGGGAACAAGGCAAATTACCACGGGACTTTCGCGATGCAATCATCATCACCCTATACAAGAACAAAGGGGAAAAGTCAGACTGCTCCAACTACCGGGGGATAACCCTGCTCTCCATCGCAGGCAAAATCCTTGCCAGAATACTCCTGAACAGACTGGTGCCCGCCATTGCAGAAGAACTCCTCCCAGAGAGCCAGTGCGGCTTCAGAGCTAACAGGAGCACCACCGACATGGTATTTGTTCTCAGGCAGCTCCAAGAGAAATGCAGGGAACAGAACAAGGCTCTGTATGTGACTTTTGTCGACCTTACCAAAGCTTTCGATACCGTTAGCAGGAAAGGCCTGTGGCAAATCTTGGAACGTTTAGGATGTCCCCCAAGGTTCCTCAGCATGATCATCCAGCTACACGAAGACCAGCGAGGCCAAGTCAGACACTGCAACGACCTCTCGGAGACCTTCCCAATAGGCACAGGTGTAAAGCAAGGCTGCGTTCTCGCGCCAACTCTCTTTACGATCTTCTTTAGCATGATGCTTCAAAGAGCCGCAGTAGATCTAGATGATGACGATGGTGTCTACATCCGCTATCGCACCGATGGCAGCCTGTTCAACCTGAGGCGACTAAAGGCCCACTCCAAGACAATGGAAAAACTCATCCGAGAGCTACTGTTTGCTGATGATGCTGCACTCGTCTCCCACTCGGTATCAGCTCTGCAGCATATGACGTCCTGCTTTGCAGAGGCTGCCAAGCTATTCGGCCTAGAAGTTAGTCTGAAGAAGACAGAAGTTCTCCACCAGCCTGCACCCCAGGAAGATTATCACCCTCCCTGCATCACTGTGGGTGAATCAGTTCTGAAGACAGCCCAGCAGTTCAGCTACCTGGGGTGCATCATCTCCTCAGATGCTAAGATCTACAAGGAGATTGACAACAGGCTGGCAAAGGCAAACCGTGCCTTTGGCCGACTGCACAAAAGAGTGTGGAGCAACAAGCATCTGAAAAAAGGCACAAAGATCAATGTTTACAAAGCGGTTGTGATGACAACCCTCATCTACGGCTCCGAATCGTGGGTTTTATACCGTCATCACCTGCGACTCCTTGAGCGCTTTCATCAGCGCTGCCTTCGCACCATCCTCAACATCCACTGGAGTGACTTTGTGACCAACACTGAAGTTCTCAAGCGGGCGGAGGTTACCAGCATCGAGGCACTACTGTTGAAGACGCAGCTGCGCTGGGCAGGGCATATTTCTAGGATGGAAAACCACCGCCTTCCCAAGATTGCCTTGTATGGCGAACTCTCCACCAGCCATCGAAATAGAGGGGCACCAAAGAAGAGGTACAAGGACTCCTTGAAGAAATCCCTTGGCACCTGTCGCATCAACCATCACCAGTGGTCTGACCTAGCCTCAGATCGCAAAGCATGGAGGCACACCATCCACCAGGCTGTCTCTTCTTTTGAGAACTCACGCATAGCTGGTCTTGAGGACAAAAGGAGATTGAGGAAGCATCGCACTGCTACAGCACCAACCCTAAATCAGACTTTTCCCTGCAGCCACTGTGGCCGGACCTGCCTGTCCCGCATTGGTCTTGTCAGCCACCAGCGAGCCTGCAGCAGACGTGGACTATTGCACCCTTCTTAAATCTTCGTTCGCGAAGCCAAGCCGAGAGAGAGTGCTAAAGTTTTAAGCATGTTTTATTTTAAGGGTTTTTTAAAATATATATATATATATTTAATTGTGTTTGTGTCCTTTATAACGTTTATATCTCTGCTACCTGGCATTACATTTTATATTACGCATGGCCAGTGTTGCCTCTAAGCTGAGTTAGTGTGATCTAGATCACAGATTTTTAGCCTCCCGCTCACACATTTTTGTCTTAGCTCAGGAAAAATGGTCCCAGAGCACAATAATTTATGCAGAAGCTCACAATTTTAATGCCAGTAGCTCACAACTTTAATACCAGTAGCTCCCAAAGTAGAATTTTTGCTCACAAGACTCTGCAGCTTAGAGGGAACATTGCCTGACAAGATCTCCTTTATGTCTGATCCGGCTCTCATAACAAATGAGTTTGAAACCCTTGACCTAAACCAGTTGGTAACCAAGTGGTCCTTAGAGAGTCAGCTTTGGGCTAAAAGGTGTCCACTCCAGCTGCTGATCCTCATCGGTCTTTCTGCCTCTCTTCCACCTTTAGTACTGACTCCCTGAACCTTTCAATTCCATCAGGGTTGGGTGGTTTTTTTTTTTTTTTGTTTCCACACTTTTCTATTTATAACTGTTACTCAAGTGCTGCTCGGGCAATCGCAAAACCAGGAGGGCCCTGTGTTTAGCCGTTGATTGCCCTGCAGAAGTGTCTCTCCAAGATGTGGTGAATGGAAACTGAAGGCATGCAAACTGCATTGAGGATTTCTAAAACTGTCTTTCTCGGTGACAGGCATACAATACAGTGTGAGACTAAAATTGCCTACCTGACATAGTAAGCTTGTATATCTCATGTCTAGGGAAGATGACAATAGAAAGTTCGACTCAGATGAAATACGTCTTGTTTTGGAAAGGAAGACTCACTTAGCAGAATTCATGCTTGGATCAACAGAGCGAGATTGCATTGCTAACAAGGAGTTCTTTCAGTCTTGCATTCTTGTCCTTCTTTAGGAAAAAAAGGGGGGGAAATAGGAATAGTAAAGTAGGTGCAACTAAGCTGAGCTGGTTGAAATCTCGCATTCCAACTTATAGGTTGGCCTTAACCAAGCCATCATCCTTCAGGGCTTAGACGTAACAAAGATCATGCATTTCCATCCGTCTCTAAAACACAACGTGCAGATCGATGCATCCTCAATTAGCCTTGGTTCCAAGCGGAGCAGAAAGCGGAGGTTTAACCCCATGCTTGGTTCTGCTAATTGAAACCTGCTTCCTCATGCTGTTAACTATTCAAACTGTGTGTGTGTGTGTGTAGGTGCGGGGGAGTCGACTTTTGGAACATATTTTCCCCTTTAATTAACAGATTAATTAATTAATCTCTCTTGGCAGGGCTGCTAACTCCAGGTTGGGGAAATTCTGGAGTAGGGATGGGAACAAACCAGGAAAATGAGGTTCATTCCCGTTTGTGGTGTGTCCAGTTAATGAGCCGCAAAGAACCAACTGACTATCCCCGGGCCGAAGGAGGCAAAATTAAAGAATACTCGTACACGGGCCTTCTCCATTGCAGCTCCACACCTATGGAACCAGCTCCCGGAAGAAGTGCGGGCCCTGCGGAGCCTTGAACAGTTCCGCAGGGCCTGCAAGACCTTCCTCTTTAGGATGGCCTTTACCTGACTGAATGATAGATGGACTCGTCTTAAGTGATTCTGCCATCATGCATACTTGCATCTAATAGAATAGCACCAGAAATGTTAATTTTACATTGGAATGTTTTAAGTTGAATGTTGATTTTAAAATTTGTTGTATAACTTATTGTACAGATTGATTATGTTGTTAGCCGCCCTGAGCCTGCTTCGGTGGGGAGGGCGGGATATAAATACAATGTTATTATTATTACAAACTAGCACAAACTTTTTAGTGCCAGACCAATACAGTTTGTGAGGTTCATGATGTGCTAGAATGGCCCTTTGGTAGGTTAGAGACAGGGCTCAATTTGTAGCAGGAGCTCCTTTGCATAGTAGGCCACGCACCCCTCATGTAGCCAATCCTCCTGAAGCTTACAGCAGACCCTGTACTAAGAGCCCTGTAAGCTCTTGGAGGATTGGCTACATCAGAGGTATGTGCCCTAATATGCAAAGGAGCTCCTGTT
The DNA here is from genome assembly GCF_032191835.1 of Heteronotia binoei. Lineage (NCBI taxonomy): Eukaryota > Metazoa > Chordata > Lepidosauria > Squamata > Gekkonidae > Heteronotia > Heteronotia binoei. The sequence goes on from NC_083229.1 coordinate 126,661,432, forward strand.
ACAAAATGAGCCCTGGTTAGAGATACTAAGGTCATTTTCGCACTTACCTTATTCCAGAGCGACGTCCCTCTTCACCGCGCAGCGTCTGCGCGGATTTCGCACTACTTGCTCTGCAGAATCCGGAAGTCCCGCAGCTTTTGCGTCGCAAATGTAAACTGGTTTTTGGCGGTTTACATTTGCAACGCAAAAGCCGCGGGACTTCCGGGTTCTGCGGAGCAAGTAGTGCGAAATCCGCGCAGACGCTGCGCGGTGAAGAGGGACGTCGCTCCAGAATAAGGAAGTGCGAAAATGACCTAAGTTTATAGGGGGTCTCTAACCTGACCGTCCTCTACCTGTATTCCATGTTTGATGAAGACCTGATTTATGGGGTTTGAGTTACAGCCCCTCAAAGAAGGTGCCCCAAGGATAGTGCTTTCTGGGGAAAATGACAGATGCAACATCAGAAGTGCAAGCTGGGGATATCAAACTCACAGGGGACCTCCCCCTGATGCACCTCTACATGCCTTCCAAGTTACGTGCAGATCGGACTCCACTTTCCACCCTCCAAAGCAGTCTTTTCTTCCACTGTCTGAAATTGTACAGTGAGCCGGCCATGTCAGAAGATGGATTGATCTGCCCCCTTTTGGCACAGCAAGTGACTTTTGATGGTGTTCCCTTGGGCATATGGTTGAGATGACCTGATTTACATCCTAAATCCCTCAATGTTGAGTTGTGTCCAGAAGCATACTTGAAGATGGAGTGCAGGGCTAATACTGAGCTTTGCTGGCTTCAAAGTAGAAATATAGTTAGAATGCTGTGCCATTAACCCAACATGTCACCTGTGGGTACAATGGTACCCATCAACACATTGTCTGGTGCCCGCCAAGTGTTTTTGTTTTAAACAATTTATTGGTAGCATATGGTTACAAAGCTTATCTATTTCTTATTTTTTTCTTTTTTTTTCACATTAACCCATATGACATTTCCATCCCCCCTCCCTCCAATGTTGACTTCCCCGAGGTTATAAGTTCAAATCCATACTAAAGGCACTTCTGATTGCTCAAAGTTCCGTATATATATTCTTACAACTAAAAAAATGTCCAATATTTCTTTACTTTCCAAGTTTTCTCCATATATCCTTTAAATTTTCTCCACTCCCTTTTGAATATCTCTAAATCATAGTCTCTTAGTGTTCTGGTTAATTTGTCCATTTCACACCACGATAAAACTTTCATGGTCCATTCCCATTTCTCTGGTATTTTTTCTTGCTTCCAAAGCTGCGCGTACAAAGTCCTAGCAGCTGATAACAGGTACCAAATTAAAGTCCTGTCTTCTTTTGGGTATTTTTCTAATTGTAATCCAAGTAAAAACGTCTCTGCAATTTTCTTAAAATCATAGCCCAAAATTTTGGTGATTTCTTGTTGTATCATCTTCCAGAATTCTTTCGCTCTTTCACATGTCCACCACATATGGAAGAAAGAACCTTCATGTTTTTTACATTTCCAACATCTATCCGACATTTTCTTACTTATCTTAGCCAATTTTTTCGGAGTCATATACCACCTATACATCATTTTAAAACAGTTCTCCTTAATGCTTTGACAAGTTGATATCTTCATTGAGTTCTTCCAGAGGTGCTCCCATGTTTCCATTTGTATTTCTCTATTCACATTAATTGCCCATTTGACCATTTGAGACTTTACTACTTCTTCTTCTGTAGACCATTTCAATAATAACTTATATACTTTTGATATCAATTTTTCATTGTCACCTAACAGGACTCTTTCCAGTTCTGTTTGTTCTCGTCTAATCCCCTCTGATTTTATGTCATTTTCCATCAAACTTTTAATTTGTTGCATTTGAAACCAATCATAATTGTTATTTAGCTCTTCTGAGGTTTTTAATTCAATTTTGTCTCCTTGAATCTTAAGCAGTTGGTTATATGACATTTCTCTTTTTTCTTCAGAATCAGCTGTTATTTTTATTACTTCTGCTGGCACTATCCATAATGGTTTTCTCTCGTCCCCGTATTTCTTGTATTTTATCCAAGTATTTAGTAATGTATTTCTGACATAGTGGTGAGAGAAAAAACCATCCATTTTATTCTTCCCATAGTACATGTATGCATGCCAGCCGAATCTATTTCCGTGAGCTTCTAACCACAAAGGTTTTTTATCTAACAGCATTATCCAATCTTTTATCCATGTCAAACAAACTGCATCGTGGTATAGTCTTAGATCGGGAAGTTGAAAACCTCCTCTCTCTTTGGCATCCGTTAAGATCTTCATCTTTATCCTTGGTTTCTTTCCGGCCCAAATGAAATCAGAGATTTTCCTTTGCCATTTGTTGAATTGTTTTGCTTCTTTTACAATCGGGATGGTTTGAAACAAATACATTATCCTTGGCAAAATATTCATTTTGATTGCAGCTATCCTGCCCAGTAAGGACAAGTTGAGTTTATTCCATTTCATCAAATCTTTGTCCATCTTACACCACAGTTTTTCATAATTGTTTTTGTATAAATCAATGTTCTTCATTGTTATCTCTATTCCAAGGTACCTAACTTTGGTTGTGACTTCACAACCTGTCACCTTTTGTAGTTCGTTTGTTTTATTTGGTTGCATGTTTTTACAGAGGAATTTCGATTTCTCCTTATTTATGTATAATCCTGCTAGTTCTCCGTATTCTTTTATCTTAGCTAACAGCAGTGGTGACACTTGAACCGGATTCTCCATTATGAACACTATATCATCTGCAAAAGCTTTATATTTATAAGAGAATCTTCTAATTTTTAGACCTTCTATTTTTTCATCTTTTTGAATTTGTTGTAACAAAATTTCAAGAGTCATTATAAACAACAATGGTGATAGCGGGCATCCTTGCCTTGTTCCTTTACTCACTTTCAATTCTTTGGTAAGGTCTGCATTTATACACAATTTTGCATGCTGATCTGTATATATTGCTCTTGTCATTTTTATAAATTGTTCCCCTAAATTAATTTTTTCCATTACCGCAAACATAAAGTCCCAATTTAAGTTGTCGAAGGCTTTCTCTGCGTCAACAAAAAATAAGGCCACTTCTTTTTCCGGGTGCTTTTCATAGTATTCCACAACATTAATAACAGCTCTTACATTGTCCCTTATTTGTCTTTTAGGAAGAAATCCCGCTTGGTCTTTGTTTATAAAGTTGGTCAGGTATTGTTTCAGTCACTCTGCTAAAATTCTTGTATAGATCTTATAGTCATTATTCAACAATGAGATTGGTCTATAATTTTTTACGTTTGTGCTATCTTTATCTTCCTTAGGAATCAGAGAGATTACAGCTTCCCTCCAGGTCTTTGGGATTTTCCCTTCTTCTCTTATCGTGTTTAACAACTTCAACAGTTTGGGTGTTAATTCATCCTTGAGAGATTTGTAAAATTTTGATGTGAATCCATCTGGCCCTGGAGCTTTACCCTCTTGCATTGCTTTTATTGCTGCTTCTATTTCAATTTTCTCTATTGGGTCATTTAATATCTTTTTCATATGTTCCGTCAAAGGTGCCACCTGAATGTTTCGTAGATACTCTTCCACTTTTTCTTTACTTACATTCACACCCTTGAATAAATTTGCATAGTATTTAAAGAATTCTCTTTTAATTCCTTCTTGATCCACTACTGTTTTCCCATTTGCCATGATTTTATTTATAGTCTTATTTTCTTTCCTTTTTTTTAATTGCCAGGCCAGGTATTTACCAGGTTTGTTTGCACTTTCAAACGATTTCTGTTTCAAATTTTTTAAATTCCATTCTAATTCTTTATTCAGCAAATGTTTAACTTGGGATTGTAATATCGTAATTTCTTTTATTAATTTTTTCTTCCCTGGTCTTTTTTTTAAGTCCTTTTCTTTTTTATCTATTTCATTTTGCAGTGCTGACAGCCTTTCTTCTCTTGCTCTTTTGTCTTTATTATTCAATGTAATTAATATACCCCTCATTACTGCTTTATAAGTGTCCCATACTGTTGGATATTCCATATCATCCGTTTCATTTATTTGGAAGAATGCTGCAGTCTCCTTTTCTAAGAATGATACAGTGTCTTTATTTTGTAGTAAATCCTCATTAATTCTCCATCTTCTTGATTTTCTTTGCAATTTTGTTGACCAGCATATTGGATTATGGTCCGCCCAAACCTTTGGAAGAATCTCAATTTTTTTTGTTATGAGGCCCAAGCCTTGGGAACCCCACAACATGTCAATTCTGGAAAAAGAATTATGCCTTGCTGAGAAAAATGTATAGTCTCTTACCTCAGGGTTGAACTTTCTCCAAATGTCTTCTAGATTTTCCTGTTTAATCAACTCAAAGAAAGAATTGGGCAGCTTCCCTTCTTTATCATTCTTCTTTGGACTTGATCTGTCAAGGTTATTTTGTATTGTCCCATTAAAATCGCCCATCATCAATACCTGGTCATAAGTCTCTTCGTCCATTTGTCTATTTATGTCTTTAAAGAATTTGTCTTTCGCTCCATTGGGTGCATAGAGTCCTAGTAGTAACGTTTTTTTCGCCTCTATCGTCACCTCAACAGCAATGTATCTTCCTTCTTTGTCTTTAAAGATTAATTTTGGGTCAAGTTGTTCTTTAATGTAAAAAACCACCCCTCTTTTCTTTTGCTCTGCTAGTGAAAAAAATTCCAACCCCAAATTTCTATTCCACAAAAATTTACTGTCCTTGCGTTGTATATGAACTTCCTGTAAACAAATTATATTACATTTTTGCTTTTTAATCCAATGAAATGTTCTCCTTCTTTTCTGTGGTGAATTTAGTCCATTTATATTCCAAGATAGTAATTTGTACTCCATTATGATGTTGGTTCTTTATTTTCTTCAAAAAAGCTATGCATCTCTTGTTCGCTTCTTATTGTAATCCTTTTGCCATTTTGTTCAAATCCAAGACCCTCTGGTATTATCCATCTATATCTTGTGCCCTCTGCACGCAACTGATCGGTTAGCTTCTTGTGCTTTTTCCTATCGCTGATCACTTCTCTTGGTAGCTCTTTCATTATTTTAACTCTGCTCCCTTCTATTGCCCAGGCTTTTTGGTACCCTTTCCTCAAAATTTTCTCTGCCACTTCTTTTGATCTTAATCTTATGACGATGTCTCTTGGCAGACCTTTATTTTTCGCATAAACTGAGTTGACTCTGTAGGCACCCTCCAACATACTCTTAAATCTGTCAGGGTCTTCTTCTATGTACTCAGTGATGATATCCACCATATAGCCTTTTAAGTCTGTGTCTTCTTTTTCAGGTACCCCTCTTAGACGCACTTGTGACTCCAGCAACTTACAGTCGTGTATTATGACCTTTTCTTGAATTTTTAGCAAGGCAGAGGCCTGTGTATCCACTTTCATCTCTACCTCTTTCACTTTATTTTGAGTCTCTTCCTTAAAATTCTCTATCTCCTTCTTAAGGTCTCCAACTTCTTTTTTAATATCTTTTTTTATTGCCAAATGCAATTTGTCCATAGCTTTTAACATTTTTGCCTCCAGAGCGTCAAATTGAGCCTGCATCTTGTCAAATGATTGGGCTCTTGCACGTGTTGTTCTTTCTACTGACATATAAAAAATCACCAAACCTTAAAAAAATCCCCACATAAAATTTAGCATCCAATCCAATAGCTTAGAGCCAGTTCTTTCAGATGAGACTAGTTTCGTTTTTCTCCCTTCTTCCTGAGCAAAGATATTGAATTTTAACAATTTTGACAGTTTTTCTCCCTTTTAAAATGGCAATCGTTATTTCTCTATGGTACAGTTCCAGCCTAGAGAGGTCTCTCTTCGTCTTTCTTGATCTGAGTCTTGGACTCAATTCCTTCCTAGTTCAAAGGTCGGATGTCACAGCTCTTGTTGTCCTTATAGGCTCTGATTTATTGTCCAGCCCCTTTTAGTTTCACTTCCTGTCACAGCTTAGACTGATCTCGTGTCTAATCTCGCAGTTTTTTGAGCTGCATGAAGAAACCGCAACCACAAAAATTCACAACAATATGTCCTTTCTCCAAAATATCTTTGAAGGCAATTGTTTTTACGGCGTTCAGTTTTCCCAAGCTGAATTCTTTTCCTGCTGTGCCCCCACTCAGCTCAGTTCATTCTAGGTTCTGCAGTTTATGGGCATATATACACGGCAACTCTCTTTTCTTTCTTCTGCGTCACCAGCCTCCCATTGCCAACTTTCACTCTTATCTTGAAAGGTTTTTTTTTTTTTTTTGCTGTTGTTCACATCCAAAGCCACAGAGCTCAGCTTAACAAGGTAAAAGTTTTTTTTCCATTCAATTATGCTTTGCCTTCGTCTGTTATTAATCCACTCAGTGTTTAAACTATATTCAAAGTCTCTCAGAGTGAAGATAAGAATGATGAGTCTACCTTTTAGATGTTCTCAACTCCCCCGGCTGCTATTTTCTTGCAATTAAAATCAGTCCTTCTAGCGTGCTTGGATTCCGACAGCCTTAAGTGACCGAAGTCACTTTAGAGTCACTGCAGACGATGGTTGACATTCCATTGCCGGACATCAAGAAATGAAGGAGTCAGCTCCCTGACTGCTCCAGTTCGATATCAACAGCATTAAAGGAAGATAAGTCGTCTTGGGTTAACCCTTGCCTAGGGTTAATGAGCATAGACCTTATCAGGGGTCTTTAATACCCTGAACAGTGACAATAAAATCCCCCTCTGTTAGGGAGCTGCAGACTGTCTTCCAGCCAAACAGGAAGTCCCCCCCGCCAAGTGTTTTTGATTGGCTATTGGAGATTTGATTGGCATTTTTGATTGGCATGGTGTCAGCCAGTAGCTGACATCAATGCACAAGGATCTGCACTGTGTTTCTAAAGCTAGGCTGTGGCAATTATTTTGTGGCTGGCTCCGCCTTCTCTGGCAGCCATTTTGCGACAGCCATTTTGTTTCTGCACCCATCATACAATGCCATGGTAGAATTTCAGATGTTCCCACAGGCACAAAATAGTTGGGGACCCCTGAACAAACTGATTCTCTACAGTTTGGTGTAGTGGTTAAGTACATAGACCCTTATCTGGGAGAACCGGGTTGGGTTCCCTACTCCTCCACATACACCTGATGATGTGCCCTTGAGTTAGTCACAAGTCTCAAAGTTGTTTCTCTCGAGAGCAATTTCTTGAAAGAGCTATCAGCCCCACCTACCTCACAAGGTGTCTGTTGTGGGGAGGGAAAGGAGATTGTAAGCCACTCTGAGACTCTTTTGGGTAGTGAAGGGTGGGGTATACAGGGCTGCTGCATGGGGTTCTGCTGCCTGAGGCAGAATCCCATCATCACACCCTTGTTTCTGCTTGCTGAGGGGCCGGAAGATTTCTCCGACTCCTCAGCAAGTAGAAACAAGGCAGCACTTTCAGAATGAAAGTTAAGCCCACGTTGTTTCTGCTTGCTGAGGGGCCGGAAGATTTCTCCAACCCCTCAGCAAGCAGAAAAAAGGCGGAGTTTCTGTCCCGGGTGCTCGAGCGGACACTTTCAGTCTCCTCTTCCTCCACCTCCTCTTCTTCTTCTTTTTCTTTCTGAAACTAGTACATAGTCTGCACTGCTGTCCCCGTGATGAATCCATCACCTCTTCTCATCTTGTTTCTTCCTTAGATACCGGCTGGTGCCTTGGGAGTTTGTGGAACATCTGTAGAAGGGACAGGACAGCAGCTGCACTGTGGTCTTACAGCTCCTCTCGCAATGTCCCCAGAGCTCTTCTGGCAAAGTAATGGGAAGCAGCTCCCCTACAACCTCCCTCTGGCAAGAGGGTGATTAAAACACTTCTCTTGCACAGTCAGACTAGAATTGCAGGCAAAATCTCCCTTTTTCCCCCCTTAAGAAAATATCCGCTTAATTAACAAAATCACCCAAGAGAGCCAGATTGCGCAGCCCTGAAGGCCAAATCTTTGACACCCCTGATCCATCTAATTTAAACTGAAATATTCACTCCTGAAACTCTTTGGTCCTAATTATAAATTCACACTTATTGGAATTACTGCGGGTATAAAAATGACATCATAAGAGTTCTTTCCCTGCAGCTAGGTTCCAATAAGTGATGTTTTCGACCACACTGTGCCAGTCTTTTCCTTAAAACAACCCCCCCCCCCAAAACACCCAAAACAGCAATGTGGCTATTGTCTGGCCATAGAAATCATCGTGCAAACATAGTATCATTTTGTGCTCTGGTGAACTCCAAATATAGCTCTTTGGAACAGGTTCTCCTTGGTCATTAGCATAAGATATTGTGGAACAAATTACGCTGGGTTTGTTTTTTCTGTTAAGAAAAATCTTACTGCGATGTGTGGGGCGGGGGGAGCTGTGTTCGAGCATTACATGGAAGGAGGGCTGGTCCCAGGTTGGGGGCAGAGTCAGGGCCGGCTCACCCACTAGGGACACTAGGCGGTTGCATAGGGCAGAGGCCCCCAACCTTTTTTATCCCAGGGACCGGCCCCAGGGCTGGCTGGCCCACCACGGCCCCAGAGCCAGCGGCTGCCCCCGCCCCCTATAGCACCTCCTCCTCCCCCCATGGAGCCTCCGACTTCCTCCTCTGCCCCGCCCCCTGCAGCCTTGTTGGCCGCCCCTGCGCAGCCTCACCACCTCCTGTTTTTACCACTTAAAGGCCAGGGAGAGTGAAGCACCTCCAGACCGACCTCCCTCCTGCCAATCAGCTGATCCAATCGGCCGGGAAAACTATGGCAGTGCGGCTGTTTCGGTGCTGCCACGGCTTTCCCCGCTGATTGGATCAGCTGATCAGCAGGGGGCGGGGGAGGTCAGCCTGGAAAGTGCTTCATGGCACCTTCCCTGGCTTTAAAGTGGTATAAACAGGGGATGGCGAGGCTGCGCGGGGGGACAAAAAGGCTGCATGGGGGGGGGGGGTGCGGCTGCGCGGCCCTCTTGGAAACAGGCTACGGACCAGTACCGGTCCGTGGCCCGGGGTTGGGGATCCCTGGATTAGGATACCAGCAGGAGGGGGGTGATGAATTGGGCTCTTCCCTCCCAGTGCCACAGCAACCTAGTTTGCTTGCTTGCCTGCCTGCCTCCCCCCGCTGCCGCCCACCCCCTTCCTTCCCTTGCGCTTTGCCTGCCCCCTACCCCCCAGCACGATCAGAGGAGTGCACTGAGACTGGGCCCTACCAGTTTCGATGGGACCAGCATGGCATCTAATCCTTTGAAGTTCACTTGGGAGAAGGCTTTGCTCCCCCTCACTTCCGGTTCCAGGCAGGAGAGGGGAGAAGGCTTCTCCCATGTATGCTTCAAAGGATTAGATGGCGCACTGCCTGCATCGAAGCTGGTAGGGCCCATACATGGCGCAGTGCAATGCAGTGCACTCTGATGGGGGGGGGGCATGACAGAGTGCAGGACTGCATTGTAGCACTGTGGAAGGAGGGTGGTGGTGGTGGGGGAGGCAGCTGCAGGGGGGCGGAGGACAGGGACCCTGCCTGGGGCACCATGCACCCTAGAGTTGGCACTGGGTGGAGTGGGCAGAGAATTCTCAGGGCCCGACTCTGATCCTCTGCCTGCCATTGAGTCCCCTTTTTGTGCCCTCCCCTCCCAACTACCAGCCTCCCGTCTTTTTGCATAAACAAAGAGGAATGTCTGTGTGGAGGGGACCGTTGAGAAAGGCCTCATTGCTGACCATTCCAGGCAGTAACTATGTTAAAGAGGGGGAGGAAGGGACCCTAAGAGAGAAGTGAAACAAGAGGTCTGATGTTCTTGAGGATAGCTAAAGAGCAGTCGATCATTTGGAGGCCCGTGATCCATAATGGTTGATATTACTTACATATTATCCACATGCTGATAAATACAGAAGAGACTTTCATCAACAGAAGAAGCCTCAGTTAATTAACGATGATCCTAATGATTAATTCTTCCATGGAACCAGGGGTGGGATTCTAGCAGGATCTCCATTGCGTATTAGGCCACACAACCCTGATGTAGCCAATCCTCCAAGAGCTTACAAAAAGAGCCTTGTAAATGTACAAAAAAAGAGAGCCTTATAAGCTCTTGGAGGATTGGCTACATCAGGGGTGTGTGGCCTAATATGCAAAGGAGATCCTGCTAGAATCCCACCCCTTCATGGAACTGTAGTGACTACAGTACATATGATAGAAAGGGGGCTCTGAGTGAAGGGTAGAGCATCTGCTTTGCATAGAGAAAATCCCAGCTTCAGTAACAGCTTCCTGCGGTTAAAAGTTTCAGGAAGGGAATGTGGCTATGGGGAGGGACAGTGGCCCAGTGGTAGAGCATCTGCTTGGTGTGATGAAGGTCCCAGGTTCAATCCCTGACATCTCCAGATGAAAGGACCAGGCAGTGGGTGATGGGAAAGACCTGTGCCTGAAGGCCCTGGAGAGGTGCCAACAGTCTGAGTAGACAAGGCTGACTTTGATGGACCAAAGGTCTGTTGCAGTTGAAGGCAGCTTTGCTTGTGCGTGTTAGGGTTCGAATCATGGTATGTGTAAAAATGATGGGGGGGGGGGGGGTTGGGGGTGGAGTTTGAACTGACCATGTGTTTTTTTAACCCCTTTGGGCAAAGCACAGGCAGGAGGGGGAAAGTAAATTCAAATGCTTTCCAGCCTCACCTTGACCACCCTCTAGAAATGGCAACAGATCTAGCAAAAGATAATGGGATGATCCAGCTTCCCCACCTCTAGCTAGACAAGAGAAATCTAAAAGGAATAGAAGTTTGGAGAAACTAAGCCAGAGGTGTCAAACATGCAGTTCAGGGGCCGAATGAGGCCCCCAGAGGACTCCTATCAGGCCCCCAAGCAACTGGCTATCAACTGCTTCCTCTCCCTCTATCTTGCTTCCTTTTGCATAACAGCTTGCTTTGCAAGACTTGCCCAATCGCACAGAAGCTACAGAGCAAAACCTCTATTTTCTCCATTGGCTGAGGCTCCTCCCTTGGGGAGGAAGGGAGAAGGCAGAGCTTGTTATTCCAGGCTCTCTCAATTGCACAGCAGAGCTACTAAGCCAAGTCTCTCTTCCTTCTGTTGGCTGAGGCTCCTCCCCCTCCTGGTCCCCCGGGGAAGGAAGGAAAGCGCCAGAGCTTCCTTTGCCCAGTTCCCTGGATCCCACGGGAGAAATGCGAAGGAAGCACCTTTAAGACCAACGAGTGCTAATGTTTTAAGCATGTTTTATTTTAAGTTTTTTTTTTTTTTTTTTAAGTCAAATGTAGGCTAACTTACAACTTTAATGCTAGGAGTTCACACAGTAGAATTTTTGTCCACAAGAACCGCCCAGCTTAGAGAGGAACACTGTTGTGAATGCACTCACAGAATGACAACCTTTGTGTAACTCTGAAACTGGTCAACTAGTAATTCCCTTGCAACGGGTAAATGTAGTCGGGGGGGGCGGGGAGGGGAGGAAGGCTATAGATCTCTCTCATCAGAATCCTCAGAATTCTTTGAGGAATGCCATGACAAGGCAGCTGCTATTAGCAGGGTGGCATAGATATGCCTTCAGGAGAGGGTGGGCAGATTTCAAGAGTAAATAAATGATAGAAAGCCCAAGGCTGTTGCAATCGCTATTACTAATGCTATTAACAAAGCTCCAATATTGTTACAAGAATTTCACCACAAATTTATCGATATTAATTATCACTTTCCAAATATACCATGTTCACCAAGGTGCAAAGTCAAACTTTCCAACTGACCAGTCTCTTTCTATTATCTTCATCATTTAATAGTCTTTTTCAGGGTTGTTGTTTTTTTTTGTAGAATTCCTGTTGCATATTAGGCCACACCCCTTGATGTCACCATTGTTTCACGCGGGGCTTTTTTGTAGGAAAAGCCCAATAGAAAGTCATTTGCATATTAGGCCACCCCTTCTAATGCCAAGAGATCCCCATGGCACAGAGTGTTAAAGCTGCAGTACTGCAGTTCTAAGCTCTGCTCACGACCTGAGTTCAATCCCCGGCAGAAGCTGGATTTTCAGGTAGCGGCTCGAGGTTGACTCAGCCTTCCATCCTTTCCAGGTCGGTAAAATGAGTCCCCAGTTTGCTGGGGGGAAAGTGGAGATGACTGGGGAAGGCAATGGCAAACCATCCTGTAAAAAGTCTGCCGTGAAAACGTTGTGAAAGCAACGTCACCCCAGAGTCGGAAACGACTGGTGCTTGCACAGGGGACCTTTCCTTTTTTTCTAATGCCAAGCCAGGCAGAACTGTGTTCCTATGAGTTCCTGCTAAAAAAAAAAAAAAATGAAAGCCCTTGTGTCTTTACCTCCAAAGCTGCTCAGCTCTCATGCTTTCAGGAGTATGCAATCTGTTTTCTTTTCTTAATTCTGAAAAAAAAAAATCATTTCCTGTAACTAAAGCTAAGACTCAACTGTATTCAAGATGTCCTAAGCATGCATTTTTAGCATCAAGGCGAGTCTGAAATGGAAAAACTCCTCCCATTTAAGATTGTCTGTTGTGGTTACATTTCCTTATAACAAAAAAGAACAACCACCAAAATCCTTTAGTGTGTGGTCAAAATACAGCACGGAGACCAGGGTCAAAGGTCATCTCCTGGATATAAAAGTGAAAAGGTAAAGGTAGTGTCAAGCCCCGAGATTCCCAATAATGAAGTCCTTTGCTTTGTTTCAAATAGACTGGTTTATATAGCAATTCAAAGGTGCCCCAAGGAACATGATCCTTGGGAATACTGAGATACCAGAGGTTACATGGTTCTATATAGGCTATCATAAACCGTTACAAAAGGTGCTTCATTCAAATCTAAGGTTCAAAGGGTACAGCAGTAACTATCCTTTTCACTACAAAAGCATTCTCACACTACTTCGCAAACTGATAAGGAGGCTGTCATGGGTGCTGGGGACCCTGCAGAGGAAGATGAGTCTGCCAAGGAAACTGTACCCCTGCCACCTGCAGCAGTACCCCTGCCTCCTGCTGAAGAAGATCCCAGCCCCCGGGTGGCTCGTGTGCGTGACCGCCTCCGTCAGGACCTCAGGGATCGGAGGAGGGCGGCACGCTCACAAGCAAGACTCCCTGAGTCCTGAGTTTTGAGAGGATTCTGGCTCTCCTAAGAGCAAGGATGCTTGAGTTGTAACAGGATCCTGACTGCCTCTCAGAGCCAGCAATTAGCCCAAATGGGCAACAGCCAGCAGAGGGCTATATAGCTGTGGGCTTTGGGAGGAGGCTTTGTGGAAGCAACTAGTCATCTCCCTGACGTTCTAGCATCCACTCCGACTTGACTTTGGCTCCTGACTCCCTGACTTTGGCTTTTGACTTCTGGACTCCCTGACCTTGGCTTCTGGACCTCGGACCTGCGATACTTGCACAGCGATTTGGATTTGGCACCTTGGACACTCCTGCTTGCTGGCTACAGACCTCGGACTGCCTCTGGACTTTGCCTGACCCGGCCCCAGCCGTGACAGAGGCTGTGAAATTTAGGGAGTGCACTCTTCAGACATAGCATGCCTTTCCCAGTAACATAAACATTCTTGGCCAGATGGTAAGGCTTACATGGTTGCTAGGTTGTAAATAATGGAGAAGGAAAAGCGTATTGATCTGACATTTGTCCAGCCATCTTATATCAAAATACCCGGGCTTGACAAGTAGTCCCTCATGCAAAGACCAGTCATTTCCAATTTTGAGGTGACGTCGCATCACAACATTTTCACAGCAGACTTTTCTATGGAGCGGTTTGTCATTGCCTTCCCCAGTCATCTACACTTCCCGCCCCAGAGTCTGGATCAGTTCCATAGGGTCTGCAAGACTACTCTTTTTAAAATGGCCTTCGCTTAAATATACACCTAAGACAGACCTGCTGTAGATATATCCAGTCACCAAAATCTCACTGAGGAAAATCTGAGAGATAGCACCGTAAATGTTAATTTTAATTGTCAATGATGGTTTTAAATGATGGTTTTATTAATGAATTATTTATCAAATTGTACTGATGTTTTATTGGAAACTGAATTTATATCTTGTGAGCTGCCCTGAGCCTGCTTCGGCGGGGAGGGCAGGATATAAATAAAATGTATTATTATTATTATTATTATTATTATTATTATTATTATTATTATTATTATTATTATTATTATTATTATTATTATTATTATTATTATTATTATTATTATTATTATTATTATTATTTATAGAACTAGATGTTCTGACTGATATAAAAAAGGTAAAGGTAATCCCCTGTGCAAGCACCAGTCATATTTGACTCTGGGGTGACGCTGCTCTGGAGTGACGTTTTCACAGCAGACTATTTATGGGATGGTTTGCCATTGCTTTCCCCAGTCATCTACACTTTGCCCCCAGCAAGCTGGGTACTCATTTTACTGACCTCAGAAGGATAAGTCAACCTGGAGCCGGCTACCTGAACCAGCTTCCGCTGGGATCGAACTCAGGTCATGAACAGAGGGCTCTAACTGCAGTACTGCAGCTTTACCACTCTGTGCCATGGGGCTCTCATTTGACAGATATAGTCAACGGTAAATCCAAGGAAGAGGCGCTTATGAAATGGAAGAACATAAGAGAAGCCATGTTGGATAAGGCCAATGGCCCATTCAGTCCAACACTCTGTGTCACACAGTGGCCATTCTATGGAAATCCTATGATTGGTTATAATAGAGTATATAAATGTAAGGTATGGATATATATAATTGCTAGTAGATATCATTATAGAATCTTTAAAACTTGTAAATGTATTTGTTCTTTTTTTTCGGTATAATTTGGTTTTTATTACTGGAGATTGGAGAGTTATCTCCCAACTAAGCTTGGTGATATTGAGAAATTTGCTCATTCCCTACCTCCACATGTAAATATATTTTTGTTTGTATAAATGACCCATTCTGATTTTGAAAACTGAAAAAAAAATAACGTAAGAGAAGCCATGTTGGATCAGGCCAATGGCCCATCCAGTTCAACACTCTGTGTTACACAGTGGCCAAAGAACCTGTCAACCATGCTATTTCTGAATGTTGCATTGCTATATATTCCTCACATCTACCCTTCCCCCCTCTTTCCCTTTCTTCTTTCTTTTAGTAGTGAATTTCCTTGCATAATAAATCTCACAGACTTAGGCTGTGTCAGTAACCTTGTAATAGTAGTGTAAAAAGCCTCTCCCACAGGTTCTCATCAAAAGGTCTTATCAGCATGTTGAGAATCTATGAGAACAGGAGATGTTGCCATTCCATAGTGACCAAAGAGATAGTTGCCTATAGCCTTTGAACCTTCAATGCAATTTACATCTGTATGCTATTCTTTTGAAGTTATCTGTAACCCTGCCTTTGAAGTAACCTTTAAGATGCTATGCAAAGTAACAATCTGAATTACTTCCAAGGCCCCCTTACCGTGCCCGATACAATTTGAGCAAATGGATGGAACCTTTAAGATGCTATGCAAAGTAACAACCTTACTTTCAAGGTTTCATCCCTTGGAGCAAATCATAGAGTTTCAATAAAACGAGTCTTTGATTTAAAACAAAAGCTTGATTATTTTGAAATATTGATGCTTGACAGAACCCAGGTGCCATCAGGAGGTCCATCAGTGGGGCCAGGCCACTAGAAGCCCTCACACTGTTGCCCCTCCCAAGCACCAAGAATACAGAACATCAGTTGCCCCAGACAGAGAGTTCCAACAATACACTGTGGCTAATAGCCCCTGATGAGAACATAAGGGAAGCCATGTTGGATCAGGTCAATGGCCCATCCAGTCCAACACGCTGTGTCACACAGTGGCCAAAAAAACAAAACAAAACTCAAGTGCCATCAGGTGGTTCACAAGTGGGTCTAGAAGCCCTTCCACTATTCCCCCACCCCCACAAGCACCAAGAATATAGAGCATCATTGCCCCAGACAGTTCCAGTAATATACTGTGGCTAATAGCCACTGATGGACCTCAGCTCCATATTTTTAGCCAATCCCCTCTTGAAGCTGACTATGCTTGTAGCCGCCACCACCTCCTGTGGCAGTGAGTTTATTTTATTTTATTTATTTATTTTATTTTATTTATATCCCACCCTCCCCACCGGAACAGGCTCAGGGCAGCCCACAACAATAAAATGAAAACAATTTTAAAATTGCATAACATCAATATGACAATTCCACATGTTAATCACCCTTTGGGTGAAGAAGGACTTCCTTGTATCAGTTCTAACCCGACTGCTCAGCAATTTCATTGAATGCCCACGAGTTCTTATATTGTGAGAAAGGGAGAAAAGTCCTTCTTTCTCTGCCTTCTCTATCCCGTGCATAATCGTGTAAACTTCTATCATGTCACCCCGCAGTCGACATTTCTCCAAGTTAAAGAGCCCCAAGCGTTTTAACCTTTCTTCTTTGGGAAAGTGTTCCAACCCTTGAATCATTCTAGTTGCCCTTTTCTGGACTTTTTCCAGTGCTATCTAAATCCATGATTCCTCCATGATTCTATCTAATCCCCCTTTAAAGTTATTTATTCCTGTTACCATCACTCCATCCTCTGGCAGCGAATTCTATATTTTAATCACTCACTGTGTAAAGCGGAATTCCCTTTTGTCCATCCTGGACCTATTGCCCATCAGCTTCATTGGATGCCCTCAAGTTCTAGTAGAAGAAGAAGAAGATATTGGATTTATATCCCGCCCTCCACTCTGAAGAGTCTCAGAGCGGCTCACAATCTCCTTTACCTTCCTCCCCCCCACAACAGACACCCTGTGAGGTAGATGAAGATATTGGATTTATATCCCGCCCTCCACTCTGAAGAGTCTCAGAGCGGCTCACAATCTCCTTTACCTTCCTCCCCCACAACAGACACCCTGTGAGGTGGGTGGGGCTGGAGAGGGCTCTCACAGCAGCTGCCCTTTCAAGGACAACCTCTGCCAGAGCTATGGCTGACCCAAGGCCATGCTAGCAGGTGCAAGTGGAGGAGTGGGGAATCAAACCCGGTTCTCCAAGATAAGAGTCCGCACACTTAACCACTACACCAAACTGGCTACACCAAACTGGCTAGTATTTTGGGAGACGCAGGAAATAAAAAAAATCTTTGTCAATTCTCTCCACCCCACCAGAGTGGTCGTGCAAAGCCAAGCAATAGCAAACCACCTCTTGCCTTGAAAACACTATGGGGGCATCATAAAACAGCTGTGAGACACTTTCCACTTCCCACGTCTTTCCCCAACCCCAGCTGATGACTTCATGGTTTCCTTGAGCCACTAGTCTTTCTACCTCAGGGAATTCATTCTATCCCACCGCTGCTAAATGGCGACTAGACCATTTCGGATTGGGCATAGCCAAAGACTGAACAAGAGTGGGTGATGCTATGTATTCCCTTTGATGTGTGGCAATGCTACGTCTTCCCTTTTATGAGTATCACAATTGTGGCCAAAAGTTGCAGTTTGGGGAACAGCTGTGAAGGTCTAGTATGCTTTCGAACAGCAGTCCCCAAACTTTTTGGCAACAGGGACCGGTTTTGTGGAAGGCAATTTTTCCATGAACCGGGGCGGGGGGTGGGGAGGGCAATGGTTTCAGGATGATACAATTGGGCACTTTATTTCTAAAGTATTTGGTGTGGTGGTTAAGTGTGAGGACTGTTATCTGGGAGAACCCGGTTTGATTCCCTACTCCTCTATTTGCAGCTGCTGGGATGGCCTCGGGTTAGCCATAGCTTCTCACAGAGTTGTCCTTGAAAGGGCAGCTGCTGTGAGAGCTCTCTCAGCCCCACCTACCTCACAGGGTGTCTGTTGTGGGGGAGGAAGATAAAGGAGATTGTGAGCCGCTCGGAGACTCTGAAATTCGGAGTGGAGGGCAGGTTATAAATCCAATGTATTATTATCATCATCATCATCATCATCATCATCATTATTATTCATTATCATCATTATTACATTGTAATATATAATGAAGTGATTATTGAACTCATGGCCTGGTTGCTAACCGGCCATGGACCAGTACAGGTCCACGGCCCAAAGGTTGGGGACCTCTGCTTTAGAATGACTCTTCAGAGGTCCTTCTATTGCAATTATTATTACCCTCATTAAAATTCCCTTCTCCTCACTGAGAATCAAAAGTGGATTACAAAATAAGAAAATCAATTGAATCAGACAGCAAGACCTCCAATCGGTAATCCAGAGCTGGAAGTCCCCTGGGAATCGGGCATCAGCGACCTGGTGCCCAAGACTGACATTGTGCTTGCTCTGAAAGGCCAGAACAGTGCCCTCTGAAGCTAGCATGGGTGAGTGAGCCCTCAGATTTATCAGGGGCTTCCCTGGGGGTCAGCTACGGGCCCCAGAGGAAGCTGACCTGAGCCTCAGGAATGCCGGCAGTGCCACAGGGATCGCTTAGTTTGAATCTGAACAGTTGCGGCAAGGATGGGTGCCAGCCCGCCTATTCCTTCCTCCCACACCCTGACTGCCCAAGTCCAAGCCAAGGGCCCTCTGTGGTGTGATCCCAAACAATTACTTTGGTCGGACATGTGGCCTCCCCATCACTTTCTCTTGTGCTTCTGTCAGTTAGGTCTGATTTGAGTGACTCCCCGCCCCCCAGAGAGCTGCTGCCACCACAGGAGACAGTTGGCTTGGCTTGACTTAGGAAAGGGTTGAGAGACTCACCAGCAGGACCAGCTCACCCACTAGGCAAACTAGGCAGTTGTCTAGGGTGCCGGGAGGTGGGGGCTGCCAAATTGGGCATAGTTTGCCTGCCTAATTTGCCTGCCTCTTTCCCCCCGCCACTGCCTGCCCCCTCCCTTGTGCTTCACCCCCCTGCCCCTCCAGGCATGATCAGAGAAGAACCCCGAGGCTGGTCCTTACTGGCTTCAGTGCAGCTGGTGTGGCTTCTAATCCTTTAAAGAGCTCGCAAGAGGAGACTTTGCTCCCCCTCACTTCCGGTTTCGAGAAGGAGAGGGTGTGAAGTCTCCTCCCGTGGGCTCTTCAAAGGATAAGATGTTGTGCCTGTCGCATCAAAGTCATTAAGGACCAGCCATGGCACAGCGCGTGGAGGGGGGAAGCGATGGAGGGAGGGCAGCAGCAGTGGGCAGGAAGCCTGCCTGGGGCACCATGCGCTTTCGAGCCAGTGCTACTCACCAGAGGGGAGCCTTGCCAGCGATGTCACCAGAGGTGCTGTGACATCACTTCTGGCATGACTGGGAAGTGATACCATTGTGTCATGGGTAATGCTCTAGAATTGGCCCCAAACTCTATGGCATAATTTCTTAAAGTAGCCTCCCTATTTTTGGACCATTTTAAGCTCCCAGTGGAAATTACTATCAGCTGTCTCTTTATTTGCAAGTCCTGATGCTGGATCCTTTTCTTGGAGGTCGGACTGCCAGGTCCTTCCTGGTAACCAGCAGGGGGGTGGGGTAGGGTTGCCAGCTCCAAGATGGAAGACTCTTGGGGATTTGGATTGGAGCCTGGGGAGACCTCAGTGGGGTACAATGCCATAGAGTCCGCCCCCCCAAGGCATCCATTTTGCCTGAGGGAAGTGATCTCTGTAATCCCGAGATTACAGAGAAGAAGAAGACTGCAGATTTATACCCAGCCCTTCTTTCTGAATCAGAGGGCATTTTCGCACAGGGCTTACCCCGGAGCAACGTCCCTCTTCACCCCACAGCGTTTGTGCGGATTTCGCACCAACTGCTCCGCAGAACCCGGAAGAGCCGCGAAGTGCCACAGCTTTTGCGTTGCAAATGTAAACCGCCAAAAAACAGTTTATATTTGCGACGCAAAAGCCACGGCTCTTCGCGGCTCTGCGGAGCAGTTGGTGCGAAATCCGTGCAGAAGCTGCGCGGTGAAGAGGGACGTCGCTCCGGGGTAAGCCCTGTGCGAAAACGCCCAGAATCTCAGTGCAACTCACAATCTCCTTTATCTTCCTCCCCCACAACAGACACCCTGCGAGGTGGGTGGGGCTGAGAGGACTCTCACAGCAGCTGCCCTTTCAAGGACAACTCCTACAAGAGCTATGGATAACTCAAGGCCATTCCAGCAGCTGCAAGTGGAGGAGTGGGAAATCAAACCTGGTTCTTAACCAGTGCACCAAACTGGTTTACCTGAGGGAACCGATCTCTGTAATCTGGAGATGAGCTTTAATTCTGGGTGATCTCCAGCTGGCATCCCTACTTGAGGCAAAAGGGGAAGCTCATTGGATGAATCATGCCTGCCCTCTTGGGAGATGAGTTTTGGATTTGGGCTGTCCTCCCTGTCTAAACGTGTTGGCATGGGATGCATGTCCCACATCATTCTCGGTTATTAAATTCCTGAAGCATGCCATACACGAACTTAATAGATTTTATGCAAATTGTTATATAACAAAATAACAGCAGATGGTTCTCATCACATCCGAATCTTTCCATAACAATTTCATATTTTGTTTAAATTAAACAAAACGTAACAGCACCTCGGTGGCCTCTAACTTATTTTAATTTATTCTACCCTACTGTTTTCCCTGCTATTTCCTTGTCCCGTTGTACGGCGTTGCAATAAAATATTTGTTTTAATGCTCCTCAGTGTTTTAGCAGTTTACTATTTTTGAATGATACGGGGGACTAGTAAAGATATTTGCTTATTCATTTTTTGCTTCCATCAGAGGAAAATCTATTGCAGGGAATGTGGTACATAAGTCACCTCACAATATAGCCTAGAGGAGAGAATTAAAGCTTTACACCCGAAATCTTCAACTGGTATCTCTTTAAGCTCTATTTTTTTACACATTTCCATAATGTTTTCCCCCTTAAAACTCACTTCTTTCCCCATCTTCCCTGCCAGTAGCAGAGTCAGAAGATAAATGATAGAACAAATCAACCTGAAAGGAGTTATGAAAACAAAACAAAAACAGCAGAAATAGGGAGCTTGGGAAAATAAAAACAATATAACTTTATTCCTGCTCCAGAGATGTTTACAACACGCAAAGATAGAATGGTATACATATTTTATCTCACAACGCGGATTCCATGTGTACAACAAGAAATGAGAAGAGGCAAGCACTTTTGGGGAGAGTATATTGCTATCTTTCCACTTGCATGGTCATCCCTATCACATATAAAATCCAGTTCCCAACATTCTGTGACATTCTCGTCTGAACAAGCAAGAAACCTCGGGGTCTGTGATTTATTCCCGGGGTCTGTGATTGTCAGGACTACAGGAGATAAACCAAGTGCACAGTTTGGCGTAGTGGTTGTGTGCGGACTCTTATCTGGGAGAACCAGGTTTGATTCCCCACTCCTCCACTTGCAGCTGCTGGAATGGCCTTGGGTCATTGTCTTGTAGGAGTTGTCCTTGAAAGGGCAGCTGCTGTGAGAGTCCTCTCAGCCCCGCCCACTTCACAGGGTGTCTGTTGTGGGGAAGGAAGATAAAGGAGATTGTGAGCCGCTCTGAGACTCTGATTCAGAAAGAAGGGCTGAGTATAAATCCGTAGTCTTCTTCTGGCAGTCCGACCTCCAAGAAAAGGATCCAGCATTAGGACTTGCAAACAAAGAGACAGCTGATAGTAATTTCCACTGGGATCTTAAAATGGTCCAAAAATGGGGAGGCTACTTTAAGAAGTTATGCCATAGAGTTTGGGGCCAATTCTATAGCATTACCCACGACACAATGGTATCGCTTCCCAGTCATGCCAGAAGTGATGTCACAGCACCTCTGGTGACATCGCTGGCAAGGCTCTCCTCTCCAGGCTAAACATCCTCAGATCCTTCAACCTTTCCTCATGGGACTTGGTCTCCAGACCCCTCACCATCTTCGTCACCCTCCTCTGGACCCGTTCCAGCTTGTCTATATCCTTCTTAAAATGTGGTGCCCAAAACTGAACACAATACTTCAGGTGAGGTCTTACCAGAGCAGAGTAAAGCGATACCATCGCATCACGTGATCTGGACGCTATACTTCTGTTGATACAGCCCAAAATTGCATTTGCCTTTTTAGCCACCGCATCACACTGTTGACTCAGGTTCAGCATATGATCTACTAAAACCCCTAGATCCTTTTCCCACATACCGCTGCTAAGACAAGTCTCTCCCATCCTATAACTATGCATGGGATTTTTCCTACCGAACTGTAGAACTTTACATTGTTGAACTTTACATTACATTGTAGAACTTTACATTACATTGTAGAAACTGTACAACTTTACATTACATTGTGTCATTACAATGTTAAGACTGTGTCTTTAAATGATTGCATTTATGTCCTTCTGATGCACGTAGTTTGGGTCTTTTGTACATCAGAGTATGTTTATTGAATATATTTTGTATATGGAAGTGTTTTATTGTTAATATTCCCATTATTTGTTTAAGAATTTCTCTTTCTGAGGCTGGTTGTCACAGAACTTTACTGTTTTCTCCAGTCACACCACGAGGAGATTAGCTACCCCATCCCCAACAGGCAGCTACCATGTGTCTTTGTGGGAGGGGCACAGATGAGCTAATGGGCAGGCTGGATTGGCTTGGGGGGCAGACAGAACCACAAAATGAGAGTACTCTTTGTGGCTAAAAAAGAAAGAAAGAAAATTCCAGAAAGAGATGAGGTAGGCTGATTCATGAATGGTACAGTCATCGTACCATCATATGACAAATTGCACGACCCTTTTCCATCTGCCTCACTTCTGCTTTCAATTTCAACTGAAGATTAGTTTAGAGAACCAAAAGGTGATGACTGAATTTCTTCTTCCCTTCCCCCTTTTTGATCGGTTAACACAGTGGCTTCCAGAGCCACCCTTGCCGGGAATGTAAAAGAAGAGGAGGAGGAGGACCGATTTCCCACTAGCCTTACGCTGCCCTCATGCTCCTCTTCTCCATGAAGCTTCTGTCGGATTTCACACTATCTGCTCTGGGGCTACAACTCGCTTCACCTTTTTCATGCGGCAAACAGAAACCGGTTTCTAGAGGATCTTGTTTGCTGTGCGAAAGAGATGGAGCAAATTGCAGCCCCGGGGCAGATAGTGTGAAATCCGACAGAAGCCCCGCGGAGAAGAGGACAGTGAGAGCGGCATAAGGCTAGTGGGGAATTGGCCTAGGTTTCTATGTTGGAATGTCTGGTGTACAAAGAAAAGAAGAAGATTCTGGAGGCAGCAAGAAAACAATGGGCGTTTTCGCACAGACCTTAATCATCAGCGATGCCCCTCTTCACCGCGCAGTTTCGGCGCGGATTTTGCACTAATTGCCGCGGAGCACCCGGAAGAGCCGGAAAGTCCCGCGGCTTTTGCGGCGCAAATGGAAACCGCCCAAAACCAGTTTCCATTTGCGCCGCAAAAGCCGCGGGACTTTTCGGCTCTTCCGGGTGCTCCGCGGCAATTAGTGCGAAATCCGCGCCGATCCTGCGCAGTAAAGAGGGGCGTCGCTGCTGATTAAGGTCTGTGCGAAAACGCCCAATGAGATACGATAGTGAGGTCAGCACCTTCTCTCCTTTTTAGTGTCGTCCCTCATCTGTCTCCAGATTGCTACACTTAGGACAATTTACTGCTTCTTCTCAGAAGTTTCTACCCTCTCTCTCAGCTAGTGATGTAGTTTGACCCCTATCTATCTTTCTTCTCTTTACTATCAAGTATATTAATTCCTAAATAAACCTTTGTCTACACTTTAATCGAGCTGTGCATTGTTGTTGCGTTAATTACTCCGCCAGCATTTTATACCCTGCCTTATCTACCTCAAAGAGTTTCAAAAAAGATAACAATCACCTTCCCTTCAACTCTTCACAACTGACACCTTGTGGAGTAGGTAGGGCTAAGAGAGTTCAAAGAGACCTTTGACTGGCCCAAGGTCACCCACTTGGCTTCAAGTGGAAGAGAGCGGAAGCAAACAGAGATGGGCACAAACTGGAAAAATGCAGTTTGGTTCATGAAACACAAAGGGTGGTTCCAACTGTGAAATTGACATATCCCATTGCCAGAAAGCCCCATTTGAGTTTGATTCATTTAGGAGGGATCAGACAGCCGCCGTTGAAGCGTCAGGATCCCAGCAGCGGTCCACGATTGCCCATTCACACTACTAACAAACCTCAACCACAGACCCACTGAGGAAAGGGTGTTTTTTTATATTTAAGTCCCCTGGTGTGTGCGCTTGAGCAGAGAAGCACACAAGTGCTCCTCGGAGAGGGATTAAAAAAACAACCATGCAGGAAATGGCTTGGCGCGATCACACAGTTCTTTCACTTATGAGTCATGCCCAGGTGTTCAGATGGCTGCCAATTATGCAACCTAAATGCGATTCAGAGGGAAACTACCTGGAAAATCCAGGTGGCTTTTAAATCCAGATGGGAGGCATCTGGAGACGGGGTGTGAACAGGGGTGGCTCAGAGGGGAGATGTGCTCGTGTGATCATGCACATTTAATCTAGGCAGGGCTAGGTTGGGCCAAATCTCTTGTGTGAAATCACCCAAACTATCATGAACTTTCAAAGGCCAAATGGATTGGTTTGTGAGGTTCATGGTTTGCTAGAATGGCCCCTTGGCATGCTAGAGACACCAAACTCACAGGGCATCTCTGGTTAACTCATCTCTACCTGTCTTCCAGGTCTGGTGAAGACTGGATGTGCAGGGTCTAAGTTAAACCCCCTCCAAAGAAGGTGGACCCAAGAAAGTGCTTTCTGAGGAAAGGGCAGCATGTCATTTCTCCAGAAAGCACATTCCTGGGAGCACCTTTTTTTTTTGGGGGGGGGGGGGTGGGACTCTGCCCCTACAAATCCAATCCGCCCCAATCATGGAATGCAGGTATAGGAGAGTCAGCTGGAGATTCCCTGTGAGTTTGGTGTCTCTAGCTTGCACAAGATCCATTCTGAATACTTCTGAATCTCCTGGATCTGCACCTATCAAAATGACAACCTTTCATTGACTGGCAGTCATTTTGACAAGCACAGGTTCAGGAGAGTATAGAACGTATACTGTGCAAGCTAGAGACATCAGAGCTACAGGGGACCTCTCCTGGATGCTCCTCAATGTGCCCTCCAAGTCATCCTTACCATTGCTTTGAAGTTCCGTAAGAACATTTAGATTGAGCAGAGACAGTCTGTCTGGAAAAGTATCCATTCACAAACCAGCACAAACCTCCATGAACAGTTTGAAAGTTTGTGGAAAGTCCATGTTGGTTCACCTGCCACTAACTTCATGAACAGTGAACCAGCCAAAATTCATCAGTAACAGAAGAAGAAGAAGAAGAAGAAGAAGAAGAAGAAGAAGAAGAAGGAGAAGAAGGAGAAGAGTTGATGATATTGGATTTATATCCCACCCTCCACTCCAATCTCAGAGTGCCTCACAATCTCCTTTATCTTCCTTCCCCACAACAGACACTCTGTGAGGTGGGTGGGGCTGAGAGATCTCTCACAGAAGCTGCATTTTCAAGGACAACTCCTGAGATAGCTATGGCTAACCCAAGGCCTTTCCAGCAGGTGCAAGTGAAGGAGTGGGGAATCAAACCTGGTTCTCTCAGATAAGAGTCCGCGCACTTAACCACTACATCAAATTGGCTTATCTGAGGGAACTGATCTCTGTAGTTTGGAGATGAGCTGTAATTCTGGGAGATCTCCAGCTGGCATTCTTGAGGCAAAAGGTGAAGCTCACTGGATGGATCACTTAGCCACTACACCAAACTGGCTCACTTTAGTTTGTGAGCCAGTTCCTACCCATCCCTAGAATCACACACAGCTCTCCTCTCCTGACTAAAGTCTGCCACTCTTAACAACTACACCTGGCAGAAGCTTTTGCAAAACCTGGCATGCACAAGCTAAGGTTGGCACAGGGGGTGTTATTGGAGACCTACAACAGAATTATGACTCGCTATACAATTTATGTACCTAAAGATGTCACAACATCCATGTGGAGAAACACGATGCTTTATACCTCCTTTCCAGACATGTGAAAAAAGAATTTGTCCTAAAGCTACGGTGGGAGTGAAGGATCACGCTATATGGCAAACCTGCATGCCAAAATGTGCTGCATTGTTTTCAATGCCAGAAATCTCCCATCTCTTCCTTCATCTCAGATGCTTCATGCTGTCATTCCAAGTTGGCAGCAAGTCCCATATCCCACCCACCTTCTGCTAATGCCGGAGCCTCCCACTTCCTCTTGACAATTGCGGGAACACAGTCGGTAGCAAAAAAAATCATTGCTACAACGTTCGCAGCAATAAGGTTCCATTTCAACGGAAAGTATACAACAAAAATCACTCTAAGGCTGATTCCTCACTCACCTTGCTCCGGGGCAGCCTTCCATTTCTGTGCAGAGCAAGCTGACGATTTCGCACCAGTCGCTCCGTGCCACCGTGTTGTGCGGGGCAAACCTGCAGTTTGCCGCGCCACAGTGTAAACCTGTTTTCTCAGGTTTACACTGCGACAAGGCAAAACCTGCAGTTTGCCGTGCCACAGTGTAAACCTGTTTTCCTCAGGTTTTGAACATATGAACATATGAAGCTGCCTTACACTGAATCAGACCCTTGGTCCATCAAAGTCAGACTGGCAGCGGCTCTCCAGGGTCTCAAGCTGAGGTTTTTCACCTATTTGCCTGGACCCTTTTTCGGAGATGCCAGGGATTGAACCTGGGACCTTCTGCTTCCCAAGCAGATGCTCTACCACTGAGCCACCGTCCCTCCCCACACTGCGACGAGGCAAATTGCGGGTTTGCCCCGCTCAAAATGGCGCCGCGGAGCAACTGGTGCGAAATCGCCAGTTTGCTCCAGACAGAAACGGAAGGCTGCCAGGTGAGAGCGGAATCACCCTAAGAGAAGGCAATTGTGTTGATTTCAACATTCCCCTAATGAATGCAACAAATATGCCATCGACTGGATCGTTCGTTTGAATATTCCGTTGATTGAAACTGGGCATGTTCCTATCATCACATTGCATCTACTCAACAAAATCACAGGTTAACACAATGAAGCGTAGAGCTGTCATCCTTGATGCTTTGAAAAAAATATATATACATCCTGAGCAAATTTTCTTTGTCAGGTTGATGCAGTGGTGCTCTGTTCTCATTAGGCCCTGAAGTCATTTTCTTTCTCCAAGGTATGTCGTTTATTAATAATGCAGGCACGGAAAAGCCACATATTTTTTGCTTAACTAGTAGCACTGCAGTTCTTATGTGTTGGGAAAGGAGGGATGATGAGTGTTTGGGTGGGATTTGGTTGGCTAACCAGCTGCATGGAGGATATATTTATAGAAAGCCTACGGAGTTGGTGCGAAAGGTCACTGAGGTCCAGGAACGAAGGATGCCGGTGATTTCATGCCACACATATTCAGCATTCTAATGCACCATCTTCTGCTGTGATGAACAGATGTGAGCCTATCGCTAGGACGACTCAGTTTGATGCCAATCAGGTTTGCATTGGCTATGTTCAAAACCGCCTTCATGGAAATGCATCCACGCCAAAGAGATTGGCGGTCATTAATGTTTCTAAGAACGGCTTTGATGAACCCTGAATAGTAGAATTCCCCCCCCCAAAAAACACAACATTTATTGATGACCGTAAAGCTGCGGTACTGCAGTCGGAGCCCTCTGCTCATGACCAGAGTTTGATCCCAGTGGAAGCTGGTTCAGGTAGCCAGCTCCAGGTTGACTCAGCCTTCCATCCTTCCCAGGTCTGTCAAATGAGTACCCAGCTTGCTGGGGGGAAAGCGTAGATTACTGTGGAAGGCAATGGCAAACCACTCCTTAAAAAAGTCTGCTGTGAAAACATTGTGAAAGCAACTTCACCCCAGAGTCGAAAACGACTGGTGCTTGCACAGGGGACGACCTTTACCTTTTATACCATTTGAGACTGATTTAACTATTTAAACAGTTGCCTGTTTAGCAGAATAGTGATGCAACAAGGGAGGGAGGTAAGGGTTCTATTGAAAGTGACATCATCCCACTCTAGGAATTGTTGTAATGGTAAAACCATAGAGCGCCTGGCAATTTTTAGAGTGGACTAACATCTGTGTTTCCCCGCAAAGTAATGATGATATTTCACTTATTTATTTTCCTTCCACCAGTTGCTAGAGGAACAACACCAGAAGAAGGTCAGAAGATCAGAAGGGATTCTTTATTTATTTGGAACGTCTTTCTATCTTACAGGAACATAAGAACATAAGAGAAGCCATGTTGGATCAGGCCAATGGCCTATCCAGTCCAACACTCTGTGTCACACAGTGGCCAATATATGTGTGCATGTACACACACACATAAGAACATAAGAGAAGCCATGTTAGATCAGGCCAATGGCCCATCCAGTCCAACACTCTATGTCACGTAAGAACATAAGAGAAGCCATGTTGGATCAGGCCAATGGCCCATCCAGTCCAACACTCTGTGTCACATAAGGACATAAGAGAAGCCATGTTGGATCAGGCCAATGGCCCATCCAGTCCAACACTCTGTGTCACATAAGGACATAAGAGAAGCCATGTTGGATCAGGCCAATGGCCCATCCAGTCCAACACTCTGTGTCACATAAGGACATAAGAGAAGCCATGTTGGATCAGGCCAATGGCCCATCCAGTCCAACACTCTGTGTCACATAAGGACATAAGAGAAGCCATGTTGGATCAGGCCAATGGCCTATCCAGTCCAACACTGTGTCACACAGTGGCCAATATATGTGTGCATGTACACACACACATAAGAACATAAGAGAAGCCATGTTAGATCAGGCCAATGGCCCATCCAGTCCAACACTCTATCTCACGTAAGAACATAAAAGAAGCCATGTTGGATCAGGCCAATGGCCCATCCAGTCCAACACTCTGTGTCACATAAGGACATAAGAGAAGCCATGTTGGATCAGGCCAATGGCCCATCCAGTCCAACACTCTGTGTCACATAAGGACATAAGAGAAGCCATGTTGGATCAGGCCAATGGCCCATCCAGTCCAACACTCTGTGTCACATAAGGGCATAAGAGAAGCCATGTTGGATCAGGCCAATGGCCTATCCAGTCCAACACTCTGTGTCACACAGTGGCCAATATATGTGTGCATGTACACACACACATAAGAACATAAGAGAAGCCATGTTAGATCAGGCCAATGGCCCATCCAGTCCAACACTCTATGTCACGTAAGAACATAAGAGAAGCCATGTTGGATCAGGCCAATGGCCCATCCAGTCCAACACTCTGTGTCACATAAGGACATAAGAGAAGCCATGTTGGATCAGGCCAATGGCCCATCCAGTCCAACACTCTGTGTCACATAAGGACATAAGAGAAGCCATGTTGGATCAGGCCAATGGCCCATCCAGTCCAACACTCTGTGTCACACAATGGCCAATATATATATATGCTCAGCAATTTCATCGAATGCCCACGAGTTCTTGTATTGTGAGAAAGGGAGAAAAGTACTTCTTTCTCTACTTTCTCCATCCCATGCATTATCTTTACCCAAGATGTCTTACAATGTAAACAACAAAAAAACACAATAAAATGTATAGAATGTGGAAAAACCATTAGTTTAAGATCAATAATTAAAATGGCTGATAAGCAGAAGAACTGAAGCAAATCAAATGTCATCATTCAGCTGCCTTTTGAAGGTCAAAACTAAGGGTGTTCCAAAATCATGGGGCTGCCACTTAAAAGGCCCTTTCTTGTGTACCCATCAGACAAGTTGATGTACAATTTGGGGAGGGATGGTGGCTCAGTGGTAGAGCATCTGCTTGGTAAGCAGAAGGTCCCAGGTTCAATCCCCGGCATCTCCCACTAAAAAGGGTCCAGGCAAGTAGACGTAAAAAAACCTCAGTTGGAGACCCTAGAGAGCCACTGCCAGACTGAGTAGACAATACTGACTTTGATGGACCGATGGTCTGATTCAGTAGAAAGCAGCTTCATATGTTCATATGTTCAAGTTTCTTTGGTCAATAAGGCAATCATAAGGGTGCTTTTATTCCCAGGCAGGAACATATGGGAGAAGATGGTCCTTTAAATACCCTGGCCTCAAGCCATGAAGGACTTTAAAGCCCAAAACTAACACATGGAAAAATGAATATTTTCTTGGGAGGTTTGAAATGAGCAAAACTTTCATTGAGTTTTAAAAGATTCCTACCCCCTCTTTGGACAGAGAATAGACAGGAAGGGGGGGGGGGAGTCAGTTCAATTGCTTTCCAGATGTATCTCTGACCACCTTCATACATAACATAGAGGAGGGGACCTAATAGATCTAGCAAGAGAGATAATGGATGGGACCAGTTCTCCCCCCTCCTGAAACAGGGAACAGATATTTTTTAACAGGGATAAAAGTAAAGTTCTGCATTTAGGTAGGAAAAATCCAATGCATGGTTATAGGGAGGGGGAGACTTGTCTTACAAGAAGTATGTGTGAAAAGGATCCAGGGGTCTTAGTGGATCATATGCTGAACATGAGTTAGCAGTGTGGTGTGGTGGCTAAAAAGGCAAATGCAATTTTGGGCTGCATCAACAGAAGTATAGTGTCCCAATCATGTGATGTGATGGTATCGCTTTACTCTGCTCTGGTAAGGCCTTACCTGGAGTATTGTGTTCAGTTTTGGGCACCACATTTTAAGAAGGATATAGACGAGCTGGAACAGGTCCAGAGGAGGGCAATGAAGAGGGTGAGGGGTCTGGAGACCAAGTCCTATGAAGAAAGGTTGAAGGAGCTGGGGATGTTTAGCCTGGAGAGGAGGCAGCTGAGAGGTGATGTGATCACCATCTTCAAGTGCTTGAAGGGCTGTCATCTAGAGGATGGTGTGGAACTGTTTTCTGTGGCCCCAGAAGGTAGGACCAGAACCAATGGGTTGAAATCAAATCAAAAGAGTTTCTGACTCTACATTAGGAAGAACTTCCTGACCATTAGAGCAATTCCTCAGTGGAACAGGCTTCCTTGGGAGGTGGTGGGCTCTCCTTCCTTGGAGGTTTTTAGATGGCGATTTGACAGCAATGAAGATCCTGTGAATTTAGCAGGAGGTATTTGTGAGTTTCCTGCATTGTGAAGGGGGTTGGACAAGATGACCCTGAAGGTCCCTTCCAACTCTATGATTCTATGATCTGGAGGAATTAAACACTAGAGAGACATCTGGAAGGAGATTTCTGGAGTCCTCAGGAAAAACTTCCATGATCCTGCTCAGTGGGTGAGGAAAGGAAGAAGAAGAATTGCAGATTTATACTCCGTCCTTCTTTCTGGATTAGAGACTCAGAGCAGTTTACAATCTCCTATATCTTCTCCCTCCCCCTGTGAAGTGGGTGGGACTGAGAGGGCTCTCACAGCAGTTGCCCTTTCAAGGACAACCTCTGCGAGAGCTATGGCTGACCCAAGGCCATGCTAGCAGGTGCAAGTGGAGGAGTTGGGGAATCAAACCCAGTTCTCCCAGATAAGAATCCACACAATTAACCACTACACCACTGGCTCTCTGGAAAGGCGATAAAACTCAGGGAAGTAAGGAGGAAGGGCTTTTCCATGCTGAGCCTATCAGAGCAGACAGAACTCTTAACCGAGGTCTGCAGGAGGTAGCCACCATCTGACCACGCCAAGGTGCCCCTCGTGCAATACATGCGTGCATTGTGCAGGAGCATCTGACCTGGATTCAGCCACTCCGTTTTGGGGTGGCACAGTTTGGGGGCACCTCTGGTGCGTGCAGAACTGCCTGTCTGTACCCAGTTCAGGGTTGGGAAAAACTTGAAGGGGAGGGTGGAAGAGGGCCCGCTGGAAACCGCATTTCGCCACACTTTGAATTGGGCTTAGGATCACATTGGAAGTCCGCATGATTATGGCAATATTGGGCTCACATGATCCCAATAACTAGAAGAGGGATTGTTTAAAAAGGGAGGGAGTTTTTAAAACAGAACCAATTGAAACAGAATGGACCGATGGCTCAAGAGAGCCAGTTTGGTGTAGTGGTTAAGTGTGCGGACTCTTATCTGGGAGAACCGGGTTTGATTTCCCACTCCTCCACTTGCACCTGCTGGCATGGCCTTGGGTCAGCCATAGCTCTGGCAGAGGTTGTCCTTGAAAGGGCAGCTGCTGTGAGAGCCCTCTCCAGCCCCACCCACCTCACAGGTTGTGGGGGAGGAAGGTAAAGGAGATTGTGAGCTGCTCTAAGACTCTGCGGAGTGGAGGGCAGGGTATAAATCCAATATCTTCTTCTTCTCAAGGACTTTCGGAATGGAAGTGTTTTAAACAGGCCTTTTAAAATAACCTCTTCACCCTTTCATCTTCGCTGTTGTCAATATATAAGCCACAACCTAATGGGCGTACACTCTGGTACATCTAATGAAGTCAGATGAGGCTGACAGAAGCTGATGCTGCTGGAATCAGTTTTGTTGGTCTTTAACACTGAAAT
This sequence comes from Heteronotia binoei, assembly GCF_032191835.1. Lineage (NCBI taxonomy): Eukaryota > Metazoa > Chordata > Lepidosauria > Squamata > Gekkonidae > Heteronotia > Heteronotia binoei. The sequence goes on from NC_083229.1 coordinate 126,693,570, forward strand.
CCTAAAAACGCTTTCCTGGGAATAAGCTCTATTTAGTAGGATTTTGAGGAGGCCTGCACACAGGGCTTTTATTTTATTTTTATTTTTTTAGCAGGAATGCACAGGAACACCGTTCTGACTGGCTTGGCGGCAGGGGTGTGTGGCCTAATATGCAAATGAGTTCCTGCTGGGCTTTTCCCACAAAAACCCTGTGTGAAACAACGATGATATCAGGGGTGTGTGGCCTACTATGCAAATGAGTTCCTGCCGGGCTTTTTCTACAAAAGCCCTGTATGAAACAATGATGATAGCAGGGGGTGTGACCAAATATGCAAATGAGTTCCCACTGGGCTTTTTCTACAAAAGCCCTGTGTGAAACAACAGTGATGTCAGGGTGTGTGGCCTACTATGCAATTGAATTTCTGCTGTTTTTTTTTCCACAAAAGCCCTGCGTGAAACGATGATGATGTCAGGGGGTGTGGCCTAATATGCAAATGAGTTCCCACTGGGCTTTTTTCCCCTAAAAAAGCCCTGTGAGAAACAATGATGATATCAGAGGGTGTCATCTACTATGCAATTGAATTCCTGCTGGGTTTTTCCAACAAAAGCCCTGTGTAAAATGATGACAATGTCAGGGGGTGTGGCCTAATATGCAAATGAGTTCCTGCTGGGCTTTTCCCCTACAAAAGCCCTGCGTGAGACAGCATTGATGCCAGGGGATGTGGCCTAATATGCAAATGAGTTCCCACTGGGCCTTTTCTATAAAAGCCTTGTGTGACATGATGTCAGAGGGTGTGGCCTAATATGCAAATAAGTTCCTGCTGGGCTTTTTCTACAAAAACCCCCCTGCCTGCACAGAACAGCACTGTCAGGTGCCACTGGTCTCCTATTTTATATCACAGCATATTTAAGATAAAGGCAGTAAATAAAAAGGCTATTAAATAGGAAGTACTTGGGTGAGGGGGAGGGGGGAAGGGGAACATCCTAGTCTTCTTCTAAGGGTTGACTCATCCCTAGATGGGCATTCTTGACACTTCAAACCCTTGACTCTATGAAATAGAAAAGCAGATTGAGGGCAAAGCAAAAATAGACCAATATGAAAAGCTATACGAGAGGCAGTTGCACAGCATCCTGTATTTTAGAAAACTCTTTAAAAAAAAAAATTAAACTCTCTACAAACATTCTTGTAGCTGGCAAATTTGGTTAGCAAGGGCATCTATTTCTGTCCCCGAGTCTCTAGGCTCTATTAAATATGTTTTTCTTTACTTTGGCTGACAAGATGATTGAATGTACAATTTGTGTTTGCGGAATATTGTGTCACAGTAAAACGCCTAGGTTATTTATATAAGTTAATGTTACATGATTGCATTGAGAGTGTGCTGTTTTAAAAGCCTGAAAAAAAAAAAAGAATTCTGCCCAAATCATGGATGTAGAATCCAGGGCCCTTTTGCCTCTCTGTTCATTCTAGATGCTGCAGGCTTTTCACAGCTGCAGGGCTAAGGAACGTGAGTCGTACAATGTGGTCAAGGTACGAGATTCACGGCATTCACGGGACACAGACAGTTTGCCTTTAATCTCCTGAGACAGAAAGCAAGAAGTTCAAAATAAGTGGGCAAACCAGTGGGAAATGAAGAAGGCAACAAATATATACTGTAGGTTGGTCTTGAATGGGTTTCAGGCTTGAAAGCAAGTCTTCTTTTCTGCAGTTTATGAAAGGGGAACATTAATTCCTGCATTATTTACTGAAATTCAAGACTAGGTCCCCCCCCCCACCTCACACCCCCACACAGGTATGCTATCAAGAGAGAGGTCATCTTAAATTGGAATACAAGTTGGTTATGTCCAATAATAATCGTTATGTTTGTATTTAAAGGGTTAAATTCGGGATTGTCTACCTTTCAGGATACAGTGGGAGTTCCCAGAAGGCATTTCCCTCCCCCCGCTTTCTGATAACCCTGAAACAGGGGGCTGGCCTCCAAACCAGGGGACACCCTTCCCTCAACTGGGGATTGACAACACTAGACAGTGACTGGAGGCAGAGGCCTTTGGCATGAACTGGAGGACAAGAAACAAAGGGCTTCAGACCCCTCACTCTTTGCCCGTGGCCAGTTTGGTGTAGTGGTTAAGTGTGCAGACTCTTATCTGGGAGAACCGGGTTTGATTCCCCACGTCTCCACTTGCAGCTGCTGGAATGGCCTTGGGTCAGCCAGAGCTCTCTTATCTGGGAGAACCGGGTTTGATTCCCCACGCCTCCACTTGCAGCTGCTGGAATGGCCTTGGGTCAGCCAGAGCTCTCTTATCTGGGAGAACCGGGTTTGATTCCCCACACCTCCACTTGCAGCTGCTGGAATGGCCTTGGGTCAGCCAGAGCTCTCTTATCTGGGAGAACCGGGTTTGATTCCCCACGCCTCCACTTGCAGCTGCTGAAATGGCCTTGGGTCAGCCAGAGCTCTCTTATCTGGGAGAACCGGGTTTGATTCCCCACTCCTCCACTTGCAGCTGCTGGAATGGCCTTGGGTCAGCCAGAGCTCTCTTATCTGGGAGAACCGGGTTTGATTCCCCATGCCTCCACTTGCAGCTGCTGGAATGGCCTTGGGTCAGCGAGAGCTCTCTTATCTGGGAGAACCGGGTTTGATTCCCCATGCCTCCACTTGCAGCTGCTGAAATGGCCTTGGGTCAGCCAGAGCTCTCTTATCTGGGAGAACCGGGTTTGATTCCCCACGCCTCCACTTGCAGCTGCTGGAATGGCCTGGGTCAGCCAGAGCTCTCTTATCTGGGAGAACTGGGTTTGATTCCCCACACCTCCACTTGCAGCTGCTGGAATGGCCTTGGGTCAGCCACAGCTCTCTTATCTGGGAGAACCGGGTTTGATTCCCCACGCCTCCACTTGCAGCTGCTGAAATGGCCTTGGGTCAGCCATAGCTCTCGCAGAGCAATTCTTGAAAGGGTAGCTTCTGTGAGAGCTCTCTCAGCTGAGACTGAGATTCAGAATGAAGGGCAGGATATGAATCCAATATCCAGGGCTGGCCCTAGACTATCTTGCACCCTAGGCAAGGTTAACTTCTGGTGCCCCCCCCAACACTAACCAATTTTCAAAAACAGATGAATTGTAGTGCCCAATTCAGCACCCCCAGGAAGCCAGCGCCCTAGGCAACTGCTTAGTTTGCCTGCCAATTGGCCCTGCCAATATCTTCTTGTTGTTGCCTGACTCAGTAGATCCAAGATTAACTTGGGACACACACTCCCCTCCTCTACACTTGTTAATTTAAATTGCAATATCGAAAGCCACTTTTCATCCCCACTGGGGGGGGGGGGAGCAGAGTAAACATGCTTAATAAATCCACAGGTGGACAAAATGCTTCTTTAAAAAACGGCATATCTCTTTTTCCGCATAATATATTTTACCGTGGCCGTAATCTTTCCTCCACTTTATTATTTAGCGATGTGCTTATTTTCTCTCCACCCACCCCCCCGCACCTCATTTTGATGGACCACTTCAGAATCACATCTGCTAGGCATATGGAATTATGGAGGTTCACGTATCTTTAAAAAATCTGGAAGAGGGAGAAACAAACTCGCTTTCAAATGAGAAAGCCAAAGGGAAAGAAAAAAAGACAAAGGCCCGGGGAGAGCGATTTGTAAAATAAAAGAAAGCATCAAGATAAACAAAAGGAAGCCAGGCTCGGAAGAAAGAAAGGATCAAATCCAAAGTATGGAGGCAACCCGATAACATGCAAATCAAAAGCAAAATAAAAAGGGATTGCTGAAAAGGCTCGGGATTGAATGGGATGAAATACAAAAGGAAACCCAGAGACGGCAGGAAAACGAACAAATAGAAATTAGACTGATTGAAACAAACAGCATGTTTTATAATACAAAAACAGGGGGGAGCTAAAATATATCCACCCCCCTCCTGAAAAAAACACACACACATCCTTTTCGAAAGTCTGATTCTCAGTTTTAACACTTTAAAAGTTGACATTAGTATCACTGTCATATCGTTTCCACCTTTTCAAAGCATGCACAGTGTTAAAAAACATTTTAACATTTTTCTCCCCCTCCTCTCTTGGGACATTATGTCCTAGTTGCGGCCATTAAAGCAAGAATGAAAGATGGGGTTATAGGTACAAGGAAGCTCTCGTACGTTGAGGGAAGTCTGTGTTTTTGTTTAACCTTTTTATTATATTTTCCATAATCCTATTACACTACAGGGACAAAACAGCCTGTAAGAGAGGAATGATAAAAACAGAAGTGAAACACTAGAGAAAATTAACTGGAGACATCACGAGTGCTTATTTGCTATTGTTTCAATGTGATTCAACAAGCGTGTCCAAGGCTTCATTGCCAATCTTTGTCTGAATTTTGTTATTTTGATTTCATTATGCTTTTTAATGTCCCAGATATTAGTCAGACAATGACGAATAAAAGGTGTATCCAAAACTTTGCAATTGATAGTTTTTGTCACTGTAATACAGACACATTGTTTCCTTTTCCAGACTCTTATCTGGGAGAACTGGGTTTGACTCCCCACTCCTCCACTTGCACCTGCTGGAATGGCCTTGGGTTAGCCATAGTTCTTGCAGAGGAGCTGTCCTTGAACGGGCAGCTTCTATGAGAGTTCTCTCAGCTCCACCCACCTCACAGGGTGTCTGTTGTCAGGGAAGAAGATAAAGGAGATTGTAAAAGGAGATTGGGTGCTTCCAAGGTCTAGTTTTATGGTATGGTGAGAAAAAAAGGTCTTTCTATCTGCTTTCTCCACCCCCCATTCATGATTATATTTATGTATATATTTGTTCCCTTTCAGTCATCTTTTTCCTAAATGGAAAAGTCCCAGATAATTTAGCCTTTCCTCTCAGGAAAGGTGCTTCAACTGCTTAATTAAGTTGGTTGCTGTCTTCGATGCTTTTTCTTCTTGTTCTGCAAGCTCTTATGTGAAATGCGGTGGCCAGAACAGTGCAGAGTGTTCCAAATGAGGCCATGTTATTGATCTATGCCAGGGAGTTACAATATTGGCTGTATTATCTGCAGTTCTTTTCCTGATAATCTCTTGCGCAGAGCTTGCCTGTTTTTTCCACCGCTGTCTCACACTCAGGGTACATTTCCACGGATCCTTATCGAGACGGTGGTGGGGGAGAGGAGGAGAGCCCGAACCTCCAGTGTTTGGGTTCCTGAAGCAGGCAAACAGAAGAGAGTCTCCCCCCACATACAACAACAACCACAACCTTTAATGGCAATGTACGCTAAGAAGTACACAGGAGATAAGGAGTACTTAATACAATTAAAGCAAATCACGCCTTTTTGAAGGCAGATATAAGAAAATTGCCAACATTTCAATAGTTACAGTGTTTTGGGGGGAAAGAAGAAAAAGGGACTTATCGTTATCAGAGTAGCCTATTAAATCCACCAACGCCTGATCTAAATACTTAACACGAATGTAATCACAATACAAGAAGAAGATAGAAGATATTGGATTTATATCCCGCCCTCCCCTCCGAAGAGTCTCAGAGCGGCTCACAATCTCCTTTACCTTCCTCCCCCACAACAGACACCCTGTGAGGTGGGTGGGGCTGGAGAGGGCTCTCACAGCAGCTGCCCTTTCAAGGACAACTCCTACCAGAGCTATGGCTGACCCAAGGTCATGCTAGCAGGTGCAAGTGGAGGAGTGGGGAATCAAACCCGTCTCTCCCAGATAAGAGTCCGCACACTTAACCACTACACCAAACTGGCTCTCCAGATGAACACGTTCAATACTTTCTACTTCCTTTCTTCCACAATCACATAGCCTCTGCTTTCCATGTAGATAGATCCCCGAATAAAACTTAGTTGGTCTTAAAGGTGCACTTGTCTTCGACCGCTTTGTTCTATAGCCTCTGCATGTAAGGGATCTTCGGAAACCTCCCATGAAGTACCACAGAGGGCAGTACGTTTCAGTTAAGAACTCAACTGCATCAACTGTATACATCTAAGCAACTGGCCTTTACACAAAAACGATGGGGACCTCTTCTCCAGGCTGCACGAAGTAATGACACTAGCAAATTTTGGGCAGTGGTATCTGGGCCCTTGGGTCGCAAGCATATCTCCTACAGTCTGATTTCACCTCATGACTGGTTTGACCATTTTTCTTTAGGGAGACTTCTGACCCTAATTTGGCCAATTGCCCAAGGTGGTTACCAGTTCCCCCCGCAGACACACCATAGTCCTTATCAAGCTCAGGTCCTTGTGGCGTTTCTAAGCAGAGGGAATGTCACGCCTCAGATGGTGGCGGCATTGTCAGGCTCTGTTCATTTATGATATTAAGTCTCGACTTGACTTCGCGAACGAAGATTTAAGAAGGGTGCAGTAGTCCATGTCTGCTGCAGGCTCGCTGGTGGCTGACAAGACCAATGCGGGACAGGCAGGTCCGGCCACAGTGGCTGCAGGGAAAAGTCTGATTTGGGGTTGGTGCTGTAGCAGTGCGATTCTTCCTCAATCTCCTTTTGTCCTCAAGACCAGCTATGCGTGCGTTCTCAAAAGAAGAGACAGCCTGGTGGATGGTGTGCCTCCATGCTTTGCGATCTGAGGCTAGGTCAGACCACTGGTGATGGTTGATGCGACAGGTGCCAAGGGATTTCTTCAAGGAGTCCTTGCAACTCTTCTTTGGTGCCCCTCTGTTTCGATGGCCGGTGGAAAGTTCGCCAAACAGAGCAATCTTGGGAAGGCAGTGGTTTTCCATCCTAGAAATATGCCCTGCCCAGCGCAGCTGCGTCTTCAACAGCAGTGCTTCTATGCTTGTAACCTCCGCCCTCTTGAGGACTTCAATGTTGGTCACAAAGTCACTCCAGTGGATGTTGAGGATGGTGCGAAAGCAGCGCTGATGAAATCTACGGCTCCGAATCGTGGGTTTTATACCGTCATCACCTGCGACTCCTTGAGCGCTTTCATCAGCGATATTAAGTAATGCTGTTACTAACCATATTCAATGCTGCATAGAAATGCTAACTAACCTAGAAGCTGGGAGCAACCAGGAGGGAGGGGGGAAGAGTAGAGGCCGCTTCCCATGAATATCAAAGGTTGCCAAGATCCCTTTGAAGCATACCGTATGTGCCAAATTCTCACCTCCTCTCCGGAGGCCCAAGGACATTGCCTCTGGGAATTGTAACCACCAACGGACAAGTTAAGGGGGGGGGGAAGCGTTGGGAAAAGTCTCACATGCAAAGCAACCTTTTGTTTTGGGAATCAGGGCGTAGAAACCATTGCTTTGATGTAGAAGGTTAAATGCCAATCGTTCGAGCTGATCTCCATCAGTTCCAATACCTGCCTTGCTGGAGTAACTCTGAAGTATCCAATAAAGACAACTTTGTTTCAAAATACTAAGTCTGCTTACTTGTGAGCTTCAATGAACCCACGCCTGACAGGCATCCCCACAGTGGACTCAGGGATGCTGCCATGTCACGTCATGTCTAACAGATAGGGTTACCAATCCCCAGGTGGGAGTAGGGGATCCCCTAGTTTTGAGGCCTTCCCCTCTCTTCAGGGTCATCAGAAAGTATGTGTGGGGGGGAGGGAAATGTCTGCTGGGCAGAAGAAGAAGATATTGGATTTATATCCCACCCTCCACTCCGAAGAGTCTCAGAGCGGCTCACAATCTCCTTTACCTTCCTCCCCCACAACAGACACCCTGTGAGGTGGGTGAGGCTGGAGAGGGCTCTCACAGCAGCTGCCCTTTCAAGGACAGAGTCTCAGAGTGGCGCACAATCTCCTTTACCTTCCTCCCCCACAACAGACACCCTGTGAGGTGGGTGGGGCTGGAGAGGGCTCTCACAGCATCTGCCCTTTCAAGGAAAACCTCTGCCAGAGCTATGGCTGACCCAAGGCCATCCCAGCAGATGCAAGTGGAGGAGTGGGGAATCAAACCCGGTTCTCCCAGATAAGAGTCCGCACACTTAACCACTACACCAAACTGGCTCTCCATTATTCCCTATAGAGACCAATTCCTATAGGGTATAATGAGGAATTGATCTATGGGTATCTCAGGGAGCTGTTTTTTTTTTTTTTTTAAGTAGAGACACCAAATTTGCCAAAAAAGATTGGACCAAGGGGTCCAACTCCATGAGCCCCAAAAGAAGGTGCCCCTATTCTTCATTATTTCCAATGGAGGGAAGGCATTTAAAGGCGTGCGGTCCCTTTGAATGTGATGGGCAGAACTCCCTTTGGAGTTCAGCTATGCTAGTCACAATCTTGCTCCTGGCAAAATTTCCAAAAGAAGATAGGACTGTAATTTGGTACTTGCTCTCAGCCGCTAGGACATTGTATGTGCAGTTGTGGAAGCAAGAAAAAATACCAGAGAAATGGGATTGGATTATAAAAGTTATGACATGGAGTGAAAGGGCCACATTAACAAGAATATTAAGAGACTACGATTTAGAAGTTTTTAAGAAAAAGTTTAGAAGATATGTAGAAAAAGAGTGGAAAACAAAAGACATTGGGCAATTTTTGATAAGGATTAAGTTTTAGAAAGAAGAAGAATATAAATTTTTGTTTTAATAGTGAAGGGTACTTTTAAATATTAGCATTTTAAGTAAATAACACCGGCGGGTGTCAAGTAACGGGGGGAGGGGTGGGTAGAAAGTAATATATGGGCTAGATAAAAGAAGTTATTAAGGTGTAAGAAATAGATTTGTTACCATATGTTACCAATAAAATTGTTTTAACAGTACAATCTTCTCCTAGCTCCACCCCCAAAGTCTGATTTTGTGGAATTGCACCCATGATTAAGAAAACATTATCCACCCACCCTCCATACTTAGAGATACTTTTGCCCAGCGCATGAGACCCTTCACAAATGAGGCAGTGAAATGTGCTGAGGGCATATTTTTTTTTAAAAAAAGTTTTTAGTGTTCTTTTATTGGACAGAGATTTTTCTTGCTATATGAAATTTTCATGTACTCGGTAAAGTCTGAAAAGTTCATGAACTCAGTAGTCGTTATAGTTCATTATTCAGAAAATGCCAGGTATTTTATTAATGAAGTAAATTTATTTTGCATTCCAAAAGGCAGACAAATGTATTGCTGTTCTCATGTATGAAGCAGGGGATTACACCGTCCACAAATTATTCAGTGGTGTTGTCTAATTAATGTATGAGATATAGTTTACTTATATCATGAGTGAAGTTGTGACAGACAAGGTAGGTTCTACCTCTTCCTAAGATCAATGAAACATGATGGAATGTTGGGGGAAAGACAGCTGGAAAAACAGAAGTTAAGTGAGCAGTTGGGAGCTAGGGAGTTAAGAAAGAAAATAAGATGTCTGATTGAGTGAAGCTGAGGCAAAGATCAGCTTTAAGCTAGCTGACTAAAAAGAGTCAGTTTGTAACACAAGATCCAAGATACAGGAACAGGGAAATCATTCAAAAGTTCAAGGGGAAAAAAAGTGTTGTTATCTCTAATTTATTTTCTTCCATGTTATGTTTATGTCCATAAATAAAAACTAACTCTTTGTTTCTTTAATCCCATGGCCTTTGTGTCTCAGGGAAAGAAATGCGCATATACACAAGTTAATCTCTCTCTCTCTCTCATCATTATCACCATCACCAATTACCATCATTCAATGTCGCCTATACTGTACTGATGCAGCACCACAGAATGGTTTTAAAAATTGAAATATGTCTTAAAAATTGAAATATGTAAACTATGGTTTTATATGTTTTATTGATTTAATTGTATTGATATGACGTTGTGAGCCGCCCTGAGTCCACTTGCGGAGAGGGCGGGGTATAAGTTGAATGTAATAAATAAATAATAAGTAAATCATCAACATTATAGGATATGAATAAATGTTTGAGCCTCCAACCCCAATACCTCTGTCAAATATTTGAGTGATGGCCTGTTATTAAAGGAGACTGCTGATGTCTTTGTGAGTGAGGGAGAGGACCTGAGAGGTGAAATGGTCATGGCTCTCTGCTGATCTTTAAAAGAGATGAGAAGGGTAGTGATGTGTGGTGGTCTGACTTAGCTGTAATTTGGAATCTGAGAAAGAGTCGTGTAGAAGGTGCTAGACACCCTTTGTGAGTGGAGAAGTAGTTCTTTCAAAAATTTGTATATGAGACGCATTGTGGTGCAATGACTAGAATTTAGGACTTGGAAGACAGTGCTCTAATCTGTAAGTCATCAGGTTCACTCCCTGCCTCAAGTCCACAGTGTGCTAAACCGCGGTTCTGAGTTATTTAGATTAATGGTGATATCTATATGGTAATGATTAATATTGGTTTAATATTGAAAAAGTAATCAAAGGCTGATTTCTAAGAACTGTGAGGAGAAGTCCACTCATGGACTTGCATTTCCCTTTTTGCTGTAGGGATTTTCCTCCAACCATTCCTGAGGGCCAGAGTCATCTTGGAATGATGCACAAACCACCACAGGAGGCTAAAGCTGGAACTGTGAATAGAAGTCCATTCATGGCCTTGCATTTTCCTTCTTGTTGTAGAATTTCTCCTCCAACCACTCCTGAGAGCAAGAGACATCTTGGAATGATGCACAATCCACCACGGGAGGCTAGAGCTGGAACAAAGGGAATCTGCAAAAATCACAGTTCTCTTCCTACGTTGTATTAAGTACCTTCTACTCAAGAGGGAAGGAAGATTTGGGCCCAATCCTATATGTTTCATTTGGAGTGGAAATTAACTTGATGTGTGCCTAACTGGGGAGAAGAATATACGATGCATGTATTCATTTCATTCTATTTTTATGATATTGTTCGCAATGTAGGAGGTTCATGCCCAGTGACAGTTTAATCAAACAGCAATTAATTCAGACAATAATAATAGTAAACCATTAGAGCAGCATAAAAACTAATATAGAATAAAGCATCCAGAAAGCATAATTTCTTTTAAAAAATAGTTTCAAGTTCTAAAATCAAGCCTCTGGAGGGTAGAAGAAGAAGAAGAAGATAGAAGATATTGGATTTCTATCCCGCCCTCCACTCCGAAGAGTCTCAGAGCGGCTCACAATCTCCTTTACCTTCCTCCCCCACAACAGACACCCTGTGAGGTGGGTGGGGCTGGAGAGGGCTCTCACAGCAGCTGCCCTTTCAAGGACAACCTCTGCCAGAGCTATGGCTGACCCAAGGCCATGCCAGCAGGTGCAAGTGGAGGAGTGGGGAATCAAACCTGGTTCTCCCAGATAAGAGTCCGCACACTTAACCACTACACCAAACTGGCTACACCAAAGTTTTGACAAAGGTGAACCATCACAAAAAGGCCCCCTGCATTTACAGGGAGCACTCTTACTTCAGAAAGAGGTGATATACGGACAGCTGGATTGAGAAGGAGAAACAGCCATAGAAAAGGGCCCCACCTACAGCCTGCCCTGCCTCTCCCCCCCCCCCTCAGAAGGTAGGCAGAACCTGCCTAGCTGGTCCAAAGCAGAAGGTTCTTGCCCAATCTGGGTGGTGGGGCAGAACTGTCCAACAGGGATAGGCTGAGCCTCAGTCTGGCGTATGTATCCAGTACCTTTGTGAAGGTGGTCTGTGTGAACACCTCCCGCTCATGTCTGCCCCTCTTTCTAGACTGGGGTGGCCTTAGCGGGAAGGTGGTCTATGGGTTGTGGTGCCTCCATTCTTTCTGTTGGCTTTAATGGCCAAGGTCAAAGTAGGTCTTATCCAGAAGATTTACAGATGTATGGAGACTCACTGAAGAATGCATTTTTTTGAGCAAAGAAATGCATACTTAACTATGCTGGATGGGTGTAGACTGGAGTAAGTCTTTAAAGAACGGTACTGCAAGAAGAATCTTGAGAATCCCTCGGACTGCAAGAAAATCAAATCAGTCAGGCCTAAAGGAAATCAACCCTGACTGTTCCCTGGAAGGTCAGATGCTGAAGCTGAAGCTCAAATACTTTGGCCACCAAATGAGAAGGGAGCACTCCCTGGAGAAGATCCTGATGCTGGGAAAGACAGAAGGCAAAAGAAGAAGGGGACGGCAAACGATGAGATGGCTGGACAGCATTACTGATGTAACAAACACAAATTTGAGCAGACTTCAGAGGATGGTGGAAGACAGGAGGGCCTGGCGTGAGTTGGTCCACGGGGTCGCGAAGAGGAGGACTCGACTGTGCGACTGAACAACAACACTACGGGCGTTTTCGCGCTCACCTTCAGCCGGCGCGACCCCCCTCTTCAACGCGCAGGATCTGCGCGGATTTCGCACTAAACGCCGCGGAGCAGCCGGAAGAGCCGGAAACTCCCGGCGCAAAAGCTGCTCAAACGGAAACTGCTTTTTGGCGGTTTCCGTTTGAGCGGCTTTTGCGCCGGGAGTTTCCGGCTCTTCCGGCTGCTCCGCGGCGTTTAGTGCGAAATCCGCGCAGATCCTGCGTGGTGAAGAGGGGGGTCGCGCCGGCTGAAGGTGAGTGCGAAAACGCCCTACAAGAAGTAAAAAAACAGTTATTTATTCTTCGCCTGTGTCTCTTAGCTGTGCATTAATGTTCAGGGAGAGTCCTTGGTTGAGTCACCCCTTTTAAATCACTGCTCTTGGTTAATTGCAAAGTCCTCTGTCGGCGAGACATTATCCAGATACTGCTCGAATAAGATGCTACGGGGGGCCCATTCTTTAGAGGTCAACATTCTCCCTTTGATCTCTGGATGTTAAAGCTGAGAAGTAGTGGATACATCTTGCTTTTAGTGCACATGCATACAAAGGGATACCTAGGGATAGGGCACAGACTGACACAATGGAGGATGTTTGTATAACAAGATTCAAGAAGCATCGTAAAAAAGCAACAGGATTTTCCAACTTGTGAGCTCACTTTTGTCAGCTGCAAATGAGAATGAAGCTCCATCAGTCCTTCTATGCACATCGGAAGATGGGAGGAGCGCTACAAAGAAGACCCGGTTGGCATCAAGATGCAGAGATGCAATGCAAATTGCAATCAGCTTGGTTAGAGACAGGAGAGATGTACCAAAGTGGGAAACGCAGAAAAAAATATCATCCGTAGTGAGATAAGAATCCTGTGTCCCAATTCAGCCCTGGGAGAGCCACTGTCCTAAACTTGTGAATGAATTCTATCAGTCTCACATTGTAATCTCCCTTTAAAGCTTCTCTTTAGGAGAACTGGCCCTCCTAGATCAGCAACAGAATATCCTGGAAGATCAAAGTACTCTTTGTACTCAGTTTGGCGTAGTGGTTAAGCGTGTGGACTCTTATCTGGGAGAACCGGGTTTGATTCCTCACTCCTCCACGTACAGCTGCTGGAATGACCTTGGGTTAGCCATAGCTATCGCAGGAGTTGTCCTTGAAAGGGCAGCTGCTGTGAGAGCCCTCTCAGCCCCACCCACCTCACAGATTGTCTGTTGTGGGGGGAGAAGATATAGGAGATTGTAAACTGCTCTGAGTCTCTGATTCAGAGAGAAGGGCAGGGTATAAATCTGTAGTCTTCTTCTCTTCTGCTGATCTTCGAGTATTGCGATTTTTAATGGCATATTGGTATTAATTTATTATTTTGTATATGGATTGGCCTCCTGTCCAGTGTCCAATATAAGATGTTTGTGTCATTCCAATATATCTAAATAAAAGAACAATTGCTAGCTTGGGCTTTTTTTGTAGCAGGAACTCCTTTGCATATTAGGCCACACACCCCCGAAGCAGCCAATCCTCCTAGAGCTTACAGTAGGCCCTGTACTAAGAGTCCTGTAAGCTCTAGAAGGAGTGGCTACATCAGGGGGTGTGGTCTAATATGCAAAGGCGTTCCTGTCACCCCCCAAAAAATTCCTGCATGGCACAATTCAAACAGAAGTGTTTCAGGAAATCTGCTAAGCTAATTTTACTTGCATGGATTTTTTTCCCCCCACAACAGAGTTCAAAAATGCAATCCTTGCATCTTCAGTCTCCAATGGCACAATCTCTTCTATCATTTCAAGACTATCCCATCCTCATTCTGTAAATTAAGCCTCATTTGCATGCATACAAAGAGTAATGTGAAGACTTTGCTTTTCCAGCGCTCTCTGAAACATAAAAAAGACCCTTGGTATGTAGTCAATAAAGAGAGTACAATATATGGCCGATGGTTGGGGAACGAAGATTTTACTCCATTAATTCCAGGGCAATCTCCAAACAAATCCTCGGGCCATAGATAAAGCCATTAAACATCTGCTACCCAGACCCTTGAAGCAACTTCGAGGGTTCTACCTGACATATTTCTTTCTTGTTAACTCAATACATTTGACAATTGGTGACATTGTAACAACGTGCCTTACCCAATATATCAACCGTAATGTGGACTGGAAAGCAGAACGGATCTGCCCGTGGGTTGGAATGCAATATAAGTGGTGCATTCAAGTCTATCAATACTGTACATGCTTGGAAAATGGCATGATTTGCCCCTTTATACACAACAAGATGGCCACACATACTGAGAGGATATTGGAACCATGCGTCCAAGGCACAGAAGGATTTTGTGCATTCTTATTTTTGTCACTTTGTTTCATTGTTGCTCCCCACTTGAGTTTGCTCCCTCTAGAGGTTGATTCAATAGTGCATTGCTGTATGTCTGGCATATTGCTCTGCAGATTTAGACTGCCAGTTTTTATGCTAGATATAAATCAAGGTAATATTGAACTGATGAGGAGCCCCGTGGGACAGAGAGGTAAGCTGAAGTACAGCAGTCCAAGCTCTGTTCACGACCTGAGTTCGATCCCGGCGAAAAGTGGGTTCAAATAGCCGACTTAAGGTTGACTCAGCCTTCCATCCTTCTGAGGTCAGTAGAATGAGGACCCAGCTTGCTGGAGGGAAAGTGGAGATGACTGAGGAAGGCAATGGCAAACCACCCCGTAAAAAGTCTATGAAAACATCATGACGTGACATGGGTCAGTAATAGGTTTGCCAGGTCCAATCCAAGAAATATCTGGGGACTTTGGGAGGAGCTAGGAGATTTTGGAGGTGGAGCCAGGAGCAAGGTTATGACAAGTATAATTGAACTCCAAAGGCCATCACATTTAAAAGAACTGCATACCTTTTAAATGCCTTCCCTCCACTGGAAATAATGGAGGATGGGGCACCTTCTTTGGGAGCTCATAGAACTGGACTCCACAGTCCAACTCTTTTGAAACTTGGAGGGTCTTTTGGGGAGAGGCACTGGATGCTGTGCTGCAAATACAGTGCCTCTACCTCAAAAATAGCTCTCCCAGAGACCCAGATACTGGCAGATCAATTCTCCAATATACCCTATGGGAATTGGTCTCCATAGGGAATAATGGAGTGCCCATCAGACATTTCCCTCCCTCCCTCCGCTTTCTGATGACTCTGAAGCGGGGGGAGGGCCTCCAAACCAGGGGATCCCCTGCCCCCACCTGTGGATTGGCAACCCTAGTCTTTGTGGTAACATATCAGTGTTTAATAAACAGTAAATAAGCTGTTCCAATTGTATTTTTCCACTTATTTGGACATTGTGCCTTGATAGCTTTCTCCCTGTGGGAACTGGGAGTGCCAGACGACATAATTTCTTGATACAAGAGATGTCTAATCGTTTTTTGGAAGCAATGTTTTAAAAACCTGCACTTGTGTTAAAAAAAAAAATAGATTTTTTTTTAAATGAGATTTTAATTGTGCACTGGAGAGGTGATTTTATATGCCAGTATAAAGATTTTATTTTTGTATTTAAAAATTCATTACTTCTGCTTGCCATTAGGCTTCAGCCTGCACGGTACGCATTAATGAATTATTAGAACTAAAAAGAAGGATTATGAACTGGAGGACTCGTTCTTAGTTAATCAAAAAGAAAATAGCCCGAGCGCAAGAGTTCTAGAGAGAAGTCATCTCGAAAGAATGCAGTGAACCCACCCTGATCAAACTGGGCCCTTCCAATTAAAAAAAAAAAAAAGTAGCCAGGACAACACAGAAGAAACTGCACTCATTTGGTATGACCCAACTTAAATCTGCCTCATGACAAGAGATCATAGAATCATAGAGTTGGAAAAGACCTCCAGGATCATCTAGTCCAACACCCCTGCACAATGCAGGAAACTCACAAATACCTCCCCCTAAATTCACAGGACCTTCGTTGTTGTCAGGTGGCCATCTAGACTCCGTTTAAAAACCTCCAAGGAAGGAGAGCCCACCACCTCCCGAGGAAGCCTGTTCCACTGAGGATCCACTCTAATGGTCAGGAAGTTCTTCCTAATGTTGAGCCAGAAACTCTTTTGATTTAATTTGAACCCATTGGTTCAGGTCCTACCTTCTGGGACCACAGAAAACAATTCCACACCATCCTCTAGATGACAGCCCTTCAAGTACTTGAAGATGGTGATCCTATCACCTCTCAGCCACCTCCTCTCCAGGCTAAATATCCCCAGCTTAAACTCGTTAAGATTCCTTTTTTGTAAAATACAAAATGAGAGTTTTCAGATTTTTCTGCCCTTTCGGAACAGTTCCCATACATCTCGAAAATCCAGTGGCACCTTACAGACATAACATTTAATCATGGCTTTTTTTTTTTTGTAGGAGGAGGAGGAACTTCTTTTGCATATTTTTTGGCCACACACCCCTGATGTAGCCAATCCTCTAAGCTCTTACAGGATTCTTAGTCCAGGGCCTACTGTAAGCTCCAGGAGGATTGGCTACATCAGGTGTGTGTGGCCTTATATGCAAAGGAGTTCCTGTTACAAAAAGTCCTACATTTATTTCAATGTGAGCTTTTGTTGAATCTTCAAGTTTCCACTGGCAGGGCCGGCACATGGGAGTCAGCGGGGTAGAGGGTGGCCGGGGGCGCTACTCTACTAGGTGCCCCCTTACCCACGCACAGAGCTCCTCAGAGCCTGCATTGAAGGCAGGACCAGAGGAGTGCTGCACAGTGCACTAAGCACTGTTTTAGTGGTGCACTGTTTTAGTAGCGCCAGTCGCTTTCGGGTTGAAAGTGGGCGAGCAACGCCTTCGGAACCAGCTTAGTGCAGGGCGAAAGCAGTGATGTGGTAGCACTCTTGTGCACTGCCCATCGTTCTCTCATCCCCCACTGTCCTGCACAATGAAGTCACTTCTCTACCTCAAAGAACACCTCCCCCCCAGACCACCAGACACCCGTGGATCAATTTCCCATTTGTCCCTATGGGAATCGTTCTCCATAGGGAATAATAGAGTTCCCAGTAGACATTTCCCTCCCTCCCTCGCTTTCTAAAGTGGGGGGGAGGACCTCCAAACTGGGGAATCCCCTGCCCCCACCTGGGGATTGATAACCCTCCCTCTCTCACACACACACTTACTGGATCTGAGCCCACTTCGGTGGGGTAGGGCAGGATATAAATCGAAATAAATAAATCTGGTTACTTGCTCTGAAAATGAAACCATAACAAATTGAATCTGCTCCTGACCCTTCCCCATGAAGTGCTTCCTGTTTCCTGCTTCCTGCTCAACTCTAAAGGCACACTAACAACAGAAACACACACAGTTTAAAATGGGACCTGTTTGCAGGTTTCTAAACCTGCCAGAGCTCTAGAGGTACATGGTAGCTATGGGGGCAGGGCTTCCCCCCACTGGCCAGCTGGCTGGGGGCAGGGGGAAGCCTGTAGAACTGGGGGATCCCCCACTGGGACCTGGGGATTGGGAAGCCTAGACCAGATCCACTTTAAGAAACTCTGTCCAAATTCTCTGTGCCTGTGAATTGGCCTTCCAGTATAGCTAAGGGAATGGAATTTAACTAGGCAAGCATAATTGCTCTTCTATAATGAGGGATTGTTATGTCTTTTATATAGCTCAGGATAGCACAAAGGGAAGGGATGCCAAAGAACACTGGTGAACATACAAGCCATCCCCTGAATAAGGTAAAACGGATAAAAGGAAGTACTTCTTCACCCAAAGGGTGATTAACATGTGGAATTCACTGCCACAGGAGGTGGTGGCGGCCACAAATATAGCCACCTTCAAGAAGGGTTTAGATAAATATATGGAGCACAGGTCCATCAGTGGCTATTAGCCACAGTGTATGTGTGTATATAAAATTTTTTGCCACTGTGTGACACAGAGTGTTGGACTTGATGGGCCGTTGGCCTGATCCAACATGGCTTCTCTTATGTTCTTATGTTCTTAAGGTACTTGTTCTAGCTAAATTCAGTACTGAATGCTATATTTGTTTTATGATGTTCACAATCCTTGCCAGGGCAATTTTGGTGGAAAAAAAGCCCAGCATGAACTCCTTTGCATATTAGGCCACACACCCTTGACCTCACCATTGCTTCACACAGGGCTTTTTTTGTAGAGAAAGCCCAGCAAGAACTCATTGGCATATACTATGCCGCTGAGTACTACCATCCAGCTAGAAGAAGAAGAAGAATTGCAGATTTATACCTCGCCCTTCTCTCTGAATCAGAAACTCAAAGAGGCTTACAATCTCCTATATCTTCTCCCCCCACAACAAACACCTTGTGAGGTGGGTGGGGATGAGAGGGCTCTCACAGCAGCTGCCTCTTCAAGGACAACCTCTGCCAGAGCTATGGCTGACCCAAGGCCATTCCAGCAGCTGCAAGTGGAGGAGTGGGGAATCAAACTCGGTTCTCCCAGAGAAGAGTCCGCACACTTCACCACTATGCCAAACTGGCACCTAATAGAGCAATTAATGTAAGACACCCAATAGAGCAATCACGGAGGATTTAGAACTAAAATGAAACTGGACCGCCTATGTAGGAAATGTTATAGCACCATTTTTAAGTTTAAATTTTCAATTGTTTATATGTGTTTTGATTTTATAATTATAAGGTATTGTTATTGTTGCATTATGACTGTGAGCCACCCAGAATCCGCATGTGGAGTGGGCGCCATATAAATTTAAAGTAAATAAATAAATACAATCAGGCCACACCCCCTGACAGCAAGCCAGCCAGAACTCTTTCTCTGCGTGTTCCTGCTAACAAAAAAAAGCCATATACACATAATGGCTGTGAGAGTTGGACCATAAGGAAGGCCAAGCGCAGAAGAGATGCTTTCGAATTGTGGTGCTGGAGAAGACTCTCGAGAGTTCCTTGGACTGTAAGAAGATCAAATCAGTCAGCCCTAAGGGAAATCAACCCTGACTGTTCCCTGGAAGGCCAGATGCTGAAACTGAAGCTGAAGCTGAGATCCTTTGGCCACCAAATGAGAAGGGAGCACTCCTTGGAGAAGACCCTGATGCTGGGAAAGACAGAAGGCAAAAGAAGAAGGGGACGGCAAA
Organism: Heteronotia binoei; assembly: GCF_032191835.1. NCBI lineage: Eukaryota > Metazoa > Chordata > Lepidosauria > Squamata > Gekkonidae > Heteronotia > Heteronotia binoei. The sequence continues at coordinate 126,712,709 of NC_083229.1, forward strand.
AGATGCAATGGCTGGACAGTGTTACTGATATAACTAACGTGAATCTGAGCAGACTCTGGAGGGTGGTAGAAGACAGGAGGGCCTGGCATGACTTGGCCCACGGGGTCTCAAAGAGTCGGACTTGACTATGTGACTGAACAACAACACATACACATAAATACATATGCACATACATATATTGAGAGAGAGAGAGAGAGAGAGCACACTGCTGCATGTCACCGTCATTTCCATCTAGCAAACCAAGGAAAGCATTAATCCATTTGCTTTGCAGGTGCAGCTATCAAGTTTTATATTGGAGAGATTTGAAGCGGAACCACATTTAAGCTCAAGGACGAGGGCTCCTGATTTACAGAACTGTCGTGCGGTGCTTCAGGCGATGCCTTTCCTCGTGCTGCCCCGCCGCTGCGCGTTCATTACTCACATCATTATGTTGCATTCCCAGCGTGCCCACATATCCTTCCAGTGCATTGATTGGAGGGCTGAAACGGAACAGACTCGTTCAGCAACGATCAGCCCTGGCAGCTGCCCTCTGCTTCAGCGTATTGTCTTCTCTTGAGGGGGAAAAAAAACAACAAATGCATGAGCCTGTGAGAACGGATATCTGACTTATTCAACACAATATTCACCTAAAGGCAAGACATAATGATCACACGCCCGGCTCAACGTCAGTTGTAGTTGGCTGGATTTTAGGAGCACTCAGGTAAAAGTAAGGCAGACTGGAGGCATAAAAGTGAGGCTTTTGTTGTAGCAGGAGCTCCTTTGCATATGAGGCTCCACCCCCCCAATGCAGCCAATCCTCCAAGAGCTTACAGGGCTTTTCTTACAGAGCCTACTATAAACTCTTGGAGGATCGGCTGCATTGGGGGGTGGGGGTGGAGCCTAATATGCAAAGGAGTTCCTGCTACAGAAGAAAAGCCCTGCATAAAAGCAAAACATCCCTAAGAGTGTGGAGAAGGAGAAAGTTGATTATGTGGATAAATGGCTGGAGGAAGGTCAGACAGAGCATAGGCCTTTGTCCTGCTTCCATGAAAAGACCACTGCCTCTTCTGAAGCAGGCGGCCGCATTTGCCAGCCCCACCGCCCATCTCCTCAAAGGAAGCACAAGGCTGGGGACAACCAATTGGAGCTCAGCGCGGGAGTGCTGGCCAATGAGATGTTGGCTCGCCAGCCATGTCTGGCGTCAGCCACCCCTTCAGCATCAGTTTGGTGCAGCACAAGCTCCCCACCCACCCACCCTCTTTTTAGACCATGCGGGATCAGCTAGTTGCTGGTTTAGGGGCTGAGCAGGAATTTTTTGAGCCTCACACAGATTGGCTGGGAGGGAGGTCTTTTTTCGCCTGCTCCGCATGGTCAGAAGGGGTGAGGGATAAATAGGCCTGGCAAAGCTGGAGAGGCCCTAATTGGGAAGGCGGGAAAAGCACGGATTGAAGGGATTTTGAGTTGGCAAGCATCCCGAGATATCAGCAATAAGGGGGGGGGGGGTTCCTCAAACTGGTTACCTATGGGCTTGGCAGTCAGGGTGTCTCAGTTGGGGGCCTCTTCGGGGTTGGGGGAGCATATCACGAGCCTTAAGGCTTGGCAGTCGTGGGCTGGAATGTGCACTCCCTCCCCTCTATGCACTATTGTGCGGGCTGTGTTGGATAAAGTCCAGAGGGATCCTGGACTTGGCTCTGAGCCGGGGTGGGTTTGCCCTGTTAGGTCGCTTGCTCTGCAAGCACAATACAACCTGTGCTTTAATGCATTGCAGATCAGCTTATGTTTAAATAAAACCCCCAGTTTAATCCATAACGTGTTGTGTTTCATTCAAGGGGTGGGTGGGCAATGAAGATTCTCTAGGTACGGGGGTAGGAAACGTTGGCTCTCCAGATGTTTTTTTTGCCTACAACTCCCATCAGCCCCAGCCATTGGCCATGCTGGCTGGGGCTGATGGGAGTTGTAGTCAAAAAACATCTGGAGAGCCAACGTTCCCTATTCCTGCTCTAGGAAGTCTGCTGGATGGCTGAGAAACTCCATGTGCTGGAACAGCAAATAACTTCAGACTGCAAAAGGAAGCTACTCCTTCGGGATGCCACAGCAGAGCCGTGCCCATGGCAGGGTTGCCAATCCCTAGGTGGGGGCAGAGGATCCCCCTGTTTGGAGGCCCTCCCCTTGCTTCAGGGTCATCAGAAAGTGGGTGTGGGGGGAAATGGCTGCTGGGCACGCCATCATTCCCTATGGAGACCGATTCCCATAGGGTATAATGGAGAATTGATCCATGAGTATCTGGGGCCACGAGGGGACTGGTTTTTTCTAGGTAGAGGCACCAGATTTGTAGCATAGCATCCAGTGCCTCTCCCCAAAAGACCCTCCAGGTTTCAAAAGGTTTGGACCAGGGGGTCCAATTCTATGAGCCCCCCCAAAGAAGGTGCCCCATCCATTATTTCCAATGGAGGGAAGGCAATTAAAAGGTGTGCTGTCCCTTTAAATGTGATGGCCGGAACTCCCTTTGGAGTTCAATTATGCTTGTCACAAACTTGCTTCTGGTTCCATCCCCGAAGTCCCCTGGTTCCACCCTCAAAGTCCCCAGATGTTTCTTGAATTAGACTTGGCAACCTTAACAAAGACTTCGCCTTGCATCCTGTCTTAGGCTGGAGGACGTTCTATGGAGGAAGAGCTGCTTAAGTTGGAAAAAGGCTTTAATTCTCACTCAGTGGAGTGGTTGGGTACCTGCCATTGTCCCAGCTAGGGCCATCCTTTCCACTGGGCAAATTAGGCATTTGTCTAGAGCGCTGGCCTTGGGGGGGGTGCCACATTGGGTGCCCCCGCTTGACTCGCAGAGGCCTTCCCCACTCTCGTGCTGGCTTTCTCACTTTCACGCAGCCTCCCCTGCTCTCCAGCTGTCTTCCCCACCTCCATCTCTCCTCCCTTGCTGTGGGGCATGGTGCTGTGGGACACTGCCACAGAGGGGGGCAGCACCAAAGAGGAGAGGGGTGGGCCTGCCTTGGACACCAGAAGCCCTAGGGCAGACCCTGGTCCCAGCACAGACATTCCATGAAATCAAGATTTATTTTAATTATGGTTTTTTTTAGAATTACCAACTCTGGGTTGGGGAATTCTTGGAGATTTTGGGTTGGAGCCTGGGGTCAATGGGATTTGGAAAGGGGAGGGACCACAAAGGGTATAGTACCATAGAATCTACTCTCCAAAGCAGCCATTTTATAATGAGGGACAGATCAGTGTTATCTGAACATAAAAAATGGGAAGATCCCTGGTGGATCAGACCAATAGTCCACCTAGTCTGGCATCCTGTCTCACAAAGTGACCAACCTGTTCCTCTAGATGGCCAACAACAGGGCATAGAGTCTGAGTTCTTCCCCTGATGTTGTCTCCTGGCTGTGGAATTCAGAGTGTTGTGTCTGGCGTTCGTCCCGGAAAGTACAGCACAGTGCACCTGTGGGCGGTGCCTGGAAGGGGCGAACACAGCCCCCCTATGACGATCAGTGGCGGGAAGTTTAACTGGCCAGGATTGGACCTGACTAGGAAGAAGGTTGTTCCGGGAAATGTATATAACAGGGCACCTGGCTGTTTGTTGTCTTTGTGATGTACTTGCTAATAAAGCATGTAGCCATCCGAATGTCTCCGACTTCAGTACATTACACTGGAGACGAAGGTGGGATACCGGTGAGCAGAGAGCAGCCTACAGCATCCAGCGCCCTGAGCTCTTGTGCTTCCACAGCCAAGGCCATGGCTACTGCTCCCAGACAAACCCTGCCGACATTCGACATCACCCGGCCCAATTTATGGGAATCATGGGTGGACCAAATCAACTACTATATAGAGCTGCACAAAATGGAGGCAGCGGCTGAGAAGAAGGCGCTTCTCCTGAGCTTGTGCGGGGTGGAGACCATCCAGCTGATGAAGTGAGTCATCACGCTGACCACCCTCACAAGGGCCACCTACGACCAACTGGTCAAGGCAATGATGAATCACATGGCACCACAGTCATCCCGTCTCACACGCAGGCACGTGTTTGACACGAGACAGCAGAGACAAGCTGAGTCCACCGCTGAGTATCTTGCAGAGCTCAGTGGATTAGCCCTGAGATGCAATTTCATGGAAGACCTGGAAGACATCCTGCTGGACAAATTCGCGGTTAGTGTCCGGGAGGAGAAAATGCACTGAAGGCTGCTAGCATATGAGGACAAAGACATTGACCTTGCAAAAGCACTCTGACAGGCAACCGCCTTTGAACAAACACACACCAGCCCTTCCACGAGGCCAGCAATGCCTCAATGTCGGACAGTTCTGACAATGAAGGGGCACACCAGCTTCATCGCCAGCCACGCAGCAGGCTGAAAACACCAAACTGACCACGGGCAGCGGAGAAGCCAAGCAACAAGGGCTCTAGCTGTGGGGAACCACACGAGCGCCAAGACTGCCCCTACCATAACGCAGACTGCAGAAGCTGTGGAAAAGTGGGCCACATCACCTGAGCTTGCAGGGCCAGAACCAATGACGCGACAGATGCACACACGGCCGCAAACAACATCCAGGTAATGAACTTGCCCCAGAACACCCGCGACAAGGTCAAAGTGCAGGTCTTGATCAAGGGGGGTCCCTGGCTGATGGAATTGGACATGGGATCCTCCATCTCCATTATTTTGGAGGAGACCCTCAGGAAACTCTGCCCCCACAACTGGCTGGCCCTGAGGCCCGCAGAGTTCATATTGCGGGACTTTCAAAAGAATCCAGTGCAGATCATGGGGTGGGCCAGAGTTAGGGTGGAGTTCAAAAATTTTAAAGGGGCCCTGGGCATACTTTTGGTAAAGCACCGGCTCACCACCTTATTGGGATTGGCTTGGTTTAATCCCCTAGGCATCAAAATTGTAGGGGCGGACCACATACAGGCCCACAATTTTGACCAAGAAGTATTCAATGGGGCTCTGGGAAGTATTTCCCAGAAGAACTCAATGGGGCTCTGGGAACATGCAAGGGGCCACCTATCACATTGCAGCTCGACCACATGGTTAGACCCTTAAGGCTGAAGGCTCAGCGGGTTCCATTTGCACTTAAGTCAAAAATCGAAGTTGAACTGGACCGCCTCGTGGCCCAGGGGGTGCTAGAACCTGTCTCTCATGCCAGTTGGGAAACCCCCATAGTCACCCCAGTCAAACCAAATGGGGACGTGCACATCTGTGCAGACTACAAATGCACAATTAATAAAGCACTACAGGACCATACCCTATCCTGGTGGTCAGCCATGTCCTCGCCTCCCTGGCCAATTCAAAGATTTTCGGGAAGCTGGATTTGGCCCAAGCATTCCAACAACTTCTGGTGGATGAGCAAATGACTGAGGCCAAGACCGTCATTATGCACCGGGGTGCTTTCAAGGTGTGGAGGCTACAATTTGGGGTCAGCGTGGCTCCAGGAATTTTCCAAAGCTAAATGGACTCTCTCCTTAAAGGGATTCCCGAAGTACAACTCTTTTTCGATGACGTTTTGATAGCGGCACCCAATGAGTTCTGCCACCACCTTCGAGAGGTGCTCTGCCGTTTCCAGAATGCGAGTCCCAAGGTGAAGCAGGAGAAGTGCTCACTTGGGGTGCCAAGGGTGGAGTTTCTGGGGTTTGCGGTGGACACCGCAGGAATTCACCCAATGGCCGACAAGACCAGGTCGATAGTACAGGCCCTGGCTCCCACATATAAGGCGGAGCTACAAAGTTTTTGGGGGCTCCTGAACTTTTACCACTCATTCTTGCCCCGCAAAGAGCACTGGCCGAACGCCTACACAAACTGCTAGATAAGAGCGCCCCATGGATCTGGAGAAAAAAGCAGGCTGCAGCTTTCCAGGGGGTCAAGGACATCTTGGTTTCAAATGAGGTACTCTACCATTTTGACGAGTCCCTCACCATGTTTTTAGCATGCGATGCTTCCCCTTATGGAGTGGGCGCCATCCTGGGCCACCAACGCTTGGACGGGAGAGAGTTCCCCATGGCTTATTACTCTTTCAGCTTTCTCTTTCAGCTTGCTTTTAAGTTAGAACCTGGCTAAACCGACTTGTAGCCATCTAGCCATCTTATGCATGATTGTGATTTATAGCACCTTATAGTACCTGTTTTATCTATTTTAATTAACTTATGTAGTTGAATTGTATTTTTAAAACTCCTGTTTACATTGTATTTTATCCAACTCATGGTATTCCATGTCTGTGGGCCGCCCTGAGCCCGCCTTTGGCGGGGGAGGGCGGGATAGAAAAATAAATTTACTTACTTACTTACTCTCGTACTTTGACCCAGGCTGAGCGCAACTACGCCCAAACAGATAAGGAGGCATTGGCAATCGTGGTGGGCATATACAAATTCAACGACTACCTGTATGGTAGGTGATTCACAATTGCCACAGACCACAAGCCATTGCTTGGCCTACTCGCCCCAGACCTCCAGACACTGCAGATCCTGTCTCAACAGGTCCTGCGGTGGAACGAGTTCCTCAACTCATACACCTACAAGCTCATCTACCACCCCAGCAAAGCAATGGGCCATGCAGATGCCCTCAGCAGCCTTCCGCTAATGGAGATGGACCCAGATCTGTCCCCAACCCACCACGTGATGCTCCTGGAGTCTCTACCGGAGCAGCCCCTCCATGCAGCGGAGGAAGTCAGGTCCATGGGCAGAGATTGCATCTTTGCACACATTTCAGACTGGGTGGGGAGGGGTTGGCCCATGGGCAAATTGGACGCTGAATTCAGAACGTTTGTTTCCCGCCGGGAAGAACTCTCCTTACACAAAGGGTGTATTCTTTGGGGCAGCAGGGTGGTGGTCCCTCCCCCACTCTGGAAGCAAGTGCTCGAAGCCTTACACGAGACACACCTGGAGGTAGTGTGTTTGAAAGCTCTGGTGCAGAGCTATGTATGGTGGCCGGGAATGGATGAAGAGATAGAGGGGTGGGTTAGGAGGTCCCCGCCCTGCCAAGAGTCCCGGCCAAATCCGCCCTGAGCCCCCGTTCACCGCTGGGTAAGTATTCTTTATCTTGGTGGATGCTTACACGGAGTTGCTGGAGGTCATCCCAGTTGCTTCCACCTCCACCACGGACACAGTCAGAGCCTTACGGAGGGGTTTTTGCACCCACGGAATCCCGGAAACCATAGTGACGGACAACAGCACTGTGTTTACCTCCCGGGAATTCCAGGAATTCCTGAATAGGTACCTCATCCACCACATACGGTCCGCTCCCTTTCACCCGGCCACTAACAGCCAAGCGGAGCACATGGTTCGCACAACCAAGGAGGCCCTGGGTCACATAGGCCATGGGGATTGGGACCACCGACTGTCCGCCTTCCTGTTTGGGAGCAGGATCAACCCCAACCCGGCTACGGGTGTAAGCCCTGCCAAGTTACTCATGGGCAGGCAGTTAAACACCCGGCTCGATAGGTTACATCTCAACCGGGCCCCGGACCTCCACAGCTCCCCTAAGACCAGGGAGGCCACTAGGGGGTTCGTTCCAGGGGGATCTGGTCTGTGCCAAGAACTTTGCGAGTGGGCAGGAGTGGATACCAGCTCGGGTGCTGCTGCTCACCAGGTCCCACTCATACAAGGTCTCATCAGAAGGGGGGGGCAGCTCCTCTGCAGACACATAGACCAACTCTGCTACCACACCCTGCTGGAGGAACCGACAGGGCCAGGGGGAGTGGGGAATGGGGAAAGCACAGGGCCGTCACAAGAAGCAACCCTGCCGAGCTCGCCGCGTTCGCTGACAGAGGAGCAGTACAGGACAGGGGAGATACCTCTGCAGGCTTGAGACAACACTCTGCCAACTGCGGCCCAAAGCGAGGAACCAGCGGTTACAGAACCCCAGACAGAAGCCCCAGCTCCTCAAATCAAACCTCGGCGGTCACTCAGAGAGTAGCGGTCGTCCGCTCATTTGAAAGACTATGTATCTTGAGCTGGGGGGGGGGGGAGGAGTGTTGTGTCTGGCGTTCATCCTGGAAAGTACAGCACATCACACCTGTGGGTGGCGCCTGGAAGGGACGAATGCAGCCCGCCTATGACAATCAGCGACGGGAATTTTAACTGGCCAGGATTGGACTTGACTAGGAAGAAGGTTGTTACGGGAAATGTATATAACAGGGGACCCGGCCCCACCATGTTGTCTTTGTGATGTACTCGCTGATAAAGCATGTTGCCATCTGAACGTCTCTGACTTCAGTACATTACACAGAGTATGAGTATTTCTGAATGTGAATGTACCCCTCAGTCAACATGGCTAGTAGCCATTGATAGACTTATCCTCTATGGATCTAACTTTGTTGTTCAGTCGCACAGTCAAGTCCAACTCTTTGTGACCCCATACACCAAGTCATGCCAGGCCCTCCTATCTTTCACCATCTTCCAAAGTCTGCTCAAATTAATGTTGGTTATATCAGTAACACTGTCCAGCCATCACATCTTTTGCTGTCCCCTTCTTCTTTTGCCTTCTGTCTTTCCCAGCATCAGAGTCTTCTCCAGTGAGTGCTCCCTTCTCATTTGGTGACCAAAGTATTTGAGCTTCAGCTTCAGTATGTGGCCTTCCAGGGAACCGTTTGGGTTGATTTCCCTTAGGACTGACTGATTGGATCTTCTTGCAGTCCAAGGGACTCTCAAGAGTCTTCTCCAGCACCACCATTTGAAAGCATCTTTCCATCTAGTCCCTTTTTAAAGGTTTTTTTTTCCCTGTGGCCATCTCTACACCCTCTGACAGCAAATTCCACATTGTAATCACTCTCTGAGTAAGGTAGTATTTCCTTTTGTCTGTCGTGAAACTACTTTCCCATCAGTTTCATTGGAGGTCTTCCAGTTCCAGTGTTTTGGGAGAGGGACAAAAAACTCTCTTTGTCAAGTTTCTCCATCTCATGCATCATTTTATAAACCTCCATCATGTCCCTTTTAGTTGGCTCTTTTCTAAAATGAAAAGTCCCAGACTCTTCAGCCTTTTCTTATTGCGAAAGTGCTCCAAACTGCTCATCCTCTTGGTTGCCCTTCTCTGAATTTTTTCCAGCTCTGTCAGGGGTGGAATTCTATCGGGAGCTCCTTTGCATATTAGGCCACACACCCCTCATTTAGTCAATCCTCTGAGAGCTTACAGGGCTCTTTTTTGTAAGCTCTTGGAGGATTGGCTACATCAAAAGGGTGTGGCCTAATATGCAAAGGAGCTCCTGCTAGAATTCCACCCCTGAGCCCTGCAATGTCCTTTTTGAAATACAGTGACCAGAACTGTACACTGTATTCCAAACGAGTCTGCACCATATATCTGTACAGGGACACTATAATATCAGCTATTTTATTCTCAGTTCCTTTCCTAATAATCCCTAACATAGAACCTGGAGATCAGTTGTAATACTGGGAGATCTCCAGGCCTCGTATGGAGGTGAAAACCCCTGTGTTGGTTTGTGAAGCCAAGATTCAGCTCTCCGATGACCAGATCAGTCCTGGTTTGCTTCATGAAAGCATTGTCTTTTCACCAGGGAGAAGATTCAGATTAAAACAGGATTAAGCCTGAATGTCTCTGTTCACACTTCCCAAAAAGATGTAATTACATTTAACTGTGGTTAAAAAGGGATGGGCACCAACCAAAACAAAGCAGTTCATTTCAGTTTGGAGTTTGGGGTAGCCCCCAAACCAAACCCTAAACCAACCTAAAAGTGCCCCACCCAAATCAAGCCGGTTCTCTGAGCTCGGTTCCCCCATTCTCCCGGCCACAGCAAGCCACCACCAGGAGAGAGGGGTGGGGACCAGTGTTCCCTCAAAGCTGAGTTAACGTGAACTAGCTCACAGATTTTCAGCCACCAGCTCACACATTTTTTGCCTTGACTCAGGAAGGATGACCCTAGAGCACGCTAATTTATGCAGCAGCTCACAACTATAATGCCAGTAGCTCACCAAGTAGAATTTTTGCTCACGAGACTCTGCAGCTTAGAGGGAACATTGGTGGAGACCACCCTGGAAGGGACTTCCCTTTCTCCTTTCTCCCATCCATGGCTCACCAGTGCCAGAAGAAAGGGAGAGAAATGCCCAGGAAGAGATAAACGTTTGCCAGCCATTTAATCTGTCAGTTTCACTTCCCCCGTTTTGATGGGGGAGAGAAACCATGGAGTTTAATGGCTCTCAGCCATTTTAGCCTAACATTTGTGTGGGTCTGCTGGTCAATAATTAGGTTTAAATGGCTGTGAACCATTTAACCTATCATTTTCACTTATTGTTTTGGGTGGTGGGGGGGACAAAACTGAAGAGTTTAATGGCTTGTTGCCATTTGAACCAAACAGCTTGTGGACCAACCAGTCAGCTGTTAGTTTTAAATGGCTGGCAGGCATTTAACTGTCTGGCCTCCTTCCCCACTTTTGAAGCAAAACCAAAGGGTTAAATGGCTGCCAGTCAGCCATTTAAATCTAACAGCTGACCAATGGACCCTACGCTGCTCAGTTTGTCAGGTTGAAATGATTGGTTCTGAACGGTCAAACTGAACTAGCTGCAAGTCTGGGACATGTTTGAGGAAGGTGCCTTCCCTGACCATCAGTTTGTAAACTCGGAACCGACCCCTGTTCAGACCAGCTTCCGTTTGTGAATCGGTTATTGCCCATCCCTAGAGGTTCATAATCTTTCACACCCTTCTTTCAGAACCTGGTATGATAACTTCTGACAAACCCTACTTAGTGATGTAGCCCACATTTAGTCAATCAACTAAGCAATAGTCCCTCTAAGCTGTGTAGTCTTGTGAGCAAAAATTCTGCTTTGAGTCTTGTGAGCAAAAATTCTAGCATTAAAGTTGTGAGCTACTGCATAAATTGGTTTGCTGTGGGGCCATTTTCCTTGAGCTAAGACAAAAATGAGTGAGCCAGAGGCTAAAAAATGGTGAGCTAGCTCACACTAACTCAGCTTAGAGGGAACACTGCAACTAAGCATGGTTAGTTTAATTAAGCTACGATGTCATGTGACAATCTGAACTGAGCCACCAAATGAAAACACCCTGCCATAAAAAGGAGAAGATTGTCTACCTTTTATCTCTTGGCTGGCAAAACCCACAGAATAACAAGAAACATGAATCAAGACTTCAAGAGGCAAACACTAATTAGAATATTGCTGAAAATGTGTTTCTTTTTTTTAGTTTGGTCCCCCCCCCCCACCAATTTCTGCTTATATAGAATAGTACAGGTAGAAGGAGAGAAACAGGCAAGCATCCAGCCAGTGTTTCATCCTAAACAGCATCTGTCCCTAAAAACAACAGCTTTTCTGCAAACTGCAGGGGAAAGGGGAAAAAAAAGATTTATTTTCCTTCTTTTTCCTAGATTCCAAATGACTACCATGTTTCCTTTCCTTCTGCACGCAGAGCCAAAACGGAATAATTGTCTAACTCTCTAGCAAGGACTTTGACCCTCAATCCTGATTCTAAAAATGCCAAGTAGTCATCATTTAGCATCTACCTCCAGCTGTACATAAATGCCTACAGGCACGGCTGCCTTCTCACTTGGTACCAGGGAAGAATGAGTTCCATTTCTCAGCTTGAGCATTCAGGGAGGCCCCTTTCACATCACCAGACCTCAGATTCAGCAGGAGCTCACAGGAGCACAGCTCCTGAACCTTTCTGAGGGTTCCCCCTCCTCCTCCTCCTCCCCACCTACCTTGTCCATTGAATAGTAGTAGGGTTGCCAAGTCCAATTAAAGAAAAATCTGGGGACTTTGGGGGTGGAGCCAGGAGACTTTGGGGGTGGAGCCAGGAGACTTTGGGGGTGGAGCCAGGAACATTGGGGGTGGAGCCAAGAACAAGGGTGTGACAAGCATAATTGAACTCCAAGGGAGTTCTGGCCATCACATTTAAAGGGACAGCACACCTTTTTAAATGCCTGTCTTCCATAGGAAATGATGGATAGGGGCACCATATTTTGGGGCTCATAGAATTGGACCCTCTGGTCCAATCGTTTTGAAACTTGGGGGGTATTTTTGGGAGAGGCACTAGATGCTATACTAAAAAATTGGTGCCTCTACCTCAAAAAATAGCCTCCCCAGAGCCCCCAATACCCACGGATCAATTCCCTATTATTCCTTAAGGGAATCGTTCTCCATACGGAATAATAGAGTGCCCAGTAGACATTTCCCTCCCCCCCACACTTTCTAAAGGGGGGGAGGGCCTCCAAAGCAGGGAATCCCCTGCCCCCTCCCTCTCTCTCACACGCAATTACTTACTAGATCTTCCTGCAGAACTTTCCTTGCTGTGAAAATGAAAGCAAAAGAAAGGGAGGGGCCGTTCTCCATGGAAACTATTACTGACCCTTTCCAATGAAGCCCTTCCTGTTTCCTGCGCAGCCTTAAGGGTACACTTTTTACAAAGGATCAGGAGCTCTACAACTACATGGTGCCTACACACATGTTCTCCCCCCTCCCCCCCTTCCGGATTTTTGGAGAGCGGGGGAAAAGGCCACAAATTCGGGGGTCCCCCACCAGGGCAGGGGGGGAGAAGCCTAAATAGTAGGTGCAGCTGCATAACAGTCCCTGGATTAGAAGAGTGGGCAGCCAGCCAGCCAGACACCAGGGGCTTTGCCAGATCACCCCTGGAGAAGTCCACACTACCCTTTCTCCACTTCTTATATGATTTTGGGCAGCAGGTTCCTTGCTGGCCTTTTGACTGGGGGGAGAGGGTGGGCCCAGGAGAGCCCTAGGCGAGTGAGGCCTGCTTGGGCTGGCTGGATCTCTAGCCAGCCCAATCAGGCCTTGTTTGCCCGAGGCTCTCCTTTCTTGCAACAGGTTGCTTTTGGCTGGGGGGGGGGCAGCATATGCTAATGAGTTATGCTGATGAGCTCCACCAGCTATTTTTCTACAAAATGGCCCCTGCACATCACTATGCTCAACTGGACATTATCCACTTTTGGTCTGATTCTGGGTAAAGAGACATAGGAGAAGAGGTTTCATACAGAGAACGTCATTCCGTTAATGAGCCATCTCTGAAGCGATTCAGCCATTTTAACCCTGCTCAGGGCTTTTTTTTTTTTGAGCAGGAACACACAGGAATGCTGTTCCAGCTGGCTTGGTGTCAGGGGGTGTGGCCTAATGTGCAAATGAGTTCCTGCTGGGCTTTTTGTACAAAAAAGCCCTGTGTGAAATAATGGTGATGTTAGGGGTGTGGCCTAATATGCAAATGAGTAACTGCTGGGTTTCTACAAAAAAGCTCTGCCCTGCCACCCTTTTTTGCCACACAATTTTCCTCACACTTTTTTTGAATGTTCTAAGTTGAGCGCTATAGGCACTAGACCAATATAGGGGCGCCAAGGCATCCCAATGGTACCTCTGCAGCACTGAAGTGCCATATTGATCTAGTGCTATATTGGTCAACTTAGAACATTTTTTAAAAAAAGTTTGAGGAAGGTCATGCAGTGAAAAAGAGCAGGGGGGAAGCACGGCACTTTTGGAAGCACAGCACCCTCCAGCGATTTAGAAGCACAAAGAAGTGGCAAAAATGGAGGGAAGCCGTTTACCTCAAGAACAGGACGGCCATGCTTTGCTAAATGGACACAAATGGCTTTGCATGAAAAGGTAAATAAAATCTGTTAGCAGCCGGTCGCTAAGATGGTTGTGTCTGAAATGACACGCACACAAAAAATCCATTAGCAACTAGCTATCAAAACAGATTACAAAAGGCTGCCTGAAACGGCACCCACATTCTTGCCTAGTTGTCAAGGACTCGAACGCCTGTTTTTCAGTGCTCCCCGTTCTGTTGACAGATGCATAGGTATCTACAAGACTATGTTGCTCACAAATCAAGGCGCTATTATTATGAAAGAAAGGAGTAAAAACCTCGGGGAAAGACTGGCATAGTGTTGCTGCCGTGGCCTGTGCGCCCCTAGTCTGGTGGCTCAGCAAGGGGGGAACTCATGAAGGAGCTCAAAAAAGTTTCTTACGTATAAGTATGTGTCGCTGGCAACCAAGATCAAATTAATTCATGTCTTACTACGCCTCTTTACTATGTATGGGTGTGAAAGCTGAAACTTGTTTATCTTTGAATTGTGGTGTTGGAGGAGAGATAACTGTCAGGACCTCGAGGCAAGGAATAGCACAGGCCAATATTCCAGCAGTTTATTCCATAAGCATCATAAGGCAGTACACCGTCTTTGCTAAGACTGACGTCTTAGCCCAGTGACTCTCCTTTTAACCGCTTGCCCCAACCGTTACATTTCAAGTGCAAGTGTGGCAAAGTAGAGCAGGAACTGGGGTTTTGGTGAGACCTCCTCCCACCTCAAGTTTTAGAATCCAGGTGTCTAATCTATACTTCACTAGCGCCTGACCTTGAGGCTGGCAGAAACAGCTTGAATAATAAGTTCCCAAGATAAGCATGCAGGAGGATGAGCTAAGCATTAATGCGCCCGGGCAAAACGGTTACATTATAAAAAAAAAGCATGGCAAGAGGAATACAGAGGGGATGACACTTGGCCACCAAAACAAAGAGGTGGTTTTAGATCGAATCAAGCTTGAACTCTCCTTAGAAGTTGAAATGACAAAACTGAGGCTACCATACTTGGGTCACATTGTAAGACAAGACTCACCAGAAAAGACAATAGCACTAGGAAAGTGGAAGTCAGCAGGAAAAGGCCAAATGTGAGATGGGATTAACTCCACAGAAGGAGGAGAAGAAAAAGGAGGAGGAGACTGCAGATTTATACCCTGCCCTTCTCTCTGAATCAGAGACTCAGAGCGGCTTACAATCTCCTATATCTTCTCCCCCCACAACAGACACCCTGTGAGGTGGGTGGGGCTGGAGAGGGCTCTCACAGCAGCTGCCCTTTCAAGGACAGAGTTTCAGAGTGGCCTACAATCTCCTTTACCTTCCTCCCCCACAACAGACACCCTGTGAGGTGAGTGGGGCTGGAGAGGGCTCTCACAGCAGCTGCCCTTTCAAGGACAGAATCTCAGAGCGGCTCACAATCTCCTTTCTCTTCCTCCCCCACAACAGACACCATGTGAGGTGGGTGGGGCTGAGAGGGCTCTCACAGCAGCAGCCCTTTCAAGGACAACTCCTATGAGAGCTATGGCTGACCCAAGGCCATTCCAGCAGCTGCAAGCGGAGGAGTGGGGAATCAAACCCGATTCTCCCAGATAAGAGTCTGTGCACTTAATCACTACGCCAAACTAGCTCAAAAGGATAAAAACTTATAAGCAGTATCCAACGTTAGAGGCAGAGCTGAGCACCAGCTGTAGAATGTCCTTAAAACCCATGGGCAGTTAGAACTGCATCAATAGAAACGTGGCAATATATGCACAGCTTGCTTTGCACAATGACGTTTAAGCCAGTTCTGAAGTGCCGTTCTCTCTTATTGGGTTGTGCCCCTGGAAAGGATCTATATTGTTGCCCGAGGCTCCCTGGTTTTCTTGTTTTATTTATTTATTTTTGTTCACTTCTCTAAAACTGCATAGGCCTCTCTAGCATCTGAGGGCTAAAAGAATGAATTGATTTGACCCTGCGTCCCAGTTACAATGTGCATTTCCTTCCTTAATGGCCATGCTTAGTCTCGGTTGGACAATAAAAGTGTCGTCTCTTTCTTCTGTCCTCTCTGCTTCTCTCCTTCACTGAGTCTATAAATGTCAACTGTGGTGACCCCTGTTCACCCCGCGGTTTCCAGATGCTGTTCAGTCGAATTCAATGGAGGCTGTTTTATGGCTAACCTTGGTTTGCAGCCTGTAACTGGAGTGATGGAATGCACTATTTAGAGACATTTCCTCATATTTTACAGGTGAGAGGAACTGGTAATTTGAGGACTTGCCCTAAGATCACATGGCCTTAAATTGTCCTAGGGCAGCGGTGGCCAAACTTGCTTAATGTAAGAGCCACATAGAAAAAAATGTCAAATGCTTGAGAGCCGCAAGACATGAACATGAGATGTTGAGATGTTTGAGAACAGGAAGGAAGGAAGGAGAAGAAGACCCCAGATTTATACCCCGCCCTTCTCTCTGAATCAGAGACTCAGAGCGGCTTACAATCTCCTATATCTTCTCCCCCAAAAACAGACACCCTGTGAGGTGGGTGGGGCTGGAGAGGGCTCTCACAGCAACTGCCCTTTCAAGGACAACCTCATTGATAGCTATGGCTAACCCAAGGCCATTCCAGCAGGTGCAAGTGGAGAAGTGGGGAACCAAACCCGGTTCTCCCAGATAAGAGTCTGCACACTTAACCACTACACCAAACTGGAAGGAAGGAAGGAAAATGGGGGAGAGGCGAAAAGAAAGCAACTTTAAATGCATTCTCCAAGCTGCCTGCTGGCTTGGCGAAGTGGTTTAAAGAGATAAATGCCTTCTCCAAGCCAACTGATGGGATGGTGTGGACTTTTAGAGTCACACAATATGTGTGAAAGAGTCACATGTGGCTCCTGAGTGACAGATTGGCCACCCCTGTCCTAGGATTTGGTTTCAAGAATGCTGTGGAGCAGGGGTATCAAACATGCGGCGCAAGGGCTGAACCAGGCCCCTGGAGGGCTCCTATCAGCCCCCTGAGCAACTGGCTGTTATCTGCTTCCTTTTCTCTCTGTCTCTCTCTTGCTTCCTTCTACATCACAGCATGCTTTACTAGACTTGCTCAATCGCACAGGAGCTACAGAACAAAGCTTCTGTTTTTTCTCCATTGGCTGAGGCTCCTCCCCTGGGGAGGAAGTGGAGGAGGAGGAATAGCATTTTTGCCAGGCTCTCTCAGTCACACAGCAGAGCTACTGAGCCAAGTCTCTCTTCCGTCTTTGACCACGTCATTATGTCTCCGGAAACAAGGCTCATAGCATTATAAGGAAATCAATTCCAACATTTACACAGGCAAAATGGTTCTCCATTTTGCCTGTGTAAATGTTGGGATTGATTTCCTTATAATGCTATGCGCCTTGGTTCCAGAGACATAACCACGTGGTCAAAGAAGAAGACAAGCGAAACACGCGCATATAAGAAAACCTAGGAAGCGTGTTACCACATTATTGAATCCATGCACATGAATAATCAACAGACAAAACAGTCTTGATTCATTCTTCCAAGCCCACGCTTAATTCATGAACTGTTGTCTTTATTGGTTGAGTATATTGCAAACTTTGCTCGTTGCACACAGAAGTAATTGCTGTTTAAATCTAGCAAACTCTGTATGCTTTCTTCAGAAGTATTGTCGTTAAAAAGTTGACTGTGGTACTTTCCCTTTAAACGCCATTAACATAAATACTAAATATATAGCAGAGTGTGATTAAGCACTGATATAATATTGTGGAGAGTGTGTAATTCTTGTATTAAGCTGTGTTAAAAAGGTAAATGTAGTCCCCCTGTGCAAGCACCAGTCATTTCCATCTCTGGGGTGACGTTGCTTTTGCAACATTTTCACAGCATTTTACGGGGTGATTTGCCATCGCCTTCCCCAGTCCTCCACACTTTCCCCCCCAGCAAGTTGGAGACTCATTTTATTGACCTCGGAAGGATAGAAGGCTGAAACAACCTGGAGCCGGCTACCTGAACCAGCTTCCACAGGGATCAAACTCAGGTTGTGAGCAGAGGGCTCCGACTGCAGGGCTGCAGCTTTACCATTCTGCACCACGGGGCTCTTAATTAATTAAGCTGTGTTGCACTAGCTGTAATTACTGTTTGCATAGTTGTTTTTGAACATATGAAGCTGCCTTCTACTGAATCAGACCTTTGGTCCATCAAAGTCAGTATTGCCTTCTCAGACTGGCAGCGGCTCTCCAAGGTCTCAAGCTGACCCTTTTTTGGAGATGCCAGGGATTGAACCTGGGACCTTCTGCTTCCCAAGCAGATGCTCTACCACTGAGCCACCGTCCCATTTTCACAGCCTCCTACATTTTTTCTCAACCTTGGCTGTGCTTCACTTGTTTCGTTGCCCACCTGGAAGGTGGCAACTCAAGTTACAAGTGGTAGAACTCACAGAAGAACGCCAGATCAAATTGAATGACTACCTTAAATCCTCAAGAGTGAGGCTTGTTCTGTAAGGATGAGATGCACGGCTGCCAGCCAGGGTGGGAAAACACCTGGAGATTTTGGGGGTGGAGCCTGGGGCAGGGGCGGTTTGTGGGGGGGAAGGACTGCAACTGGGTATAATGCCATAAGTCCACCTTCCAGACCAGCCATTTTCTCCAGAGGATACAATATAAATAACTGGTGCCAGTGTATAAATAGGAAAATAATCAAATCACTGGTCAATGGTAAATATTCACATTCTCATTGTGTGTACATGCTATTGATTTAGTGCAAATATAAGACAAAATGAGGAACAAAGAAACAAGGGAGGGACGGTGGCTCAGTGGTAGAGCATCTGCTTGTGAAAGCAGAGGGTCCCAGGTTCAATCCCCGGCATCTCCAACTAAAAAGGGTCCAGGCAAATAGGCATGAAAAAGCTCAGCTTGAAACCCTGGAGAGCCGCTGCCAGTCTGAGTAGACAATACTGACTTTGAAGGAACCAGGGTCTGATTCAGTATAAGGCAGTTTCATATATGTTCATATATAACAATAAGGTATTTGTACTCCCCCAAATTATACACTTAAACATTTCTTCATAGGAACCAGCCTTAACCAAGTCCATAAGTAAGTGTGTTAGGGTGGAGTCCTTAAACATTCCGCTGTGACGTTGCAATAGGGAGAAAAAGGAGGGACTGTATAGAAAGGAGTCCTCACGGTTTCGCCCGTCTCACACTTTGTTAGCTTCTTTTCTCAATGTTTTATGTTACAGACATGGATCAGCGCACACTTTTCTCAGTGTTTTATGTTACGGACATGGATCTGCCGGCAGCAGAGGTTTAAAGCATGCGTTGATCCGTGTCTGTAACATAATTATTGTGGCTCCGAAAAACACTGAGAAAAGAGGCTGAAGAAGAATGAGATGGGTGAAACCGTGAGGACTCCTTTTTATACAGTCCCTCCTTTTTTTTCTCTCTCTCTATTGCAATTTCACAGCGGAATGTTTAAGGACCCCACCCTAAAACACTTACTCATGGACTTGGTTACGGCTGGTTCCTATGTAGAAACATTTAAGTGTATAATTTGGGGGAGTTCAAATACCTTATTGTTCCTTTGTTCTTCATTTTGCCTTATATTTGCACTAAATCAATAGCATGTACGCACAATGAGATTGTGATTATTTATTGTTGACTGGTGATTTGATTATTTTCCTATTTTCTCCAGAGGAACTGTTCTTGTTCATCTGGATATCAGTTATAACATTGGCAAATCTCCAGGTGCTACCCGAAGGTTGGCAACCCTAGATGAGAAAGAGTAGACTCTCACAAACTATGGGACTCAAGGAACACATTTTATGGCTATCGTCTGAGGTGGAGGAGTTGAGTTCTTGCATTCTGAGAGCAATGGGGGAGTGCATTGGCATATCCTCTTCTCCGAGCCTGCCTTCCCTAAGAAGGGAAGGCATGCTCAGAGGAGAGCATGCCCCGCCCCACTGCTCTTGGCTTCCAGGGTCTGTGCAGACCAGGGAGCCAGAGAGCACCAGGGCAGTGCGTCAGTGTGTGCTCTCCTCCAAATCTGTCTTCCTTTTGGTCTGCAGGATGGACTTACGGCATTATACCCAGCTGAGAGTCAGTCTGGTATAGTGGTTAAGTGTGCGGACTCTTATCTGGGAGAACCGGGTTTGATTCCCCACTCCTCCACTTGCAGCTGCTGGAATGGCCTTGGGTCAGCCATAGCTCTAGCAGAGGTTGTCTTTGAAAGGGCAGCTGCTGTGAGAGCTCTCTCAGCCCCACCCCACATCACAGGTTGTGGGGGAAGAAGATAAAGGAGATTGTGAGCTGCTTTGAGACTCTGAGATTCGGAGTGGAGGGCGGGAAATAAATCCAATATCTTCTTCTTTCCTTGCAAGGGAAGGCAGGCTCAGAAGAGAGTACGCCCTGCCCCACCACTCTGCACAGTCCCAGGAAGCCAGGAGCAGGGCGGTGGAGGTGGTGTGTGCACTCCTCGAAGCCCGTCTTCAGTGGGCTCCAAGGAGTGCACAGGACTCCACCCTGCCCTCACCTTCCCAGGTCTGCCTGGGGTGGGGGCAGGGTCTAGGGCACCAAGAACTCTGGTGCCAGCCCTGCCTCCACATGCAACTGCTGGAGTGACCTTGGTTCAGTCATAACTCTCCCAGAGTTGTTCCTCTCAAGAGCAGTTTCTGTCAGAGCTCTCTGAGCCCCACCTACTTCACAGGGTGTCTGTTGTGGGGAGGGGAAAGGAAATGAGATTGTCAGCCACTCTGAGACTCCTTTGGGCAGTGAAGGGCAGGGTACAGATCCAATCTCGTCTTCTTCTTCACAACCTCTTTGAAGCGAGTCCTCCAGAAGTTCAAGAGGTGCTTCAGATGTCCCCAGGAGGGGTAAGACCTTCGGGCCTGCCAGGAGCACTCATTTGGAAAGAGGTGCCCTCATCAGAGGAGGACTTTGAACTGCCCAAAAAATTGTATCTGTGCCACATAAGAGTTATACTGTGATCAATACTCCCTCTAAGGTGTCTTGTGAGCAAAAATTCTACTTTGTGAGCTACTGGCAGGTCCGTAGCTACAGTGGGGCCTGGGTGGGACCAGGCCCATCCTTTCAACCCCTCCTTCTAACTATATGGCCCCTCCGTTGGAGGGTCCCCAATCTCTCTCCTCTGCTCGCTGGCTCAACCAACAGGCTCAACCATACCGAGGACCCCTTTTTTAGAAACATCTCTCTGTCATATGAACATATATGAACATATGAAGCTGCCTTATACTGAATCAGACCTTTGGTCCATCAAAGTCAGTATTGTCTACTCAGACCGGCAGCGGCTCTCCAGGGTCTCAAGCTGAGGTTTTTCACACCTATTTGCCTGGACCCTTTTTTGTAGATGCCAGGGATTGAGCCTGGGACCTTCTGCTTCCCAAGCAGATGCTCTACCACTGAGCCACTGTCCCTCCCTAAATGATGATGATCATCATCATCATCATGAACAAGTAGTAGGTCTTGACCTTTAAAGCCCTTCATGGTCGGGGCCTGTCTATCTACAGGACCGCCTTTCTCCGCATGTTCCCCAGAGAGCACTGCATTCAGAGAGACAAAATATATTGCCCATTCCCGGACCTAAGGAAGCCAGGCTGTGCTCTACACGGGCTAGGGCTTTCTCGGTGGCAGCATCAGAAATGTGAAATGCCCTCCTGGAGGCCATAAGGGCCCTGTGGGACCTTTTGCAATTCCGCAGGGCCTGCAAAATTGAGCTTTTCTGACAGGCCATCAACATCTCACCGGGAGGGAACTGCCACCTCACACCGCTGAGGAGCTATGAACATTATAGGATCGCCAACAGAAAGAGAAAAAGAAGATCCCGCCATATTGAAGTTGCAGGGCACCATATAATGCTTTAAATTGTATTGTATTGGTTTTGAAGTGTTTTATAGAACTGATTGTCAGCTGCCCTGAGTCCACTTGCGGAGAGGGCGGGATAGAAATTTAAAGTAATGAATGAATAAATAAATAAATAAATAAACAAGCAAACAAACGGATAAATGAATAAATAGGTCTTTTTGCTTTTTTTCTCTTCCCTTCCCTAACACACTTTGAAGAGCAAAGGTGGGAAGGATAGTGTCAAGAGGTCTCTGTCTCTCCAAGAGAGGCACACATAAGAAAGGGGTTGTGGGGGGACCAGAGCGCCTGTGACTGCCAAGGCAAAAGGGGCTTAGCTTGTGGAACTCAAGGCAGCTTACGGTTCCAAGAGCTCTGGGCTGCCAAACTGGGTGCCCCCCCAGCCCTCCCCCCCCAACAACAAATCCTGCTGCGGACCCCACCAAACATGAAATCCTGGCTACAGCCTTGGCTACTGGCAATAAAATTGTGAGCTACTGTGCAAATTAGCTTGCTCGGGGGGGCATTTTTCCTGGGCTAAATCAAAAATATGTCATCCGGAGGCTAAAAAAACCTGTGAGCTAGCTCACACTAACTCAGCTTAGAGGGAACATTGACTGGGATGATTGCCTCTGTCCTTTCTCAAAATCCCCAAAAGTACCAACAGGCTCAACCATGCCGAGGACCCCTTTTTTAGAAGCATCTCTCCACCACCACCACCACCACCACCACCACCACCACCATCATCATCATCATCATCATCATCATCATCATCATCATCATCATCATCTTGTTGTTTGTTGTTGTTATTGTTGTTTTTGTTGTTATTATTATTATAGATAGATAGATAGGCAGACATAGATAGATAGATAGATAGATAGATAGATAGATAGATAGATAGATAGATAGATAGATAGATAGATAGATAGATGATAGATAGATGATAGATAGATAGATAGATTTATTGTCATTGTTCTCAAAAAAAGAAAATGAGAGCAACGAAATGAGGTGCTCTTCCACAAACATACCAACACATCAACACCCCCCAAAAAGGACATATACATAGACCATTTAAATGCATCTAAAAACAAATAACCATTCATAACCCTGCATTTAGCCTAACCATGGCCCTTGGATAGAAGCTGCCCTTGAATCTATTTGTCTTAGCCTTCAACACTTAGCCTTCAACACTTATTATTATTCCTCTTCTTCTTCACAGATAGGTACAGCTATGGTAGCTTAAGGGTACGTAGGTACACTAAAGCAAAACAGTAGACAAGTTGCACCTTCATCATACCTGACGAAGTCTGCTTAGAGCATATGAAAGCTTACATTCTGAATAAAACTTAGTTGGTCTTAAAGGTGCCCTTGTCTACTGCTTTGTTTTATTGCTTCAGACCAACATGGCTGCCTACTTGGACCTATAGGTTCACTAAGAGCGGCATGCTCAGGCATTCCAGTTGGGCAGGTCAAGCAAGAAGGAAGGAGCCCCACGATTACCATTTGACAGCAACATAAAGCATTGTAAAGCCGGAGTTGTTTTCGCTGCTTGGCTCAGTTGCCAACGGCATCCCAATCTATCCCCACACACGCTTCAAATACGTGTTTTGGCCCATCAACACCAATCACCTGCGGCCATTCATATTGACATCTCGACAAACTGCAAACAGCGAGTGATTCATCATGCCTCAAAGAAGGGAGTTCAGAATAAGTTCACATGTAGCTCTGCCCATAAACATCTGGGAAGTTTATGTTCATATAACCACTAAACCAGGACCTCTGGGGTTTCTTGTACATTTTTTACCTTCTTGAATTGCAAATGAAATAGCGGCGTGCGAATTGATTCCAGTTTCTGCAACCATACCTTGATAGCTTGAGAATGTATGACTTATCGTCAACTCTACGTTTTCTTCAAACGGCACATTACGCTAATAGTTCCAATGGATAAAAAATGGGAGCACTCAATCCACCAGTCGAGACTGAAATGTGCGGCCTCCTGGGTCTCCTCAAAGAAGGAGATTCATAAACATCCTTGCACAGACCTCAAACTCTGCTCCAGTTTTTAATAGACTTTCTAAGACAGGGGTGGCCAACGGTAGCTCTCCAGATGTCTTTTGCCTACAACTCCCATCAGCCCCAGCCAGCATGGCCAATGGCTGGAGCTGTTGGGAGTTGTAGGCAAAAAAAAACATATAGAGAGCTACTGTTGGCCACCCCTGTTCTAAGATGGTAAGAAAGGATAGACAATTGAGAGGATGCCCCCGGCAATCTATCAAAAGGTGTCACCCTTTTGTTTCCCACCTCCTGAAAGGACTTCTCAACTCAACAACTAACTCAATTATGGCGATGAAATAGCGATGGCTACTGGCATGGACAGCTCTAAAAAGGGATCAGATGGATTTATGGAGAAAGGATTAAAGAGGGATTAGGTAGATTTATGGAGGAGCAGGCCATTAATGGTGACTACCCATGGTGACATTACGGAACTGGCACATTTGGAGACAGGAAGTCTAGTTGTAGGATGTAGGATAAAGGTTTTGATTTCTGTGCCCTGTGTGCTGACCTTCCAGGGAATTGGTTGGCTATGGTGCGCAACCAAATGCTGGACTAGATGGTTGTAGCAGGAACTCCAAACCAGCAGGACTCTTACATTCTTAAAATGAGAGGGGGAAATTCAGCAGTGTGAAGGAGGACAAGAAAGACAGATTAGCAGACAGGGAGGGAGGCTGATGAGCTAGTGTATGGAGAGTGGGGAGGTCGTCTGATTCACAAGATCAGTCGCTGCAATTTAGAACCCAGGCCAAAGTCACAGGCCAAGTTGAACCCCACTGGCTTGTCAGGTAACTTGATGCCTGCTGAACTAGTGGCTGCAGTGTGACCTTTTGGCCAACTGAAATGGTGGTATCTCAGTATGGTTGCCAGCCTCCAGTTGGCAGAGAACAGCTCCCCTGGAGAAAATGACTGCTTTGAAGTGTGGACTCTATGGCCATCATCATCGTCATCATCATCAGCCTTTATTGGCATAAAAGAAAGCTGCTATACAGAATAAAAGGATTAGCCATGAAATACAAAAGGTACAGTTAAAATTTAGAAACATGGTTATCGATTAAAACTACGGCTACAAAATCCTTTGGTGTATCAAGGTGGCCAGAAAAAATGAACTCGGCTACTATTTCAGTGCCTTTCGGGGAGCAACCAGTCAGGAGCCTAAAGACTTTTAAGGCATGCGAACAGCCTCC
This sequence comes from Heteronotia binoei, assembly GCF_032191835.1. Taxonomy (NCBI): domain Eukaryota; kingdom Metazoa; phylum Chordata; class Lepidosauria; order Squamata; family Gekkonidae; genus Heteronotia; species Heteronotia binoei. Next base: position 126,737,257 of record NC_083229.1, read on the forward strand.
TGATTTCTCCAAAATGGGACGCAGTGGCGAGTTACGAAGCTGCGAATGTAACAAACAGTGGAGCAAAACGTGAGGGACTGCTTCAACGGCTGTATGGTCACAAGGACAGAACCGAAGAGAGTAGGTCGTCTTGTTAAACCTGCCGGGAAGTATGACAGAGGACAGAGCAAGAGAGAAAGCTCTTCGGTGCCGGGGTGTCAATAAAAGGGGAAAGTATGAAGACTCTACGGCATTGTACCATGCTGAGCACTCTCCCCTCCCCAAACCCCGCCTTATCCCAGCTCCACCCCCCAAAGTCTCCAGGCATTTGCCAACACAGACCTGGCAACCTTATAACTCAGCACAGCAAAGAACAGTATTCTTTTGGTAAAAAGTGCCAGCTAGGGGGTTGACCAGTAGAGACCCCTGTTAGAGATCCCCGTTGGTATTTTACACTCTATGGTATAACAAAGCAGGAGTCAAGTTGTACCTTTAAGACCAAGCAATTTTTATTTAGAACGTCAACTTTCGTGTGCTCTTAAGCACACTTCATCAGATGAGGAATCCAGCACAGTGAGCAAAGCCATACATAGCTGAGCAGAGCCATACATAGCCACTGCCTACCAGCTATGTATGGCTTTGCTCACTGTGCTGGATTCCTCATCTGATGAAGTGTGCTTAAGAGCACCCGAAAGCTTACGTTCTAAATAAAATTGGTTGGTCTTAAAGGTGCCACTTGACTCCTGCTTTGTTCAACCGCTTCAGACCAACACAGCTGCCCGCTTGAATCTAACTCTATGGTATAGTAGGTTAAAGAAAGAAAAAAAACAGTCAAAATTCACACTCTGCTTGGAAATATTAACTTGCCCAGACTGTGACTGTGAAGAAGATAAGAAGATGATATGGAATTTATATCCCACCCTATACTCTGAATCTCAGAGTCTCAGAGCGGTCACAATCTCCTTTACCTCCTCCCACCTCCAACAGACACCCTGTGAGATAGGTGGGGCTGACTTTCAAGGACAACTCCTACAAGAGGTGTGGAGGAGTGGGAAATCAAACCCGGTTCTCCCAGATACTCTCTCTCTATACCAGGGGTGGCCAAACTTGCTTAACATAAGAGGCACGTAGTATAAACATCAGATGGTACACAGCCAGAAGACACAAACATCAGATGTTTGAGAGCTGGGAAGGAAGGAAGGAAGGAAGGAAGGAAGGAAGGAAGGAAGGAAGGAAGGAAGGAAGGAAGGAAGGAAGGAAGGAAGGAAGGAAGGAAGGAAGGGAGGAAGGAAGGAAGGGAGGGAGGGAGGGAGGGAGGGAGGGAGGGAGGGAGGGAGGAAGGAAGGAAGGAAGGAAGGAAGGAAGGAAGGAAGGAAGGAAGGAAGGAAGGGAGGAAGGGAGGGAGGGAGGGAGGGAGGGAGGGAGGGAGGGAGGGAGGAAGGAAAGAAGGAAGGAATTAAGGAAGGAAGGAAGGAAGGAAGGAAGGAAGGAAGGAAGGAAGGAAGGAAGGAAGGAAGGAAGGAAGGAAGGAAGGAAGGAAAATAGATGGGGGAGGGAGCTGTGGAAAGAAAGCAACTTTAACTTTAAATGCATTCTCCAAGTCACCGGTTGGTTTTGCTTAGAGAAGTGATTCAAAGAGACAAGTGCCTTCTCCATGCCAGCTGATGGGGGGGGGGAGAGATGGGGGCTTCAAGAGCCACACAATGGATGATAACAGACGGGCAGTTTGGATTGACTCAGAGATGCCTCTGAAACCGACATGAAAAATCCTTCCAAAGGCTAACACCTGCTGCCCGTCCCTATCCCGTACTCACCCCGTACCCCGGGGTCCTCAGAGCAGCTCAAAAAGCTACCACTTTAGAAGAGGTAGTGAATTTTTGAGCCGCACTCCAGTCGTCTCTTTGGCATCTGGACACAGAAGTGCACAAGCGAGGCGCCTTGGCTTTGTGAACCTGCCAAGCCACCCCAAGCCACTTCTGAACATACGAATATATGAAGCTGCCTTATACCGAATCAGACCCTCTGTCCATCAGAGTCAGGATTGTCTACTCAGATTGGCAGCAGCTCCCCGGGGTCTCAAGCTGAGGTTTTTCACACCTGCTTGCCTGGACCCTTTTTAGTTGGAGATGCCAGGGATTGAACCTGGGACCTTCTGCTTCCCAAGCAGATGCTCTATCACTGAGCCACTGTCCCTCCCCTGACTGGCAGCAGCTCTCTGGGGTCTCAAGCTGAGGTTTTTCACACCTATTTGCCTGGACCCTTTTTAGTTGGAGATGCCAGGGATTGAACCTGGGACCTTCTGCTTCCCAAGCAGATGCTCTACCACCGAGCCACTGTCCCTCCCCTGACTGGCAGCAGCTCTCTGGGGTCTCAAGCTGAGGTTTTTCACACCTATTTGCCTGGACCCTTTTTAGTTGGAGATGCCAGGGATTGAACCTGGGACCTTCTGCTTCCCAAGCAGATGCTCTATCACTGAGCCACTGTCCCTCCCCTGACTGGCAGCAGCTCTCTGGGGTCTCAAGCTGAGGTTTTTCACACCTATTTGCCTGGACCCTTTTTAGTTGGAGATGCCAGGGATTGAACCTGGGACCTTCTGCTTACCAAGCAGATGCTCCACCACTAAGCCACCACCCCATCCCTTCTGGCTTTTTTTTTTTTTTTAAACAAACTTCCCAAAGCACATGAGCGCATGTGCGCATGCCTGCTAAAAATGTGTGGGGAAAAAAGAAAACCAAGGGAATGATGCACTACAGCCGTTGGAACGTGCCAAGGGAATGATGCACTACAGCCGTTGGAACGTGCCAAGGTGCCCTGTGGGTGGGAGAGGGGCACGTTGCGCTCGAGCGTGTGGATGGTTCGGGATGGTTTTTTTCTGAGTCAGCCTGATTTGGGACGCCTCCCATCCGCCTCCCATCGCCCATCTGTTATCAGCCGATATGTAGAGCCACAGTTTGGCCACCTTTGCTCTAGACTCTGGCACTTCTGAATAATGAAGTGATACTCTGTAACTTTTTTTGTATGTGAAATGAAAGGAAAATAAGGGCTGTTAAGTGAACTCATTGTGTGAAGTTCCTCTGGAGACCTCTTGTAGATCTTGAATAGATAACAAGGGAGGGTATTGCTACTCAGACCAGCCAACCTGTCACCATTCATAAGTAATTAACTTCGAGCCAATTTTTCTTTTAAAAAAAAATAATCTCCTCTGGGAAAACTGATGTAAAAAGAAAGTGGCATTTTTCTTCTCCTTGACAGGATTCTCATTAATTGCTGAAGAAGCTTAGAAAAAAGATTGAAGGAAAAAAAAAAGCTATCTGGACTCAGTTTTTTTTATGGTGGAGAGTTAGTGTAGTATAGGCTGACAAAGCACTCTAAAATTTTACCTTTTAACTCCACAATCCCATGGCTTTTTTTAATAGCAGGAACTCCTTTACATATTTGGCCACACACCCCTGATGTAGCCAATCCTTCTGGAGCTTACAATAGGCCCTGTACTAAGAGCCCTGTAAGCTCTTGGAGGATTGGCTACATCAGGGGTGTGTGGCCTAATATGCAAAGGAGTTCCTGCTACAAAAAAAAAAAGCCCTGCACAATTCTATTGCATTTACTCCAAGCCCTGTTCAGCAGTGTATACATGGGCAATCTAGACTGTATATACTTGATCTCTTTATATGCAACTCAAGGACTTTTCATGTTTCATTGAATGGACATGCCACTGACATGCAAGTCATCACTTTAAGTTAGAGTTGGCCTGATGTAACATAGAATCATAGAATCATAAAATCATAGAATCATAGAGTTGGAAGAGGCCTCCAGGATCATCGAGCCCAACCCCCTGCACAATGCAGGAAACTCACAAATACCTCCCCCTAAATTCAAAGGATCTTCATTGCTGTCAGATGGCCATCTAGCCTCTGTTTGAAAACCTCCAAGGAAGGAGAGCCCACCGTTTCCCAAGGAAGCCTGTTCCACTGAGGAACCGCTCTAACGGTCAGGAAGTTCTTCCTAATGTTAAGCAGGAAACTCTTTTGATTTAATTTCAACACATTGGTTCTGGTCTTGCCTACAGCAAACTACAGAGAGGATTGTGAGGAACTCCAAAGGGATCTGTTGAGGCTGGGTGAGTGGGCGTCAATGTGGCAGATGCGGTTCAATGTGGCCAAGTGCAAAGTAATGCACATTGGGGCCAAGAATCCCAGCTACAAATACAAGTTGATGGGGTGTGAACTGGCAGAGACTGACCAAGAGAGAGATCTTGGGGTCATGGTAGATAACTCACTGAAAATGTCAAGACAGTGTGCGTTTGCAATAAAAAAGGCCAACGCCATGCTGGGAATTATTAGGAAGGGAATTGAAAAAAAATCAGCCAGTATCATAATGCCCCTGTATAAATCGATGGTGCGGTCCCATTTGGAGTACTGTGTGCAGTTCTGGTCGCCACACCTCAAAAAGGATATTATAGCATTGGAGAAAGTCCAGAAAAGGGCAACTAGAATGATTAAAGGGCTGGAGCACTTTCCCTATGAAGAAAGGTTGAAACGCTTGGGGCTCTTTAGCTTGGAGAAATGTCGACTGCGGGGTGACATTATAGAGGTTTACAAGATAATGCATGGGATGGAGAAAGTAGAGAAAGAAGTACTTTTCTCCCTTTCTCACAATACAAGAACTCGTGGGCATTCGATGAAATTGCTGAGCAGACAGGTTAAAACGGATAAAAGGAAGTCCTTCTTCACCCCAAGGGTGATTAACATGTGGAATTCACTGCCACAGGAGGTGGTGGCAGCCACAAGTATAGCCACCTTCAAGAGGGGTTTAGATAAAAATATGGAGCACAGGTCCATCAGTGGCTATTAGCCACAGTGTGTGTATATATAAAAATTTTTGCCACTGTGTGACACAGTTGTTGGACTTGATGGGCCATTGGCCTGATCCAACATGGCTTCTCTTATGTTCTTATGTTCTTACAACAAACTGGGCTGGGGTTACAGCAAACAATTTCACACCATCCTCCAGATGACAGCCCTTCAAGTACTTGGAGATGGTGATCCTATCACCTCTCAGCCGCCTCCTCTCCAGGATAAACATGCCTGGCTCCTTCAACCTTTCTTCATAGGACATGGCTTCTCTTATGTTCTTAAAACTTTTCCCAGTACAATTTCCCTGACCTGATATGACCCTGGAGAGCTACATGGCCTGATGACAAAACATATGCACATCTTTTCAATGCATGTGTCCACACAATGGGGCAAGTAGTAGCTCCCTGAAGAATGCCGAGTCGGAAAGATAAGCTCAGGAAACCCCCAATAAATAACATATAAAAGCTTCACAAAATATACATGGTATTCTTTACCATGTAGTAGTATATGGTATTATGTAGTCCAATATCAAACCGACCACTTTCGTAAAGTGGCAGAGCCAGTTTGGTTAGTGGTTAAGTGTGAGGACTCTTATCTGGGAGAACCGGGTTTGATTCCCCACTCCTCCACTTGCACCTGCTAGCATGGCCTTGGGTCAGCCATAGCTCTGGCAGAGGTTGTCCTTGAAATGGCAGCTGCTGGGAGAGCCCTCTCCAGCCCCACCCACCTCACAGGTTGTCTGTTGTGGTGGAGGAAGGTAAAGGAGATTGTGAGCCACTCTGAGACTCTGTCCTTGAATGGGCCACTGCTGTGAGAGCCCTCTCCAGCCCCACCCACCTCACAAGGTGTCTGTTGTGGGGGAGGAAGGGAAAGGAGATTGTGAGCCGCTCTGAGACTCTGTCCTTGAAAGGGCAGCTGCTGTGAGAGCCCTCTCCAGCCCCACCCACCTCACAGGGTGTCTGTTGTGGGGGAGGAAGGGAAAGGAGATTGTGAGCTGCTCTGAGACTCTTCGGAGTGGAGGGCGGGATATAAATCCAATATCTTATTATTATTATAATTATTAAAATATCAAAATACACAGTAAGCAATGAAAATAATGAAATAATCCTTTTTCTTGTAGTAAACTGATATGTTAAGAGGATATTGCTCTATGTGAGAAGTTCAGCTTTGGATCAAGATTCCATAACCGGACCTTTTTTATGGATTACCGGTCAGCTGAATGGATAGTTTTATCATCATGAGTAGCACCACCTGAGACTTTTTAATGTAGCTACCTGGAGAATTTGTAACAGAATTTTGGAGAGCAGTTTTGACTCATGGAAGTACAGATTTGAGAGTATGCTTTGTATGAATCTTGCGTGTAATTTCTGCTTGTGCGATTGAATGTTTTTCATTGCTTTCTGCATATTATGATATTGTATGAGAAGTGTCTGATATTACTATATATTCTCTCTCTCTCTCGGCTTGACTTCGCGAACGAAGATTTAAGAAAGGTGCAGTAGTCCACGTCTGCTGCAGGCTCGCTGGTGGCTGACAAGACCAATGCGGGACAGGCAGGTCCGGCCACAGTGGCTGCAGGGAAAAGTCTGATTTGGGGTTGGTGCTGTAGCAGTGCGATTCTTCCTCAATCTCCTTTTGTCCTCAAGACCAGCTATGCGTGCGTTCTCAAAGGAAGAGACAGCCTGGTGGATGGTGTGCCTCCATGCTTTGCAATCTGAGGCTAGGTCAGACCACTGGTGAGCTATATATTACTACATGGTAAATAGTATTATTTACTAGGGGTTTCCTTAGCTTGTTTTTGATTATCCCCAGGATCCCGTGTGTTTGCTTGGTCAGAAAGATGGCAGAGGTGAGAACTTTAAGTCCCCTCTTCCCATGCTCTGTGGACTCAATCTAAATTGCACCCCCCCACACACACACACCCTATTGTGTTTCACCTCAGAATTTTCAGTGCACATCTGGTTGACCCCACATATCCAGAACCCGGAAACAGAATATAGTGGGTGCAAAATTACCTGGTCTTTCCCCCAAAGAGAACTAATGAGTTTGGGATATTCTACTGTTATTTATTTTATTTTTTTTGTAATCTACCAACATTTACGCAGAACCTACAGCTTTAAAACAGCTCTTAGTATATATGCATCTTTCTTCCCTTGGTTTTACCAATTTGCATGTGCTTGTTAATAAACGGTGCCCATCAGAACGCATGCTGAAATCACACACAAAGAAATTAAGATGACTTCTACCAAGTGTTCCCTCTAAGCTGGGTTAGGGTAAGCAAGCTCATGCTTTTTAAGCCTCCGGTTCACACAGTTTTGTCTTAGCTCAGGCAAAATGGCTCCGGAGCGAACTAATTGATGCAGCAGCTTACAACTTTAATACTGGTTGCTCAGAAAGCAGAATTTTTGCTCACAGAGACTCCACAGCTCAGAGTGAGTATTGTCTCCACCTGATTTTTTGAGAAGTTCAGCTATTGGCTTCCCGATGTTTGTTTAAAAGTTCTTTGTGGCAATTGAACTTTAATCAAAATTTTGGCCCAGCCTGTAAGTTAAAGACTTGGTGAAAGCTGTGAATATACTCGATGGCCCTTACTACAACATCTTGAAGAATCTGGAAAACTTTGCTTTTAGGGTGCTCAGATACCAAACAAGCGAAAACGTGGCCATTGTGTTAACCTAGCAAAAATACCCTGCAATGGTGGATTACAAGAATGCTGGGAGTACTTTTGTCCAAGTGGCTTTTGCTTTTATGAGCAAAATCATTTAAAAACCACATGGGGGGAAATGTATAATAATGTTAAAAGTTCATTAGCATTCTACATCTATGAGAAAAAGACCACTTAGGAGCCAGACAGAAACAAAAGTATCAAAATATATAGTACTGTCGCCACATCAGAACATTAAGCATATGTGATTGACATAATGCCTATATTGTACTAAAACATTATTCATCTATGGTAAGGTGCATTACCAAGAACATTAGTAATGCTTCCTTACCCTTTTTGGGGGGTGGCTGGAAGAAATTAGCTCCCTCGGCATATGATCAATTCCATTATTCCTTTAGCTTTCCCATTCAGTTTTCTTTTATAGTGTATCGTTTTGAAAGCCTTTGTCATTCAAAGCAAAGGAACAATTACCCAAACTATTTTCTAATGCAGTACCTACATGGAGATGGTAAACTGTAAGAACAGAAGCACAGTTTCTTTCCATCTGATTCTTCTTGCTATCTCCGGTCTCTAAAAGCTAGTCCAAATGGAAATTCTTTTTGCTGTTTGAAGATACTCTGAATAAGTGATATAATAGGGCATGTCCATTGTGTTATTGCATTGGACAGGATACCAATATTCTTTAAAGATGTCTCCATGTAAACATGGCCTGCCTCCTTGAATAGAGCCCATATTCGCAGAATCGTTTTGGAGAACCAGAGTAGGGAAAATATCTTCCTTCTGAATCTTTTCATCCTGTTCTGAAGAAGAAGAAGAATTTTTGATATTGGATTTATATCCTACCCTATACTCTGAATCTCAGAGCAGTCACAATCTCCTTTTACCTCCCCCCCACCCTCACAACAGACACCCTGTGAGGCAGGTAAGGCTGAGAGAACTCTTACAGCAGCTGCCCTGTCAAGGACAACACCTACGTGAGCTATGGCTGACCCAAGGCCATTCCAGCATCTGCAAGTGGAGAAGTGGGGATTCAAACTCTGTTCTCCTAGATAAGAGTCCATGCACTTGACCACTACACCAAACTGGCTCTCAAATGGAAAGTCCTTCGGCCCTAGATGTTGGTGTTGGATCAGGGTTGCCAAGTCCCTCTGCCATTGCGGCAGGGGACTTCTTCCTCGTGTGCCCTTTGTGTGCGCAGCATGATGACATCACCCCAAAGCGTGTTTAGCATGAGTCCTAGAGTGCCACAGAGTTTTTAGCACAAGTCCTAGAGTGTTCCCAGAACGATGTCCCCGGCATGATGACATCACTTCTGGGTGACTTCATCGCACCGGGAATGGTGTGCGCCAACGGGGCTCTTTGGGGGCGGGGATCCCCCCAGTGACCTGCTCCCTGCTGGCAGGTTGGGGCCCTCCTGGGCAGGGGATTCCCCACCCGTGGCGGGAACTTGGCAGCCCTTTGCTGGATCAGCTGTTTGAAGGGCACCTGGTGTAATTAGTAGACTGATCAAAGCCACCAAGGAGTACACCGTCTTTCAGTTTGCAAAAAATATATATTACAAGAATTGTGTATAACGCATAATAAACAATACAATAATGGTAAAGGTTGTCGGTGCTAGGACCTTAAAGGAACAGAAACCCCCATCCCCAAATGAATAGATATAAGTCCAAACTTGGAAACAGTCCAACTGTCATTCACAAAGTGGGTGCTCCTTCAGTGTAGCCGCTTTCTTAAAAAGACGTCTCTCTAGATTTTGATGACATTTCACTTCTTCCTTCAGTTTAAAGGCTCAATTATGTAGTTACCCCGTTCTGCATTCTATAGTCACAGCATCAAGCTTCTCATTTCAGTGTGAACATCGGGCTCTTTCCCGAATTGAATTGAAATGTCATCAAAATCTAGAGAGACGTCTTTTTAAGAAAGCACCCTTCTCCCTTCTCATTTGGTGGCCAGAGTCTTTGAGCTTCAGCTTTAGCATCCGACCTTCCAGGGAACAGTCAGGGTTGATTTCTGTTAGGACTGACTGATTGGATCTTCTTGCAGTCCAAGGGACTCTCAAGAGTCTTCTCCAGCACCACAGCTCAAAAGCATCTATTCTTCTGCACTCAGCCTTCCTTATGGTCCAACTCTCACAGCCATACATTACTACCTCTGCATATAACCACTGAATTGGTCAGTGACATTACGTGCTCTGCAGAGAGGATTCCATAGAAACATAAGACGTGTTGTTGTTCAGTCGCACAGTCAAGTCCGACTCTTTGTGACCCCATGAACAAAGTCATGCCAGGCCCTCCTGCTTCCACCATCCTCCGAAGTCTGCTCAAATTCGTGTTTGTTACATTAGAAACGTTGTCCAGCCATCTCATCTTTTGCCGTCCCCTTCTTCTTTTGCCTTCTGTCTTCCCCAGCATCAGGATCTTCTCCAGTGAGTTCTCCCTTCTCATTTGGTGGCCAAAGGATTTGAGCTTCAGCTTCAGCATCTCACCTTCACAGTCTGGGTTGATTTCCCTTAGGACTGACTGATTGGATCTTCTTGCAGTCCAAGGGACTCTCAAGAGTCTTCTCCAGCACCACAGCTCAAAAGCATCTATTCTTCTGCGCTTGGCCTTCCTTATGGTCCAGCTCTCACAGCCATACATTACTACTGGGAATTTTATTTATTTTTATTTGTTTATTTTATTTGATTTATGTCCCACCCTCCCCGCCAAAGCAGGCTCAGGGCGGCTTGCAACATAAAATCCCAGAAACAATAAAATTAATAGGTATTAAAAATTCGGCAATAAAATAACAATGATTAAAACAGCTAAAACAATTAAAACAGAAAAACAAACTATTAAGTTGATGCTATTCCGATGGTGACGGCCTTCTTCCACAGCTCTTAAATACCGGTGCCAGTCAATTGTATGCCAACCGGAAGAGGACAGTCTTGCAAAAGCCTTGAGGAACTGCACCAGGTTCCGCAAGGCCCTCGCCTCATCTGGTTGGTTCCACCAGCAGGGGGCTATGATTGAGAAGGCCCTGTCTCTAGTTGGTTTCAATCGGGCCTCCTTCAGCCCGAAATATCCCCCGAAATACCATCGTTTTGACTATACAGAGTTTTGTTGGCCGGGTGATGTCTCTACTTTTTATTATACTGCCCAGGTTCGCCATAGCTCAGTTTGCTGAGGGGAAATTAATGAAGAGAAATAGGAGGCAAGGGAGCTAACCTTTCTGCAGGCCCAAAGCTACAGTGGAGCCTGGTGGGCCAGTCCAGTCCATTCAAACCTCCCTTACATCTGTATGTCCCCTCCCCTTCCAATCTGCCCCCTTAGCTCACTCCCACTCACCACTGCTGTGATCAAATGCAGCATCGCTACTGCAGCATTGCTGCTGGTCTCCTCTCTGCCACATCACTCAAAACAAGCAGCCACCGCCGCTGCTCAGACCAAGCAGCATTTTCTTCCTGGCTTGTGCTCTGGATATTCTCCAACCAGGCCCTGCAGCTGCTACAGTAGCTGGCCCTCCCCACCGCTCATGCCCCAGTAGGGTTGTCAATCCCCAGGTGGTTACAGGTATACAGCCAAAGGCATCCACGTCAAGAGAAACCTCAATAATTTCAATGATTTCTATAACGAAAAATTATTTGTAGTCAAAACACACATACAGAGAGCATCAATAACGTGCAAGTAGAGACCACTCCCATATACGATTCAAGTACTCATAGCCAATAGTCCATTCTTGCAATTTCAAAATCCAGGATGTGGTATAAAGAGCCTTAGAGCAGAACAGAGTCCAACGCTCCAAGTCCTCTTTTAGCAGTGGGAAGGATGAAAGCAGCAAGGCAAAGGTGCGCAAAAGGGATGTACTATATGCCCTGTTTCACATAAGGCTTCGTCGAGCTTCAAATAATGCTTAACAATTCATAATAGAGACCAACGTTCCTACCATTCTGCAGACAAGAAGCGGCTCTTTATACCACATCCCGGATTTTGAAATTGAAAGAATGGACTATCGGCTATGAGTGCTTGAATCGTACATGGAGGCGGTCTCTACTTGCACTTTATTGATGCTCTTTGTATATATGCTTTGACTACAAAGAATTTTTCATTATAGAAATCATTTAAATGACTGAGGTTTCTCTTGACGTGGATGCCTTTGGCTGCACACCTGTGCTTCATTTCACGCTACTCTTTTTGGGTTGCAATCCCCAGGTGGGTGGCAGGGAACAAACCACACGGGTTCCGTGATGTCCAGCCTCCCAATTGGAACAAAGAAACATCATTTAGACAAAAAAAATGTTATTCTTAATCGCTCTCATACAAAACACTCAAACCAAACATACCCTGACAATAGAACACTCTATGATACAAAAATAAGGACCGAAATTCCCAATATCTCAGTTACAACTCAATGTCCGTAACAGTTACAACTCAGTGTCAGGTGCAGTTTGAGGATACTTACAGGCACGGTGCTACGGATGATGGCAAGAAGTGTTTATTTTTTTTTCTTCCTTTCTGTGCATTGAACAAAGCATGACTTAATTATGTTTTTTTTTTAATTTTTATTCAACACCACAGAAAGACGAACATAAAATAGAATTATATACATACAAAATAGTCAAAAGAATCATTCTTAAATATATGTATGCATACATCCTCAGAAACCGATAAGACAAATTATAACCAAATATTTCAAATTACAACCAAAAGGCCTGCCCCAAACTAACCATATTTACAATAGTAACAGAAATTTATAACTCTCACATTTCAAGAGCGAATTTACATAGTGAGGATCGTTGTCTAACTTCTCAATTATCGGAAACCATTTTGCAATAAACTTTTCATGGGCCATGGAAGGATCTATAGAATTAAGACCTGATGCTATTTTTTGCCGTGGCCATATGGTCCCAAATTTTGGAAAACCATTGATCAACACTTAAATAATCAAGGCTTTTCCATGTGGTAGCTATGACGAATTTCGCTGCTGTCAGCAAAGTTACCATTATTTAATTAGAACAAGGATAGCAGGCATTTGGGGAAGATCTCTGCACACGGTAGACTTTCTGGTCCTTTTCACACTTACCATTCTAAACTGGAAGGGAATCATTTGTGGGTTGTCAAAGAGTAATGCGGAACAGGGATAGACATTTTAGACAGTGGTTTTACTTCTGGCAGGGATCCTGCATGCCATTTCACACAGTTCCACTTTCCTTTCGCTTCCGGGAGTGAGGGTTGTTTTTGTGCCCTTTTTTGCTGGGCAGCATGTGACTTGTGGCATTCCAGATTCATTTCAAGGAGCTATTTATAACCTTTAAAGCTCTATAAGGCCTGGGACCTGTCTACTGGACTGCCTTTCCCCATACATAACCCAGAGAGCACTATACTCAGGGTCCCAAATTTTCCTTAAGATCCCCAGAGTGAAAGAAGTTCAATTATCCACCACCAGAGCCAGAGCATTTTTGACAATAGCCCCCACTCTGTGAAATGCCCTCCTTGAAAACATCAGGGCCCTGTGGGACCTGCCACAGTTCAGCTGGGCCTATAAGACCGAACTGTTTAAACTTGCTTTCAAAGGTTAAGGAGAGGTGGCTATTATTCCACAGCACCGACAATCTCACCAAACTAATAGAACTGAAACCAGAAGCATCGGAATAATCAGAATATCAATGTGCATCTTGGACTTTAATGATTGCAAAATGTATGGAAATGGTTTTATTGCATATTCTGTTTTTAATATTTTATGTTTGTTCCTAACTGTTGTTAGCCACCCTGGGCCCGTCAGGGGAAAGCAAGATATAAATTTAATAAAATAAAAAAAACCCTCTGCTTTAAAAAAAATGTTTAAGAGCAGTAGGATGCTGAAATGGGACAGCAAAACAGTGCCACCGTTGGGATGCCTGGACCCCAATGAGATACATGCCCTGTTGCAGTGTCATAGTGCAATTAAATGAACCTCACCGGGAGTCTTGTGTTCAGTTTTGGGCACCACATTTTAAGAAGGATATAGACAAGCTGGAATGGGTCCAGAGGAGGGTGACGAAGATGGTGAGGGATCTGGAGACCAAGTCCTATGAGGAAAGGTTGAAGGAGCTGGGGATGTTTAGCCTAGAGAGGAGGCGGCTGAGAGGTGATAGGATCACCATCTTCAGGTACTTGAAGGGCTGTCATCTAGAGGATGGGGTGGAATTGTTTTCTGTGGCCCCAGAAGGTAGGAACAGAACCAATAGGTTGGAATTAAGTGAAAAGAGTTTCCGGCTCAACATTAGGAAGAACTTCCTGACCATTAGAGTGATTCCTCAGTGGAACAGGTTTCCTCGGGAGGTGGTGGGCTCTCCTTCCTTGAAGGTTTTTAAAGAGAGGCTAGGTGCCCATCTGACAGCAGTGAGGATCCTGTGAATTTAGGGGGAGGTATTTGTGAGTTTCCTGCATTGTGCAGGGAGTTGGACTAGATGACCCTAGAGGTCCCTTCCAACTTTATGATTCCATGATTCTATAATTCTGTTCTATGATTTTTTAAAAAGTAGCCCTTTCAAGAGAAGCCCAGGACAATAGAAGTGTGGAGCCAGGTTAGATCCACTGGAGATTCAGAGCAGTGCCAGTTGAAATACTTTATCCCTTGGTGAACTTCCTGAGGAAGGATTGATTCCAAAAGTGGATGCAAACAGCGGTCTGGTTGCAGCCACACCTGTTTGGGAATTGCAGCCACACCTACTTGGGAATTATTGGACTTCAAGAAGTCCTACGAACAACGAAAGAAGATTGCACATCATCTTTAAAATGGACTGTGAAATACTTCTTGATTAATATTGAGATATTGGATTAACATCCCGCCTTATACTCTGAATCTCAGAGCGGTCACAATCTCCTTTACCTTCCCCCACTCCCACAGCAGACACCCTGTGAGGTAGGTAGGGCTAAGAGAGGTCTCACAGAAGCTGCCCTTTCAAGGACAACTCTGCGAGAGCTACGACCAATCCAAGACCATTCCAGTAGTTGCAAGTGGAGGAGTGGGGAATCAAACCCGGTTCTCCCTGAGAAGAGTACACACACTTAACCACAACACCAAACTGGCTCTCACTACACCAGACTACATATTGTGGTTAAACATTGTTTTTCAATATAAGTATTAGTAAAAACTCTCATGGAGTGTTTAATAGTCATAATACCTGTGGCCTTGTGCTGAAAGCATTACATTGGTTGCCTGAGACATTCCGGATTTGCTTCAAGATGCTGGTTATAACCTTTAAAACCCTATATGGCCAGGGACCTGTCCACCTTCGGGACCGCCTTTCCCCATATGTACCCCAGAGAGCACTATGCTCAGGGTCTCAAAACCTCCTTAAGATCCCTGGACCGAAAGAAGCTCAGTTGACCAGCACTAGAGCCAGAGCGCTCTTAGTAATAGCACCCACTTTGTGGAATGCCCTCCCCGAAAACATCAGGGCCCTGTGGGACCTACCACAGTTCCACAGGGCCTGTAAGAATGAACTTCCCTTTAATGGTTAGGGGGAGGTGGCTTTTACCTTCAGCATTGACAATCTCACTGAATTAATCTAATGGAAATCAGAAGCTTGCCATCTCAGATTTTTAATATGTATGGAAATGTTTTTATATATCTAATTTTAATATGTTTGTAAATTGCTAATGTTTTTAAACTGTTGTTAGCCGCACTGAGCCTGTCGGGGAAGGGCGGGATAGATAGATAGATAGATAGATAGATAGATAGATAGATAGATAGATAGATAGATAGATAGATAGATAGATAGATAGATAGATAGATAGATAGATAGGCAAGCAAGCAAGCAAGCCAATAGTGATTAGATTCTGATCCGGAAGGAGGAGTTGAAAACTGGATGGAATCAGCAATGCCTCAGGCACGTCTCACCATCAGGACAGCTTTGGGATTGTTTGAAAGGGTAAAAGATGCTGACAGCAGCCAATTACTAAAGCAGTAGAAAATATCAACAGGTTCCAATGTTAGTGAATATTTAGACAAACATCACCGGATAACAATAGCACCTTTACACAAACAGTGTGTATGCAAACTACATTTATCTAAAAATCATGCATAACAACAAACATCACTTATTACTGATAATCACTCATAATTCATAATTCAACAAACACAGCTAGAAATGGATTTCTGTTCATTCCCCCAAACAGTCTGCTGTATAAAGATTACTATGGTCATTTTCACACTTACCTTATTCTGGAGCAACGTCCCTCTTTACCGCGCAGCATCTGCGCGGATTTCGCACTACTTGCTCCGCAGAAGCCGGAAGTCCCGCGGCTTTTGCATCGCAAATGTAAACCGCCAAAAACCAGTTTACATTCGCGACGCAAAAGCCACGGGACTTCCGGCTTCTGCGGAGCAAGTAGTGCGAAATCCGCACAGCCGCTGCACAGTGAAGAGGGACGTCGCTCCGGAATAAGGTAAGTGCGAAAACGACCTATGTATAGTTCCTCAGAGGCAAAAGCCTTCCCATTGTTCCAGCTTGTGTCCAGTGACTTGGGTGAAGTCCTCCCATTTCCAGCAAAGCTTGTCTCCAAGATAGTAAGGGACCTTTTGCCTGCGTTTCCTCACAGTTTCGCAGTTCCGATCCTTCGTCAGCCTTTTCTCTCAATAATTTATCCCTGAGCCTCAGTACAAATTTTACAAACTTGGATCAATGCATGTCAGTTGGTCTTTCTTTTCCTGGTTCTCCTAAAGGTCTGTCTGAAATGACAGAAGAAACCCATTTCTGGCCAGTTGCCATATCACAATATTTACGTTGTGTGAAAAAGACCTCTGTGTCTTCTTCAGGTCTCTGAATGAGCCACTTCCCAGAGTTGAAGGAGAATCATGTGGCCTCTTTGATACACTAGAAGGACCTGCCGTCAAAAGAAGAGGGGCAAAGTCTTGGTTCATCCTCTCAGGAGTGATTGTACTGAGACTGATTTGGCTTTTGGTTTTAACAGAAGTACTTCAAAAGAATGGCATTAAATGACGAACCAAAAGAAGAATTCGGCACAGACTGTTTACCGTCATGAATTTTGCAACTTGAATCTTTATTTGCTGCAAATAATTTCTGTGAAGCCTCTCCAACTGCACCTGTATCTTGTTCTGTTTGTGTCTGTTTCTCAGGAGGAAAAAAAAAGCTTGGGCTAGAGAAATGTGTGTTTGAAGAGCCTTATTGTATGCAAAATGTACTTCACTGAAATGCGGGTTTGGAACGGGTGCAATGACAGATTGCTTGGTGAATAATTAACGAGAGATACGTAGCAAGATAGCAAGTCTGCATTGTCTCCAATTAAAAGCATTTTTCCACAAACAAATCCCATTCCATCTTGACAAGCTTACGCGAGGAGCAAATATATTTTAATTCCCTTTATGATTAATTCCCCTCTTAATTCATCATTGCTAGAGTGGCACCAACATGCACGGCCATCACCCTCGTTCCAAGTAACTATAGGATCTGCTCAGATGCAAAACAGGATTATGTTTCTTAAGCAAAACAGATAATGCACAATAAATTGCACTATG
This sequence comes from Heteronotia binoei, assembly GCF_032191835.1. NCBI lineage: Eukaryota > Metazoa > Chordata > Lepidosauria > Squamata > Gekkonidae > Heteronotia > Heteronotia binoei. The sequence goes on from NC_083229.1 coordinate 126,754,255, forward strand.
TAAAAAAATAAAAGGAACTGCTGTCCAATAGTATGTGCATTCCACTTCTTGACTCACACACCTTGCCCAACCAAAATTTTAAGTACTAAGTGTAGGAAGAAACCATGCCATGGAACCTACCCAGTGGTAGTTTGGAACGAGAGCAGTGACAGATTGCTTGGTGAATATTTAACAAGAGATACATAGCAAAACAGTGAGTTGGCATAGTCCCCCACCCAACCCCGCCAAATATAAGGAGCCCTGGTGAATCAGACCAGAGGTCCATCTAGTCCATCTAGTCCAGCATCCTGTCTCACGCATTGGCCAGCCAGCTCCTCTGGAGGGCCAACAATGAGGCACAGGGACTGAGGCCTTCCCCTGACATTGCCTCCCATCTGTGGGGCTCAGAGGTTTAGTGCCTCACAAGGCTGAGGTTCCCTGCAGTCACCATGACATAAAAATATATGAACATGACCCCTGAAGCCAGTTTTAAAACACAAAGAAAATAAGTTGCACAAACCCTGCAGCACCATTAGTGGAGCTTTTATGCATATTGTTTTTACTGCCCTTAACTTTGACCTCTAAATACACATATCCTTGTTTTTAGTTCACTGGAAAACAAGAAGTAATTATTTAATCCAATATCCAGTTGTTTTCATATATCTCTGTCATTATGTTCTAATTTAAGTCCTTTGAACTTTGCTCCTCTCTCTCTCTCTTCCCTCCCCCTCACATTCCACAAAACAGGAAGATGTTCAGAATATTGCCTTTGCAATATCCTTGTCTAGCGAATTAATAACTGGAAATTTTATCAATGCAAAAGAAAATGTATCATTTCAGGATATCTCACCGAACACAATATTTTATAAAGTCATAAGTGTAAGCAAATTCCCTGCATACCATGATCCACACTAATTTTTACTTCTGTTTTATTTAGGGTTCTCCAGTGGGGGACATTCACGCGCACGCAACATAATGACATCACCCAGAATTGACATCATCGCACTGGCGATGTCACGTGTGGCTGCTCTAGGCGTTTCCGGGAAAACTCTATGGTTTTCCCAAATGCTCTAGCCATTTGGGAAGGAAAAACTCCATGGTACCTATTGTACCATAAAGTTTTCCCTTCCAAATGGCTAGAGCATCCGGGAAAACCATAGAGTTTTCCTGGAAACACCTAGAGTGGCTGCCGCATGATATCGCCGGTGTGATGATGTCTCTTCCAGGTGACATTATCGCAGCAGTGACATAGGGGGAGGTTCCCCCTGCCAGCCCAATGTGGGAACCTCCCGGGCGGGGGAATCCCCACCCAGAACAGGGGCTTGGCAGCCCTAGTTTTATTATACATTTCCCACCAGAAAATTAGCTTGTGTGAAGTATCAGCTACCTTTGAAGGTCCATTTCTAAAAAGATTAGGAGAAAACTCTCAGTCAGTATGAAACTGATTACTATTTGAGTAGTTGGTGTTCAGAAGACATTGCAAAATTATTAGTTTGCTCCTCATATTTCACAATGCTTCTGAATACAGACCACTCATGCAAGATGATGAAGAAGAAGATGATATTGGATTTATATCCCGCCCTCCACTCGGAAGAGTCTCAGAGCGGCTCATAATCTCCTTTACCTTCCTCCCCCACAACAGACACTTTGTGAGGTGGGTGGGGCTGGAGAGGGCTCTCACAGCAGCTGCCCTTTCAAGGACAACCTCTGCCAGAGCTATGGCTGACCCAAGGCCATTCCAGCAGGTGCAAGTGGAGGAGTGGGGGATCAAACCCGCTTCTCCCAGATAAGAGTCTGCACACTTAACCACTACACCAAACTGGCTCTCCAAGCCAGATGTTATCAAGAGAATCAAGATGTTAAATTCACAGTAGTCATTTCCAAATGTTGCAGTAGTGTGTACCAAAAGTCTATCAACCGTACACATCAGGAGTGCATGTGAGGAAGGAAGGAAGGAAGGAAGGAAGGAAGAATGCACGAAGATGACTCCTATAGTCAAAAGAAATGAAAAGCCTCAATTAAACTCTTTTAAAAGATAGCCAAGAAGCAAAAGTAAAAGGTAGCAGAAATAGAATCAGAAGTCTAAATGCAACATTCCAGCAACTTGTACTTAGAGACAAAGAACTAGTCCAGGGCTCATTTTGTAGCACACCTTGATGTAGCCAATTCTCCAAGAGGTTACAGTAAGAACATAAGAGAAGCCATGTTGGATCAGGCCAATGGCCCATCCAGTCCAACACTCTGTATCACACAGTGGCCAATAATTTATATATATACACACACACACACACACACATATACACACTGTGGCTAATAGCCAACACTGGCAAGTGAAAATAATGCAAAGGAAAACTCAGCAAAGGAATGAAGATCACTTGCTCTCGGTTACATTGCCAGTACCCATAACCTGCTCTCACTGGCTAAGTGATCATGTTTTCCCTGGAAAAGGATTGTGTGTGGGTGTGAAAATGGTACCACTCTGAGGGGACACCAGTCACCTGAGGAGATGGGGTTAGGGGTGTGCATTCGGTTCGGCTGGACCGAATATACCCCAGAAAAACAGCTGCTTTGACTGTATTTATTCTGTATAGAGCCGAATCAGATTCTCTGATCTGATTCAGGAGCTGTATACAGCAGGCATGAATTTTGGCAGCAATTTGGCCCCATTATACCCTATGGGCCATTGAAGACAATGGCAAAATAGGGTATAATGAAGTGCAACTGGGAGGCAGGCAGTTTGAGGTAGAGACTCCAACTTTGCAGGGACGTTTCAGGAGCCTCTCCCTCACAGAACCCCCAAGTTTCAAAAAAGATTGAACCAAGAGGTCTAATTCTAGGGGCACCTAAATAGGGTGCCCCTATCCCTCCATCATACCCTATGGGCTGTTGAAGTCAATGGCAAAATAGGGTATTATGAAGTGCAGCTGGTGGGGGCAGGGGGTTTGAGATAGAGGCTCCAAATTTTCAGGGAAGCTTCAGGATCCTCTCCCCCACAGAACCTCCAAGTTTCAAAAAGAGAGCCACCTCTAGTCAGAACAGGCAATACAGCCCCTCATTCTCTGATTCAGTGTAAGGCAGCTTCATGTGCTGAAAATGTTGGATATTGTAACTCTTCATGCAAGAGAATCTGAGAGGGGAAAAATTAAGGAAATTCTCGCACTGGGGTACATTTGGCAGTTGGCTTCACCTCTCTTCAGTTAGACGTTGAGCCTTTTTGACCTTGCTTGCCTTTTGTTTCATCTTATATAGGGCTACTTTTCTCTCTCTTCATGGGCTTGGAGTAGGGCTGCTGAGTTTCCAGGCTGGGCAAGGGAATCCACATTGGGTCGGCGAGGAGATCCTCCCCGATGTCAGCAGCACAATGACATCACTTGGAAGGGACACCATCATGCCGGTGACATCGCGTATCAGCCACTCTAGGAGTGTCCGGGATAACTCTATGGTTTTCCCGGAAGCTCTAGAAATTTGGGAGGAAAACACTATGGTGCCCTCCCAAATTGCTAGAGCATCCGGGAAAACCATAGAGTTTTCCCAGACACTCCTAGAGTGACCACAACATTGCCAGCATGATGATGTCACTTCCGAGTGATGTCATTGCACCGGCGATGTCAGGGGAGGATCCGGAGACCATGGGGGACTTGGCAACCCTAGTTTAGAGTTGTAGTTCCTTTTTTTAAAAAAGATAATCAGTTCACAATAAGTTAAATGTTCCTACATGAATATGCCATGTTTTTTGTAAGAAGAATTCCGTTATCTTGTTACCATTGGAGTCAAGTCATTTTTGTCACTGTTTCTGAACAGCATTTTTCTCCTTACCTGGGAAATGCGGAGAATCAGGGTTTCTGCATAAAGCTTTTGTTCTTCCAAGTGAAATGGTGTTTTTTTTTCTTTTTTCCCTTAACCCAATGGAAAAGAAATGGCATGGATACTAGGAAAGTGGTGATGCAGCATTCAGTGGTAAACTAATACAGACCAGGGGAGAGAGCATCGAGGAAGCTGTAGTGGGATATTCATTGCTATTATGCCTCTGATACCTTTCCAGAAGGCGCCCTTTTGCTGATTTTGTGAATCTGGGCTTCAGCTTCATTACGGCATTTGGTACTTATCTCAGAAGATAGCGTTTGCAATTAAGAACCACATCGTAGCTGTGAGATATACGGAGACGAGTGTAATGCCAAGGATCCAGGCATTAACCTCTAGAAACCCAGACAGGAGGCCCTCAAACCATCGAGGGGAGGGGGGGGGGGGTGCTCGCTCAGAAAATAAGATCAGAATGTTCAGCAGTATCCTGGAGCACATTCAAATGTGCTTTCAAGATGGAAGGCTGTTTTTCAGGAGAACAATGCTATCCTAGAGGAATAACTGTAAAAAAAAAATAATAAAAAATAGCCGACGCGGCAATAAACTGTTAGAAGTTAGCTGTAAAGGATGCTCTCCTTCGGATGGCAGGACGTCTGCAGGGGCTTATGTTCCGGGAGCATTCGTTCAAAATGAATGGAAATCTATATTACGAAGCGCAGCTTGTTTGGTGTTCTTACCCGTAATCATCTGTTTTGTGCAAAATATTACCTGGGCTTGAGAGCCTAGAGCTTATGTATTCAGCACCTGCCTCGCTCCCTACTCATAAATAACCATGCACCGGAGAAAGAAATTGTATTGTCGAATGTCCACATGCGAGCATCGTTATGTGCGCTTGGGAAAGCAGCGGCAATAGAGGTGTTAGGATCCGCTCCTATGAAAACCAGCTTTTGGGTATTCTGTCACACTGCAGTGGGACCTAGATATGAGATCCCGGATGGAGATATGTGTTGGAGTGAGCAACTCAGCATGCTTGAATATTGGGAGTGGCTACATCTCTCTCTGTAAGTGTTATCTCCTTGAATGGGATGCCTCTCTTTGGCTTAACCTGCCGAGAGCCAACCACTGACCCCTCCTCTCTCTCACTTTGTCCTCTCACTCCATCCACATGGCCTTCCATTGAGACACATGTTAACGCAGGTCTCTCCTGTAGAGACAATGACCTCATAGTCCCATGATTCAATTTTAATTTAATTTAATTTTTAGATTTATACCCCGCCCTATCCCACAAGCGGGCTCAGGGAGGCTCACAACAATAAAACAGCAGAGTTAAAACAATGCCATAAAAACAGACATTACAGAACTGGAGCAGCACAGTAAACAATCTTATAGACCTAGGCAGTAAACAGCTAATGCCTGGTAGCATAACTTAACACCATAATGGTGAGATGCTGGGGGAAGTGATGACTTTCAGAGGACGGCCACTGGATTAATTAAAAGCTCCATCTTACGGGCCCTGCAAAACCTTGATAAGTCTTGCAGGGCCCGGATCTCCAGTGGGAGCTCATTCCACCAGACAGGGGCCTGGACCAAAAAGACCCTGGCCCTTTTTGAAATCAGCCGGGCATCCTTATGAGAAGGGACTATGAGATGTTGAGGAGCAGACCTCAGAGCCCGGTGGAGGGGGTTCATATGGAAAGAGGCGGTCCTGAAGGTATGCAGGCCCCTGGCCGTAAGGGGCCTTAAAGGTAAGGACCGACACATTGAGCCGGATCTGGTACTTGAGAGGTAGCCAGTGCAGTTGGCACAGCACCGGATGTATCTGGGCCTGCATAGGCCTTGATGCCAACAACTGTGCTGGACTAGTGATGCTGGACTAGCTGTCCATTTGTGGTAGGGAAAGTACTCTTTAGATTAGACTTCTCTCTGTCCTCTTGACTGCATATGAACTAGAATAGATGTTGGTTTGGAAAGGAAAGGTCCCCTGTGCAAGCACCAGCCATTTCTGACTCTGGGGTGATGTCGCTTTCACAACGTTTTCACGGCAGACTTTTTATGGGGTGGTTTGCCGTTGCCTTCCCCAGTCATCTACACTTCCCCGCCCTACCCCAGCAAGCTGGGTACTCATTTTACCGCCCTCGGAAAGGGTGGAAGGCTGAGTCAACCTCGAGCTGGCTATCTGAAAGCCCAGCTTCCGCCAGGGATCGAACTGCTTAGGACTGCAGTACTGCAGCTTTAACACTCTGCGCCACAGGGCTCTTTTAGTTTTACCTTTTTCTATAATAAATTTCTTGGGAGATTTATTTACTGTACTCCGTATCACACTTCTATGACAGGGCAAAACTCTGTTGTATTAACCAAATACCTCAATAGTATGCAGATGTAGAACTGGGTGCATGCAGAAGGGAGCAGGGTTCTCTGGGTTCAAGAGAGTTGGGGAGCAGGTTGAGCTCCTTAGCATAACAGCATCCTTGATTGCTGCTTTCTCCTTTTTTTTCCATGCAAGTACCTTTTTTTTTTTTTGTAGCAGGAGCTCCTTTGCATATTAGACCACACACACACACCTAAGGTAGCCAATCCTCCAAGAGTTTACAAGGCTCCTAGTACAAGGCCTACTGTAAGCTCCAGGAGGATTGGCTACATCAGGGGTGTGTGGCCTAATATACAAAGGAGCTCCTGCTACAAAACAAACAAGCAAAAGCCCTGTGGAAATCAATTGTCATTCTGTTGCACCAGAGGACAGTGCTGAAAAGGAAGCACAAAGCATACCTGGCCCTATGTATATATGTATTTATTTATATGTCTATTTTCACTTCATTTACAGCCCATCATTCCCTCTGAGGCTCAAAGTGGATTAATTATTTTTTGAAGAGCTTAGCTGGACTGTAAGGATTCATAATAATGATAGGATGTACAATTATGGGCTTAAATTGCAGGCAGAAAAGTGCCAGCAGGATATTAGGAGTTTGCTTTTAATCAAAAGTAGTTCAGCAGTAGAATCGGCTGCCTAGGGAGGCAGCGACCTCCCTGTCTCTGGCAGACTGGTCCTGAGTTGATGGGTGGATGGACTATATGGTCTGTATGGCCCCTTCCAACTGTATGATTCTGTGACCTCCAATAACTTTGACTTTCCCTATGAAGAAAGGTCAAAAAGCTTGGGGCTCTTTAGCTTGGAGAAACGTCGACTGCGGGGTGACATGATCGAGGTTTACAAGGTTATGCATGGGACAGAGAAGGTAGAGAAAGAAGTACTTTTCTCCCTTTCTCACAATACGAGAACTCGTGGGCACTCAATTAAATTGCTGAGCAGTCGGGTTAGAATGGATAAAAGGAAGTACTTCTTAACTCAAAAGGTGATTAACATGTGGAATTCACTGCCGCAGAAGGTGGTGGCGGCTACAAGCATAGCCAGCTTCAAGAGGGGATTGGATAAGCATATGGAGCAGAGGTCCATTGGTGGCTTTTAGCCACAGCCTATTGTTGGAACTCTCTGTCTGGGGCAGTGATGCTCTGTATTCTTGGTACTTGGGGGGGGGGGGGCACAGTGGGAACTCTCTGTCTGGGGCAGTGATGCTCTGTATTCTTGGTACTTGGTGGGGGGGTGCTTCTAGCCCTACTGGTGGACCTCATGATGGCACTTGGTTTTTTTGGCCACTGTATGACACAGAGTGTTGGACTGGACGGGCTATTGGCTTGATCCAATATGGCTTCTCTTATATTCTTATGTTCTTAAATAATGCGGTAGGATCCAAATGACAGCTACAAACTCCAATAATGCACAAGCAGAATACTGAGTCATAATCCAGAAAGTGGGCGGCGAAGGGATAAGAGGATGGAGCAAAAGGAAAGGTGATGACATTCGACAAAAATGGCAACGGACTACAATCGCTTCATTTACAATGTGCCTTTCATGCCGGTGAGGACCCAAAGTGGCTTACTTTGTTCTCCTCTCTTCTGTTCTACCCTCGCAATAAGCCTGTGAAGTTTGGCTGAGAATGCGAGACTGACCCGAGGTCACCTTGCAAGTTTCCAGAGCAGAGTGGGGATTCCAACCTGATCTGGGTCTCCCAGATCCTAGCTTGCTGCTCTAACTACCACAACCAGAAAACACCAGATATTTCCCTTGTATAATGAAAACGATGTACTAATATCTCCAGTGCATAAATAATACACAAAACGCTAGTATTGCTTATGAGAAAAATTCAAAATGTTGTCACACGCACACCGTTGCCAATAAATGCAATATCCGGGATAACATGGACCAAACCACCAAGTTCCATTACAGTTCCAGGCTTCCAAGGAATACGTAAAGACTTGCACAACACTCAAAAGTGATATGAATATATTCCCCAACTGTGCATAAAGTAGGTTCTCAATGGAATGTTGATCCTTATATTTCCCGTTTCGATTAGCGTCTTTGTCAAGAGGTGCACACATGAATAACTTAAGCCTTTACTCGGAGGCTCTCTAAATCTTATGTCAGCTTTAAAAAATATTTATTTAAATATTTCTTATCTCTGGAAACATTATGTATAACATTATGTACGACATAGTGGCTGTCAAGGTTGCAGTATGTTCCTGATGCTGGAGTGAGCAACTCAGCATGCCTGGAGGGGCATGCTACATCACTTTAAGTGTGTATAGATGTTATCTCCTTGAACAGGATGCTTCTCCTTGTCTTAACCTGGGAGCTGCCCTCTGACCCCTTTGTCCTCCTCTCCCTATCTTCACATGGCCTTCAATGGAGACACATGTCTCTGCAGGTCTCTCCTATAGAAATAATGTCCTTATACTCCCATACATGGGATGCCTATGTTCACAGGATCCACGTTGCTATCAGATGGCCATCTAGCCTCTGTTTAAGAACCCCTAAGGAAGGAGAGCCCACCACCTCCTAAGGAAGCCTGTTCCACTGAGGAACTGCTCCAACTGTCAGGAAGTTCTTCTTAATGTTTAGTCAAAAACTCTTCATTTAATTTCAACCTGTTGGTTTTTGTCCAACCTTCTGGGGCCACAGAAAACAACTCCACACCATCCTCTATATGACAGCCCTTCAAGCACTTGAAGATGGCGATCATATCACCCCTCAGTCATCTCGTCTCCAGGCTAAATATATCCAGTATGTAGTGAAGTCATATGTTTGTGGGAAAACACACAAATTGTGCATTCACACAAAAACGGTAACCATGCAACTGGAAGATAGAGAATAGTGCATGCTTTCATTACATATGGTTGGTGCACAAAATCGGTGTTTGCCTCGGGCTCACGTAATTGTGTTCCGATCTTGGACTGAGGTGGGATATGCTCTCTCCAAGATCAAGAGCTCCAGGAGCTAAACAAATAAGGCATGGATCATGTTCTGCTTTGAGGGCCTGTAGCTGAAAACATGTATAATCCCAAATATCTGAGAATTAAAAGGATCAAGTGGGGTCCCTATGAAGAGTGACTTTCTTCTCCTTTTAGTGAAGGAGCCCTCTCTCTCTCTCTTGTTTTTTTTTAACAGCATTAGAGCTTTTGGTCTTCCTATGACATTGATTGGCAGTAACTTCAGCAGTGTCAAAAAGAAGGACTGCAATATGTAATAAGAATTAAGATATTCAATTCCCTTCCATGTACGTAGCAATGACCACCAGCTTAGTTTTTTTTTAAAGGATCTGGTAGATTCTTGGCAGATCCATCTGTCAATAGCTATTAATCATGCTGTTGAAACAGAAACTCAGGCAGAGTAACCCATTGAATATCAGACACCACGACGTGTCCGATTGAGTCATAACTGACTCATGGCAATCCCATGAAATTCTACACCATGGGGGCTTTCAAGGCAAGAGATGAGCAGAGGCGGATTGTCATTGCTTTCCTCTGCATAGCAACCCCAGTCTTCCATGGTGTTATCCCCTCCCAGTACCACAGTCAACCCTTCTTCGCTTCCAAGCTCTGAAAAGATTAGGTGAGTTTGGGTTATTCGGGCTGCTACACAACATGAGCAGAGGTGGTTCACCATTGCCTTCACAGAGAACACTCAGGCACGTGGTGGCAGTACAAGCAAGGGCCCAACGCCCCTCTCTTGCCCAGCTGGCTGCCTCACTGGCAGGCCACACCCCCTCGGCCAGAAACGGGCCACTGCCGGGCCGCAGCCAAGTTCAGTCCCAACACCCCCTGCAGTGAAGGGGGTGTTGGGACTGAACTCTGGCGGGAGGGAAGGTTTGCTTTTGGCACCTTGAGATCTGAAACGTATAATGGTCAGTCATAAGGTATATGTAGAGGCGCTTTGCCCGCCAACACCAGTTTTCGCAAGAGCTGCCTGCCATGTCTTCTTTCTAATAAACTTAATCCCTTGGACTCGTTTAATGGAAAAGAACTTGCGGAACTTGACAATAACACGTATATAGGCCAAGATGTGTGTGTGTTCCTTTCCCCGAGACACGTAGTCCATAGATTTAAACAAACAAGGAGCTAACTTGCACTTATGGCTTCAACATAACTCTGAAGAAAGTAAGGTAAAAATGACATTTCCCATCCATTGAACTTCTGAACTGTGTTCCTGTTCTCGCAATTGGGATCCTTGATACAAAGTGACTCTTTTCAGCCAGCTCTAAGCAGCCCTTCTCCACAGTTTCAATCAATCAGGCATGCTCTTTTCCCTCTCAGCTGGCTAGCTGCCAACTCCCAACTGCCCTCTTGCCTCCTATTTTTGAGCTGCCTCTCCCCAACATTCCATCAGCTTTTATTGGTCACCCTGACGAAGAGGCAGAACCTAGCCTGTCTATCACAAGTTATAGCAAACTTGTGTACAATTCATGTACAGATGATACTTTATTTTTCTTTATATGTGCATTAAGTAATTATCATGTGATGTTCAATGCATGTACAGCTCAACTTGTTAAACCCATCACTGATCCAGGTACTGGTCCCCCGTTTAATTCATAATATAAGTTTCAGGGGTCATTTAGTAGAAAAAGAGGTGCCAGAGCTCATTAGCACAACTCGTTTGCATGTGTAACACACCCCTGACACAACTGGAAAGTGCACTAAACTATATCAGCTCAGCATCTACCTTAAAATGCTTCTTGAATCGGAATTGCCATAATAAAACCTTACTCCCATCGTACTTTTTAAATTACTTTCTTCTATGTGGCCAAAGATGAATTTTCCATCTGTCTGCTTTATATGTTTTGGTTATTTTCCCTTTTTTTTTGGGGGGGGGGATATTAGAAAGTTTGTCAAATCTTAAGAGTTCAGCAAAATTCTCACAGGGGGGTTGAACGATGGAGCCCAGAAGTAAGTATTTAGGGGGCGGGGGAGAGAAAGAAAGAGCACAATGACATTTAGAGGCTCTGGAGTTCTGCTCCTGTGAGCTCCCGTCCAAAATGAGGCCTAATAAGCATTCATTGGCTCTTTCTTATAAATGAGTGTACGCACTGACATGCACTTTGTACATGCACCCACAGTAACATGTAAACAGCTTTAGAAAGCAAGCAGTGTGAAAAAGTGCATCATTGTTCTCAGGGGTTGTTTTGCAAAAAAAAATAGGTGGTGGAGCTCATTAGCATATGCCACCACCACCCCAGCCAAAAGCAACCCGATACAAGAAAGGAGAGCCCCGGGAGAGCAAGGCCTGCTTGGGCTGGCTAGAGATCCAGCCAGCACAAGCAGGTCTCGCTCACCTGGGGCTCTCCTGGGCTGCACCCCCAGTCAAAGGCCAGCAAGTCACTTGCCACCCAAAATTACATAAGGAGTGGAGAAAGAGTGGTGCGAGCTTTTCCCGGTGTTAACGAGGGCTGCTGGAGGCGTGGCAAAGCCCCTGGTGGATGTCTGGCTGTCCACTCTCCTAATCCAGGGATTCTTATGCAGCTGCACCTCCTATTCAATGGACAAGGTAGGTGGGGAGGAAGAGGGGGGGCCCTCAGAAAGGTTTAGGAGCTGTGCTCCTGTGAGCTCCTGCTGAATCTGAGGCCTGATTGTTCTGAAGAATTATCTAGCATGGCTAGTCACTCCTTGCTGTGCCTCAAAGTTCCTCACCTGTAAATTGAAGCAGATACTTTCTATAAAGCCTTGTGCAAAAGACAAATAAATGTAATTTCTTATCAATAGAGTGCATGCAAAATACGCTCCCTATGTAAGTGCTCGTGGCATATATATATCATCCAGAGAGTGTGGGTTCCCCCTCCCCAGATCCTTGATTATCTGCCAGCCCGCATCCATCCCACTGCTGCTCCACAGGTGGTCAAAAAAATTGACTCCTGGCTCCAGTCAGGCTTTTGTGCACAGGAGCGTATCTGTCTTCCTCTTTGAAACGTTGGCGAGGACGGTTCTTCCACCGATGCAATCATATGTCCTGCGATCCCTAAGGAAATCAGGCTCACAGCATGCAGGAGAACTGCTAGATAAATTGCTTCCAGAGGCACACAGCTAGCTCCTGGAAAGTCTGGTCTGAAGAACTGGCAGAAGGCCTCCAGTGTTGTGTGCATGAGAGAGAGGCATTATCAAAAGCTTCCTCAAAGGTAGACTGGGGTTCTAACAGTGTTTCAGTATCTTGTTCCTGTATTCAGGCCTCGATTTCAGTGGGAGCTCACTGGAGTGCAGCTCCTGAACCTTTCTGAGAGTTCCCCCTCCTCCTTCTGAGAGTTCCACCTCCTTGTCCATTGACTAGTAGGTGCAGCTGCATAACAATCCCTGGATGTGCTCCACCACCTCTTTTTCTACAAAACGACCCCTGCCTGTATTGCACTGCCCTTCTAAATCAGGACAAGCAGGGCGTGTGTGTGTGTGTGTGTGTGTGTAGCAGGAACTCCTTTGCATATTAGGCCACATCCCCTGATGCAGCCAATCCTCCAAGAGCTTACAGGGCCTACTGTAAGCTCCAGGAGGATTGGCTGCATCAGGGGGGGTGGCCTAATATGCAAAAGAGTTCCTGCTACACACACACACACAAAAAGCCCTGGAAACAATTGTAATGTAGGAGGCATATTTGCTCTTCCATTGCACAAGGGGCCAAATTAGACAATATTGTATCCCTGAGTCTGCCAAGGAGACACCGTGCCTTTTTGGAGCCAGGGAGGGGGGCAGAACCTGCTGGGGTCTGTGGATGTGGGGGTAAGAAGGACTCCTGTCTCCCACCTGGTCAATTTCAATAGCTGAAATGGTACCTGGGAAGCAGGGATGCCGGCCTCCATGTTGGACTTGGAGATCCCCCAGAATTACAGTTCATCTCCAGGCTACAGAGATCTGTTCCCCTGGAGAAAATGGCTACTTTGGAGGGTGGATTCTATGGCAGAGCACCCACTGAGGTCCCTGTCTTCCCTAGGGCCCACCCCCATTCTCCAGGAGTTTCCAGACTTGGAGCTGGCAACCCTTCTCCCCCGTCCCTTGCTGGTAACCAGAGAAGACCTGGCAACCCTACCTTTAGGTGAACATATGAAGCTACCTTATACTGAATCAGACCCTCAGTCCATCTAAGTCAGTGTTGTCTTCTCAGACTAGCAGTGGCTCTCCAGGGTCTCTAGCTGAGGTTTTTCATGTCAACTTGCCTGGACACTTTTTAGTTGGAGATGCCGGGGACTGAACCTGGGACCTTCTGCTTACCAAGCAGATGCTCTACCATTGAGCCACCGTCCCTCCCCTAAAGTGCTGAGATCTAGCAACCCTACACTGATGTCTTCTTAGTTTCCCTCTCTCCTTTCACACATCTACTGAAGATGCAGGTTGAGGGAGCCACGTTCGAATCCTGTGCAGCAGAGGAACTGATCACATTTGTTTTGGAGAGAGGAGTGCAAAATTCTCAGCTTTATGTAACAGCAGTTCTGCCTGTGGCCATGGGGACCTGGTAACCCCACAATGGGGGGGGGGGGGGGTATGAGGCCTTCACCACACCCCACATCATAAACTGTGCTCATTGGGAGGATTAGGGCATAGCAACTCTCAAATTAAATTAAATTAAAGGAACAGGCTCTAAAACGATGCAGTGTCCCAGCAGTAGATTTGGGGATGTGGCATCATCTAATTCAAGGGTGTTGAACTCATTTGTTATGAGGGCTGCATCTGACATTTAAACTTTATAAAGGACACAGACACAGAATTAAAGTTTTTTTTTTAAACTTAAAACCTGTTTAAAAGCTTAGCACTAGTTGGTCTTAAAGGTGCTTTCTTTGAGTCTTTCCCATAAGATCCAAGGAATGGGCAAAGGAGGCTCTGCCTCTTTTCTTCCTTCCCCAGCAGACCAGGAGGAGGAGGAGTTTCTGCCAATAAAAGGAGGAGACACTTGGCTCAGTAGCTCTGCTGTGTGATTGAGAGAGCCTGGCAAAGCAAGCTATTCCTTCCCCACTCTTTCCCAAGGGAGGAGCCTCAGCCAATGGAGAAAATAGAGGTTTTGCTCTATAGCTCCTGTTCAATTGAGCAAGCCTGACAAAGCAAGATGTGATGCAGAAGGAAGCAAGAGAGAGAGAAGGAAGCAGACAAAAGCCAGTTGCTCGGGGGCATGATAGGAGTCCTCTGGGGGTCTGATTTGGCCCCTGGGCCACATGTTTGACATCCATGATCTAATTGGATCCTACAGCTCTCGCTAAACCCCTGTGGTTCTACTGCCGAAGCTAAGGCAGTCTGGTGCGGCAGCATCTTCAAAATAATTGCTACTGAACATGCTCTCCTACAAGACAGCACATTGAGTAGCAGAAACTGAAGCCCTTTGCTCTTCTATATACCCCAACCAGGGTTGCTGAAATGTAGGTCAGAGAATTACAGCCGGTCTCCAGACAACAGAGGCCAGTTGACTGCTTTGGAGGGAGGACTTCATGATGTTACACCCAGCTGAGGTCCCTCTCCAAAACCAACCCTTCCCAGTCTCCACCTGTGAAATCTCTAGGTCTTTGCCAACCCAGACCTGGCAACCTTATCCCCAATCCTTACCTGAAAAGTACAGGTAAGTTATGGTAAGCGAATTTTTTAAAGGAAGAATAGAATAAATAACTGTAGGCAGGGCTTTTTTTGAGCAGGAAGACACAGGAACGCAGTTCCGGCTGGCTCAGTGTCACAGGGTGTGGCCTAATATGCAAATGAGCTCCTGCTGGGCTTTTTCTACAAAAAAGGCTTGTGTGAAACAATGGTGGTGTCAGGGGGTGTGGCCTAATATGCAAATGAGTTCCTGCTGATCTCTTTCTTCTTAAAAAATCCCTGACAAAAGACTAGTTTCTTAGGTCTACAGCACTCAGGCTGATTCAGCAGTAACCTTGCTCTGTGCCAGGCTTCCATTTCTCTCTGGAGCAAGCTAGCGATTTCACACCAGTTGCTCCATGCCACCATTTTGTGTGGGGAAAACCCGTGATTTGCCACACCACAGTGCAAACCTGAACAGGTCCAAATTTATGCTGCGGTGTGGGAAATTGTGGGTTTTCCCCACACAAAACGGCGGCCTGGAGCAACTGGTGCGAAATCGCCAGCTTGCTCCGGAGAGAGATGGAAACCTGGCGTGGAGCAAGGTCTAATGCGGAATCAGCCTCAGTTTAGTCACCTGCCATGGAGTTTCTGCTTGCCAGGAGTTTCTGCTGTGTGGCTAGAAGAAGATGATACACTACACCAAACTGGCTCTCCACACCTTCACTCTGAAGAGTCTCAGAGCGGCTCACAATCTCCTTTACCCTCCTCCCCCACAACAGGCACCCTGTGAGGTGGGTGGGGCTGGAGAGGGCTCTCACAGCAGCTGCCCTTTCAAGGACAACCTCTGCCAGAGCTATGACTGACCCAAGGCCATGCTAGCAGGTGCAAGTGGAGGAGTGGGGAATCAAACCCGGTTCTTCCAGATAAGAGTCCGCACACTTAACCACTACACCAAACTGGCTCTCCAGTATAGAATGGAAGTGGCAAGTCAACATAAAAGAAGTGGCCTTGGGGAAGGGATGTCCCATATGTTCAACTATTTGAAGACCCGTATGTTCAACTATTTCTTTTGTAATCATGGGAATCAAGTAGGATTGTCAACTTCCAGGTCATGGCTGTAGATTTCCTGGGGATACAGCTGATTCCCAGATGAAAGAGGTAGCTCCCCTGGAGAAAATGGCCTCTTTGGAAGAGACGGTTTTCTCCAGGGGGGCTACTTCTTTCATCTGGAGATCAGCTGTATCCCCAGGAGATCTACAGCCATGACCTGGAGGTGGACAATCCTACTTGATTCCCATGATTATGGCATTATACCCTGTTGAAGTCCCGCCGATTCTCAAAACCCACCTGCCTTAGGCTCCACCCCCCCTCCCCCAAATCTCCTGGGATTTCCTAACCTAGGAATGGCAACCCTAAGTGAAGGAGAAGGGCAGTGGGTGGAAATGAGAACAGTGTCATTTAGAAAGGAAACCCAAAGAAGCGTGAAGGCTTCTTATTGAGCAGACTACAGAGGCAAAAAAAGACGAGAAAAGTGTGAAGTGACTGTTGAAGACAGCTGACAACGTTGAAAAGAGAACAAGGATAGCCTGCAGCCTTCTCGAAAAGTTATTTTTTTTAAAAGGATTTTGCAATGTTCAAAACTGAAATGTCACTTGGCTCTGACACTGACCGGTATGTGGATCGCTTCTTTGCCTACACTCCGGCTGTTTTGATCCTCCAACTCCTCTCCTTAAACTGAGGTTCGATAAGGCAGCCGTGCAAAAGGATCAATAACACCAATGTCAGAGCGGCATTTGATGAAGCAAATTTCTTTCCCGGCTTATCATTAAGGAATGGATGGAGTCTCATTTCTAGGACTTAATTAATTCCTGTGTTTCTAAGTTGATAACGCTTGCCGATTGGACTTGCATTTTAATTGCCAATGGGAAGTCATTTTCTCCCCTCCCACCCCAAGAGTTGTGGTTTTATCAAGAAGGGCTTCTTAACTTCCTCCCCACCCCCACCCCCACCCCCCAAGAATCTTTCCTTAATAAGGTTCTTTTAAACTTCCTATTTTTATCGTTAAAATGATTTTGTATGGCTGGAGGCCCAATTCCTTTTTCCATTTTGTTTCCACTTATCAGAGACACCCCGTGGAAAAAATAAAAAAAAAAAGATCTGTCGTTTTACAGGAGGGCCCCAAGGAGACATGCCTATTTTATAACTGGCAAATTGCCGATCATTATGAGAGTCTGGATTTGTATGGGTAGAGGGGCTGTCTACTACAGAGACCTTTAGAGGTATACAATCAGGTTATCTGCCAGTAGAGGCCAGGCCATGTACAGTGAGCGTGTTTTGTCCCAGTATGTCATTTCGTGTCAGATAGGGTTGCCAAGTCCCCCGTGGTGTCCGGCGGGGTACTATTTTCATGCACGTGCAGGCCGCTCTAGGCGTTTCTGGGAAAACTCTATGGTACCTATTGTAACGTAGAGTTTTTCCTCCCAAATTGCTAGAGCATCCGGGAAATCCATGGAGTTTTCCTGGAAATGCCTAAAGCGGCTGGTACGCGACATCACTGGTGTAATGATGTCACTTGCAGGTGATGTCATCGTGCCGGTGACATCGGGGGAAGTTCCTCACTGGTTGGGAACCTCCAGCGTGAGAGAACCCCTGCCTGGGGGCTGTCAGACAGTGGAACTTCAAAGCAAGCGGACTTCCATTGGTTACAATATTAAGGCTTTATTTGATAATCCAAAAGTTCTGAACAACGATACATTGGAACTGATACTCTCTGAAGGGAGCATAGATGTTTTAACTAAAAGCACATCAAAGGTTCTCTAAACAAATCTACATTCTCACACTAGAGTGATACATTTGACACCTTCGTTTTCCTCTTATCTTGTTGCGGTTCTCATTCTCACGGAACAGCCCTGCTGGCTTTCCTTGAGGCATTTTATCTTTGAAGGGTTGTTGCTTTTGTTAGTACCAAGGGCAGGAATTTACAACAGGGTTAGTAACATCTTTCCCACTACTTTGATATGCAGGGCTTCAGTTTAGAGTTAGTAGCATCTGTTACAAGATGGAGTCAGTTAGGTCAGGCTATACATTGCAGTTTGAATATATCATCAGGTCATATCAGACCAGGTTCAAGTATCAGACTGTGGAGGGGACTGGGTGTTAAGTCCTTGCAATTTTCTTCATTCTACGCTGTATTACATATGCTTGGATATTTTTTTTCCTGTGTTCTGGGAATGTTGGCGGGGTATGGCCAAACCTGCTTTGCTATCTTTTCAGTAGCATCATAAGTAACAGTTCTTCTCTGCAGTATACACTGGCACCTATTCCTCAAGGCCGTGTTATCGCCTTGCAGAGAATACTTGAACTTAAGAACATACGAGAAGCCATGTTGGATCAGGCCAATGGCCCATCCAGTCCAACACTCTGTGTCACGCAGTGGCCAAAAAACCCAGGTGCCATCAGGAGGTCCATCAGTGGGGCCAGGACACTAGAAGTCCTCACACTGTTGCCCCTCCCAAGCACCAAGAATACAGAGCATCACTGCCCCAGACATAAGAAGAGAAGCCATGTTGGATCAGGCCAATGGCCCATCCAGTCCAACACTCTGTGTCATACAGTGGCCAAAAAACCCAGGTGCCATCAGGAGGTCCATCAGTGGGGCCAGGACACTAGAAGTCCTCACACTGTTGTCCCTCCCAAACACCAAGAATACAGAGCATCACTGCCCCAGACAGAGAGTTCCAATAATACATTGTGGCTAATTGCCACTGATGGACCTCTGCTCCAGATGTTTATCCAATCCCCTCTTGAAGCTGGCTATGCCTCCTGTGGCAGTGAATTTGTAGTTACTGCCCATTGTCTTGTTACTGTGGACTGGGTGAAAAACATTTCATATTCCTTTTCATGGGTTCTGAGCTAGTACTTTTGGCGGGCTATGTAATGACCCTTGAAGGGTATAAAGATCTGGTCTCCCCCAGGTGATCCAACTCTGACACAAACTTTTATGCTTCTTTTACCTAACTATAAACTTTTCTTACAAAAGAAGATAGCCCCAGAGCTGACACTGGGTTCACAACCTCACTTGACCACCAAGTTGGGGGTGCCAGACCATGCCTGGCAACTGGCAGGAGGGCTGTGGATAGAGATATGGGGAGGGCCTGATGCCTGCTGCTGTGTAATGTCACTTCTGGTTTTTAAAAAAACACTGAAATTATATGTAGGTTGCTCTAGGAATTGCTGGAAACACTGTGGTAAAACCATAGAGTTTTGAGTGATTCCTAGATGTACCCTACATCACATCTGTCTGTTTTGTTTAGGAGCAATTGGTACAGATGTCCGTTCCCCTGGAGAAAATGGATGCTCTGGAGAGGGGAAGCTGTGGCACTGTACTCCACTGATGCACCTGTCCTCCCCAGGCTCCGCCACCCCAATCGCCAAGAGTTTTTCAACATGGAGCTGGCGACCCTAATCCTCCCCCATTCTCCACTGGGGGCTGAGGGAACCTGCTAACCCTAAGCAGGATGTTATGTCATGATCTCAGCGATGAATGGTCAGAACTCCTTTTGGGAATCCCTTAGAGATCCTGGTTCAAGCTCCTTTCGGTTTTCATGGCTCGAAACTTGTACAATTCTATGAATTTATTTAGATATTTACACCGTTCTTTTCACCTCAGTGGGGACCCAAAGGATTCCATGAGGTAGGTAAGGCTGAAAAAACAAGTGACTGGCCAAAGGTCATAAGAGAAGCCATGTTGGATCAGGCCAATGGCCCATGCAGTCCAACATGGCAGAGTGGGGGGGGGTTTCGAATCTGGGCCTCCCAGTGACTAATGCAACTCTCTAACCACAGCACCATGCAAATTCTCCTCCTAGCGTTTGTTCCTCTACTTCAGGGGTGTCAAACTCATTTGGTATGAGGGCCGGATCTGACATATATGAGACCTTGTCGGGCCAGGCCATTTCAGACCGGGCCATGTGTGTGTCTATTTAAGATTAGGTAGCAGAGATATAAACTTTATAAAGGACACAAACAAACATAATTAAAGATTTTTTAAAAACCCTTAAAATAAAAATGCTTAAAATATTAGCACTCATTGGTCTTAAAGAGGTGCTTTCTTTGTATATTTCTTCCATGGGATTCAGAGAACTGGGCAAAGGAAGCTCTGGCTCTTTCCTTCCTTCCTCAGGGGACCAGAGGGGGAGGAGCTTCAGCCAATAGAAGGGAGAGAGGTTTGACTCAGTAGCTCTGCTGTGCGATTGAGAGAGCCTGGCAAAGCAAGCTATCCCCCGCTCCTCCCCAAGGGAGGAGCCGCAGTCAATGGCGAAAATAGAGGCTTCACCCTGTAGCTCCTGTGTGATTGAGCTAGCCTGGCAAAGCAAGCTGTGATGCAGAAGGAAGCAAGAAAGAGAGTGAAGGAAGCAGACGACAGCCAGTTGCTAGAGGGGCTGATAGGAGCCCTCCAGGGGCCTGATTCACCCCCCCCCCCAGCCACATGTTTGACACCCTTGCTCTACTTTCTACTGTTTCTTCTCCATTTTTGCATCACGATCCGAGTTCCTGACAGGAGAAAGGGGGGGGGGAGTTCATTAAGGAGTTTGTGCACGAATGGGAGGGAGGCAGAGGGGGGGGATTCCCAGGATTTGGAGGCTTGGCACCTTTCAGGGCGAGCAGCCTGGCAAGACGTCCCCTTTGTTAACGGGCAGGCAGTTTCTTAATCTGATCCACAGCCGGCTAAGTGGGAGCAGTGTGATTTTAAATGGATGCAGTCGACTGTAATAGGTCTGCCTGCTCAAAGAGATGTTGTTTTGGTCTAACTGGATTGTGAAAGATTTCGCACGTGTTGAGAGAGGTTCCTATAGCCCCGATATCCTCCCTCCTTGGAAAGTAAGCCACCTCATTTCCTAAATGAACTTGGATTTCAGGTTCTTCCGTCACTAGATCTTCTGTTTGCTATGTGCAGGAGTCTGGTAATCCCGGAGTACCAAGCTTTAGTCTCTATGTTTTGAAACTTCACTTTAGGCTTTGAAGCCTGGGTAATAGTGAGTGACAAATGGGTTGCAAAGGGGAAAAAAAAACAATCCAGAAATCCAATGACAATCCAGTGCAATATTTTACGAGTACAAAAAAAGAAGGGGAAAAAAGTAAATTCTCCAAACAAGCATCAATGTAATGAATAATGATCAAAACGAAGGTCAAGATGACATCAAGGGTGTGGCCTGATATATAAATGAGTTCCTGCTGGGCTTTTTATATCAATGTAACAATGTTTGCATCAAGGGGTGTTGCCTAATATGCAAATGAGTTCCTGCTGGGCTTTTTTTCTTCAAAAAGCCCTGTGTGCAACAATGGTGACATCAGGGGTGTGTGGTCTAATATGTAAATGAGTTCCTGCGGGGCTTTCTCTATTAAAAAAAGCCCAGTATCAGATATATACTATGTATCAGTGTAGCCCAATCTGCAGAGAGAATAACTCTGTGGATTGGGGCCCCACTGACAGTAAACAGAAAGATCTGCAAACTTGGGGGATTCCTATGCATTTTAGAACCTTTTCAGCTTTTCCTGAGAACGTAGGGGATCCCTCAAGTTTTCAGGGAAAGCTGAAAAGGTTCTAAAATACATTGGGGCTTAAAAGAGTGTTAAAGCTGCAGTACTACAGTCAGAGCTCTCTGCTCCCGACCTGAGTTAGATCCCGGCAGAAGCTGGGTTCAGGTAGCCGGGTCAAGGTTGACCCAGCTTTCCATCCTTTTGAGGTCGGTCAAATGAGTACCCAGCTTGCTGGGGGGGAAGCGTAGATGACTGGGGAAGGCAATGGCAAACCACTCCATAAAAAGTCTGCCATGAAAACGTCGTGATGTGACATCACCCCAGAGTCGGAAATGACTGGTACTTGTACAGGGGACAACCTTTACTTTTTTATTATTATTTTAAAAAGCATTATCTGTGCATATCTGCTAGGCAGTATTGATGTTCTCTCTCTCTCTGTCTTTTTTTAACATATGATAAGTTTATTTTAGAAATTCCAATTTCTACAGAACTTTGTTGGGTGAAGTAGTATCAAGTAGATTAATTCTGTGTATAACAAAATTCTACTATGCCTAAAGTACTATGGGTTATATAACATTGTAGAACAACTTATTTAGCATTTAAGATAACATCCAGTTCACCAATCAATCAATCAATCTATATATCTATATATCTATATCGATAGATAGATAGATAGATAGATAGATAGATAGATAGATAGATAGATAGATAGATAGATAGATAGATAGATAGATAGATAGATAGATAGATAGATATAGAGATATAGATAGATATAGATATAGATATTCATTCTAAGGATAAATTTACTGGTAATTGAGCTAGAATTTTGACTCTTAAACTAAGAATAATGCCTTTCTCCATCCCAAGCCAAACAAAAGGGAATATTTAAATACAAAGAGAAAAAAGGGATAGCATAAGTTAGAAAGAATTCTAGTGAGAGAAACTGAAGGTAAGTTGTGTTAATAGGTAAGATTTTTTTTTTTTTAAAGTATAGGTAGTCCCCTGTGCAAGGACCAGTCATTTCCAACTCTGGGGTGACGTTGCTTTCACAAGGTTTTCACGGCAGACTTTTTACGGGGTGGTTTGCCATTGCTTTCCCCAGTCATCTACACTCCCCCCCCCCCCAACAAGCTGGGGACTCATTTTACCAACCTCGGAAGGATGGAAGGCTGAGTCGACCTGGAGCCGGCTACCTGAACCCAGCTTCCGCTGGGATCGAACTCAGGTCATGAGCAGAGGGCTCCGGCTGCAGTATTGCAGCTTTACCACTCTGCGCCACGCGGCTCTTAAGATGTTTTTAGATTCAGTATATTCCAGAAACGGAAGTTGGTGTTCTCTTTGACCAAGAGAGAAAGACGTTTTGGCAAGCTGTATGGCTGGGAGCCGCACTGGTCTCACTGACTCCATTGCCGTTGATGGTGGGAGGAGAAACTTTGGTGGGCCCAAAGTCTGGGCACTTCATGGGGCTTGCTGTCATGATTAATTAAAGGGAGAGAAGCCTTAGCAGGCATGACAGCCAGGAAGGGTTGCCAATCCCCAGGTGGGGGCAGGGGATCCCCCAGTTTGGAGGCCCTCTCCCGCTTCAGGGTCATCAGAAAGCAGGGAGAGGAGAGGGAAATGTCTGCTGGGCACTCCATGATTCCCTATGGAGACTTATTCCCATAGGAAATAATGGAGGATTGATCTGCGGGTACCTGTGGCTCTGGGGTGGGGGTTGTCTTTTGAGGTGGAAGCACCAAATTTTCAGTATAGCATCCGGTACCTCTCCCCAAAATACCCCTCCAGGTTTCAAAAGATTTGGACCAGAAGGTCCAATTCTTTGAGCTGCCAAAGAAGGTGCCCCAATCCATTATTTCCTATGGAAGGAAGGCATTTTAAAAGGTGTGCAGTCCCTTTAAATGTGATGGCCAGAACTCCATTTGATTTGAGTTTGATTATGCCTGTCACACCCTTGCTCCTGGCTCCACCCCCAAAGTCTCCTGGCTCCACCCCCAAAGTCCCCAGATCTTTCTTGAATTGGACTTGGCAACCCTACAGCCAGGAAATGTGTGGGACTTGCTGCAAATGACGGTGGATGAGGGGAAGCCTTGGCGGGCCCAGTGTGGGGCTCGACTGTGTCAGGGGAGAGAAGCCCCAGTGGACCTCATGGCAGAGGCTTGAAGCGGAGTCAGGTCCAGCAATAGTGATGGGGGAGGGAGATAAAGGTAAGAGGCAGACGAGATCGCCCTGCAATTATCATTGTGGTTGCCAGGTCTTCTATGAATGTATTGTAAAGATTGGGTTCCAGTGATAAATAAACCTCCAAACCAGGGGTTGTTTTGTAGAAAAAGAGGTGGTGGAGCTCATCCAGGGATTGTTATGCAGCTGCAACACTATTCAATGGACAAGGAATTGGAACTCTAAGAAGGAGGAGGCGGAACTCTCAGAAAGGTTCAGGAGCTATGCTCCTGTGAGTTCCCACTGAATCGGAGGCCTGCTCCAAACTGAAGAAAGTCGGATGAAACGTCTTGATATCTAGAACAGACGTATGTGGAAGGGCTTCCTTTCGTTCTATGAACTAAATACTGGAATATTATTACTCCTTTGTGATTGGAAAGACTGTTTTTGAACTGTCTTCTGGGAATATCTTTTTTGCTACATGGTCTTGTTTATTTGAAGTTCTATGTGCAAACTTGGTCAGAAGACCACTGACCTCTACATTACACTGTCTGGTTGTTTAAAATTTATGGTGTCTCTTAGCGGTTTTTTTTATTTACCCACCTGGGATTGGCATGTGTCTCTATTTTGCCCAATTTTATTTCTCAGTGAAGGAAGAACACCAAGGCAGGCATGTGCCTGAAATAGTCTTTTATAAGGGAATTATTTTTTTTCTTGGTGTAGGCTAGGGTTGCCAAGTCCAATTCAAAAAATTTCTGGAGACTTTGGGGGTGGGGCCAGGAGACATTAGGGGTGGAGCCAAGATCAAGGCCACGTGCCCCATCCCGAACCTGTGTTAGAGCCCCCTTCCTCCCACCTCCCCTGCCGGGGAGATTCACTTGAGGTTATCGAGGGAGCAGACGTTGTGGGTGGCGCTCCTGTGCCCGCCGCCCCAGCTGCGCAACCGCCCGAACATGCCGGCGGCTGCATCGCCTCGCCTCTGCTCTCTGGCTACGGCCTGGCTCCCCTCATCGGCATCGCCTCTGCCGGCCCCACACTGCCATTCGGCCGCCACACACAGCTGCCCAGCCGTGGAAGGAGCCGCGCGGGACACACCGAGAAACGTAGTCCCCGAGGAGATGCCGCCCGACAGCCGGAGAGGACGCAAGGACTACGAGTCCCAGCGTGCACCTCGCGAAGGGAGGCCAGACTGGAGCAAATAGCAGGCTGGCGGTGGGCAGGTCTTTGTGACCTGGAGGAAGGGAGGAGCCTGAAGCCTGCGAGGGAGGCAGGCAGGGAAAGATTGTCTCTGTTTGAGAAAGTGGCACCAAAATTGGTGCCGTTTCCCCCCCCCCCCGCTTCCGGATTTTTAGAGAGCGGGGAAGAGGCTGATAATTCGGGAGTCCCCGCCAGGGCGGGGGGGGTTGGGAGGCCTAGTGTAGGCAAATTTGCAAAAGTAGGGCAACTTGTCCTTAAAAAGAGGGACATTTTCTTTGTAAATAAAAGTGCAAATTTAGATTTTGCCAGGGCTATTTTTGTAGCAGGAACTCCTTTGCATATTAGGCTACACTCCCCTGATGTAGCCAATCCTCCAAGAGCTTACAGTAAGCCCTGTAAGAAGAGCCCTGTAAGCTCTTGGAGCATTGGCTACATCAGGGGTGTGCGGCCTAATATGCAAAGGAGTTCCTGCTACAAAAAAAGCCCTGGGTTTTGCAAAGAAATTTTGTTTGCTTTATTTGCATAAAAAGGGTAGTCCCCTGTGCAAGCACCAGTCATTTTTCGACTCTGAGGTGACGTTGCTTTCACAAAGTTTTCACAGCAGACTTTTTTACGGGGTGGTTTGCTATTGCCTTCCCCAGTCATCTACACTTTCCTCCTAGCAAGCTGGGTACTCATTTGACTGACCTCGGAAGGATGAGTCAACCTGGAGCCAGCTACCTGAACCAGCTTCCGCTGGGATCGAACTCAGATAATTAGCAGAGGGCTCTAACTGCAGTACTGCAGTTTTACCACTCTGTGCCACGGGGCTCTTTCCTTTATTTGCATAGGGCTCCAAAAAGTATTCTGAGTGAGGGCTATTAATTTACAATATGCCAAGCTTCCTTTTTCTCTCTGCTTCTTTTACACAATTGTCATATCTAAGAATTGGCTCCCCTCAGACTGAAAGGCTCTTCTGCTAGAAGGGTGAGCAGGTGTGTTTAGCTAATGGCTTATGGTATGGGTTACACGGGTCATATGTGTGTGTGTGTGTTCCTGATTAGTGTGTTTCTATAGAAAATCTGCTTCTGATGACCTCAAAATGTGTCTGGAGAGAGGCGTTGTTCCTGAAATAGAACCACATTTTCCTCAAGCAAAGACTGTAGTCACAGTCAGACAGCCTTTCAATGTGTTGAACTCAGCTTGATGATGAAATGCACACATTTATATGATCATCTTATGTGTTTGAATAATTTTTTTAAAAAAATGAGTCAGACAAATCAAGTCATTATCATGACTTTGTGCCAGCCATCTTAGAAACTATCAGCAAACACCATCTGTTTGGTGCTTGGGAGGGACAACAGTGTGAGGGCTTCTAGTGTCCTGCCTCTACTGATGGACCTCCTGATGTCACCTGGGGTTTTTTGGCCACTGTGCGACACAGAGTGTTGGACTGGATGGGCCATTGGCCTGATCCAACATGGCTTCTCTTATGTTCTTATGTCTGGGGCAGTGATGCTCTGTATTCTTGGTGCTTAAGGGGGCACAGTGGAGGGCTTCTAGTGTCTTGGCCCCACTGATGGACCTCCTGGTAGCACTTGGGGGTTTTTGGCCACTGTGTGACACAAAGTGTTGGACAGGATGGGCCATTGGCCTGATCCAACATGTCTTCTTTTATGTTCTTATGTGACACAGAGTGTTGGACTGGATGGGCCATTGGTCTGATCCAACATGGCTTCTCTTATGTTCTTATAGTGAATTTGTGGTAGCTAATTTGTGTGTAAATGAGTATGAGACAACACTCCTTTTACCTGAAAGGAAAACTAGGATTTTTTCCATTGCGGCTTCCATAATAAAAGAGATGGGGGAGGGAACCTCGATTTACATACAGGTTACAGTTGTGTACAGTAATGTGAAACCCTTTTGTGTATAACCTTTGAGATAGGTATTTTCTTACATTCAGGATCATCTTTCCATTGGGTAAATTCAGACTAGGGCCTTGAATTCCCATTCTGCTGTGGAGACTCACTGGGAGAGCTTTGGCCGGTTTTGCAGTCTCAGCCTAATGTGCCTCGCATGTTGGGGGGAGGGAAATGGTAAAACCTGGCCAAGCCCCAAACAAGGCTCTTGCACAAGGTGAGGCTTACGGTGCTCAACTAAGCCCTGTGTGAGGTGAGGCAGGAGGTGGTACCCTGCACAGCTGAGCCCCGCACAAAGTGAGGGAGATGATGGCGCCCACCATGGCCAATAGTTTTCCTGGGCAGAGGGTGCCAGGGGTAGAACATGGGGAGGAAATAAAGGTAGGTCTGTTGGCAAATGGGAATGAGAGAAGGAAGCAAGAAAGGAGGAGAGGCTATGGGGGCGATCAGGGAAAGGAAAGAGGAAATAATGAGGAAGAAGGAGATAAGATTTATCCCACAGGTCCTTGTGTATTCTTGCTTCTAGTCAGTTTGGTGTAGTGCACAGACTCTTATCTGGGAGAACCAGTTTGATTCCCCACTCCTCCACTTGCAGCTGTTGGAAAGGCCTTGGGGCAGCCATAGCTCTGGTAGTTGTCCTTGAAAGGGCAGCTGCTGTAAGAGCTCTCTCACCCCCACCTACCTCACAGGGTGTCTGTTGTGGGGGATGGAGGTAAAGGAGGCGGTGACTGCTCTGAGATTCAGAGTATAGGATGGGATATAAATCCAATAGCATCATCTTCTTCTTCTTGAAATCTTATAAAGCAGGGGTGGCCAACGGTAGCTCTCCCGATGTTTTTTGCCTACAAATCCCACCAGCCCCAGCCAGCAAGGCCAATGGCTGGGGCTGATGGGAGTTGTAGGCAAAAAAACATCGGGAGAGCTACCGCTGGCCACCCCTGTTATAAAGTAATAGTTCCTGAGAAGATAGATGTGCAGGAAAGAGAGGCCCCATGTTTCAAACAGAAAGAAACTGTTGGGTCCTCCACCATTATGCTTTGCAACACATTTGTGCTTCATGGCCATCGGAAGTAGCAGGGCCGGCGCTATGGCTTCTGCTGCTGGAGGCAGTCCCCTGCGCAGTGCTCCCCCCCCAGCTCCTTTAAGAAAACAAATTGTGCGCATGCAGCACAATGACGTCACATAAGTGACACCATCAAGCAGGCAGGGGGAGGCGATACTCGCATCCAGCGTGCCTTGCAAGGCACGTGGGACGCAAACCCCAGGCCCGATCCGGCTTCCTGCCTTGCAGGAAGTCTGATCGGGGGGGGGGGGTGCAATGCTCGCACCTTCCCCCTCCAGCGCCACCACAGCCTTCCGGCCGCAGGGCCACCGCCCTGACTGCATGCCGCCTTCCAAGCAGGGCTGCCAGCGCTTTCGTACTCTCTGGCCCCCGCCCACCCCCTGCCCCAGCTTCCTCACCACCGCAGCTGAGCAACGAAGGCTAGAGGGAGGTTAGGGTTGCCAAGTCCAA
The DNA here is from genome assembly GCF_032191835.1 of Heteronotia binoei. Classification (NCBI taxonomy): domain Eukaryota; kingdom Metazoa; phylum Chordata; class Lepidosauria; order Squamata; family Gekkonidae; genus Heteronotia; species Heteronotia binoei. Next base: position 126,782,206 of record NC_083229.1, read on the forward strand.
TTCAAGAAATACCTGGGGACTTTGGGGGTGGAGCCAGGAGGCTTTGGGGTGGAGCCAGGAGACATAGGGGCAGAGCCAGGAACAAAGGTGTGACAAGCAGAAATAAACTCCAGGGGAGTTCCGGCCATCACATTTAAAGGGACAGCACACCTTTTTTTGAATGCCTTCCTTCCATAGGAAATAATGAAGGATAGGGGCACCTTCTTTTGGGACTCATAGAATTGAACCCCCTAGTCCAATCGTTTTGAAACTTGGGGGGTACTTTGGGGAGAGGCACTAAATACTATACTGAAAATTTGGTGCCCCTATCTCAAAAACCAGCTCCCCCAGAGCCCCTGAAAACTCTAGATCAATTCCTCATTATAGCCTATGAGAATCGATCTCCACATAGGGAATAATGAAGTGCTCAGCAGACGTTTCCCACCGTGTTTCTGGAGACTCTGAAGTGAGGGATTGGCCTCTCTACTCATGAGTTGCTGTCAACTTCTTCAAAGTAACACAGGCACACCATCCCAAGAGGAAGGCTTTCAATCGGAGACTGAAGCCTCTGGAGGTGGAAAGGCACATGGTCCTCTGGGGGCGGGGCTTCCCCCTGCCGGCCAGCTGACTGGGAGCGGGAAGGAGCCTGGGAAAGCGGAAGAACCCCCGCTGGGACCTGGGGATTGGCAAGCCTAAGTGAGGTGGGCCTGCTGCTGCACAGGGCTTCATCCCTGTCAGCATTCTGTAGACTTCGGGGAGATCCCCCAACAGTGCTCACCTTCGCTCCTCCACCAAAGATATGACCCGGGCAAAGAAGGCCATGGGCAGGGCAGGTGTCCTGGCATGATGGAAGGGCTGCTGTCCTGGGGCGCTCTCTGAACTCGAAGAGCACTCAGAATGGAAGGTGCCACGTTGTTTCTGGGCTTGCAGGGGGTGGGAGAGTTCTTCCGGGCCCTGCATGCCCAGAAACAATGCCTCCCCCGAGAGCTGGTGCCCGAGGCAACTGCCGAATATTGCCTTAAGGACGCGCCAGCTCTGGGAAGGAGTTATCTTGGCTTTACAATGATTCTTCAGCACTCTGAGTCACCAACACGTGCCCAGCTTTCGCCTGGTGACTGCACGGGTTGGGCACAGACCAGCTTGCAACCTAAATGTCATGATGCATTGCGAATCCTCCTGCGGTTCATACTTTCTCAGTCATTTGTTTCTTTGCTTCGCAACGTGTTTTTGTAATGTGATCTGAGGAGAAGGGGTTATGGGAAGAAAAAATGTAAACCCCCCCCCCAAAAAAGGCCAAACACACTCAAGACCTTTTCCTCACTTCAAGAAAATACCAATCACATTGCTTTTTTCCTTTATTTGCTTTCCACTTTGTTAGTGATTAGCTGAGCTCAGTGGTAGAACATATGCTTGGCATGTACAAGGTCTCAGGCTTAATTCCCAGCACCTCCAGTTGTGGAGGTGGCAGTAAGTGATGTGAAAGACCTCAGCCTGAGACCCTGGAGGACCACTGCCAGTTTGATGGACCAAGGGTCTGATTCAATGGAAGGCAGATTCACGTCTTCACGTGAGCATCACATTGTGACATTACAGTAGCTCATATGGACATGAATCTGCCTTCCATTGAATCAGACCCTTGGTCCATCAAACTGGCAGTGGCTGGGAAGGTGAAAGGGTTTCTGGCTGCCTTGTGTGAAGGTCCTTAGAGCCCATATAGCAGGGGTGTCAAACATGTGGCCCGGGGACCAAATCGGGCCCCTGGAGGGCTCCTATCAAGCCCCCAAACAACTGGCTGTCATCTGCTTCCTCCTCTCTCTCTCTTGCTTCCTTCTGCATCACAGCTTGCTTTGCCAGGCTTGCTCAATTGCACAGGAGCTACAAAGCAAAGCCTCTATTTTCTGCACTGGCTGAGGCTCCTCCCTTGGGGAGGAGGGGGGGGAGGAGGCAGAGCTTCCTTTGCCAGGCTCTCTCTATTGCACAGCACAGCTACTGAGCCAAGCCTCTCTTCCTCTCCCTCTCTCTTGGTCCCGTGGAGGGAAGGAGCCAGAGCTCTCTTTGCTCAGTTCCCTGGATCCCACTGTAGAAGAAAGCACCTTTAAGATCAACTAGTGCTAATGTCTTAAGCATGTCTTTGTTTTGAGTTTTTTTTTTTAAAAAAAATATTTAATTGTGCTTGTCTGTGTCCTTTATAAAGTTTATATCTCTGCTACCTAATCTTAAATAGGGACACACGCCTGGCCCAACTCGACAAGGTCTCATTTGTGTCAGATCTGGCCCATATAAGAAATGAGATCGACACCCCTGCCATACAGAGACAGAGGGATAACATCTTGAAAACGGCCTGTGGGAGGAGACAGGACACCCTCATTTTCCAGCACTCAGGACCGCAACAGGAAAGGGTCCCTCAGCATTTTGGAAAGGTAGGCAAAGCTCTAAAGCGGGGCCATGTCCCCATGTCTGAATTGGAGACACCAAAATGTGTAATCGTCAGGGGAAAAGCTATCAATAATTGTAACAAATACGCAATTGCATTTATTGCAGCATTCAATATTACAATATTTTGTTTCTGGAATAAATGGATTGCATTTTTGTTACAATTATTGACAGTTTCCCCCCTGACAATTAAATATTTTGGTGGCTACTCTCACACGGGGATTCCCTTCTTTGTGGACAGAATTGGGGACATGGCATCTTCTGGTTTGGCCCGGAGACTTGATAGCGTTCCAGGTCTGACTCAAGAAATATCTGGAGACTTTGGGGGTGGAGCCAGGAGCAAGGGTGTGACAAGCACGATTGAACTCCAAAGCGAGTTCTGGTCATCACGTTTAAAGGGATCACACACCTTTTAAATGCCTTCTTCCTACTAGAAATAATGGATAGGGACACCTTTTTGGCTCATAGAAGTGGACTCCCTGCTCCAATATTTTTTGGGGGAAACTTTGGGGGTGGGGGTGTTTTGAGGAAAGGCGTGAGATGCTATGCTGAAAATTTGATGCCTCTAGCTCAAAAAAATGCCTCCCTCAGAGCCCCAGATACACATGGATCAATTCTCCATTATACCCTATGGGTATTGGCCTCCATAAAGTATAATGGAATGAACCCTTATGAATGTGTTGTGTGTGAGAGTGTGTGAATGTTTAAATGAGGCATCACACCTTCAGCATGACTTCTCCCCCCAGAACAGACACCCTGTGAGGTGGGTGGGGCTGAGAGGGCTCTCCCTGCAGCTGCCCTTTCAAGGACAACTCCTGTGATAGCTATGGCTAACTAACCCAAGGCCATTCCAGCAGCTGCAAATGGAGGAGTGGGGAATCAAACCCGGTTCTCCCAGATAAAAGTCCACACACTTAACCACTACACCAAACTGGCTCTTGCAATAATCTGTCTCTTGTAATATTCTAATATTCTAGTAATATTCTAATGTTCCATTTTCATATCTGAGAAACGAAAGCCAGGGCAACTATTTTGACAAAATCTTCTAGTTTCAGAATCAGTATAAATTGTGACCACGGAAGGGTGCCATAGGGGAGGAACATACTCCAAAAGCTGAAATTTCGGAGTCTGTGTTAAGTTTATTTTAAAAAAAAGTGTATCGGGGCAAACTTCAAAGGAGATCAGAATAACTCTTTGAAGTTTCATGCTGCTTTGACCTTTTTTTTTTAAGGCTGGAAAAGGAATGGGAAGCTCAGTTTTAAGCAAAATCTCAAGCACGGCCGTTCTTATAGTGCAGGAGTCTTTCTCCTAACACACGGCTGCGCTAACAGTAATAGGGAGAGTAATCGCTACATTAAATTAGAAAGGCCGCTGCCGGCTTTTGTTGTTCAAGCTGCAATATTTTAGACTTCCATTTTTACCCAAAGGTATAAATAAATAAATAAATAAATAAATAAATAAATAAATAAAACCAGCAAACCCCCAGAAGCTCATTCGTCTTGGGGTGCTCAAAGAGCCAACCACGCACAGCTGTTTGCTTTTGCCAATAACGCTTCACAGTATGTGTTAATGAAGTAATATTTCCTCTCGTGGAATCGGGGGATGTTAATATACTTGAAGGCCATCGGTATGGAACAAGATATCACCGGCTGTGATTTTCTCGAGCCAGAAGAGTGCCCGGCTGCTCCGGGGTTACAGCGGGAGTTAGCCTTCCTCGGCACCCGGAGAGATTTTGCACCTGAAGCAAAGTAATCACTGCGATGTTCTTTTGCTCTGGAATGCAGCTCATTTTTTTAAAAAAAGAATGGCGCAGGTAGCGGACAGAGGCAGAAAAAATATAGGGATGCGCAAGGATGCCCTGGGCTGGATGCCACACATCCGTTTTACTAGCAGCGTCACTTCCAGGAGAACAAGCCTGGCTTGGATGTAGGCATCTTGCAATGCAGGAAGGCACCTTCTACCAAGGAAAGAAGTCCCGGCTCTGGTCACCTGGTACCTCACGTCTAGGGTTGCCAAGCCCAATCCAAGAAATATCTGGGGACTTTGGGGGTGTAGCCAGGAGACTTTGGGAGTGGAGTCAGGAGCAAAGGTGCGGCAAACACAATTGAACTCTGAAGGGAGTCCTGGCCGTCACACTGAAAGGGACTGCAAACTTTTAAAGTGCCTTCCCTCCTTTGGAAATAATGAAGGATAGGGGTACCTCTTTGGGGGGCTCATAGAATTGGACCCCTGTTCCAATCCTTTTGAAACTTAGAGGGTGCTTTGGGGAGAAATATTGGATGCTATGCTGAAAATCTGGTGCCTCTACATTAAAAAAAAAAACAAAAAAACAGTCCCCCAGAGTCCCAGATATTCGTAGATCTACTCTCCATTATACCCATTGGGAATCAGTCTTCATAGAGAATAATAGAGTTCCCAGCAGACACCCCCCCCCTGCTTTCTGATGACCCTGAAATGGGAGGAAGGCCTCCAAACCGGGGGTTTCTGTGCCCCCAACTGGGGATTGAGCAAGCAACAAAGAGTTATGTGAATAACAAAGCAGGGAAATAGGGGAAAACCCTCCAAGAAAACCAGCCTCACAATTATAAGCAAATCTTGTGTTTCATTGATAATTCCGAAAATACCAATTCACAAATTATCAACATAACAAGAAAAGTGCATAAGGAACAAAAGTGAACACCCAAAGTCACTCCAAAGGCAATAACTGTCTGCTATTCTTCCAAAGCTGGGTGTCAAAAAGAATTCCAATGGAGAAATCCTGTAAGAAGAGAGCCACGCTCCGAAGAGTAATATTCCCGTAAGGCAGTCTTTCAAGGAGACCTGTGCTCCATAAAATTCTTCTTCTGTACAGCAAGGCACAGACAGTAGAAAGCAACGCGGCAGGACTTTATCCAGTGTTTCGCTTTTGCTTCTACGAGCTTTCAAGAAAAAGATAGAGTCTCATTCAAATGCTGATGCTTACAATAATTTCTAGTTGAGACTTATTCATACCAACTAGAAATTATTGTAAGCATCAGCATCTGAATGAGACTACAATTGCCATTACCCTGCCTTCCGTCCCCTTTCCTTGCTCTGGTGAACAGCAGGAGGAAAATGGGGGAGGGAGGAATATCACTGTTGCTCTTTTGATATCATTTCCTGTTGAAGAACCGGATGTGACAACATTGGCCTCTCCCCCCAAGCTTCAGGAAGTGACCCAACCACTATGGTATTTAGCACAGAGTTTTGGCCCTGTTTCCCACCAGTTTCTGGGAAGCACTGTCCTAGCATCTCTAAAAAGGTAAAGGTAAAGGTAGTCCCCTGTGCAAGCACCAGTCATTTCAAACTCTGGGGTGACATCGCATCACAACATTTTCATAGCAGACTTTTTACGGGGTGGTTTGCCGTTGCCTTCCCCAGTCATCTACACTTCCCCCACAGCAAGCTGGGGACTCATTTTACCGACCTCGGAAGGATGGAAGGCTGAATCAGCCTTGAGCCAGCTACCTGAACCCAGCTTTTATGGCCAACTTCAAGAGAATATTGGATAAACATGCGTAGCAGAGACCCATCAGTGACTATTAGCCACAGCATATTGTTGGAACTCTCTGGGGCAAGTGATGCTCTGTATTCTTGGTGCTTGGTGGGAGGGGGGCAACAGTGTGAGGACTTCTACAGTCCTGGCCCCACTGACGGACCTCCTGATGGCACCTGGGGTCTTTTTGGCCACTGTGTGACACAGAGTGTTGGACTGGATGGGCCATTGGCCTGATCCAACATGGCTTCTCTTATCGTCTTATGTGTGACACAGAGTGTTGGACTGGATGGGCCATTGGCCTGATCCAACATGGCTTCTCTTATGTTCTTATGTGACATAGAGTGTTGGACTGGATGCGCCATTGGCCTGATCCAACATGGCTTCTCTTATGTTCTTATGTGACACAGAGTGTTGGACTGGATGGGCCGTTGGCCTGATCCAACATGGCTCCTCTTATGTTCTTATGTGACACAGAGTGTGGGACTGGATGGGCCATTGGCCTGATCCAACATGGCTTCTCTTATGTTCTTTTAGCTTCCACTGGGATCGAACTCAGGTCGTGAGCAGAGCGTTGGACTTCAGTACTGCAGCTTACCACTCTGCACCACAGGGCTACATTTTAGCATCCCTACTTGAGGCTTAACTGGCCTCTTTTTTACCAAGGCTTTTAATTCAGGGGCTGATCTTTAATATTATTTTAATATTGAAATTCAATAAACTGTTTTTTTAAAAATAACTGTTTCATGAGATTCTTTTAAAAGTGTCGCTGTTTTACGTTGTCTTTATGGCCTCTTTGGGTTTTTAATTAATAATTTCATCGTGCTTTGTTTTGGTTTTTTCTTGTTGTATTTTGTCATCTGTTTCACACAGGTTCTCTGGTTCTCAAAGAGGAACAAAAAAAAGAAAAAAAACAACTAAAAAGGGAATACGAAGGGCTGAGAAACTGAGTCATATCCCGCCAAAAAGCGTCACCCTCTCTGGAATTTTCTGGAGACAGCAGCAAGGTGGGTGTGAGTGGGAAATAAAATCCCTTTTTTTTTTCCTCTGAAATTCCTTTTCTCTTATTGTACATTAAAATGAGTTGCTAATACGTGTTATTCCTGCACCCACCTTCATATTGTTGTGGATAAGGGTCTAGATTTGTGAAAAATAGTGGTGCCTAGGTATGCACAGTTAAGTCAGTTGTACACGTGGGAGGCAACAATGCATCATACTACTTACCGTGATTCATTTGAGTGGGAAAGATGATGTGCAATTACACTCTTGCCGGATATTTTTTTTTCTTTCTTTTGCCATCAAGTCACAGCTGAGATCTGTCGGCCCTGTGGAGTTCTCAAGGCCAGAGACGTTCCAATGTGGTTTTTCATTGCCTCTCTCCAGGTCACAACCAGTGTTCCCTCCAGATCACAACCAGTGAGTTAGTGTGAGATAGCCAGGGGTGGGATTCTAGCAGGAGCTCCTTTGCATATTAGGCCATACCCCCCTGATGTAGCTAATCCTCCAAGACAGTGCAGCCCAACACTTTTTTGCACCAGGGACCAGTTTTGTGGAAGACATTTTTCCATATACCGGGGCAGGGGGGAGGCAATGGTTTCAGGATGATACAATTGTGCATTTTATTTCTATTAGCTTCGTGTGGTGGTTAAGTGTGTTGAAGAAGAAGATGATGATGATAAAGAAGATATTGGATTTATATCCCACCCTACACTTTGAATCTCAGAGTCTCAGAGCGGTCACCATCTCCTTTACCTTTCACCTCCTCCCCCAACACAATAGACAAACTGTGAGGTAGGTAGGGCTAAGAGAGCTTTTACAGCAGCTGCCCTTTCAAGGACAACTCCTGTGAAAGCTACGATTGACCCAAAGTAATTCCAACAGCTGCAAATGAAGGAGTGGGGAATCAAACCCAGTTCTCCCAGATAAGCGTCCGTGCAGTTAACTACTACACCAAACTGGCTCTTGGTTTCTGCATTGTGTTGCATGTACTACAGTAACGTTCCTGTTTTTTTAAAAGTCAACCATTCAAATCCTTAAGGGACACACACACAGTTTGCTGCCTGGTCCAATACTCCAGAGAGTTGAGTGGGTTTTTAGAGAGGTTTTCCTTTTATCCCCTGAGGTAAAAGAAGAGATGGCTGAGTAAAGGTTCGCAAACCTTCTTGTGGAATTTTGCTGTTCATCTATTTTTTTCCTCTAGCCTGCTTCAGGAATTTTGTTCCTTGTTTCCTCTTTGACAGTCATGAAAATCCTATCTTGCCATTGACTTCCTCTGGATTCTGACACTTTATAGCTATTGCATCCAGTGCTTGAATAATGCCTACAATGTTCCAGCAAATTCAGTTGTTTTGCTCTTAGGGGCACAGATGGGGAGGAGCCATGACTCAGTGGGAAAACATTTGCTTTGCTTGCAGAAGGTCCCAGGATCAATCTCTGGCATCAACAGTTAAAGAATCAGGTGATACAAAAGAGGCCTGAGACCCTGGAGGACCATAAGAACATAAGAGAAGTCATGTTGGATTAAGCCAATGGCCCATCGAGTCCAACATGTTGTGGGGGAGGAAGGTAAAGGAGATTGTGAGCCACTCAGACTCTTCAGAGTGAAGGGCAGGATATAAATCCAATATCTTCATCTACCTCACAGGGTGTCTGTTGTGGGGGAGGAAGGGAAAGGAGATTGTGAGCCGCTCTGAGACTCTTCGGAGTGGAGAGCGGGATATAAATCCAATAACTTCTATCTTCTTCTTTTTGCCTACAACTCCCATCAGCCATGTTGGCTGGGGCTGATGGGAGTTGTAGGCAAAAAACATCTGGAGAGCTACCGTTGGCCACCCCTGCTATAATATCTTTTTTTCAGGAGTGGTGACCAGGATTGTACACAGTATTCCAAATGAGGCTGCACCATTGATTTATACAGGGGCATTTATGGCTGATTTATTTGATTTATGTATGGGGATGTGCAGACCTTGATTGAGGAATTTCATGATGGATGCTACTTTAGCATCCTTTAAAATGCCTACCCCCCACCTTCAAGCCCTCCCCCAATTTTTACTTTCAACTATACTGAGAACCAGCGTGGTGAAGCTAACCTGTCAAATGAGGATCCCTGTTTGAATCCCCATTTGTAACACGGAAGCTTTCTGGGGAACCTTGGTCAGGTCACGCAGGCCATTTTCCCACTAAGCTTACCTCGGAGCGACGTCCCTCTTCACCGCGCAGCGTCTGCACGGATTTCCCACCAACTGTTCCGAGGAACCTGGAAGTTCCCGACCTTTTGCGTCGCAAATTGAAACCGCTAAAAACCAGTTTACATCTGCGACGCAAAAGCCGCAGCTCTTCCTGGTTGTGCGCAGCAGTTGGTGGGAAATCCGCGCAGACGCTGTGCGGTGAAGAGGGACGTCGCTCCGGAGTAAGGTCGGTGGGAAAACGGCCTATCTCTCAGCCTAACCTACATCACGGGGTTGTTTGGAGGATAAAATGGACAAGAGGAGAACAAGGTATGCTGCTTTGGATACCTGCTGGGGAGAAAGGCAAGGTACAAATTCAGTAGTAAATAAATATCTATAGCTGTGCTAGAAATTAAGCACTCGGGAGGCAGGGATTGTGTGTGTGTGCATGTAATGTGTGTGTGGATGGATTGGTGGGTGGGGAGAAGAAGAAGAAGAAGAAGAAGAAGAAGAAGAAGAAGAAGAAGAAGAAGAAGAAGAAGAAGAAGAAGAAGAAGAAGAAGAAGAAGAAGAATTGCAGATTTATACCCCGCCCTTCTCCCTGAATCAGAGACTCAGAGCAGCTTACAATCTCCTATGTCTTCTCCCCCCACAACAGACACCCTGTGAGATGGATGGGGCTGAGAGGGTTCTCACAGCAGCTGCCCTTTCAAGGACAACTCCTGCAATAGCTATGGCTAACCCAAGGCCATTCCAGCAGGTGCAAGTGGAGGAGTGGGGAATCAAACCCGGTTCTCCCAGATAAGAGTCCGCACACTTAACCACTACACCAAACTGGCTCTCCTACTCGCAGTAGGAAAAAGGGTTCAACGAAGCTCTTCCTCTCGACATTGCTTCTTATCTTCTGCACTCCAAATGTAAAGTCCCCTGGTTTGGCAACCCAGCTAATTGTTTTGCCTTTGGAGCACTTTAATCACAGACGGATTTCGCACTCACCCTATGCCGCTCTCACGGTCATCTTCTTTCTCTGCGTAGTGTCCATCCGATTTCCCACTCTCTGCCCCGGGGCTGCAGCAAAGATCGGAGTTTTCGTGTAGCAAACAGAAATGGCTAAAAACCAGTTTTTGTTTGCTGCGTGAAAACGCCGATCCTTGCTGCAGCCCCAGGGCAGATAGTGGGAAATTGAACGGACATCACGCTGAGAAGACGAACGTGAGAGCGGCGTAAGGTGAGTGCGAAATCGGTCATAATCTGCATTTGAGGACATGGCTCCTCTGCTGACATATCTAATTCTGCCTTGATCCTTTCCTTTCCTAACCCAGTTCCTGGGCAGTGAAGAAGATCTCAAGGAAGCTTGTGCCACCAGAGGCTTCTGAATGGGACAAGAAGAGCCACCTTTCAGCCACCAATTAACCTCAGCTGTGAGATCAGTGTGTGAGCCCATCTTGCTAGAACCTACATTGTCTGAAGTTAGAAGAAGAAAAGAAGAATTGCAGATTTATACCCACCCTTCTCTCTGAATCAGGAACTCAGAGTGGCTTACAATCTCCTATATCTTCTCCCCCACAACAGACACCCTGTGAGGTGGGTGGGGCTGAGGTGGCTCTCACAGCAGCTGCCCTTTCAAGGACAACCTCTGTGAGAGCTATGGCTAACTCAAGGCCATTCCAGCAGGTGCAGGTGGAGGAGTGGGGAATCAAACCTGATTCTCCCAGTTAACAGTTTGCACACTTAACCACTACACCAAACTGGCTCTCAGGAAGTTAGGAAGCCAGGGTAGTGTTCCCATTGCCCAAGTGTGGGAGGGGGGAGGGGATCTCCCAATTTGGGGGGCTTCTGCCCACCACCAGCCAGTTGGCCAGTGGGGAAACCCCACCCCAAGACAGTGACATCCCCAAAGTGATGATGTCATAGGGAAGTGATATTATCACATCAGGATGTTGTGTGGCAACACTCTAATTTTACCATTGAGGACATCACTGTTTGAGGACAGAGCCCCATCTCTGTCCTGGAATGCTCTCTCCTACCCCCCCCCCACCAGTGAGTCACAGGGACCTGGCAACCCTATGGCAGGGACTTACCACGTAGGCTTCTCAGCTAACGCTGGGTCAGGAAATTCCTGGAGATTTGGGGGCAGAGCCTGAGGAGTGTGGGATCTGGGGAGGAGGAAAAAAAGATCTGCTGGCTTAATGCCATAGAGTCCACACTCCAAAGCAGCCAGTTGCTCCGTGAGAATTGATCTTTGTCGTCTGGAGACCTGTCATCGTTCCAAGAGATCTCCAGGCTAGACCTGAGGGTTAACAACCATGTCAGTGGAAGCCCTACTCTCTGAAGGGATGTTTGCCTGAAGGACACTGCTGAGGAAGCACATGCTTTCCAATGGGGGAAAAAAACAGAATTGATGCCATAGTGTGGGCTTAGAAGTAATTCCAGGGCACCATCCAAGACACAAAGGCCGGCTCTACCACTAGGCAAACTAGGCAATTGCCTAGGGCCCCAGCCTTCTTGGGGTGCCAAATTAGTTGCCTCCATGTTTATTTGCAGGCCCTGAGGGATCTCTCTGTCAAGCACGGCTAATTCCGATAAATAAATGATAGGTTTCTGGTCTGACATAAGCAGGCCTGGGTAAGATCATACAGAACCAAATGCTGCTAGTTTATTATCCTTCCATGGCCCCTCTTTGTTTTATGACTGTTAATTACAGGGACCAAAGCAATCAGCACCTTCCCATGAATCCTCCTGCGGGAGGAAGCGCCATCTGGGCGATACAAGGCCGAGTGCCTGATAACGCCCTGGGAATGTATGTAGTTTTGATACTTTATGTGTGAACGCTCCCTTGCTTCCCCTCCCCGTAGGAATCCCTTTGAAGTGTATCTTAAAACTTGTGTATCAATGTATTGGTTTCATTCTTCTCAAGCCAAAGCTTGAGCCAAAGTGGCGGTCCAACAATAAACGTAGTCTTTGTATCAACCTCGACTTGTCAATGAATCCGCCGGCTTGACACTCTCTACCTTCCACAGGGCCTGCAAAACAAAAGTATTCCAACAGGCCTTTACCGTCTGAGTCGGGAGAGGACTGCCGCCCCACATCTCTAAAGAGCTATGATTATTATATGATCACCATCAGGAAAAAGAACCCGCCTGTATTGAAGACTGCACCATAGTATGTTTTAGAATGTTTTAATTGTAATTGTATTTTATGGGTTTTTAAACTGAAAGTGCAAACATCTGAACTGACTGTTAGCTGCCCTGAGTCCACTTGCGGAGAGGGCAGGGTAGAAATTTAAGGTAAATAAGTCAATAAAAAGAAATATTTCTATTTATATCCTGCCGTCCCCATCAAAAGTAGGCCCAGGGCGTCTCACATATTGGTGAGACACAAAATACAATTAAGACATAAAAACATACAATCATTAAAAAAAAACATTTCAAGTGCTATTGATCTTTAGATGGTAACCTTTTAAATAGAATGGATGGCTGCCTATTCTGTTTTATATTAAGTTTTAACTATTCTGCTGTTCCCACTGGATGTTCTATATACAACAGATCTCAGGTTCGTGCTAGAGGTGGTCCAGATGTTTTAAAGTCTGTCATGGTCTCAGTGGTGTTAGCACCAGAAGTCAGGCTTGCCTATGGTGCCCAACAGTCTAGGGCCAGCCTTACAAGGCACCTTCAGTGAGTATTAAAATCCTTATTTTCTGACTAGTAGGGTGAGTGAAACTTTGAGTGATCATGAATCCGGGCAAACTGGCAGAACCCAAGTGGCTAGATTCGAACCCCCCATCCTTCCATTCAGCTATCCATTTTGCAAAGAATGCTTTGGCCTATTCATGAATTTTTTTCTCCCAGGACATAAGTGGTTCATATCGTTGACTGTACCATCAGCCACAGCAACGCACAATCGCAAAACTTAAACGTAGCAATCAAATGCACTCACCCAAATCTTCACAAATTAAGATGCTAATGTCTAATAATTTGTGGGTCTGCAATGAGTGGAGGAAAGTTATTCAAGTGGCGTAGATCACTTCAATTTCCCCCCTGTCTTGTAGATGAACACTTCAGTGGAAAATAAAAGTCTTGCATCGACCCTGCATTTCTTTATTACTTTTGCAAGTCAATGTTTAAGCAATTGCTTGAGAAAACTCTCTCTCTCTCTCTCTCTCCCTGTGTATGTATGTGAGTGTGTGTAGCCTCAATTCCCGGAAAAACGTATATTTGTGCTGGGACATAAAATTGGTTTTGTAGAATATTGAACTGCAGCTTCAGCTGATCTGCGATATAAAGAAGGCATTTTTTGCTGACTTTTAACAAAAAGAATAGACTGGCTTGGTTTATCTCCCCCCACCCCCAAGTTACATTTTCCTAAGCATATCAAACATTCTGTTCACTGTCTACTACACTCAAACACAACTTTACGCTCATTCTCAAAGAAACAAATGAGAAGTAGAGGGGAGGGGAGGGAGAAAGAGATGGAGATGAAGATGATGACGATGACAGATAGATGACTGATAGATGACTGATAGATAGATGGTGATGGTGATGATGATGATGATGATGAAGATAGATAGATAGATAGACAGACAGACAGACAGTTAATTGGATAGCTAGATGGATAGCTAGACAGACAGACAAGCAGATAGACAGACAGACAGACAGTTGGATAGCTAAATGGATAGCTACACAGGCAAAGAGATAGATGATGATGATGATGATGATGATGATGATGATGATGATGATGATAGATAGATAGATAGATAGATAGATAGATAGATAGATAGATAGATAGATAGATGATGGGTGGGTGGGTGGGTGGGTGGGTGGGTGGGTGGATGGATAGATAGATAATAGATAGATAGATAGATAGATAGATAGATAGATAGATAGATAGATAGATAGATAGATAGATAGATAGATAGATAGATAGATAGATAGATAGATAGATGGTAGGTAGGTAGACAGACAGACAGGTAGATTGATAGGTGATTATGCAGGTGCTGAACGTCACCATCTGTGAGATCATCATCATTCTATGATGTCACAGCAAGTTGATTCTGAGTGCCCAAGAGCCTCTTCCTAGAGCCCATTGTGTTTATTCTCAGAACCGGCAACAACAGACTGCTTAAAATTCAGCATTAAAAAGTCGCCCAGCATAAAAACATAGGCCACAAAAGCAGACCACAGGGAGCTTAAAACTACAGTTTCCAGACTAAAATAGTGTTAAAAGCTCAACCCCTGGATGAAAAGTCTCAGCTATGGAACAGGTAGGCCCAGAAGGAAGGCACGCTTCCACTCTCCCATTCACTCCTCTAACTGCATAGGGCTGTGTGTTGTCTGATCACAGTGACGTGTTAGTTAGATCTAATTCTATTGAGCACAACTGTAATTGGGAACTCTTGTTACAGAGAGGGGAATTTCTTTTTCCATAGTTCAGGTTTTAAAGATATAGCCATCGATTCCTCTTATTCTCTTTTGAACGAGGCCATTCTCTTTGAAGAGAAATCAACAAACCCTTTTGGAAATTTCAGCAAAAGTTTTACATTACACACCACATGGTGGGGCTCAAGGAAGAGGACAGGGAAGTTAGGGAGGACCCGAATTACCTCTGAGCATGTACAAAATGAAATTCTGAACTTTTGTTACTCCTGTCTTCAAATTCCTTTTTGTTCAAAATGGAATTTATTAGTAACCAAGTCCTAATTCCTAAAAAAAATGTGTACAGAGGAATTAAGATAATTGTTCTACTTGGGACCCATTATAAATAATTTCCCCCTTGCCAGATGCATGAATTAACCCCCATCCCAGCAAAATAGACCCTGAATTTGAGGACAATGTTGTAGTAGAAGCTAGACTTGCTCATCAATGTCAGGTTACCTTCCTGTGCACACTAGCAGTATTTTAATCCTCACAATATTTTTGCTCCCATTTCCTCTCAATACATTGTAGAATGACTTGAACAAGTAATGAAGAATATATTTTATGGGAAAGTGTATGTATATGCATTATAGGTAACTGGAAACCTGAAAAAAAGACCAGATGAGTTGCTCTATACTGTTCTAAGAGTTATCAAAGATTTCAGGTTTTCACGGCTGGTAACATCATTAGGGTTTGTAGAATCTTTCGGGATCAAGTGCCGTGTTCTACTGGAGAAAGTTTTCCTTCCAGACGTTTCGTTCTCAGCTGCGGAGAACATCCTCAGTGGCTCAATGCACAGCAGCCAAGAAGGTCTGAGCACCTGTTCCGGCTGCAACGCCACTGAGGATGTTCTCCGCAGCTGAGAACGAAACGTCTGGAAGGAAAACTTTCTCCAGTAGAACACGGCACTTGATCCCGAAAGATTCTACAAACCCTAATGTTCTAAGAGTTGTTCTATACCAGAGTTGTTCTGTACTGGAGAGCCAGTTTGGTGTAGCGGTTAAGTGCACGGACTCTTATCAGAGAGAACCAGGTTTGATTCCCTACTCCTCCACTGGAACCTGGTGGAATGGCCTTGGGTTAGCCATAGTTCTCGTAGGAGTTGTCCTTGAAAGGGCAGCTGCTGTAAAAAGCTTTCTCAGCTCCACCCACCTCACAGGGTGTCCGTTGTGGAGGGGAGGGAAAGGTAAAGCAGATTGTGACCACTCTGAGACTCTGAGATTCAGAGTATAGGGCAGGATATAAATCCAATATCATCATCATCATCATCTACTTCTTCTTCTATTTCTACTTCTACTTCTTCTAATGGACAGTTTCAGGGTTTGAAGAGTGAAGCAAATGGGAAGAAACAGATAGCTTCATCGGGGCTTTTTTTGTAAAAAAAAAAGCCCAGCAGGAACTCATTTGCATATTAGGCCTCACCCCGTGACATCACCATTGTTCCACACAAAGCTTTTTTTGTAGAAAAAGCCCAGCAGGAACTTATTTGCATGTTAGGCCACACACCCTGATGCAAAGCCAGCTGGGTCTGAGTTCTTGCTCAAAAAAGCCCTGAGCTTCATCATTCCATAGAGTGTTTTCTGTTCTGCAAAGGCTTTCCGGGGGTAACGTCCACATTGAGGGGACCCTTCTCCTAGACAGATATTGCTTTCAGGTCAGGAGCAGACCTCCTGACTTTGCAGCCTTGAGAAATATATATTTCCCCATTATAGGTGTCCGTGTTAAAAGCTGTGGCTGGTTGGATAAAAAAAAAACGCCATACTGTTTATCTTCTCCCTGTCATAAGGACAAAATCTTTTTTTTTTCGTAGTCCTACGTGAACAACCTTCAGCAGATGGTGTTGCGGTGCGCAAAAAAGAAAAAAATATGTTGACACCTTGTACAATTTCCTCCCACTTCTGGAACGACACGGCTCCCAAGTGAACCGAAATGCCCGAGAGCCTGCTAATGGCTGGGATGACAATGTCAGCAGTAGCCTAGAAAACTTCACATTAATATGAGGACCAGTGACCTGTCTGAGCTATTAGGGACATATCAGGAGAATGGACAGGAATTGTTTTAGGTCCTAGTAAACACTCGGTGCACACTTTACTAACTCAGTGCCTCATATAGGAGCACTAGGATGCTTAGCAGACCTTGAATTCAGCAGGAGCTCACAGGAGCACAGCTCCCGAACCTTTCTGAGGGTTCCCCCTCTTCCTCCCCACCTACCTTATCCATTGAATAGGAGGTGCAGCTGCATAACAATCCCTGGATTAGGAGAGCAGGCAGCCAGTCAGCCCCCAGGGGTTTTGCCACATCCCCAGCAGCCTTATTAACCCCCAGAGAAGCCCACACCACCCTTTCTCCACTTCTTATGTGATTTTGGGCAGTGGGTGGCTTGCTGGCCTTTTGACTGTGTATGGGGGGGTGGACAAGGAGAGCCCCAGGTGAGCGTGTTTCTCTAGTCAGTCCAAGCAGACCTCACTCCCCCAGGGCTCTCCTTTCTTGTGTCAGGTTGCTTTTGGCTGGTGGGGGGGCAGTGTATGCTAATGAGCTCCACCACCTATTTTTCAACAAAACGACCCCTGATGCTTAGCATTTTATAGGTGCACATAATATTTTCAGAGCAGCTCTCTCTCTTTTCCAGCTATGTAGGCTACAACCTCAATCTCTGTACTACACAGCTGTAATAAAATGGGGGGGGGCATACTTTTGGGACAGCCTTGCCATGGGATAGAAGAAAAATGTTCCATTAAAAATTAAAAAAAAATCCAAGAGTGGTTAATTCAGTTGCTGGGAAAGGGGGACATACCATGCGTAGGGAAAGGTGATTTTAAAGAAATGTGGTTTCCCACATTCTCATTTGCCTCCCTTGTAAGTTGTTGTTGTAATAATAATAATAATAATAATAATAATAATAATAATAATAATAATAATTATTATTATTATTATTATTATTATTATTATTATTATTATTATTATTATTATTATTATTATTATTATTAATTGTATTTGATGAATCGCCCTATCCTGGCCAGTGCCAAGCTCATGTACAACAGTAAAATCAGTTGCCCCCCCCCCCAAGTCAAAATGAAGAGGCTGACGCATTGTGTTGGAATAAAAACCGGGCCACTTTATTGGAAATAAACTTGAACAAACTTAAAACAACAAGGGGTATGGCCTAACAGGACAAGCCCTGGGGTCATCTCCATGACCCCGACTTGTCCTGGGAGGGCGAGCCACCCTGCCCCCAGCACAAGCCCCATATTCTGGCTGGTACTGAGTGGCCAGGCCCAAACTCCACCTGGGCCAGCATCAATCCCTGTGGAAAGATCTGCCCCGGTGAGGCTTTGCCGTGATCTGCACTCCCCACATTGAGCCATACAGCGCAACTGCAGTTCATACAGACCACCCGCACCAACTGGTGCTGAGCCATAGGTGCTCCCCTGCAAGCACTGTGGCCAATACCTCATCCTGCCTAGCGACCAACTAACAAAACTCCTTCCAACTTCCTAACACTAACAAGCAGTACAAGGTAGGCAAAAAACAACTCCACATAGGCCAATTCTGTGAAGATGAAAAATTTCCTACCTGGCCCCTAAAAAGGTGACCAGTAATCAACCTGTACTGCCAAAGGGACGGGCGGGCGGGCAGAGAGCCGAAAAGAACTGCGTGCTTCTTGGCTGGTCTGGGGCTTATATAGCCCCGACGCCTTGCCCAGAGCAAACTCCCGGATGCCCGGGACAAATGGCACGTCCCTTCTCCTGGGCAGGCAACTGGCCCCCCAGCCTATCGCTGGTGATGCCAGCTTGGCTGGGAAGAGCCGATTTAAATAAAAAATATATATATTTTTCCTGTCTCTTTCCTTTTTGGTTGTCCCCCCACCCCGTTTACTATGTTTTACGCCCTCTAATCTTGGCTCAGGCTGAGTCGACTGAAGTTGAAGCCGATGAAGACAAAAGTTCTCTATCTAAGATCCCATTGCCAGCTTTTGATGGAGTGCCACTGTTATCAACTCCTCTCTAACTATGGAGGCCCAGGTAGCAGCCACTGCCAAATCTGCCTTTTTCTTTCATTAACATCTTTTGAGTTTATTGCTTAGAAATCCTTCATACATTACATCTTTGTGTATTACATCCTGATAATTATATCCTAATTCATAACCCAATTAAAAAGAATAAAAAAACCCCTCACAAAATTATTAAAAACAGAGAACAAAGGTAGTTATTTCATAAATTCCTACATTACTTAATATCCTTATACCATCCGTCCATTCATTTTAATTTATTTATCCTCTAGAGATCATTTCTTTCAGTTTTTAACCCATTACTTGCATTGTATTCCTCATCTTTAACTCTATTTTGTATCCGATCATATAATTTCCCTCAATTTTTTTGGTTTCCCATTGACTATTGCCGTAAGTATATCTGCTTCTGCAACTTGAAAAATCTTTTCTATTAATTCTCCCATGTTTGGAGTTTTCTCCAGTCTCCAGTATTTTGCATATAACATTCTCGCGGCAGTGAGGACATGTATTACTAAGTGAACATTTTCTTTTGCCACCGTCTTTCTTAACCAGACTTAATAATTTCGGGCTTAAGCTGAATTACCGTTTTCAGCATTCCTTGAAGGAGCTCATGAACTTTAACCCAATATTTTTTCGCCCTTCTGCATGTCCACCACAAATGGTAGAACGTGCCTATATTCTCACCACATTTCCAACACTTTGGCGATACTCCTGGGAATATCTTCGCTAACCGAACTGGTGTGATATGCCACCTTTGAAACATCTTAAATAGATTTTCTCTAAAATTTACCGCCTTCGTTATCTTACAGTTAATCTGTTATAATTGTGCCCATTGCTCTAAATCTATGTTTTGTCCCAGATTTTGTGACCATTTTATCATTACTTCTTTAACGGTCTCATCCTCCAATTTCAGTTGCATAAGATAGTCAAGAGCCTGGAAATCTCCTGGAGTCCTCTCTAACTACGGAGGCCCAGGTAACAGCCACTGCCAAATCTGCCTTTTTTCATTTGCAGCGGATATGTCCCTTTCCTGGAGCGTAGCAACTTAGCAATGGTGATCCATGCTACAGTCACCTCGAGAGTTGACTACTGTAAAACTCTCTACATGGGGCTGCCCTTGACTCTGGTCAGGAGGCTGCAGCTGGTGCAAAATTCCACAGCACTGTTGTTAATGGGCCTCCCTCAACAGGAGCACATTCAACTGGTGCTAAAAGAACTGCACTGGCTGCCTATTGCATTCTGAATCTGCTTCAAGGTGTTGGTACTGACCTATAAAGCCCTATATGGCCAAGGGCCTGTCTATGGGACCACCTTTCCCCACATGTTCTCCAGAGAGAACTACGCTCAGGAGGGCAAAATCTTCTTTCCATCCCCAGGCCAAGGGAGGCTAGAGTGAGCTCTACAAGCACCAAAGCCTTCTTGGTGGCAGCACCGATACCGTGGAACACCCTCCCGGAGGCTATACGGGCCTTGCGGGATCTTTCCCAATTACGCAGGGCATGCAAAACAGAATTATTCAGACTAACCTATGACATCTGAGTGGGAGAATCCTGCCACCTAATTGAGCAAATACTAGCTATAAACAATTACATAATGTCTCAGGGATTATCAATGGAAAGATCAACTGAGACATCAACAGAAATTAAATCAGCCTACTGAAGAAGTTGTGAACCGCCGTGGAAGATGTGATTAGCATCATAGTGATGTATGATGGTTTTAGTTTTGCTTTGTTAGCAATTTTAATGTAATCTCTGTCAGTAAATGTATTTTTTTAGTTGTTAATGTAATTTGTAGCTGTTACCCGCCCTGAGTCCGCTTGCAGAGAGGGCAGGATACAAATTTAAAGTAAATAAATAAAAATAAAACAATATAACGACTGATTCAATATTACACCAGTTTGTGTCTGTGTAAGGTTTTGCCCAGATACTATCATAACCAGTCTTTTTTGCTAGCATGAACTCCTCTGCATAATAGGCCATGCCCCCTGATGTAGCCAAACCTCCTGGAGCTTACAGTAGGCCCTGTACTAAGAGCCCTATAAGCTCTTGAACGATTGGCTACATCAAAGGTGTGTGGCCTAATATGCAAAGGAGTTCCTGCTACAAAAAAAAAACCCCTGATCATAAAACCCCTTGAGAAGAAACATTATTAATAGATCAGGTAGCAAACACTATTAGCATGCATTCACAAGGCTATGCCTTGCCAGACTAAAAAACAAGAGAAAGTTACAGCTCAAATACAGTCTACCACTAATAGCTCGACACCTTTTCCTGCCGAACCCACTTCCATGAAAAGTCTTTGAATGATATCCCCAGACTTCTGTGGCCATCTCCTTCAAGGCCACATTCCAATGGCTCAGACATCTCCGGTTGGTATCAGTCCTTGTTGCCAGGGAGACTGAATCAGGCAAGGCTCTCCCTCCCTGCAACTGGATCTCCTCCTTTCCAAAGTGAACAGACAATGCCCATTAATATGCCTACAATACAGGTTGAATGAGTATGATCTGAAGGTTCCCCGTAAGGACCTGTGTCAGCCACATTCTGGATCAGTTGGAGCTTCTGGGCCCTCTGGTATAAAAACCTGCAGATTTATTGATATAGTCTAGAGTGTTGATATAGTCTAGAGTGTTTTATTATAGAAAAAGTCCAGCAGGAACTCATTTGCGTATTAGGCCACACCCATTCAGCAGGCTACTTTCCACATATTGACACAGAACAATCCATTGCCATCAGCTGCATTTCATGGGTGTGTGTTCTCGCATGCCCCAATGAGAGACTTTGTTTGCCCCCCCGCCACCAACACGGCTGGAGAGAGAACTACATGCAGTGGAGTGGGCAGCAGCAATCCCAGCTTCTCCTGTGTTCCTGTGTGTTCCTTTGTGGGCTTGCAAACAGAGTGACACAAGCACCTCTCTGGGAGAAGCTGGGATTGCTGCATGTAGTTCTCTCTTCAGCCATGTTGTGGCGGGGGGGGGGCAAACAAAGTCTCTCATTGGGGTATTCTCTGCCTGGGAATATCTGTGTCTTGTGGGATTTGTTACCTTTTCATAGGGTTTGCAAGGCAGAGATGTCCCACCAGGTATTTGCTTAAGGATAGCAGCAGTCTGGCACTCTCATACCCCACAACCTTCCTCTTTATTCCTTCATAAGAACATAAGAGAAGCCATGTTGGATCAGGCCAATGGTCCATCCAGTCCAACACCCTGTGTCACACAGTGGCCAAAAAATTATATATGTATATACACACATATATATATATACACACGGTGGCTAATAGCCACTGATGGACTTCTGCTCCATATTTATATCTAACCCCCTCTTGAAGCTGTCTATGCTTGTAGCCGCCACCACCTCCTGTGGCAGTGAATTCCACATGTTAATCACCCTTTGGGTGAAGAAGGACTTCCTTTTATCTGTTTTAACCTGACTGCTCAGCAATTTCATCGAATGCCCACAAGTTCTTGTATTGTGAGAAAGGGAGAAAAGAACTTCTTTCTCTACTTTCTCCATCCCATGCATAATCTTGTAAACCTCTATCATGTCACCCCGCAATCGACGTTTCTCCAAGCTAAATAGCCCAAGCGTTTTAACCTTTCTTCATAGGGAAAGTGTTCCAACCCTTTAATCATTCTAGTTGCCCTTTTCTGCACTTTTTCCAATGCTATAATATCCTTTTTGAGGTGCAGTGACCAGAATTGCACACAGTATTCCAAATGAGACTGCACCATCGATTTATACAGGGGCATTATGATACTGGCTGATTTGTTCTCGATTCCCTTCCTAATAATTCCCAGCATGGTGCTGGCCTTTTTTATTGCAATCGCACACTGTCTTGACATTTTCAGTGAGTTATCTACCACGACCCCAAGATCTCTCTCTTGGTCAGTCTCTGCCAGTTCTCACCCCATCAACTTGTATTTGTAGCTGGGATTCTTAGCCCCAATGTGTATTACTTTGTACTTGGCCACATTAAACCTCATCTGCCACGCTGATGCCCACTCACCCATCCTCAACAGATCCCTTTGGAGTGCCTCACAATCCTCTCTGGTTCTCACCACCCTGAACAATTTAGTGTCATCTGCAAACTTAGCCGCTTCACTGCTCACTCCCAACTCCAAATCATTTATGAAAAAGTTAAAGAGCATGGGACCCAGTACTGAACCCTGCGGTACCTCACTGCTTACCATCCTCCACTGCAAAGACTGCCCATTTATACTCACTCTCTGCTTCCTATTAATTAGCCAGTTTTTGATCCACAAGAGGAACTGTCCTTTTACTCCACGACTCTCAAGCTTTCTAAGGAGCCTTTGATTAGGAACTTTATCAAAAGCTTTCTGGAAGTCAAGGTAAACAACATCTATTGGGTCGCCTTTGTCCACATGTTTGGTCACCCCCTCAAAGAAATGTAACAGGTTAGTGTCAGCGAAGGTTCATTGAAGTTTCCAAATGAGCAGACTTGTTATTTGAAACAAAGTTGCATTTATTGTATTCTCCAAAGTTACTTCAGCATGAAAGACATTGGAACTGATGGCGAGCAGTTCGAGTAGTTGGTATTTAACATTATACATCAAAGCAATGGTAACTAACCCCCAATTCCCAAAACAAAGGCTGCTTTTGCATGTGAGACTTTTCACACGGCTCCCCCTTATCTTCTACAGTCGGTGGTTACATTTTTCGGCAGCAATGTCCTTGCTGCCTCTAGGGGGGAGGTGAGAATCTGCCAGGCATTCTCTACTTCAAAGACTGCCTAACAACCTTTGATATTCTTGGGAAGCTACTCCTTGGCTATTCCCTACTTGGCCCCCTTCCACTATTTTACTACTACAGGTTAGTGAGCATCTATATTTATTAATCAATCTGGTTAGTAATCAGCATACAGAAATCAGCATTCAGAAATAGTATCAATGAACAGAGTCTGACAGTTAGTGAGGCAAGATCTTCCCTTATAGAACCAAAGCTGAGTCTTCCTCAATAACCCATGTTCATCAATGTGCCTACTCATTCTGTCCTTGATAATGGTTTCTACCAACTTTCCCGGTATTGAAGTCAGACTGACTGGCCTGTAATTTCCCAGATCTCCTCTGGAACCCTTTTTAAAGATGGGGGTGACATTTGCTACCTTCCAGTCCTCAGGAACGGAGGCAGATTTTAATGAAATATTACATATTTTTATCAGAAGATCCACAAGTTCAACTTTGAGTTCTTTCAGAACTCTTGGATGTATGCCATCCGGACCTGGTGACTTAGTTTTTAATTCGTCTATCAGTTGTAGGACCTCCTCTCTTGTCACCTCAATCTGACTCAGGTCCTTCAACACCCCTTCCAAAATTAGTGGTTCTGGAGCGGACAAACACTTCTCATCTTCCACAGTGAAGACGGAGGCAATAACCTTATTCCTTATTACCTTATTCCTTCCCAATAGCCTTATTCCTAATTACCTTATTCCTTATATTCCCAGGGGTAGGTGGGTACTGATTTTTTTTCTCTGCCATTTGGACTTCATATTGATGTATTATTGATGTTTTTCTATTCTTTCATTTATTGTATATGTTCCTGATGTAAGTTGCCCTGAGCCCTATCCTTAGAGAAGGGCAGCTACATTGAATCTAATAAGTTAATAAACAATATAAACGTGAGGAAAATGAGACTGTGGAAATGCCCTACTATAGTGGAAAAAATAAGTTCCTATTTAATGAGAGCTTTTGGAGTGAGATGGATAAACTAACTAGAACTTTAAGAGACTATGATTTGGAAGTGTTTAAAAG
This sequence comes from Heteronotia binoei, assembly GCF_032191835.1. Taxonomy (NCBI): domain Eukaryota; kingdom Metazoa; phylum Chordata; class Lepidosauria; order Squamata; family Gekkonidae; genus Heteronotia; species Heteronotia binoei. The sequence continues at coordinate 126,806,483 of NC_083229.1, forward strand.
GGAATAGAAGAAATTTAGAGGATATATAGAAAAAGAGTGGAATTTGAAAGGACATTGGGCAATTTTTTTAACAATGAATTTAAGAAAAGAGAGAAACTGAACCTTGATGGGTTAAGGGTACCTTTATAAGTGAACTTAAGTATATAACATCGGCGGAAGTCTAGTAAAGCAGGGAGGGGGGATTAGAAAAAAAATATCATATGGGTTAGGGATAGTAATGATATCATTAGATATTGTTGCCGTATGTTATTAATAAATTGTTTTAAAACCAATTTAATGAGAGCTTTTATACACACCTTTTCATTTCCCCTCAGAATGTTGTATAGATATTTTATGGGCATTAGTTGTACACCTTTAGGTGTTCTTAGACTTCAATATGACCTCCATTTTTTTTCCCTTTTATTACCACAATTTGTGTCATGATAAAGAAGGAGCATATTTGTATCTCCGTTTTGGCCCAAGCTTGCTAGTGGTATCTACTTGTAAAAAGCCAATGGGGTTGATGGGGTGCCACAGAAGACTCTTTGGAAATTGTTCTGTATTCTGTCGAGTGCTTGACAATGTAAGTTACAGCAACAACATAAATGTCTTCAGAATAATGCATTATATCAAGTACGGTTTACTCCTCTTTCTCTCTCGTAACCATGTATTTATGCTTTATTCCCATTCCTACTTAGGATAAATGATATCCTTTCTTTCCTACCCCTTCTCTCTCCAGGTGTCCAGGTAACACAATTTGCGCTGCTTGTCTTCTCTGAATACACATCATCAGGTCAGACTTTTTAGATAAAGCACATTGTTCCCTATCACGTATTGTCTATCTGCTCGAAAAACAATATATTTATATTGGTGATTTGTACTTTGGACATGACTACTATCAGCAGAACCATTTTCTGGCATTCCTGCTAATATGAGATTCTAATAACAGCTGATGTGACAAAAATTGTGGAAAATTAATTTACACCGTAAAGCTGCCTTCATACCAATCTTTTTTTAAACGAATGTTCTGAGGGATTATTGAACTATATGAAGAAATGCTGAATGTGCTATGATCAGCAGGTTTCACATGAATGGGTTTTTACCTTTGGAACTCTTTAGAGTATTATGATCCACTAAATATGGCGGGACTTCCAACTAGCCACAAGCAAACATCCCCCTCCTCTCCCCCCCCAAAATCCAACCACCTTGATCTGGTCTGCTTCTTTTCACAGTCAGTGGATTCAACCTTAAATAGCATGGAGATAAGAAGGACTTTTTTTTTTGAACAGGAATGCACTGGGACTCAGTTCTGGCTGGCTTGGGATCAGGAGTGTGGCCTAATATGCAAATGGCATATTTTTTCTACAAAAAACCCTGCATGAAACAATGGTGTGTCCCCAGGGGGTGTGGCCTAATATGCAAATGAGTCCCTGCTGGACTTTTTTGCAGAAAAAGCCCCACGTGAAACAATGGTGTGTCCCCCGGTGTGTGTGGCCTAATATGCAAATGAGTTCCTGCTGGGCTTTTTCTACAAAAAAGCCCAGCGTGAAACAATGGTGAGTCCCCCAAGGGGTGTGATCTAATATGCAAATGAGTTCCTGCTGGGCTTTTTCTACAAAAAAGTCCTGCATGAAACAATGGTGAGTCCCCCCAAGGGGTGTGGCCTAATATGTAAATGAGTTCGTGCTGGGCTGTTTCTACAAAAAAGCTCAGTGTGAAACAATGGTGAGTCCCTCAAGGGGTGTGATCTAATATGCAAATGCGTTCCTGCTTGGCTTTTTTCTACCCCAAAAGCCCTGGGTGTTTTGTCCCCTTCCTTTCCTCATTGCCCACAAACATCTCAAGGAATGTTTTTATATGGCATTAAGACCTATTGAACGAAACAGGATTCAAGCCCAGGTAAGTGCCTCGGATTTCGGCTGCAGGAGTAAATTAAAAACTAGGTTCGTGCCGTGATGCTGAAATGAGAAAATACCAGATTTTTTTTTATGGCAGATTTCTCCAAATCCCATATAGTCTGTTCTTGTGGGGTGAACAGCCCGGATTCCATCCAACATATATTGCTGGGCTGCCAGTTATATTCTAATCCCCGGAGATAATTGTTTGGAAATCTTTCTCTCCTTCCCTGTAACTTAGTGAATGGGATTGATTACCGCCCCCTGCTGAAAGATAACGAAATAGAAATCACAAGGACTGTTAGTAAATTTCTTAAGAAGTCCATTAAAATCTATGCAGGGCAGGTTTCACTATAAATTTCATTAATTTATTGTTCTTAATTTTAGACTCTCCTTATTTCATGTTATGCCTGAGTATGCCAATAAAAGGGATGATGATGAAATACCACTGGGGAGGGGTAGAAATATTTCCCCACGAACCTATTCAAGATAAGATTACCTTTTTAAATATCTTGTTCACTGCCAGTTTTCCTAGAAGGTCCTTCAACACTTTTTTTTTTTAACTTGCTGGGAGGTTTTTTATTGGTGTGTATGTGTTCTTCCTCTGTAAGTGACTCTAGCTATCCAGGGATCATGTATTGAATGGGACAATGCCACAAAGCTACATGACACCATTACAGAGGGCAAATGAACCCGTCGAGAGGAACAGCCAAGACAGCAATGTAAATGAATAGGGGAAAAAAACAAAACACTTTTGTAGGCATTGTTGGAAGGGGAAAAAAGGCCAAAGATGGACTTAATGATGCTGCCAACTATATCCCTGTGAATCCTCTCTGGGTAACCCTATTAAAATCTCTGGGGGACTTTTTTTCAAAAAATGTGGCATGATCCAGTCATGCTAAAGCAATTGTCAAGCATGCTGTTTCTAAGCGTTGACTCTCTCCCCCAGATTCACGCAGCCATGCCTTATCAGCTAGCAGAGAATGTGTGAGAAATGGAGATGTGAACATTCCGTAGCCATAAAAAGAGATACTAGACAGTAGCTTTTGAACCTTCAACTCAATTTGCATCTTTATGTCATTCTTTTGAAGTTATCTGTAACCCTTCCTTTTGAAGTTTGTCTATACTCTTCAATGCTATGTAAGCCATTACTTCCAAGGAATCCATCCTTGGAGCAAGTCATGGAGTTTTCAATAAAACAAGTCTTTGATTAAGCTTGATTATTGCGAAATATCAAAGCTTGATTATTGCGAAATATCGATGCTTGATGGCAATGGCATATAACTATTATAACTGGGAAACATAAAGGTTTTTTTTTTAAAAAAGACAGGAGAATCATAACTGGACCTTCTTAACCTTGTAGAATGCCACCAGCAGCTGTGCAGTGTCAAATTCAAGTTGGGGCTGCAGAGATGTTAGCCTTCTACCCTTGCAGAGCTTCTCTTCTTGAAACTGCTTTCCAGCCTTGGACTGTTAGTAGCCTAAGAAAGGAAAGAAGATGAGTATCCCCTTCATAGAATCATAGAGTTGGAAGGGACCTCCAGGGTCATCTAGTCCAACCCCCTACACAATTCAGGAAACTCACAAATACCTCCCCCTCAATTCACAGAATCCTCAATGCTGTCAGATGGCCATCTAGCCTCTGTTTCAAAGCCTTCAAGGAAGGAGAGCCCACCACCTCCTGAGGAAGCCTGTTCCACTGAGGAGGCACTCTAAAGGTCACGAAGTTCTTCCTAATGTTAAGCTGGAAACTCTTTTGATTTAATTTCAACCCATTGGTTCTGGACCTTCCGGGGCCACAGAAAACAATTCCACACCCTCCTTTAGATGACAGCCCTTCAAGTACTCGAAGATGGGGATCATATCACCTCTCAGCCGCCTCCTCTCCAGGCTAAACATCCCCAGCTCCTTCAACCTTTCCTCATAGGACTTGGTCTCCAGACCCCTCACCATCTTCGTCGCCCTCCTCTGGACCCGTTCCAGCTTGTCTATATCCTTCTTAAAATGCGGTGCCCCAAACTGAACAGCCTGGGCCTGTCTCTTTCTCCAGGTAAGTCCCCACACCAGCCAGCTGATCCGTGCCTGGAAGCCAGGGCTTGTCAGTGGGGGACCCCTGCCTCTACTTTGGTGTCTGGTGGCAACCCTAGGCTGCAATCACACACACTAAATAATGCACTTTCAATCCACTTTCAGTGCACTTTCCAACTGGATTTTGCCAGTTCAGACAAGTAAAACCCAGTTGGAAAGTGCATTGAAAGTGGATTGAAAGCGCATTATTTAGTGTGGGTGATCACACAGCATAAGACTACTATACTGGGCCACCAAATAATGCACTTTCAATCCACTTTCAGTGCACTTTCCAACTGGATTTTGCCAGTTCAGACAAGTAAAACTGAGTTGGAAACTGCATTGAAAGTGGATTGCAAGTGCCTTATTTAATGTGTGTGATCCCAGTCCTAATGTGAGACTTCTTAGGATAGAGAAAAAAGCGGGATATAAAACCACTCCCTCCTCTTCTAGTTAAGGCCCTAAGAATTAATCTGTCCGATTTAAATTTGTGGAATTGTAATCACTGTTCCCTCTAAGCTGAGCTAGTGTGAGCTAGCTCACAGGTTTTTAGCCTCCTGCTCACACATTTTTTTTTCTTAGCATGGGGAAAATGGGCCCAGAGCAAACTAAGTTATGCAGTTGCTTAGAGCTTTAATGCCAGTAGCTCACAAAGTAGAATGTTTGCTCGCAAGACTCCACAGTTTAGGGGGAGCATTGATTGTAACGTTCCCCTTTACTTGTAGGTCAGGAAAAGTATTAAGAGTTGCCAGCTCCAGTGTGGGAAATACTTGGAGATTTCAGGGGTGGAACCGAAGGAGGCTGGGGTTTGGGGAGGGGAGGGACTTTGGTGGTGCACAGTGCCATAGAGTCCACCTTCCAAGGTGGCCATTTTCTCCAAGGGAACTGATCTCTGTCAGCAGGAGTTCGATTGTAATCCCGGGAGATATCTGGCTGCGGCTGGAGACTAGTAACCCTAATTTGGATACTTGCTCAGGTTCATACAGCAGAGACTGGGGTGCTCAGAATAACCTCCATTTGTCAACAAGGAGGTACGAAGATGCAGTGGGGTGGGGAGAGGGACTTCAAGGCACTGCAGTTCATTGACGGGAAAGTTCAACGGAAGTTTGGTGCCTGTAAAGAAGAAGAAGATGATATTGGATTTATATCCCGCCCTCCACTCCGAAGAGTCTCAGAGCGGCTCACAATCTCCTTTCCCTTCCTCCCCCACAACAGACACCCTGTGAGGTGGGTGGGGCTGGAGAGGGCTCTCACAGCAGCTGCCCTTTCAAGGACAACCTCTGCCAGAGCTATGGCTGACCCAAGGCCATTCCAGAAAGTGCAAGTGGAGGAGTGGGGAATCAAACCCGGTTCTCCCAGATAAGAGTCCGCACACTTAACCACTACACCAAACAGGCTCTCTCCACCAAACTGGCTCTCCAAACTGGTAAAAAGGTAAAGGTAGTCCCCTGTGCAAGCGGCAAGTCTTTACCAACCTATGGGGTAACATCACATCAGGAAGTTTTCATGGCAGACATTTTACGGGGTGGTTTGCCATTGCTTTCCCCAGTCGTCTACACTTTCCCCCCAGCACGATGGGTACTTGTTAAATAGTGAGTTTGATGCAGCGTTCCACGCAGAACATGCTTTATTGCGACTGCATGCTCAAAGACAACATGGCTGGCCCGAGAGCCCGCTTATATTCATGCCATAGAAACACCCCCCCCCCCAGATTTCCATACCAAATCACGACAGTCAAGTTTCGCCCCAAGACCGCTCATTGGTTGGTGTTCTAAGTTCAAATCTATCAGCGTCTACAGCATTTCCCGCATGGCATGAAGCTACTGTGAAGCAGTAAATTCAATACATAACAGTACTCATTTTACCAGCCTTGGAAGGAGGAAAGGCTGAGTCAACTTTGAGCTGGCTACCTGAACCCAGCTTCCACCGGGATCAAACTCAGGTCCACCCTGCACCATGGGGCTCCTTCGTGCCCGTAGAAAGCTTTAAATGGGTAAACGAATTTTTTGTCATGACTCTGGGGTAAAATATACTCCCAATTCCTTGGGGGGGTGGGGCTAACTCATGTTCACATCCTCTCTCTTCCCCACCCAGCATTTCTTTCTTATCATCAGCGAGTCTACGAGAAATGCTATGGAGACGTTCAGTTAGTAAAGATGACAGCTGCATAATCTAAACAAAAAGCTCACTGTGAGCGGGGAGAAGAATATCAGCCTGGATGGTTAAATTGACCTTGATTAAATTTAAAATAGCGCTGTAACTTATTAATAAGGGGTCTGTGATTTGTCGTATTAGAAGGTAACAGAAAATGATCCCTTTACAAATTCACCGCAGGCCTAATTATCTAGTGGGGAATAGACAAGCGATAGTGGAGAAGAGCTGTGAACCGTCATCGCTTCTCCTAGGCTGAGAGCATGGACGGTGCACGGTGTTCAAATCCACTCCAATAGCTTCCAATAACTATTGGGGGAGGTAGGGTTTTTTTGTTTTTGTTTTGGTCTTTTTGGTCCTAACTGGTGCAATAATTTAATCAAAATTATTCTCTTCTTGTTTTTCCTCATGATTAGTATTTGTTTTCATCCTCATTTGCAGATGATACTAAATTGGGAGGGGTTGCAAATAAAGTAGAAGACAGAAACAGGATCCAGGATGACCTTGACAGGCTGAAAAAATGGGCTAAAACCAATAACCTGAATTTTAACAGAGATAAAAGCAAAGTTCTGCATTTAGGTAGGAAAAATCCAATGCATGGTTATAGGATGGGGGAGACTTGTCTAAGCAGTAGTATGTGCAAAAAGGGTTTGGGGTCTTAGTGGACCATACGCTGAGCATGAGTTGATGCGGTGGCTAAAAAGGCAAATGCAATTTTGGGCTGTATCAACAGAAGTATAGTGTCCAGATCATGTGAAATGATGATATTGTTTTACGCTGCTCTGGTAAGACCACACCTGGAATATTGTGTTCAGTTTTGGGCACCACATTTTAAGAAGGACAAGCTGGAATGGGTCCAGAGGAGGGTGACAAAGATGGTGCGGGATCTGGAGACCAAGTCCTATGAAGAAAGGTTGAAGGAGTTGGGCGTGTTTAACCTGAAGAGGAGGTGGCTGAGAGGTGATATGATCACCATCTTCGAGTAGTTGAAGGGCTGTCATATAGAGGATGGGGTGGAATTGTTTTCTGTGGCCCCAGAAGGTAGGATCAGAACCAATGGGTTGAAGTTAAATCAAAAGAGTTTCCGGCTCAAAATTGGGAAGAGCTTCCTGACTGTTAGAGCGGTTCCTCAGTGAAACAGGCTTCCTCAGGAGGTGGTGGGCTTTTCTTCCTTGGAGTTTTTTAAACAGAGGCTACATGGTCATCTGACAGCAATGAAGATCCTGTGAATTTAGGGGGAGGTATTTGTGAGTTTCCTGCATTGTGCAGGGGATTGGACTAGATGACCCTGGAGGTCCTTTCCAGCTCTATGATTCTATTTTTCATACTAGCTCATATAGATCTCTTGAACAAACCACAGCTTGTTTGCACAAGGGGAGATGGCAGAAGACAGGCAGGTTGCCAACGTCTAGGTGAAGCCTGGAGATCGACTGCTATTGCAGTTTCTCTCTGGTTGATGGAGATCAACTCCAGAAGAGTTGCCATATTGTCCACCTTCCAAAGGAGCCATTTTCTCCAGAAGAGGGTGGGCAATATGGCATTGTACCCTGCTAGGACTCCTTCTCTCCCCAAACTACACCTTCCCCAGGCTCTATCAGGTTTCCGCCCACCCAGCGCTGACAACTCTATAATTTAGAGACTGAATCTCTTTTGCCACAACTCACAATATTACCCTGTCCCCTGCTTGATGGGAATTAGGCATGAAAAATAGTCGTAGGAGTACAGGGAATTTTCTGCATGTCTGACGTGCAGTGATGGGAAAGCTAGGTTGTTAAACATAGACATAGGGCCAGCGCCAGGGTTTTTGGTGCCCTTCTTCTCCCCCCACCCACAGGCAAGGCCAGGCCAGTCCCACCCCCCAATCCGCTCCTGCTCCACAGCTGCCCACCCACAGCACTCCTGACCAGGCTTGGACGGCAAGGCGGAGACGGGCAGCGGTGAGGGCAGGTGGGATGGCGCAGCAAGGGTGAGCAGGCTCTGAGCACCTCCAATCACACATGCTGCCCGCCCGCCCCCGCTCAGCCTTCCCAGGTCAGAGTTCACATACATTGGAACATAAATTGGATTACAGTTTCCCTCTGGCTCTTTGACATGGGAGTTGTCATGTCTGCCTTTCGCACTTTAGTATGGTAAATATTGCTGTAACCCACAATCAGGGCTGGCCCGTCCACTAGGCAAACATAGGCGGCTGCCTAGGGCACAGGCTAGGGGAGGTTGCCATTTTCTTCATCGGAACTGATCTCTGTCTCCTGGAGACCAGTTCTAATCCTGAGCGATCTCCAAACTCCGCCTGTTGCCAGGGAAGAGTCACAATTAGCCTACCCTCCTGCAAGCAGCTAATATTGAAAGCAGTGTTCTACTACAGTTGCCAACCTCCAGGTGAAGCTTGGTCTCCAGGTGACGGAGATCAGTGCCCCTGAAGAAAATGGCTGTTTGGGGAGTAGACTGTTACAATTGATCTTTCCAGACAACCAAGATCAGTCCTCTTAGAGAAAATGGCTGCTTTGGAGGGTGGACTGTATGGCATTAGATCCTGGTGAGGGCCCTCCCTTTACCCAACCCCACCCTCCCCAGGATTCACTTCCCCCAAAATCTCCAGGTATTTCCCAGCTCACAGTGGGCAACCCTACGATGATGCTGGGAGAGCTCTCTCAGCCCCACCCACCTCATAGGAAGAAGATAAAGGAGATTGTGAGCTGCTCTGAGACTCTGATTCAGAGAGAAGGGCAGGGTATAAATCTACAGTCTTCTTCTTCTTTGACCTAAAGTTATCAATCTTCTTCTTCCTCCTTCTTTCTTCTTCTTCCTCCTCCTTCTTCTTTCTTCTTCTTCTTCTTCTTCCTCCTCCTCCTTCTTCTTTTTCTTCCCCCTCCTTCTTTCTTCTTCTTCTTCTTCCTCTTCTCCTCCTCCTTTCAGTTCTGAGTTCTCCATTTTTACATTATCTTCCAGGGTGACAGCAACCTTGAGACATAAGTTATACACCCCCCCCCCCCACACTGCCTGTCATCCAGAGTGAAGGATGGTTGGAAGTTCCTCACAGGGTTCCTTGCAGAGCCCTGACCAGGCTTCTGTGGGGTGGATGCCTCCCTTTCCTTCTTGAGCAACACAGGAGGGGGAGAACTAAAGGAGGCCACCACTTCCTACCTGCCAGATGGTATCTTTGGGGAACGGCAAGGCCTCTGACAAGAAATTTGCTGAAATGCTCAGACAAAAGATGAGTTGAGGAGTTGTTGAAGCCTTCTGGAATGAGAGGGAGGAATCTCAGGATGTAAAGATAGCGGGGGGTCCGTGAATATAGACTTCATTAGGGCTCAAAGTATGTCAGGAGGCCTGTATATCTTATACCTGCTGAGAACTCCTTGAAAACTAAGCACCTATATTTAGTTTTCTTCTCTGCTGATCACTGTATCTCTTTCTTCTCCTTTAGCGGGGGGAAAAAAACTCATCTTGAAGGAAGAAAAATGACAGAATTGAGAGACTGGCAACAGAGGAGAGGGGCGTTGAGATTCATAACATGCTGGGAAATGAAACTGTGCCTAATTGTACCAATAATCTACCTTGCATACATTTTCATGATCTAAAAATGCATTGATCTGAGCTTACCTTTTCAGCCCTCTGAAGTTTTTTGGATTTTTTAAAAGCCGTTCCTCCAAAGGCAAGATGCAAGCCCCGCACAACCTCCATTGCACACACACACAAAAAAAATCACAAAATTAGCTGCAAACTGAAAGGTTATTACATTATCCACTTAACATGCAGGATAAACAGATCAGCTCAATGTAGCAGGAAACCTCAGCAGAGCACACACACCCCTCCCCGAAACTGTCAGATTTACACATTTGAAGTAGGATTTGTATTCACCTGAGAAGAAATTCCAGAAGGAAGCCGCATTAGCGTAAACAGCTTTCTTAATAATAGGAAAGGAATGGCATTGACGCATTAAGCCAGATTTAGCAAATATCTTCCTCTAAATCATACGCCGGACTCCAAACGGATCAGCTTTAATCTAAGCAATTGTGCACAAATCATCAGGCACTCCCGGACATTTTAAAATTAAATCAATAACGAAGCTTCTCACTTGGAAAGCATAATTGCTTGCTGACAAAATGGCCCAACCGGCTGGCCGCTAGTAAATCTGGCCCGTCTCTCGTTCTGTTGTGAAGGAAACAGCCTGTGCGAAATGACTCAGGAAAGGACAAACTGATGCGGCAGGGGGTCCATGGAACGGGGCCTCTGTGCTGAAAATAAAAATGAAGTGTCAATAATAGATCAATTTTATGATTCCGGATAAAGCATACGAATGAAGCCAATATGCATAATTTCATATTTTTTTTTTCTTTTTTGGCTTGCAAGTGGAAAGATACAAAAAAAAAAAAAAAAGGAATACAGGACTCTGAAGTATTGCATCTTTGCGATGCAAGGGTGATTCAGTCACCCTTCTGAGGTTTGACTTGGGTTTCTAGCCTCCAGACGGGGCCTAGAGACAGGGCCAGTCCTAGGCTGTCTGGCACCCTAGGCAAGGCAAACTTTTGTGTAGTGGTTAAGTGTGTAGACTCTTATCTGCGAGACCCAGGTTTGTTTCCCCACTCCTTCACATACACCTGCTGATGTGACCTTGGGTTAGTCACTATTCTCATAGAGCTATTCCTCTCAAGAGCAGTTCTGGGAGAGCTTGCTCAGCCCCACTTACCTCACAGTGTGTCTGTTGTGAGGAGGGGAAGGGAAAGGAGATTGTAAGCCGCACTGAGACTCTTTTGGATAGTGAAGGACGGGGGACAAATTAATTCTCTTCTTCCAGACTTTTATCTGGGAGAACCGGATTCGAATCCCACATGTAACTGCTGGAGTGACCTTGGGTCGGTTATAACTGTCAGAGCTGTTTCTCAGGAGCAATTTCTGTCAGTTCTCTCAGCCCCACTTACCTCACTAGGTGTCTGTTCTGGGGAGGGGAAGGGAAAGGGGAAGGTAAACTACTTGAGATGTAAATCCAATCTCCTTCTCCTCCTGCATGTGTCAAGCATGGTTGAATATTATTGTCAATTGACTGTTTTAGGGTCCTGCCTAAATCTGATCTGTGAATTGTCATGGAGGACCCAAGTCTATTTGTTTGTTATTCTTTCCCCTATCCTTGTCCCGCTTTATAGCTGTTAATTAAGAGTAGTGTGAAAGGAACAAAGTAATCAGCACCTTCCCATATATCCGCCAGAGGGAGGATGAGACATCTGGTGAAAGAAAGGACAAAGTCCTGATACACGTCCTGGGAAAGGAGACAGTCTGCTAGTTTAGGTGTGAACGCTTCCCCGCAGCCCCCTCCCTTGGAATCCTTTTGAAGTATGCCTTAAAAGTATTGTATCAATGTATCAGTCTCATTACTCTCAAGAAATGGCTTCAGCTAAAGTATCAGTCTATCAATAAACGTAGTCTTTGTATCAACTTCGATTCGTCATTGAACCCGCATGCTTGACACCATGTGCCCCTATTTGCAGAAACAAGTTGGGAATTAAGCATACAGATAGTTTCCCCTGGAGAAAATGGTTGGTTGGAGTCTATAGATCCAAGCGGGCAGCCGTGTTGATCTGAAGCAGTTGAATAAAGCAGGAGTCAAGTTGCACCTTTAAGTTTTATTCAGAACGTAAGCTTTCGTGTGCTCTCTAAGCACACTTCATCAGACGAGGGGAGTCTTTGTCATTGTACCCTAAAGATATCCCTCCCCTCCCCAAACCCTGGCCTCCCCAGGATCTACCCCAAAATCTCCAGATATTTCCCAACCTGGAACTAGCAACCTTACACTGACTCACTGTGAATCTTAGCCCTAGCAGAAATTCTATACTGAAATCTGAAATGGCTGGAAGGGGGGGGGGGTCCTTCCTCGACCTTGCCAGTGGGATGACATCATTTGCAATGATGCAATCATGCTGGTGATGTCATGTGCCAGCCGCTCTAGGAGCTTCTGGGGAAACTGTTGACACAAGAAGTCACCTTCTACTGAATCACACCCTCTTTCCATCAAGGTCGGTATTGTCTACTCAGACTGGTAGCTGCTCGCCAGGGTTTCAGGCTGTTATGTATTGGGACTGGAGTTTGGCCTTAGGGCCAGCAGAGACTTGGCTGAGCTGGAGACCCCAAAACAAGAGCCACCTGCATTCAGGAAGGAGGCCCATCAGGGATCGTTAGGCCAGCTATTAACTTATAGTTGTGTGTAATGGGATGATGGTAATGGGTTTTTGGGTGGGGAGGTTTGCCTGCATATAAGCAGGGCCGTTGATCCTGCCAGACAATTCTTTTCCTATCTCACTATGCTGAATCACTGAATAAAGAGCTGAACTCACTATCTCTTGGGCGTCCTCATGCTTTGAACCCAGTACATTATACAGGCAGAGGTCTTTCACATCACATTTCACATTTGGGGAGGGATGGTGGCTCAGTGGTAGAGCATCTGCTTGGTAAGCAGAAGGTCCCAGGTTCAATCCCCGGCATCTCCAACTAAAAAGGGTCCAGGCAAATAGGCATGAGAAACCTCAGCTTGAGACCCTGGAGAGCCACTGCCGGTCTGAGTAGACAAGACTGGCTTTGACGGACCGAGGGTTTCATTCAGTAGAAGGCAGCTTCATATGTTCACCTCCTTCTGGATTTTTTAAACTGAAGATACTGGGGATTGAACCTGGGACCTTCTGCATGCAAAACAGAGACAGTTCCACTGAGCCGTGGCAACCCTAGTGACAGTCTCCTATACCAGTCAAGGTAGGGCTGCCAAGTTCCTGGGCCTGGTGGGGTTTTCCCCACACTGGAGGTTCCCAACCCACCAGCCTGCATTGGGCTGGCGGGAAGAGAGGGTCCTTCCTCGATGTTGCCAGTGGGATGACATCACTTGCAATGATGCAATCATGCCAGTGATGTCATGTGCCAGCCGCTCTAGGAGCTTCTGGGAAAATTCTATAATTTTCCAGGTTCTCTAGCAATTTGGGAGGGAAAACTCTATAGTACAATTTGGGAGGGGAAACTCTATGGTACCTATTGTACTATATTTGGGAGGGAAAACTCTATAGTACAATTTAGGAGGGGAAACTCTATGGTACCTATTGTACTATAGAGTTTTCCCTCCCAAATTGCTAGAGCATCTGGGAAAACCCTAGAGTTTTCCCAGGAGTTCCTAGAGCAGCCGGCATTCGATGTCACTGGTGCGATGACATCACTTGCAAGAGACATCATTGTGCCGTGTGCATTTGTAGCAGGAAAGACCCCTGAAGTAGCCAATTGATGGTTGGTTCAGTGACAGATGAGGCCTGAGGCAGGATCACGAAAACAGCTTTTTATTGAAATAACATGTGCATGGATCAGACCCATATGGTTCATGCCAGGAAAGATGAGTCTGACCTCGATTAAAGGAAGAACACAAGGTTTTATACTGTTTAATGTCATACATCAGCAGAATCAACCAAACTGGGAACACGTCAAGACGCATGCGGGACACAATTGGTCCCTTTAGGTACTTTCCATACATGGCATTGTATGGCAGCATTACTTGCACTCACAAGACAAGCTAAACTGCAGCTTTCCGGGTCAGTAAAGAGCAACTTTGGGATTCTCTAGGAATCTTCTCCCGGGGTGCAATACATATACTCATGTTTCATCAAGCCACGTGTTGTAACATCAGTTTGCTAGCTAGCTAACCAGTTTCATTTCCTGGGTTTCTTTGGGACTTTCCAAGCAAGGCCAACCTTACGCAACACAACGTATTTCACACTACTGCAGTACCTTTTACACTGCCCTGCAAGAAACCTTTCTGCTTCTCTTGACCTAATCAATTTGATCTCAATCTTTTACCAATCAATAGCCAATTTTATTTTGATCCTTAATTAACATCTGCCACACGATCGGTGCATACACGAAAATAGTCCCCTGCTAGAGGCTGCAGGGTACTTAGCAATTCTAAGTCAAAGTCAGCTCTGTGGGTGTCTCCATACGGCAACCATTTGCACCACTAAAGGATCCCTTTTCCACCGTTCTGGGCAAGTATCATCAAAATGAGGCTTTGGCACAACATTGTATTCCCCTTAAGATGCCTGCCTCAAAGCGCTAGAGCCTCCTACATCTATTTGAAAAATAAACTTCCAATGATACCTGCTGTCCATTCATTTTTCTTTTCATTTTACATTAGGCGTTCTTTAATTTCAGCTCGCTAATTGTCTCCTGGTTGGTCATGTCTTTCATGCCGCTTGCGAATAAACGGTAATTAATTATCAGCTCTGAGATGGAGAGCTTAAGTACGGTAAAATCGGAGGATTAACCAGGCCTCAGATTCAGCAGGAGCTCACAGGAGCACAGCTCCTGAACCTTTCTGAGGGTTCCCCCTCCTCCTCCCCACCTACCTCATCTATTGAATAGTAGGTGCAGCTGCATAAAAATCTCTGGATTAGGAGAGCAGCCAGCCAGCCAGCCACCTGGAGCTTTGCCACACCCCCAGCAGCCCTCATGAACCCCTGGAGAAGCCCACACCGCCCTTTCTCCACTTCTTATGTGATTTTGGGTGGCGGGTGGCTTGCTGGCATTGACTGGGGGGGGGCAGGAGAGCCCCAGGACAGCAAGGTCTGCTTGGGTTGGCTGGATCTCGAGCCAGCCCAAGTAGGCCTCGCTCACCCATCGTGTTGCTTTTGGCTCTTGCAGGGTGGCGGCAGATGCTAATGAGATGCTAATGAGCTCCACCACCTATTTTTCTACAAAACGATCCTTGTGATTGACCATTTATTCATGAGAGCCAAGAGAGAAATCCCGAACAACAAATTGGCAGAGAACAGAAGCAACTAATTGGACTAGAAGAAGGATTATAAAGGGAGAGTGGCCTTGAGAAGTCTCAATAGTGCTTTGACTATCCCCATGGGGAAATGTAATGCCTGTATTCCTCCCCCCCCCCACCACCTGTAAAAAAAAAAAATCAACACAAACCAGGTCTGAAAAACACTTGGAGGAAACTGCCAAATACTGAAATGTAACAGGCTGACCACGGCATCGTATGGATTATCTGTTAGAAATGAGGGAAAGGAATGTTCATGTTTCCAGACTAAATAGCTGGTGTAGAACAAGCCTGTGAGATAATAAATGAACTGGGGCTTTTGTCATTATTAAAGCAGTAATTTCTTTCAGAAGCATGCACCTTTAAAGTTTGTGCCATTCTGGGGTTTGTTTGTTTTTTGTGAAATTTCATATGTGAAACTGTTCAACCCACCAGTTCCGAGCTTCCTCATTAGCCAGGCCCTGTAGGTTTGCTAACCTCCAGGTAGTATGTGTAGGCTACCCGACTTTTAAAATAAAACCACTTATGAATTTACAAATATAAAGTGAAATAATTTAGAGATAAAGTTTTGAATTCATCCCAGGGTTCCAAAAAGGCATCCTATCATGAAGTCTCCGAGCTTGTATCCATGGAGAGTGTTTTGGCCAGCAATGAAATGGAAGGCTTTGTCCATGCTTATAAAAATACACTGGCTTGCTCCTTTACAGCTCAATAGGAGGAAGGCATTAAGAATACTGATGAAGTGGCAATAGGGTTGGCAAGTCCCCAGCTTCCCGCAGTGGGGGGGCTCTCTCACTCACGCGCGGAGAGTACGCGCGATGCGATGCTGTCACCTGGAAGTGACACCATCAAAATGGTGGCGCCCATGTGGGACCGCTGTATGGTTTTCCCAGATGATCTAGCCATATGGGAGGTAAAAACCCCCATGGTACCTATGCACCATAGAGTTTTTCTCTCCCAAATAGCTAGAGCGTCCAGGAAAACCATAGAGTTTTCCTGAAAATGCCTAGAGCGCCACCATTTTGATGATATCACTTCCAAGTGACATCATTGTGCCAGAGATATTGGGAACCTCCCAGGCGGGAGAACCCCCTCCCGGACCTGGGTCGTGGTAGCCCTAAGTGGCAACATGAAACATGTCTTTAACTAGTTACTTGTGCTGTATCACTAAACAAGAATGAGCTCTGTTGAAAATGATTTAATTCCTTTTTTATTCTTGTCAGTGTCAATTTTTGTGTAAATGACTTTGTAAATTCATAAGTAGTTTTATTTTTTAAAGTATGGTAGCCTATATATATATATATATATGTGTGTGTGTGTGTGTGTGTGTGTGTGTGTGTGTATGTATATATATATCTCATAGTTATGTTTCATGGATCTTGCATTGTATGTATACTGTGATCTCAATCGTTGGTTTTTTTAACCTCCAGGTAGTGGCTGGAGATCTCTTGGGATGACAGAGATCAGTTTGTCTGGAGAAAATGGCTGCTTCGGTATTGAGTTAGATGTATGTATACATGTGTATACAGGGCTTTTTTGTAGCAGGAACTCCTTCGCATATTAGACCACACCCCCCTGATGTAGCCAATCCTCCTGGAGCTTACAGTAGGCTCTGTAAGAAGAGCCCTGTAAGCTCTCGGAGGATTGGCTACATCAGGGGTGTGTGGCCTAATATGTAAAGGAATTCCAGCTACAAAAAAAGCCTTGTGTGTATATATATAATTTGCTTTGGGAACAAAGAAGCTTTTCACAGTATCCCTGATCCTCTATATTTTCTGGTTTCAAACCAATTACAAAGATGATCTGACTCCAATAGTAACAAGGCAAAGAAATTTTGCTTACAAAACCGGAAACACATCTTGCATGATATATTCATTCCTTTTCATTTTCATGTATTGTGACTACAGTTTTGAGCAGTTCAACAACAAAGCAGCAATAGTAATAATAAGAATAAGAACAATAAATAATGGTAATGGTAATAATAGTGACAGCAATAATAACAATAACAGCAATGAATACACCACGAACGACAATAGATACAGTAAATGCACCTAGGGCAGCTAAAACATCAAGTTATCCAAATCCAATTATCAGTTAGATTTGATTACATAAGATAAAACCTCAGCCACAGCCAAGGTAGTTTCTTGATTCCCGCAGTAAGAATCTGAAGCTTACAATGAGCTGGAAAACTAGCCAGGACCTTTAAGCAGGGGTGGGGTGGGGGGGGATAAACATGATTCTGTACCTCTGAACTTTTGGACAATCCAATAGACAATGAAGTAAGGTATCAAGACTCCTGGTATCACAGCTATAGAGTATATCAGCTAATGGAACCTTACCAAAATGGCTAAGAAGTTTGCTTGTGGAGTTATGATATCCACTGTTTGGAAGGTGGCGTCTACGGCACTCCACTGAAATCACTCTCCTCCGCAAACGCTACCTTCTTCAGGCTCCACTCCCAAAATCTCTATGTATTTCCCAGCTGGCAACTCCAGCACTGTGCCACCATTTGCAGAAGCGAGGTGGGTAGCGATACGTGACAGGGCTTTTTCAGTGGTGGCACCTTGCCTGCGGAATGCCATTCCCCTTGAATCGCTGGGTGCCTACCTCTTCCAGGTCAAAACATTTCTTTGTATCCGGGCTTCGAACTAAAAGGTTTGTTCTTTTCAAATTGTTTTACTGTCTGCTTTTAACTTGAGGACTTATATGATGCGCCAACTTAGGCTGCTAAATACGTGTGTTCTTTTTGTGTGTTGACTGGGGTTTTAGTACCTTAACATTTTGCTAATGTAATGATTTCATGCTGTATTAATGATTTCATTATGGTTACTTTTGGAACACCCTTCAATAGACTTTCTGAATAGGTGGCATATAAATGTTCTAAGTAAGTAACTTGCTTTTACATTATAAATCTAACATTTTCACTCAAAATGGAAATGCCTTTGCTTGAGGAGGAGGAGGAAGAAGAAGAAGAAGAAGAAGAAGAAGAAGAAGAAGAAGAAGAAGAAGAAGAAGAAGAAGAAGAAGAAGAAGAAGAAGAAGAAGAAGAAGAAGAAGAAGAAGAAGAAGAAGAGAGGAGGAGGAGCATGGGGAGGGACGGTGGCTCAGTGGTAGAGCATCTGCTTGGGAAGCAGAAGGTCCCAGGTTCAACCCCTGGCATCTCCAAAAAGGGTCCAGGCAAGTAGGCGTGGAAATCCTCAGCTTGAGACCCTGGAGAGCTGCTGCCAGTCTGAGAAGACAATACTGACTTTGATGGACTGAGGGTCTGATTCAGTATAAGGCAGTTTCATATGTTCATGATACTGGATTTATACACCCCCCTTCACTCTGAATCCCAGCATCTCAGAGCAGCTTACAATCACCTTTACCTTCCCCTCCCTACAACAGACACCCTGCTAGGTAGGCGGGGCTGAGAGAGCTGTCAAAGAAGCAGCCCTTTCAAGGACAACTCCACGAAAGCTACAGCTGGCCCAAGGCCATTCCAGCAGCTGCAAGTGGAGGACTGGGGAATCAAACTCAGTTCTCTCAGATAAGAGTCTGTGCACTTTGCTACACCAGACTAGAAATCGTTGGCAGTGGCACCTCATGATCGTGTTGATTTTGGCAAGTATCAGCTGTTAGATGTTCTCAAATTCCATTGCGTCTGGGGCTTCAAATACTGTCAGATCCTCAGTATCATTCCCTATCAAAAATTAAATACTCAGTCCTAGAATTAATAATCATTCTATACATTTTTTCCCAAAAAAAACCCCCCAAACCCAATATCAAATATTCAGTGTCCTACATTTACTTGTTCAGAGAATTTTTGGCATTAACATTTGCAGAAAAGCATTCTGAGCAAAGCTTTTGGGAGCAAATTTGCTTTAGCTTTAATGCTGTGATGGAAGACAGTTCTACTTATGGGCAGGGCTTTTTTCTGTAGCAGGTACTCTTTTTGCATATTAGGCCACACTGGAGAGCCAGTTTGGTGTGGAGAGCCAGTTTGGTGTAGTGGTTAAGTATGCAGACTCTTATCTGGGAGAACTGGGTTTGATTCCCCACTCCTCCACTTGCAGCTGCTGGAATGGCCTTGGGTCAGCCATAGCTCTGGCAGAGGTTGTCCTTGAAAGGGCAGCTGCTGTGAGAGCCCTCTCCAGCCCCACCCACCTCACAGGGTGTCTGTTGTGGGGGAGGAAGGTAAAGGAGATTGTGAGCCGCTCTGAGACTCTTCAGAGTGGAGGTGTGGAGAGCCAGTTTGGTGTAATGGTTAAGTGTGCGGACTCTTATCTGGGAGAACCGGGTTTGATTCCCCACTCCTCCACTTGCAGCTGCTGGAATGGCCTTGGGTCAGCCATAGCTCTGGCAGAGGTTGTCCTTGAAAGAGCAGCTGCTGGGAGAGCCCTCTCCAGCCCCACCCACCTCACAGTGTGTCTGTTGTGGGGAGGAAGGTAAAGGAGATTGTGAGCTGCTCTGAGACTCTTCGGAGTAGAGGGCGGGATATAAATCCAATATCTTCTTCTTCACACATCCCAGATGCTGCCAATTCTCCAAGAGTTTACAGGGCTCTTAGTTCAGAGCCTACTGTAAGCTCTTGGAGGACTGGCTACATCAGGGGCATGTGGCCTAATATGCAAAGGAGTTCCTGCTACAAAAAAAGCCCTGGTTATGGTAGTCTGGAGTGTACAAAAGTCCATTAGGAGTGTGGAAACCCCCCCCCCAAAAGAAAAGAAATAGAGGACAAACACTTCCCCTTCTGCCATCTGCAACTGGAGGATGCTTGATGGGAGCAGAAAATATCTGATAATTCCCCCCCCGCCCCCTCAAATGTAAATTTCCGTAGTGAGCATTAAAATACCGAACTGCAGAGGTCCTTTTGCGGAGGATGAGAAATAAAAGCGAACGGATTACGACTGCTTGACTTGCAAATCTCTGGTGCTCGTAGCCAAAGGAATTAGGGCGATAGTTTTCCATGTACAGTGCAAGGAGCATGTAGGGTCTGCGTTTTCAAAAAAGTGGGAGATGGTAATAAAAGCACTTGGCAAGCAAAAGAGACGGAAGCATTTTATCAGAGTGCAATTTCAACTCTGACTTGTCAGGAAACTCAAAAAATAAATCAATAAATGTATTCACTTTTGTCTTCTTCTTCTTCATCATCATCATTTTCTTTTTCATGTTATCATGGATATAGTCAGAATGTTTTTTTGTAGCAGGAGCTCCTTTGCATATTAGGCCACACACCCCTGATGTAGCCAGTCCTCCAAGAGGTTACCATAGTCCCGGTACGAAGAGTCCCGTAAGCTCTTGGAGGATTGGTGTCAGCTCTGAAGCTATCCTCAATAAAAGAAACTATCCAAGTTGTCTGGATAAGTTCCTGTATTGATAGACAAGGAAATGTCAGAACTAAGGAACCTGGTGCAGGTTACAGTACTGGACTACTGCAACGCTCTCTATATGGGGCTGCCCTTGTGCCGAACTCGGCGGCTGCAGCTGGTGCAGAACGCAGTGGCTAGGCTACTGTTGGGACTCCCAAGATGGGAGCACATACAGCCGGGGCTGCGCGGACTGCACTGGCTGCCAGTGGTGTACCGAGTCCGTTACAAAGTGCTGGTTATTACCTTTAAAGCCCTATATGGCCAAGGACCTGCCTACTTGAGGGACCGTCTCTCCCCATATGAGCCCCAGAGAGCGCTGAGGTCAGCTGGAAAGAACCAGCTGAATATCCCTGGTGGCCAAGGGAGGCCAGATTGAAGACCACCCGGGATCGGGCCTTCTCCATTGCAGCTCCACTGCTGTGGAATCAACTCCCGGAGGAGGTACGGGCCCTGCAATGCTTAGACCAATTCCACAGGGCCTGTAAGACCTACCTCTTCAAAATAGCCTTCACCTAATACCGAGCCAAGAAAGTGCTGCTGGAAATGTTTTTTAGCCACTGAATTTTACTAAAGACCTAAGTTATAGCACCACAATGTTAATTTTAATACAACTTGTAAATTGATTTAATGATGATTTTATAATTGTAATTGTAATCACTATGTATGGTTTTATTGTGTACTACATTTGTATGTTGTGAGCCGCCCTGAGCCTGCCCTGGCGGGGAGGGCGGGATACAAATAAAAAGTATTATTATTATTATTATTATTATTATATACCTTATCTGGGACTGTTAGAGCGTCCTGCCTAAATTTAAGCCTCTAATAAAAGCGTGCCTTTGCAAAATCAGTTAGTTCTCATAGAACAGTTATGTACAAACGGTATGCAATTACTTTGTCGCCACGGTTAGATAGTGATGACCTCGAGAGACAGTCTGTGCTGTCTCTGAGTGTGGGGTGCAACATTCTTGTTTCTGTTACAGAGTAGTAGGACTGCCAAACCCCAGTCCTCCCCCTACGTCGCTGGCACAATGACATCACCTGGGAGTGACATCATCAAAAATGGCAGCACCCATGAGGGGCTGCTCTAGGCGTTTCCAGAAAAAACTCTACGGTTTTTCCAGATGCTCTAGCCACTTGGGAGGTAAAACTCTTTGGTACAATAGGTACCATAGAGTTTTAACCTCCCAAATGGCTATAGCATCCGGGAAAATCATAGAGTTTCATTTCGTCGCGCGTATCGCGCACATGAATGTTCCCCACCGGAGGATGAAGAGGACTTGGCAACCCTACAGAGTAGACAGTGAATTACAGCAAGCAAGCATAACAAAACACTGATTCGCTGCGAAGGTTATTACATGGCAAGGACACTTGACAATTGGCTATATCATGGGTGTGTGGCCTAATATGCAAAGGAGTTCCTGCTACAAAGAAAGCCCTGGATATAGTGCTGGACCCAGATTTGAATCTCCACTCTGCTGTAGAAGCTGGCTGGCTGGGTGACCTTGGGGCAGTCACATGCTCTTGGCCTTTCCCAAATGCTGAATGATGCAGTTTGAATCCACTTCAGTGAGCGCTGGCAAGGGGATGTTGCCATTCCACGCAGTAAAACGCAATTGCAAAAGGCATTGAAGGTGGATGGAAAGTGTGTTATTTAGTGGGTGTGAAAGCACCAAAGTGAGGATAAAATGAGGGAGAGGCAACCAAAGTCAGCCACTTTAAGACACCTTTGGGAGGAAAGCAGGCTACAAATGGAGTATGTAAACAAATAGAAATAAATATATTGTGCCTCTCATTGTGAAGAATGCAAAGCAGTAGCCTTTGATTTCAAAACAGAACAAGTGCATTGGCACCTTGAAGTGAATGAAGGTCTACCTCTATTACAACTGATCCTCAGGTGAAAGAGATCAGTTCACCAGAAGAAGAAGAAGAAGATATTGGATTTATATCCCGCCCTCCACTCCGAAGAGTCTCAGAGCGGCTCACAATCTCCTTTATCTTCCTCCCCACAACAGACACCCTGTGAGGTGGGTGGGGCTGGAGAGGGCTCTCACAGCAGCTGCCCTTTCAAGGACAACTTCTGCCAGAGCTATGGCTGACCCAAGGCCATTCCAGCAGGTGCAAGTGGAGGAGTGGGGAATCAAACCCGGTTCTCCCAGATAAGAGTCCACACACTTAACCACTACACCAAACTGGCTCTCTCAGAGAGAAGAAGATATTGGATTTATACCCCACCCTGCACTCTGAATCTCAGAGTGGTCACAATTTCCTTTATCTTCCACCCCCACAACAGACACCCTGTGAGGTGGGTGGGGCAGGGGGAGCTCTCTCAGAAGCTGCCTTTTCAAGGGCAACTCCTACGAGAGCTCTGGCTGACCCAAGGCCATTCCAGCAGCTGCAAGTGGAGGAGTGGGGAATCAAACCCGGTTCTCCCAGAGAAGAGCCCACACACTTCACCAACGCATCAAACTGGTTTGAAAGGTGGACTCTATGGCATTACCATTGAAGTCCCTCCTCTACCCAAACCTCACCCACATCAGAGCCAGTCCCTCCATCTCTTTGAGCCTAAGTCAAAGGGATGGTGGCTCAGTGGTAGAGCATCTGCTTGATAGGCAGGGGGTCCCAGGTTCAATCCCCGGCATCCCCAACTAAAAAGGGTCCAGGCAAATAGGTGTGAAAAGCCTCAGCTTGAGACCCTGGAGGGCCGCTGCCAGTCTGAGAAGACAATACTGACTTTGATGGACCAAGGGTCTGATTCAGTATAAGGCAGCTTCATATGTTCATATGTAAGTCACCTCACACGACTGTTACAAAGATAAAGGAAAAGTTACGATGTCCAGAGCTTCTTGAAAAAAGGGTGAAACTAAAACACAGGGATAACAGATAGCACAACCTAATAACACTCCAATTGAAAAGTGTCTTACACACGGCACTCTCCTCTTCCATTTTAACCTAGCCCACCCCACAACTCTATACCTGGCCCCTGCCCCAGCCAGCCCCCCGCTTCCAGCTGACTCCTCCCCACACCTGGTGCCACAAACTTCAAGCCATGGCTAAGTTCTCTAAGTTAACTCTCTCCACCCCAGGCATAATATTATAAACCTCTATCATGCCCCTAGGGGTGGAATCCTAGCAAGAGCTCCTTTGCATATTGGGCCATGCACCCCTGATGTAGCCAATCCTCCAAGAGCTTACAAAAAGAGCCTTGTAAACTCTTGGAGGATTGGCTGCATCAAGGGTGTTTGGCCTAATATGCAAAGGAGCTCCTGCTAGAATTCGAGCCCTGCATGGTCTTTTTGTGAGATCACCATCTTCAAGTACTTGAAGGGCTGTCCTATAAACGATGGTGTGGAAATGTTTTCTGTAGCTCCAGAAGGTACAACCAGAACAAGTGGGTTAACATTAAATGAAAAGAGTTTCCGGTTCAACATTAGGTAGAACTTCCTGACCGTTAGAGCGGTTCCTCAGTGGAACAGGCTTCCTCGGGAGGTGGTGGACTCTCCTTCCTTGGAGGTTTTTAAACAGAGGCTAGGTGGCCATTTGACAGCAATGAAGATCCTGTGAATTTAAGGGGAGTTATTTGTGAGTTTCCTGGATTGTGCAGGGGGTTGGACTAGGTGACCCTGGAGTCATAGGATTCTATGCCCAGTCCTGTGATCTCCTTCCTCCTGTTTTGCTCATGTGGCCTGTGCCAGACTTTGGGCCTTCTCTTGTGTAACAACAATAGGCAGGGCTTTTTTTTGTAGCAGAAACTCCTTTGCATAATTAGGCCGCACACCGCTGATGTAGCCAATCCTCCTAGAGTTTACAGGGCTCTTCTTACAAGGCCTACTGTAAGCTCTTGGAGGATTGGCTGCATCAGGGGTGTGTGGCCTAATATGCAAAGGAGTTCCTGCTACCAAAAAAAGTGCCCTGCCAATAGGCAGCCTGAGACTATTACAGGTTTCATCTTTGTTTCTAATCTGGGACCCTGGGAGAGATTTCTTCCCCCAAGGACTTTGTGTTAATAGACTGAGCCGTGATTATTTATTTATAGATGCATTGCCCTTCAGGGTTTGTAAGCTATCTTTTTAAAGATCTGAAGAGGTCTTTCCCCCATATATTTTATGTAATTATTTGATTTATGTTATCAGCTGCTTGGAGCCTTGCATTCCCAACTCTGCTTGGGACGTTTCTGTAGGTTTGGGGATGGTGTTTAGGGAAGACAGACTTTGGGAGAGGGAGGGCGATTAGTGAAGGTGTGATGCCATAGAATCCAGACTCCAAATACAGTTGCCAATCCCCAGGTGGGGACAGGGGATCCCCCGGTTTGGAGACCCTCCCCCCACTTCAAGTTCGTCAGAAAGTGGGGGGAGGGGAGGGAAATGTCTGCTGGGAACTCTATTATTCCCTATGGAGATTTATTCCCATAGAAAATAATGGAGAATTGATCCACGGCTATCTGGGGCTCTGCGGGGGGCTGTTTTTTAAGGTATAGGCACCAAATCTTCAGCACAGCATCTAGCACCTCTCCCCAAAATATCACCCAAGTTTCACAAGGATTGGACCAGGGGATCCAGTTCTATGAGCCCCAAAAGAAGGTGCCCCTATCCTTCATTATTTCCTATGGAAGGAAGGCATTGAAAAGGTGTGCGGTCCCTTTAAATGTGATGGCCAGAACTCCCTTTGGAGTTCAATTATGCTTGTCACAGCCTTGATCTTGGCTCCACCCCTAAAGTCTCCTGGCTCCACCCCCAAAGTCTCCTGGCTCCCCCCCCAAAAGTCCCCAATTATGCTTGTCACAGCCTTGATCTTGGCTCCACCCCTAATGTCTCCTGGCTCCACCCCCAAAGTCTCCTGGCTTCCCCCTTCAAAAAAAGTCCCCAGATATTTCTTAAATTGGACTTGGCAACCCTACCTCTAAAGCAGTCATTCTCTACAGGGGAAATGATCTCTGTAGTCTGGAGAGCTGCTGTAATTCCAGTTCTCCTGGCCTCGCATGACAGTTGGTCACTCGACTGGAGACCTTTGGGGAGAGATGGGTTTACACATTTTGAAAATGAATAATTAGGGTTGCCATTCTTGTCTCATGCACACTTTGTGTGTGGGGTGCAATGATGTCACTCGGAAGTGGTGTCATTGTGCCAGGGACGCTCCAGGACTAGGGGTAAAATGCTACGGTTGTGCTGGGGACACTCTAGGAATTGCGATAAAATGCTATGGTACCATAGAGCTTAATCACAAGTCCTAGAGTGTCCCTGGTGTGACGTGCCCGGCATGACGATGTCACTTCTGGGTGACATCATCATTCGGGGCATGCCACGCAGCAACTGGGCAGCCATCCAATGAGAAGACAGATAGGGTAGGCCTTGCTTCTGACTGTTTGGGACATAACTACTTTAGCTGGGAGAGGAAGAGTTGATCTTCCAGGGATGTCAGACTCATTTGTTATGAGGGCCGGATCCGACATAAATGAGATCTTGTCGGGTCGGGCCATGTGTGTCGTAAAATGTAATGCCAGGTAGCAGAGATATAAACTTTATAGAGGACACAGACAAACACAATGAAAGATTTTTTTTCAAAACTTAAAATAAAATATGCTTAAAAGATTAGAACTCTTGGAAAGATTTTGTTTATTTAACAGTCTCTGATAACCGACATCTCTTGCTCTGAATTATTGCATCAAAATCTAGAGACAATGTCCGTGCTGTAGCAATCTTGAGTAGGCTGTTCAGGTGTTGTTCAGGCGTGTGTTTGCAAGTTGCCAACCTACTTTAGATTTATTGACATTCATTACAGAAATCTCATGGTCAATGCTTTGAGCCTAAGACTGAGGGGAAGACATGAAATGGCTGGGCATTGTGAGCTTTTGTATGTAAGTTGCTCCGTGTGCTGGTCAGCCAGTGGAGAAAATGGAGGCTTTGCTCTGTAGCTCCTGTGTGATCGAGCAAGCGTGGCAAAGCAAGCTGTGATGCAGAAGGAAGCAAGAGAGAGAAAAGAAAGCAGATGACAGTGAGTTGCTCGCAGGCCAGATAGGAGAGATCTATTCTCTGGCTTCTACTTGAGGGGGGGAGTATACTTTTCATGCCTGTGATGCTTAAAAGAAGGGGGGGGGAGTGTGTGCTAAACTCAAAGCAACTCTGTTAACTCTGCCAGCTTGGTGTAGTGGTTAACTGTGTGGACTTTTATCTGGGAGAACTGGGTTTGATTCCCAACTCCTCCAGTTGCCCCTGCTGGAATGACCTTGGGTCAGCTGTACCTCTTGCAGGAGTTGTCTTTTAAAGGGCAGCTGCTGTAAGAGCTCTCTCAGCCTCACCTGCCTCACAAGGTGTCTGTTGTGGGGGGGGGGGAAGGTAAAGGAGATTGTGACCTCTAAGCTGTGGACACTTGTAAGCAAGAATTATGCTTTGTGAGCTACTGGCATTAAAGTTGTGAGCTACTGCATAAATTAGTTTGCTCGAGGGCCATTTCCTCCTGAGCGGAGACAAAAATGTGTGTGTTGGAGGCTAAAAGATTCTGAGCTAGCTCACACTAACTCAGCTTAAAAGGAACATTGATTATGACCACTCAGAGACTCTGAGATTCAGAGTGGAGGGCAGGATATAAATCCAATATCATCATCTTCTTCTTCTTCTTCTGGATAGCACTTGTCAACTAAAATCTCTTTTAATTTCTGATTCTCCATATGAGTTAGTAGCTAGAACAAATGTTTGAAGGAAGTCATTTGCTACCTCAAAAATAACAAAAAAAATACCCAAAAATGTGCTGATAGACTCCCGTAGGCCTTCATGACACCTCATAACTTCATACTATGCTGTATAGCCAAGTAGCTGGGAAATGTCAGTTCTCCTAATTCCTTGAATACTAGCCTTCTTCAGAAAGGGTGGTGGTGGGGGGATTACACTAAATGCCCTAACAAGGGACTGAAACAAAAAAAACCTGGCTGCTGTCCAGTTTCCAGAAGAGTTTCTCAAGGCCTTTGAATATTAGGGGGGAGTCTTCATTGTTTAATTTGCTTTTTTCCCCCCCTCCCCCTCAAACTCCGCTAACCTGAGGCAAAAACATCATGGTCTCTTAGAAGTCTTTATGCAAAATTCGTTTCATGCTATTTGGTGGCATTTTCAAGAGATGAGAGAGAGCCGTAAGCAGCCAACTTCTGTGACTGCCGTGTGAATTACCATCAAGGCGAGCTTTCTTATTCAACCCTCCCCACCCCCACCACCCTCACCAAAAGTGTTCTTACAGGGTTTCCATGGGGGCAATACCGCAGTGAAACCAAGTGACAAAACTTGAAGGGAGAATTCTTTCCCTGGCAGGCTCCAAGAATCCCTGAAAGACTCGAGAAAGACGGGAAACACTGTCAGAAGAAGTGAAACAAGTTGAACTGGACTGTTTTCATTAGATATGACTGGATTTATTTATAAAGCAGTGACTAATGGAGAGAAACGGCATGGCGGCCGTACTGAATTATTTCAACTGCGGCTGCAAAATTCTGGAGCTCGATATTTGATGATCCGGAGTAATATCAAAGTTGGAAAAAAGAAAAAAAAGAACCCACGTTCAAGTATGAGAAACAGGAAACAGAACTGGTATCAAGACGCTGTGCGGGAAACAAAAACGAGCACTTTCACCTTCGCTCGTGCTCCTAAGTTTAAGCGACATTCTGTGGAGCGCCAGGAGTGTGGCACACTTGCGCACAGTGGGCTTAGAAGCTTTGTCGATGTTACCATATTATTTTGGCTGTTAGATTGTTCAGTTCTCAAATAGCTCACAAGGAGGTTGAAAGTCGGTGGGAACAACAGTGGTGGACTACGAGTAGAGACCAAACCCATTCCGTCTCCCCAGGCAATATGCTATTGCCCAGAGACTATGAACACATTTCCCAGAATGACATGATAGTACACTTGATAATGCCCTGGAAAGATTCCACATTTGAATGGGCCTCCAGAAAATATAGCAATAATTACTGTGGTGGACCAGGCCTGCTCTCAACATCTGGAGAGGCTTTTCTCTCTCTCCGACAGAGCTTTTTGTAGCAGGAACTCTTTTTCATATTAAGCCACACACACCGATGTCACCTGAAGTAGCCAATCCTCCATGAGCTTACAAGGCTCTTTTTTTGTGAGCTCCAGGAGGATTGGCTACATCGAGGGGGCATGGCCTAATATGCAAATGAGCTTCTGTTAGAATTCCACTCCTGGATGTCACCATTGTTTTGCACGTGTTTTTCTACTAAAAAGCCCAGAAAGAACTAATTTGCATATTAGGCTACACCCCTTGCACCAAGCTCGCTGGAACTGCGTTCCTGTGTGTTCCTGCTCGGAAGAAAAAGCCGTGTTTTTCAGTAACTTGCCGCCACATGACCTTTATAGGAATTGCTCACTGGGAGGGTCAGGAGAACTTCCAGCTTCCCTTCTAAGTCCTGAGTCCTTGCCTCTGCATACAGCATTTGGTTACCATGGGGATAGTTTACTGGAGAATTCCTTCCTTGTATCTCTCTAGTATTTAACACAAGGGTGTCAAACATGCAGCCCGTGGGCCAAATCAGGCCCCCAGAGGCTCCTATCAGACCCCCAAGCAACTGGCTGTCATCTGCTTCCTTCTCCCTCTCTCTTGCTTCCTTCTGCATCACAGCTTGCTCAGTGGCACAGGAGCTACAGAGCAAAAGCTCTATTTTCTCCATTGGCTGAGGCGCCTCCCTTGGGGAGGAGCGGGGGGAGGGATAGCTTGCTTTGCTAGGCTCTCTCAATCGCACAGCAGAGCTACTGAGCCAAGCCTCTCTTCCTTCTGTTGGCTGAGGCTCCTCCCCATCCTGGTCCCATCGGGAAGGAAGGAAAGAGTCAGAGCTTCCTTTGCCCAGTTCCCTGAATCCCATGGGAGAAATACAATGAAAGCACCTCTAAGACCAATGAGTGCTAATGGTTTAAGGATGTTTTAAGAGGTTTTGAAAAAATCTTTGTATTTGTCTGTGTCCTTTCTAAAGTTTATATCTCTGCTACCTAACCATAAATAGGTGCACACATGGCCCGGCCTGACAAGAAGACAAGACAGAAGACATTGGATTTATATTCCGCCCTCCACTCAAGAGTCTCAGAGCGGCTCACAATCTCCTTTATCTCCCTCCCCCACAACAGACACCCTGTGAGGTGGGTGGGGCTGAGAGGACTTTCACAGCAGCTGCCCTTTCAAGGACAACCTCTGCCAGAGCTATGGCTGACCCAAGGCCACGCCAGCAGGTGCAAGTGGAGGAGTGGGGAATCAAACCTGGTTCTCCCAGATGAGAGTCCGCACGCTTCACCACTACACCAAACTGGCTCTTATTTATATCAGATTCGGCCCTCATAACAAATAACTTTGACACCCCTGATTTAACACATCCAAGTCTCTGTTCCCTGCTTGAAGGGGCGGAGCTTGATCTATGGTCTAGACTAATTAGCATTTATATGAAGGTGGGCTGAGCTAAGGCTGGAGAGCAATTGGGCTAACTCCCCCCTTCCTGTCTGTTCTCTGCCCGGGGGAGGGACTTTTCAAACTCGGAGTGACGTTTCACTCAATTCAAACTTCCAAAGCGAAAAAAAAAAAAGTGTTTCTTTACAGTTACCATAACCCCCCCCCCCCCAAGCTTTTTACATACACACAATTAGGGAGTGAAGAGAAATGGCCTTCGATTCAAACAGTGCGGTTCAAGACACCCTTCCCAACAAAACCACACCCACAATCCTGTGCTTCACAATTCTGCAGATGCGAGTCGAGTAGTGACCTACTTCTGCCTTTGAGAAGATGCATAAGTGTTGAAAAGCAGTTCACACATGGGATTCTGGAATGATGAATACCGGTGCCCATTCTCCTCTCACGAATGAATACCGTCCCCTCACGCTTCGGATCTGTCTCTTCTTCGCTATCTTTCAGTTCTCGAAAGGCTTAATAAGTGTTACGGCTGCGATACAGACCTTGAACAGAATTTTCTGTGAATAGGGGGAAATAGCATCTTTATGGGGGGGGGGGGAATCCCCAGCACTTTGTGGGGGAAATGTAGGTTGAATGTAGGGCTGGATCTGTTGGGGAGGGCAGAAGAAAAAGAAGAATTGCAGCTTTATACCCTGCCCTTCTCCCTGAATCAGAGACTCAGAGCGGCTTACAATCCCCTCTGTCTTCTCCCCCCACAACAGACACCCTGTGAGGTGGGTGGGGCCGAGAGGACTCTCACAGCAGCTGCCCTTTCAAGGACAACTCTTACCAGAGCTATGGCTGACCCAAGGCCATGCCAGCAAGTGCAAGTGGAAGAGTGGTTAATCAAACCCGGTTCTCGCAGATAACCACTACACTAAACTGGGGTGCCGACACAGGGCGTATGGAGTCTATTGTATTTTATGAGTCCATAAGATAGAATGGGCCCATAAAAGAGCATCATTTTTTTTTAATTTTGTCCCTCCCCCTCAAAAAAAATGTAGATCTGGTCCGGTCAAAGTAACATTGCTTTCCAAATGTAGTAATTTTTGCTGCTCCCCCCTCCTACTTTAGACCCCTCCCATTTCTCCCCCACATTGTATGTGAAAGTCGCTTGTTTGCCAAGAAGACCATTTTGAGGCATTCATGTGCATGAAGCCACCTTATAGGCGAGCCAGTCCCAGGTCCCGGCAGGGGATCCCACTGTTTTGCAGGCTTCTCCCTGCCGCAAGACAGCTGGTTGGCGGGGGAAACCCTGTCTCAACAGCCACAATATGCCTTTCCACCTCGGAAAGCTTAGAAGAAGCTTGGAAGAAACTTGCAAAATTGGAAGGTGTGTGTGCCTTTAAATCTCAGTAGGAGCAAAGCTGAAAGAGGGCGGGGCAAGCCTGCAGAGCCATGTGGTTGTTCCTGTGAGTCTGTGAAGCTGTGAGAAAGGAAGAAAACACCACTCCCTCTATTTGTTTTACATTCCTTTCAGAAGTTGTTTGCATAGTAAAGAGTAAACAGGAACCATTCTTTTCCTGTGTTAGACTGAAGAGGTTGGTGGAAATACAGCAGAGGGTTACATTCAGCAACTCCCATGAGTAAATTGTCCTAGTGAGTCCACAAAAGTGTGTGTTTGCAAACTGTTTATTTCATCTGCTTTGTGAGTATGTTTGTGTGTGTTCACTTTCATTTAGTGGAAGTGCAGCCACATGCTGGGGAACAAGGCTGTATTCAGGGGAACTGCACTGATGCATTTTTATTTGTTTTAGGGAATGAGAAAGTCTCCAGGCTCCACCCCCAAGGTGCCCAGGTGATGATGATGGCATTGGATTTATATCCCGCCCTCCACTCCGAATCTCAGAGCAGCTCACAATCTCCTTTATCTTCCTCCGCCACAACAGACACCCTGTGAGGTGGGTGCGGCTGAGAGGACTCTCACAGCAGCTGCCCTTTCAAGGCAACCTCTGCCAGAGCTATGGCTGACCCAAGGCCATGCCAGCAGCTGCAAATGGAGGAGTGGGGAATCAAACCCAGTTCTCCCAGATAAGAGTCTGCACACTTAAACACTACACCAAACTGGCTCTCTTATGTTCTGAGTTGGACCTGGGAACCCTATAAATCAGACCACTGGTCCATCAATGTCCCTAATATCCATGCAGATTGGCAGCAGCTCTCCAGTGCCTTAAAATGAGGCCTTTCACATCACCTACAACCTAATCTTTTAAATGGATATGTCGGGGATTGAACCTGGGTCCTTCTGAGTACAAAGCAGATGCTGCACCACTGAGGCACAGCCCCACCCCTTGACAATGGATCAGGCCCCCAGATCCTTGACGCATTTCTTTCCCCTTCCTCTTTCCTAGTTAGGTACAGTTCAATAGACTAAAGCTTCTTCCTTTGGCAGAAAATTGAATCCAGCCCTGTATTTAGGGTTGCCAGTCTCCAAGTGGTGACAAGGAAACAAAAAGCAAAAAGCTCCACGTGAAACCAGCTTCTATATCAAATTACGTAAACAAGAAATAATAATAATAATAATAATAATAATAATAATAATAATAATAATAATAATAATAATAATAATAATAATAATAATAATAATAGTAGTAGTAGTAGTAGTAGTAGTAGTAGTAATAATAATAATAAACCATTCATATATAAATAATTGTATTTAACCCACATATATTACTTTCATCAAAACAACTCTAATACTCAGTCCTTAGAACAAAAGGAAGCATTTACACCAAGGGCGTTTTCGCACTGACCTTACGCCGGAGCGACGTCCCTCTTCACCGCGCAGCGTCTGCGTGGATTTCGCACCAATTGCTCCGCAGAACCCGGAAGAGCCGCAAAGTCCCGCGGCTTTTGCGTCGCAAATGTAAACCGCCAAAAAACAGTTTACATTTGCGACGCAAAAGCCGCAGGACTTTGCGGCTCTTCCGGGTTCTGCGGAGCAATTAGTGCGAAATCCGCGCAGACGCTGTGCGGTGAAGAGGGACGTCGCTCCAGCGTAAGGTCAGTGCGAAACGCCCCAAGAGTTCTTTTCCTTTATATGGTCAAATTGTCCAGCTTTTCCATGTAATCCTGGTGTGATCTTCCAAATGATGAATGTCTCTCAGTGGATGCAGCCAAATAATTCAATTTTCAAAGAGGAAAGGGACAAGGTTGTACTAATACCCTGGTTTCGCAAACAGCTTTTTTCAAGCAAAAAAAAAAGACCTCTTAGCATAGAGCTTCTTCAAGCTGCAACACACCTCTTGGTAGAGAGCTTCTTCAAGCTGGAATAGACATCTTAGCGGAGAGCTTCTTCAAGCTGCAATAAACCTGAATAATATGATAAAAAGCATACAAAGATTCAATAATGCAATAAACCTGTTGCAAATAAGCCATAAAACATTTAAAACACTGAATAAAAGAAGCATACCTCTTAGCAAATTCTTAGCAAAATCTCCAAATGGTGGCTGGAGATTTCCTGAAATTTCCACTGATCTCGTGTTTTAACAATTTATTAATACCACATGGTTACAATATTTAATTATCTTTTTTTTCTTATACTAAACCATATGATATTTCACCCCCCCTCCCTCCAATATTGACTTCCCCGAAGTTATAAATTTGCATTTAATTCTAAAGGTACCACTAATCTATCAAAATATAATACCTTTGATTAATACTAAAAAATTGCCCAATGTCTTTTTACGTTCCACTCTTTCTCCATATATCCTTTGAATTTCTTCCACTCCTTTTTGAATAAGTCTAAGTCATAGTCTCTTAAAGTTTTAGTTCGTTTGTCCATCTCACACCACGATAAAACTTTCACAATCCAATCCCATTTCTCTGGTATTGTTCCTTGTTTCCAAAGCTGCGCATACAATATCCTAGCAGCTGAGAGCAAATACCAAATTAAAGTCCTATCTTCCTTTGGAAAATTTTCTAGTTGTAATCCAAGTAAAAAAGTCTCTGCAGAGATTTCCACTGATCTCCAAGTGAGAGGAATCAGTTCACCTGGAGAAAATGGTTGCTTTGGAGGGCGGAGTCTATGGCATTGTACAAGGTTGTAGCTCCTCCCCTCCCCAAAACCCAGCCTCCACCCTCCTGGGTTTTTTATTTATTTATTTAGCAGGAACGCACAGGGACACAGTTCCGACTGGCTTGGTGTCAGGGGATGTGGCCTAATATACAAATGAGTTCCTGCTAGGCTTTTTTTCTACAAACAATGTCGGGGGTGTGGCCTAATATACAAATGAGCTCCTGCCAGGCTTTTTCTACCAAAAAAAAAAGCAAAGCCCTGCACCAGTTAATCCCCAATCCAGAGCTGGCAACCCTACCTCAGAAAGGAAAGAAGATGAGTATCCCCTTTCACAGAATCATAGAGTTGGAAGGGACCTCCAGGGACATCTAGTCCAACCCCCTGCACAATGCAGGAAGCTCACAAACGCCTCCCCCTAAATTCACAGGATCGTCATTGCTGTCTGATGGCCATGTAGCCTCTGTTGAAAAACCTCCAAGGAAGGACAGCCTGTATCTTTCCAATGTGTTTTGAGTTGTACACTCTCTCGTTCTCTCTCTCAGTCCTCTAAAAAAAAAGACTGTGCTTATCAGGCCTCAAATTCAACAGGAGCTCACAGGAGTACAGCTCCTGAGCCTTTCTGAGGGTTCCCCATCTTCCTCTCCACCTACCTTGTCCATTGAATAGTAGGTGCAGCTGCATAACAATCCCTGGATTAGGAGAGCAGGCAGCTAGCCAGCCACCAGGGTCTTTGCCATACCCCCAGCAGCCCTCATTAACCCCTGGAGAAGCCCACCTCACCCTTTCTCCACTTCTTATGTGATTTTGGCTGGTGGGTGGCTTGCTGGCTTTTTGACTGGGGGGGGGGCAGCCCAGGAGAGCCCCAGGTGAGCAAGGCCTGCTTGGACTGGCTGGAGATCCAGCAACCCCAATCAGGCCTCGCTCGCCCAGGGCTCTCCTTTCTTGCATTGGGTTGCTTTTGGCTGGGGGGGGCAGCATATGCTAATGAGTCATGCTAATGAGCTCCACCACCTTTTCCCCCCCTACAAAACGACCCCTGGTGCTTCTTATTAACTTGAGATGGGTCTCAGCAGATTCCCCCTTCCTTGGACTGAAACCTAAAGGAATTGATCTGCCTACACGAACCTTCGGCCGTTTCAGCCATCGCCGAGTGGGCATTACAGATAGTTGGGGATTGAAGCACCAATCTGGCACGCCTTGAAAAAGTGTAAGCCTTTAAAGACATAGATCAGGGGCGGCGAAACTGTGACTCAGGAGCCACGTGTGGCTCTTTCACACATATTGTGCAGCTCTCAAAGTCCTCACTGCCCCATCAGCTGACTTGGAAAAGGCATCTCTCGCTTTGTATCATTCCTTCAAGCCAAGCCAGCTGGCAGCTTGGAGAATACATTTAAAGTTGCTTT
This sequence comes from Heteronotia binoei, assembly GCF_032191835.1. Classification (NCBI taxonomy): domain Eukaryota; kingdom Metazoa; phylum Chordata; class Lepidosauria; order Squamata; family Gekkonidae; genus Heteronotia; species Heteronotia binoei. The sequence goes on from NC_083229.1 coordinate 126,841,558, forward strand.
TTCCCACCTCTCCCTCCCTCTTCCCTCTCCCATCTATGTTTTTATTTTTTTCCTCCATTCCTTCCTTCCTCCCTCCCTCCCTCCTTTCCTTCCTTCCTTCCTTCCTTCCTTCCTTCCTTCCTTCCTTCCTTCCTTCCTTCCTTCCTCCCTCCCTCCCTCTCTCCCTCCCTCCCTCCTTCCTGCCTCCCTCCCTCCCTCCTTTCCTTCCTTCCTTCCTTCCTTCCTTCCTTCCTTCCTTCCTCTCTTGCGACTCTCAAACATCTGATGTCTATTCAATGTAATTCTTATGTTTAGCAGGTTTGGCCACCCCTGACCTAGACGGTCAAGGACATTTGTAGATGAGCCGTTTTTGCAACCGTCTGCTTCCTCTGGAAAAAAAAAATAGCATCCAAGCTGGTGGAGGCATGACAGATTATGTGAATCCATCTTTAATTTAGGAGCCCTGTGAACAATGCCCGTGTATGTCCTCAGCTGAGGTTGGGCATTCCACACGAAGGGAAGGGGGGAAGTCCTGTTGTGCCTTGTTTTGCCTGAGGCATCCAGGATGCGATTAGAGCAAGTCGCATGCTTACAATATCAACTACAGGTGTACAGCAGTAGCCATATTTCCTGTCAGTTCCGATGTGGGATGTTAGTGCGGCACTGGCTGTGGTTTGGACGGGCAGTCTCACTTGGAAGGTCTGTGTTCCATTTGCGTTTCGCTTAAGCTGCCGTCGATCACCTGCAACACGGGAAATGTCTTTGGCTCCGCACAGTGAGGGGGGGAGAAATCTAAGCTGAGAGGGGGGAAAGAGATTGATTGGAAATGTGGTGTTGGAGGAGAGATTTATGAATACTGAGAAAGATAGATATGCAGGTTCTAGATCAAATCAATCCTGAACTTTCTCGACAAACTAAAATAACCAAACTGAAGCTATTGTGCTTCGATTTCTTTCTTTCTTTCTTTCTTTCTTTCTTTCTTTCTTTCTTTCTTTCTTTCTTTCTTTCTTTCTTTCTACAATTTATTGTATTTTCTGTCAAAGTATATACCATACATATCACAGTCAGAATGCTTCCATAGAGCAAATAATAAAGGCAAAAAGTACAAGATAAAGAGTCTAATGAGTCATATAACAATTAATGAAATATACCTCTAACCAAGGCTTTTTTCGTAGAAAAAGCCCAGCAGGAACTCATCTGCATATTAGGCCACACCCTCTGACATAATCAACGGCCCTGTGGCGCAGAGTGGAAAAGCAGCAGTACTGCAGTACTGTGGTCTGAACTCTCTGCTCACGACCTGAGTTCGATTCCGGCGGAAGCTGGATTCAGGTAGCCGGCCCTAGGTTGACTTAACCCTTCATCCTTCTGAGGTCGGTAAAATGAGTACCCAGCTTTCTGGGGCGGGGGGAGTGTAAAAGACTGGGAAGGCAAAGGCAAATCACCCCGTTAGAAAAGTCTGCCATGAAAATGTTATGAAAGCAATGTCACCCCGGAGTCGGAAATGGCTGGTGCTTGCACAGGGTGGTGGAGCTCATCCAGGGATTGTTATGCAGCTGCACATAGTATTTAATGGACAAGGAGGTGGAACTCTCAGAAGGAGGAGGGGGAACTCTCAGAAAGGTTCATGAGCTGCGCTCCTGTGAGCTCCCACTGAATCCAAGGCCTGGTTTCCACTTATGGACAGTGCTTTGATCACCTGATGAGAAGACAAGAGTTACTGGGAAAGACAAAAATGCTAGGAAAAGTAGAAGTCAGCAGGAACAGAGGAAATCGCAGCTGGAGACAGGCTGACTAAATCAAGGAAGCCACGGACCTCATTTTGGAAGACCTGAGCAAGGCTTTCAACGATAAGATGCTTTGGAGGACATGGTTATTTTCCAGGCTGCCCTAAAGTTCCATTTTTTCCCCAGATGTTACCGTGCTTTTTTCCCCTTGTGCCCAGCCAATGGTTTTAACTTAACCATTTCAAGTCACATTTAACTGGAAAGCTCCAAAGGAAGGAGCTTCCAACGAAAGTCTCAATAATTCGATGGGAGAGAATTACGTCAGCTCTGTCCCGCTGAAATCAAAAGGACTTAGAATGCCTACATCATCGGGATCATTCCCTTCAGGTTGAGGACGTCGATCCATAAAGGGTTGAGGCTATCATTCTTTGTTCCCGTTATGAAAAGACTCACTGGGAAAAGACAAGAATGCTAGGACAAGCTGAAGGCAGAAGGAAAAGAGAAGTAGAAAAAGAAGAAGGACGAGGAGGAGGAGGAGCAGTACTGCAGTCCTAAGCTCTGCTCACGTCCTGAGTTCAGTCCCCGGTGGAAGCTGGGTTTTCAGGTAGCCGGCTCGAGGTTGACTCAGCCTTCCATCCTTCCGAGGTCAGTAAAATGAGTCCCCAGCTTGCTGGAGGGAAAGCATAGATGACTGGGGAAGGCAAAGGCAAACCACCCTGCAAAAAGCCTGCCGTGAAAGTCAGAAATGACTGGCGCTTGCACAGGGGACCTTTCCTTTCCTTTTTCCTTCACTACACAAAGGAGTCTCAGAGCAGTTTACAATCTCCTTTCCCCCTCCCCACAACAGACACCGTATAAGGTAGGTGGAGCTGAGAGAGCTCTCCCAGAATGGCTCTTGAGCAGAATAGCTCCACAACACCTTATGACTGACTCAGGGCCATATCATCAGGTGCATGTGGAGGAGTGGGGGAATCAAACCCGGCTCTCCCAGATAAAAGCCCATGCACTTAACCATTACACCAAACTGGTTCTCATGAGATGAACTGACTCAAATCCAGGGCTTTTTTTTTTTTTTTTGTAGGAGAAAATCCTTTGCATATTAGGCCGCACACCCCTGATGTAGCCAATCCTCGAAGAACTTACAGAGCTCTTCGTGCAGGGCCTCCTGTAAGCTCCAGGAGGATTGGCGACATCAGTGGGGTGTGGTTTAATATGCAAAGGAGTTCCTGCTACGGAAAAAAAAAGCCCTACTCTAACCCAACGTGAGATGGATTGACTCAAGAAAACCCCAGCCCACAGTTTGCAAGACCTGAGTCAAGTTGTCAATGATAGGACATTTGGAAGGTCATTAACTCTTGGGGTCACCATAAGTTTTGAAATGATTTGACAGCACTGAACGTACAGAGGGACCGATTTCCCACTCACCTTATGCCGCTCTCACTTTCCTTTTCTCAGTGGGGCTCCCTTCTGATTTCACACTATCTGCCCCGGGGCTGCAGCTAGTGGCGGCTTTTTCTCGCAGCAAACAGAAACTGGGTTTTAGAGGTTTCTGTTTGCTGCACGAAAAAGCCGCCGCTAGCTGCAGCCCTAGGGCAGATAGTGTGAAATCGGATGGAAGCCCCGTTGAGAAGAGGAATGTGAGAGCGGCATAAGGTGAGTGGGAGATCAGCCAGAGAGAGAGACGAGATCAACAGCAGTGACACCCTAAACAAAGATATGCTGTTCTGAAACCATCTACTTCAATGAACTGCAGTGCATACCTCTGCTTAGGATAACAGTGTAATTCAGAAAGGATGTTAGAATTAAGGATGGGGGGAAAGTGGTTTGGTTCGTAGTTCATAGCATGCCTGGTTCACAAACCATGAACCGTCATGAGCATTAAATCCAATCCGTGGATTTAAGTATCTGCAAATGGGGGCCATGCGTTGCTATTAGATATGTAGATTATGGGGGAGGAGGTTGAACATATATATGAAGATATGAAGCTGCCTTCTACTGAATCAGACCCTCGGTCCATCAAAGTCAGAATTGTCTACTCAGACTGGCAGTGGCTCTCCAGGGTCTCCAGCTGAGGCTTTTCATGCCTACTTGCCTGGACCCCTTTTTAGTTGGAGATGCCGGGGATTGAACCTGAGACCTTCTGCTTACCAAGCAGATGCTCTACCACTGAGCCACCATCCCTCCGAGGTTTCTTCTTTAGATGCTTCAAGGTTTCACACCATAGAATTAGCACTGTCACCTTTAGGAGTGAGAGCCAGTTTGGTGTAGTGGTTAAATGTGTGGACTCTTATCTGGGAGAACCAGGTTTGATTCCCCACTCCTCCACTTGCAGCTGCTGGAATGGCCTTGGGTCAGCCATAGCTCTGGCAGAGGTTGTCCTTGAAAAGGCAACTGCTGTGAGAGCCCTCTCAGTCCCACCCACCTCACAGGGTGTCTGTTGTGGAGGGAGAAGATATAGGAGATTGTAAGCCGCTCTGAGTGTTTGATTCAGAGAGAAGGATGGGGTATAAATCAGCAGTCGTCTTCTTCTTCTTCCTCAAAGTGCTTCAACTCACTCAGCTTTTACTTCACTATCTTTTCAGGTTTTATCATTTGCTCGCAATTAAGGGTCATTCCCTTGGGATAGCCAACTTTCCTTAGCATTTCTCTTGTTCTTTCTGATGTTTTCTTCCTCGTATTTGGAAGTCTTAAAGAAGTGAGCGTAAGGGAATTGACATTGTGGGAAGTGCAACAGATTAGAAAATCCTACTTGACTCGCTCATTGGCAAGCGATACAGCTGGAAGTGCTCAGACGCGATAGTGGCATTGAGAATGTATTAGTTGATTGGGATGGCGCAACTAATGGATTATGAGCCTAGTCCAATTCCTGTTAATCCATCAAGAACTCTATTGACTGCGTGGGCTTTGGTCAATTTCCCTTTATACCTGCCTTTGCCATGAGTAGTTGCTTGTCTTCAGTTTGTTCTGTCCATAATATCTAAAATGACTTCTTCTGACGCAGCTGGTTTCCATCAGCATACATTTTCCATCACAGTGTTTTTATTTTGTAGAAAGGAGCGATAGCTCGTTCTTTGAATGTGCTGCGGGCTGTGTGTTTGGAAAACACCTGTTTGAATGAGTGTGTGTGTGTGTGTTTAATGCAGCAGGAAAAATCAGGTCAGACACAGCCAGCATTTGGGTTGCTGATAAAGGAATGAGGGAATTGACCCGAAGCTTCTGAAAAGGCTATACAGGGGATGAAGAAGAAAAAGGAGAAGGAGAAGTAGTAGAAGTAGAAGAAGAAGAAATTAGATTTATATCGCACCCTATACTCTGAATCTCGGAGTCTCAGAGCAGTCACAATCTCCTTTACCTTCCCCCCCACACACACACACAACAGACACCCTGTGAAGGAGGTGGGGCTGAGAGAGCTCTCTCAGAAGTTGCTCTTTCAAGGACAACTCCTGTGAAACATATGACTGACCCAAGGCCATTCCAGCAGCTGCAAGTGGAGGACTGGGGAATCAAACCTGGTTTTCCCTGATAAGAGTCCATACACTTAACCGCTACCAGGGGTCGTTTTGTAGAAAAATAGGTGGTGGAGCTCATCCAGGGATTGTTAGGCAGCTGCCCCTGCTATTCAATGGACAAGGTGGGAAGGAGGAGGTGGGACTCTCGGCAAGGTTCAGGAGCTGCACTCCTGTGAGCTCCTGCTGAATCCGAGGCCTGATCACTGCACCAACTGGCTCCATGGACCTGCATGGGCAAAATCATATGGGGTAGAAAGTGTCACAAGCAGGCCTGGAGCATCTCAGTAGGCATGGTAAGCAGCCACCTGAGGTGGCTACCTGGCCTACAGGGGCACCAGCTGCCCCCTCCCACACCCACCCTCTCCTCGCTGGCGGTCCAAGCAGCCTTCAGGGGAGGCCAAACAAAATCAGCTGGTAGCAAGAGGCGGTGTGGTGGGAAGGAAACACCGCACCCACCCAGTCTCGCCACTCTCAGCTCCTCCCTGCTCTGCATCTTCTTATCCTCCTTGGGTGCGTTGGCAGCTGGAGGAGCCTCTTCTCACTGCTGCCATCACCGAGGGAAGGATGCAGGCTGACTTCAAGAGAGGAGCTGCCCGGTACTTCCTGACGGGGGCGGTGATGTGGTGTGGTGTCATGGCAGGTGTGGTCCAACGTGCCAACTGGGACCCGCTGCCATACTTTGGGGGAGGGAGGAAGGTGGGTGAGAAGTTAGGGGCAGGGGGTGCACGTTGTCTGGGGTACCAGCCCCGCACAGGTGCTGGTCATAAGTGTTGGAATTCTTTTGCAATGTCTTTTTGCAGTGATCTAAGTTCCGATCATTATAGGGTTAGGGTTTCTGTATTGTCTGCCTGCCTAGGAAGAGGGACTTGACTGTCTGCCAATGAAGAGAAAGCCCTCAAAAGGACTGTTTGTTTGTTGATGCTATTGGTCAGTTAGTCAGGTGACTTCCTTTGCCTGGGTAGCAAGAGGTCAAGGAGAAGGAGGAATCTCCAGCTGAGCAATGTGACTTCCTTAGTGATAAGATGTAGGTTATAGTGTTTCAGATTTTACATCCCAGTTCCCCATTGTCAAGCCCCATTCTTTGGATAGAGATGGCTGGCCAAATGTCAGGTTAATACTCTGGCCCTTCTGCATTATTTACAACCTAGAGAACACGTAGGCATCACCATCTGGCAGAAGAATGTTTATGGTACTGGAAAAGGCCTGTTGTGTTTCAAGAATGTACTCCCTAAATTCACAGGCTTCCTTATCTGTTCGCAATGTAGTGTGAGAATGCTTTTGTAGTAATATAGTAATGATACAGCATCATGAAATAGTTAAAAAAATTAATTGTATGAATGTTTTATAGATTTTATTGACTTATTGTTCTTAATTTGTGTAATTGAATGTTGTAAGCCTTTCTGAGTCCGCTTGCGGAGAGGGCGGGATAGGAGTTTAATATAAATAAATAAATAAATGAATGAATGAATGAATGAATAAATAAATAAATAGTGAGAAAGATAGTCACTGCTTTAACCTCTGAACCTTAGGTTCAAATGAAGCGCCTTTTGTAACGGTTTATGATACCCTATATAGCAAGCATGTAACCTCTGGTATCTCGGTATTTCCACGGACCATGTTCCTTGGAGCACCTTTGAATTCCTGAATAAAGCAGTCTATTTGAAATAAAACAAAGGACTTCCTTATTGGGAATCTTGGGGCTTGACACCCATCCCTATAGAAATAAAGTTATGATTTTGCTTTATTACTTAAAGGCTCTCGATCTCACTTTGATCCAACAATCCTTTGAACTGTTTGGGATATAGAAATTGATTTCCCCAACAATACCTCTAACAATAAGGAGGGGAATTGGGCAGGATTGAGGGAAAGAGTTGGCTGGAACCAACCTATCAGTTAAATACACACACACACATGCCAGTAGCTCTGACTAGCTCAGTGTTGTCAGAACTCGGAAGCTAAACAGGGCTGGCCATAGTCAGTACTTGAATGCGATTCCACCAAGAAAGACTGGAGTTGCGATGCAAAGGAAGGCAATGGCGAACCATCTCTGTTAATCTCTTGCCTTGAATCCTATTGATGCTGGGGTGTCCGTGAGCCAATTGTGACATGACAGCACCCAGTTATTATTTCAAATCATAGAACTGGTGAAGGCTTTATTATTCTCTCCTGTGGAGTTGTGATCTGGCTACAGGTATCTGAATGCAGAAGCAACCTTTGGTACATGTATGAACATATGACCATATGAAGCTGCCTTCTACTGAATCAGACCCTCGGTCCATCGAAGTCAGTATTGTCTACTCAGACTGGCAGTAGCTCTCCAGGGTCTCAAGCTGAGGTTTCTCATGCCTACTTGCCTGGACCCCTTTTTAGTTGGAGATGCCGGGGATTGAACCTGGGACCTTCTGCTTACCAAGCAGATGTTCTACCACTGAGCCAACGTCCCTCCCATCTCTATCTTGGTATATCTCTATCTCTCAGTCAGTATTGTCTACTCAGACCGGCAGTGGCTCTCCAGGGTCCCAAGCTGAGGTTTCTCATGCCTATTTGCCTGGACCCTTTTTAGTTGGAGATGCCGGGGATTGAATCTGGGACCTTCTGCTTACCAAGCAGATGTTCTACCACTGAGACACCGTCCTCCCCATCTCTATCTTGGTATATCTCTATCTCTCTGTCAGTATTGTCTACTCAGACTGGCAGTGGCTCTCCAGGGTCTCAAGCTGAGGTTTTTCCTGCCTTTTTAGTTGGAGATGCCAGGGATTGAACTTGGGACCTTGTGCTTACCAAGCAAATGTTCTACCACTGAGCCACCATTCCCTCCATCTCTATCTTGGTATATCTCTATCTCTAAGTCAGTATTGTCTACTCAGACTGGCAGCGGCTCTCCAGGGTCTCAAGCTGGGGTTTCTCATGCCTATTTGCCTGGACCCTTTTTAGTTGGAGATGCTGGGGATGGAGCTTGGAACCTTCTGGCAATCGAGGGTGAGCTGTCCCAGAGGCGCACACTAGATTGTGGGGTGCCTCAGGGAGCAGTTCTCTCACCGATGCTATTTAATATCTATATGCGCCCCCTTGCCCAGATTGCCCAGAGGCACGGGCTTAGGTGTCACCAGTATGCGGATGACACCCAGCTCTATCTGCTAATGGATGGCCAGCCTGGCTGCACCCCAGGGAATTTGGACCTGGCACTGCAGGCCGTGGCAACTTGGTTAAGGCTGAGTGGGTTGAAGCTGAATCCAGTGAAGACAGAAGTCCTTTGCATGGGTCGGGGTGCTCTGGGGAGGGAAATATCTCCCCCGGTTTTTGACCGGGTCAGGAGCTTGGGAGTCCTACTGGAGCCTTCACTATCAATGGAGGCTCAGATAGCAGCCACTGCTAAGTCAGCCTTTTTCCATTTGAGGCGGGCAAGGCAGTTGGCCCCCTTTCTAGAACGTCAGGACCTGGCAACAGTGATTCATGCAACGGTCACCTCGAGATTGGATTACTGTAATGCCCTCTACATGGGGCTGCCTCTGTGCTGAACCCGGGAGCTGCAGCTGGAGCAGAACGTGGCGGCTAGGCTGCTATTGGGGCTCCCAAAATGGGAGCACATACAGCCAGGGCTGCGTGGACTACACTGGTTGTCAGTTACATACCAGATTCGTTACAAAGTGCTGGTTATCACCTTTAAAGCCCTATATGGCCGAGGACCTGCCTATCTGAGGGACCGTCTTTCCCCATATAAACCCCAGAGAGCACTGAGGTCAACAGGGAAGAACCTGCTGACCATCCCCGGGCCGAAAGAGGTAAAACTACAGAGTACCCGCACACGGGCCTTCTCTGTTGTGGCTCCACACCTATGGAACCAACTCCCGGAAGAAATGCGGGCCCTGCGGGACTTTGAACAGTTTCGCAGGGCCTGCAAGACCATCCTTTTCGAGATGGCCTTCACCGATTAAAAGAGAGAGACTGCTTAAGTAATTTCATCATCTGTTGAAATAGCACCAGGATGTCAATTTTATTAATTTATTAATTTTAGAATTTTAATTAAATTGTTAAATCAGTTATTGTTTTTAAACATTATTGTATAAATGCATTGATCTAATGTTGTTAGCCGCCCTCAGCCTGCTTCAGCGGGGAGGGCGGGATATAAATAAAATGATGGATTGATTGATTGATTCTGCTTACCAAGCAGATGTTCTACCACTGAGCCACCGTCCCTCCCATCTCTATCTCTATCTATGTATCTCTATCTCTATGTATCTCAATCGAGATGAGGTAACACTTCTACAGTACAGTCCTACTTTGGCTGCCATCACCATGTTCCTATGGCCCTGTCAGAAAATCATTTATGGGGGAATGGAGGACTGGATTTATCCTGCTCCCCTCCCCGATAGCTGATTTGGATCATTGCCAACGATCGGACAGGCAAAATGTTGGTAGGGATTGAAAGCAAAGTGAAAAGCAGTTTAATAAGATTAGTGCAATTTCTCAGGGGGCTCCCGCACATTAACAGAATGTGATTTCCTGATTCACTGAGCAAAAAGTGCTGGAACAGAACCTGTGTTCTGCGTTCTTTATGTCTGGTTCCCAAAATATTTAATTTCTGCTGACATGTAGAGCCCTGTTGATGCGGTTCAGCTGAACCTGTCCAAATTCATCGACCACCTCGCCACCTTCCTCCAGAGATATGCTTGTACAGGACCTTCCACCTTTGCCTTGAGTTTCACAGATTATTTTGTTTACTTCATTCATACTGCGCTTTCCCCCCCCCCCCCAATGGAAATCCAAAGTGGTTTACCTCCTCCAGAGAGAGCCAGGCTGATTTCGCACTAAGCACTTGCCTCACTTTAGCCCAGGGGTGGCCAAACTTGCTTATTGTAAGGGCCACATGGAATAAACATCAGATGTTTGAGAGCCACAAGAAGGAAGGAAGGAAAGAAGGAAGGAAGGAAGGAAGGAAGGAAGGAAGGAAGGAAGGAAGGAAGGAAGGAAGGAAGGAAGGAAGGAAGGAAGGAAGGAGAATAGATTTGGGAGAGAAGAAGAAGAAGAAGAAGAAGAAGAAGAAGAAGAAGAAGAAGAAGAAGAAGAAGAAGAAGAAGAAGAAGAAGAAGAAGAAGATGATATTGGATTTATATCCCGCCCTCCACTCCGAAGAGTCTCAGAGCGGCTCACAATCTCCTTTACCTTCCTCCCCCACAACAGACACCCTGTGAGGTGGGTGGGGCTGGAGAGGGCTCTCACAGCAGCTGACCTTTCAAGGACAACCTCTGCCAGAGCTATGGCTGACCCAAGGCCATGCTAGCAGGTGCAAGTGGAGGAGTGGGGAATCAAACCCGGTTCTCCCAGATAAGAGTCCACACACTTAACCACTACACCAAACTTGCTCTCTCAAATGCATTCTCCAAGCTCTGGCTGGTTTGGCTTGGAGAAATCACAAAATAAATTAAATTAAATGATTTAAAAAGAGACATGCCTTTTCCAAGTTGGCTGACTGGGCAGTGGGGATTTCGAGAGCCACACAATATGTGTGAAAGAACCATAGTTTAGCCAACCCTGCTTTAGCCCTTGGGATCTTAACGGAAGATCTTTTCTGGCAATTTCGCGCTTGCCAGCCTGCTGCGCAGCTGCTTCTTTAACACTGTTTGGATGCTTCAGACCAGCTTGTTTTCACGCTATAGCCGGAGGAGTTTTGGAGGTGTGCCCTTCCGGCTCTCCTTTTTTCTCTGATTTTTTAAATCACTTTAATACGTAATAACGCAATAACGAAATGACGTACTGACGTGATGGGCAGGATTGGAGTCCTTAGCCTTTCGCACCTTAGGACTGTCACGTGTGTCACTGTGGCTCAGCTATTGGTCACCCTGTCCTCCTTTTCTGTGCCGGGATTTTTAAAAATCACCTTTCACCAGTCCGCCGTCACCATTCTTCTTTCTGAATTCACAATGGAGAAGCTGGACCAGTTTGGTGCAGTGGTCAAGTGTGCAGACTTTCATCTGGGAGAACTCGATTTGATTCCCCACCCTCCACATGTACCTGCTGATGTGACCTTGAGTCAGTCACAAGTTCTTGCAGAGCTGTTCCTCTCAACAGCAGTTTCTGTGAGAGCTCTCTCAGCCCCACCTACCTCACAGGGTGTCTGTTGTGGAGCGGGGAAAGGAAAGGAGATTGTAATATTATATTGCAGATTATTATATTATATCGTAGTATATTCTTCTTTGCTCAAGTTGCAGGATCCCTGCTGAAGAAAGAAGAAGAAGACGACAACAACAAAGACAACAACGACGACGATGACATTGGATTTGTACCCCGCCCTCCACTCTGAATCTCAGTGACTCACAATCTCCTTTACCTTCCTCCCCCACGACAGACACCCTGTGAAGGAGGTGGGGCTGAGAGACCTCTCACAGAAGCTGCCCTTTCAAGGACAGCTCTGCAAGAGCTATGGCTGACCAAAGGCCATTCCGGCAGCTGCACACAGAAGAGTGGAAAAATCAGACCTGGATCTCTCAGATAAGAGTCTGAGCATTTAACCACTACCACAAACTGACTCTCATCAACTTCAAAGCCCCATCAACAGCCTAAGTAGAAAGGTGTTTGTGTGAATATATTCTTTATCTCCCCGCTGGGTAGCAGTTGTAATCCTGGAAAACATTCTAATGCTGTGTAACGTCCCAACACAATTATACATATATATGTGTGTGTGTGTGTGTGCAAAAAAATCATTCATGATGTTCTTTAGATGACAAATGCACCCCATTGACAAACTCACCTTCTTTGTCTCCATGAGCGATGCGATAGAAACCGGTTAGGCGTCGTTTCTCTATCATTTAAGCCATCACAGTTTTTTTGGCAAGTGCAAAGTTTAAGCAATGTATCTGGGAAAACACAGATTAACCTTATCAAAGGAGGAGGGATGGCTCGTTTGTTTCATTTCCACGCAATTGCATATGCACACACATGCTCATTTGAGCATAATGGGATAGCAATGCACTTACCTGTCATCTCTTCAGGAACGGCGGCATTCACAACACCGCAGAAGCAATGTGCTAGAATTTACAACCTTGCCAACTAAAATACACTTTTGATTAAATCTTCCCTGTGAAAAATGCCACGCTGACACTTGAAATGGGGGGGTAATTTATTTACGTTAGGGGACTGAATAACAGGTTGCGCAAACTGGCTTTGCTCTTTCAAATGTCACTGTGATTGCCAATGCTAAGGAATGGCTAAAATTATGAAGGGAAACAAAAATAGTGCGTCCTTTACCTTCCAACTGCTTGCACTTTCTTGATCAGGCTGAGAAGCTTTTTAATACAACTGGAAGCAGTGTTCCCTCTAAGCTGAGTTAGTGTGAGCTAGGTCACAGTTTTCTAGCATCCGGCACCAGCACCGTAGCCAGGATTTCATGTTTGGTGGGACCCACAGTAAGATTTGTTGTTTAGGCAGGTTGGGGGGGCCACCCAGTTTGGTGGCCCTGGGCTCTCGGCACGGAAAGCTGCCTTCAGTTTCACAAGCGGACCCCACATTAGAGCCAGTTTGCTGTCATGGCTAAGTGTATGAATTCTTATCTGGGAGAACCGGGTTTGATTCCCCACTCCTCCACTTGCACCTGCTGCAATGGCCTTGGGTCAGCCATAGCTCTCTTATCTGGGAGAACGGGATTTGAATCCCCACTCCTCCACTTGCAGCTGCTGGAATGGCCTTAGGTCAGCCAGAACTCTCTTATCTGGGAGAACCAGGTTTGATTCCCCCCTCCTCCACTTGCACCTGCTGCAATGGCCTTGGGTCAGCCAGAGCTCTCTTATCTGGGAGAACCAGGTTTGATTCCCCACTCCTCTACTTGCAGCTGCTGGAATGGCCTTAGGTCAGCCAGAACTCTCTTATCTGGGAGAACCAGGTTTGATTCCCCACTCCTCCACTTGCAGCTGCTGGAATGGCCTTAGGTCAGCCAGAACTCTCTTATCTGGGAGAACCAGGTTTGATTCCCCACTCCTCCACTTGCAGCTGCTGGAATGGCCTTGGGTCAGCCATAGCTCTCTTAACTGGGAGAACCGGGTTTGATTCCCCCCTCCTCCACTTGCAGCTGCTGGAATGGCCTTGAGTCAGCCAGAACTCTCTTATCTGAGAGAAGCGGGTTTGATTCCCCCATTCCTCCACTTGCACCTGCTGTAATGGCCTTGGATCAGCCATAGCTCTGGCAGAGGTTGTCCTTGAAAGGGCAGCTGCTGTGAGAGCCCTCTCAGCCCCACCCACCTCACAGGGTGTCTGTTGTGGGGGAGGGAGATAAAGGAGATTGTGAGCCGCTCTGAGCTTCGGAGTGGAGGGCAGGATATAAATCCAAGATCTTCATCTTTACCTGGGCAGTCACGGCAGCTTTGCTCCCCTCACCCCTTTCTCACATGCCTCTCTCTCAGAGAGACAGAGACCTCTTGAACTGAAGTTGGGTGCTTGGAAGGCTGGCTATTAGAAGATTCTCCCCCCCCCCCCACCGCCAACCCTTTGCTATACCTGCTGTGTTAGGGAAAGGAAGAGAAGAAAGTGAAAAGACGAGCAGTAATGCTACTACTTGTTCAGAAAGGCAGTGAGCGAAGGGGACAGATCGGAGGGATCCTCCATTTTCTCCAGGGGAACTGATCTTGGTCACCTGGAGAACAAATGTAATAGTAGGAGAGCTCCAGGTCTCACCTGGAGGTTAGGCAACCACAGAAGAGCAACACTGGACGAATTACTTAAAATAACATGCTATGTGCATTTACCCAGGGACTCAGTTTGCATATTAGGCCACATCCCGTGATTCTACCATTGTTTTGCACAGGTCTGTTTTGTAGGGAAAGCCCAGCAGGAACCCATTTGCATATTAGGCCACACCCACCAATACCAAGCCAGGCAGAAGTGCGTTCCTGCGCGTTCCTGCTAAAACAAAAAACAAAAAAAACCCTGCACATCTGTACGCATATGCATGTAATATTACATATCACAAGGTCATGGTACAGCTAGAACCAAACTTTCAATAATAGAAGTCCATATATAAGACTTGTCAATTTCCAAGACTCTGGTCAATTTCTAGTGGTGATTTCTCTGGCACTTGGTAGAGAGATGATGGCACACACCTCCTGGGTTTGATATGGACATATTTCAAGAGGCTCTCCCGTCTTCAGATTGCCCATGTTAAAATTGGAACTGTGAAATAATCCTTATGCAATTCTAACGCAGCAAGATCACCAGTAACATAAATAAGGTTCGATACCCAGTGCTAGAACTGCACGAGAATGGCTTGCTCCATATAAAAACCGCAGAGAGCATTTCGCCAGAAAATCCAGAAGGCTTGTGCATCCGGTAAGAGAAGAGGCTTAGGTTGAAAATAATGAAAACTTTTTGAAAATTGAGAAGAGGCTTATGACTGATTTGCTCCAAAACCGTACACATGTATCGAGAGCTTTTCGCCAACAAAAGGAACGGCTTGCTCCGCTTATCAACAGTGCGGAGATTATTTTGTCTGCAAAATTCCAGAAGGCTTTTGCATCTGGTTATTTTTTTTTAATTTTTGATTTATTTACGTTATATTTAGATCCCGCCCATTCTGTACAGGCGGCTAACAGCATAAAATAGACTGTAAACAAAAACAATATTAACACAATAAAACAATCAGATAAAGCAGATAATCATCTTCTTTATAATGCATGCAATAGCTGGTCTTGAGGACAAAAGGAGATTGAGGAAGAATCGCACTGCTACAGCACCAACCCTAAATCAGACTTTTCCCTGCAGCCACTGTGGCCGGACCTGCCTGTCCCGCATTGGTCTTGTCAGCCACCAGCGAGCCTGCAGCAGACGTGGACTATTGCACCCTTCTTAAATCTTCGTTCGCGAAGCCAAGCCAAGAGAGAGAATGCATGCAATAGTTTTACATGACTCTTTGAAAGTTTTACTACACTTTGTTAGCCGGTATATCACAGTGGTTCCCCCCCACCCTCTATTATTGCGCGTAATGTGAACTGCGAACCAATGTTGTTAGGTTCTCTCCAGGGGAGCTGGTTAGTGAAGAAGTTTAGGACTGGCTTGGTCCTACTATAAAAACATAAGAGAAACCATGTTGGATCAGGCCAATGGCCCATCCAGTCCAACACTGTGTCACACAGTGGCCACCCCTTCCCAAAATAAACAAAAAAATCCAGGTGCCATCAGGAAGTCCACCAGTGGGGCCAGGACACTAGAAGCCCTCCCACTGTGCCCCCCCTCCCCAAGCACCAAGAATACAGAGCATCACTGCCCCAGACAGAGAGTTCCAACAATATGCTGTGGCTAAGAGCCACTGATAAGCACATAATAAACACTTAAGTGGTGCAGAGAGCATTAACAAAGAATTGTAAGCGGCTGATAACCTTGAAGGAAATTGGAATACATCTTTAGATGGACCTTTCTTGTAATGTTGTAAGTTGTTTTTCTTTGTAATGCAAACAATAGTTTTGCATGACTCTTTGAAAGTTTTAATAATTTTGTTAGCCTGTATATCACAGTGTGGTTTCCCCCCCTCTATTATTGCGTGTAATATGAACTGTGATCCCATGTTGTTGGGTTCTCCAGGGGAGCTGATCTCTGCCAGCTGGAGATCAGTTTTGAAAGTGGGAGATCTCCAGGCCCCACCTGGAGGCTGGCAACCCTACAAGATTTCAGTGGGGTATAAAACCATACAGCCTGCCGTCCCAAGTATCCATTTTCTCCAGGGGAGAAAATGATTCTCCACTCCTCCAGTTGCAGCTGTTGGAATGGCCTTTGGTCAGCCATAGCTCTTGCAGGAGTTGTCCTTGAAAGGGCAGCTTCTGGGAGAGCTCTCTCAGCCCCACCCACAGGTTGTCTGTTGTGGAAGGAGAAGATATAGGAGATTGAAAAAATCGAAAATCCTTACTAAGAATTTGATACTAAACAAACAGAAAGAATTACAAAATGCCACTGGATGTGAAGTTGCCTCCAAGGTAAAATATTTAGGTGTGGAGATGACGATGAAAAATATTGACTTATATAAGAACAATTATGAAAAGCTTTGGCATAAAATAGAAGGTGATATGTTAAAATGGAATAAACTAAACATATCCATGCTGGGGAGGATATCTGCAATTAAAATGAATGTTTTACCAAGGATGATGTTTTTATTTCAAACTATCCCAATAGTGAAAGACAAGAAACAATTTAATCTGTGGCAAAGAAAAATTTCAGAGTTTATTTGGGCGGGCAAGAAACCAAGAATTAAAATGAAAATCTTAACAGATGCAAAAGAAAGAGGCGGCTTCCAACTACCTGATTTAATGCTATACCATGATGCAGTTTGTTTGGTATGGATTAAGGAATGGATGACTTTGATCAACAAAAAATTATTGGCGCTAGAAGGACATGGAAATATATTTGGTTGGCATGCGTATATGTACTACAGGAAAGAGAAGATGGATGGTTTTTTTTCACATCACTATATAAGGAGGAGTTTGCTGAATACTTGGAAAAAATATAGTAAATATGGAGATGAGAGGAAACCACTTTGGATTGTGCCAACAGAAGTAATAAGTATGCCGCAAAGTGTAAGGGAAGGGAAATGGGCATCATACGAACAACTGCTAAAGTTCAAGGGGGGCAAAGTTGAAATAAAATCGATTGAAGAATTGCAGGACAAATTTGATTGGTTTCAGCTGTTACAAATTAAAAGCTTGATAGAGAAAGACATTAAAAGTACAGGTATAAGACGAGAGAAAACAGAAATGGAGAAAATGCTGCTGGGCGAGAATGAAAAATTGATTTCAAGGATGTATAAACTGTTATTGAAATGGTCTACAGAAGAAGAGGTGGTGAAGCCTCAAATGATTAAATGGGCGATTAATTTTAATAAAGAAATACAGATGGAGACGTGGGAACACCTATGGAAGAATTCAATGAAAATATCAACGTGCTATAACATAAAAGAGAACTGTTTCAAAATGCTGTACAGATGGTACATGACACCTAAAAAAGTTAACAAAAATGAGTAATCAAGCCTCAGATAGGTGTTGGAAATGTAAAAAACATGAAGGTTCTTTTTACCACATGTGGTGGACTTGTGAAAAGGCGAAACAATTTTGGACAATGATTCAACAGGAGATCTTGAAAATTTTAGGTTATAATATTAAGAGAGCACCAGATGTCTTTCTGGTGGGATTACAAATGGAAAGCTTTCCGAAGCAAGACAGAACATTGTTGTGGTATTTGCTTTCAGCTGCGAGAACATTGTATGCGCAAATGTGGAAGCAAGACAAAATACCTGAAAAATGGGACTGGGTCTTAAAGGTTCTTAACTGGAGTGAAATGGACAAACTTACTAGAATCTTAAAAGACAACAACTTGGAGAAATTTAAAGAAGACTGGAGTAAATTTCAAAGTTACGTGGAAATACAATGGAGGTTGAAGAGTCATTTAGTGGTTTATGACAACATTAACTGAAATTTAAATGATAAAGAAGAATTGTGATTAATGAATTAGTAGAATATAGTTACATGGTAATTATGCATATATGAGTTAAGATAAAATGAAGACAGTTGGGATTCCGGAGTTGATTTTATAACTCTGTGTTTTGTGTTTTGTGTTTAATAAGCATTAAGTGAATTATAGAGAAAGGGTTGGAGAAAGATAACTCTCTGTGTAAAAATTTTATAATGGTGAAAAGATATTTAGTAGTGTATGACAACATTAATTGAACTTTTAATGATAAAGAGGTATTGTGCTATTGTGATAAAAGTATTAGTAGAACATAGCTACTTGGTAAATATATATATATATATGAGAGTTAAGATAAGACTAAGATAGAGGGAACTCTGGAACTGAATTAACAATTATGAGCGTTGTGTTTAATAAGCGCTAAGTGATTATTAGAGAGAAGGTTAGTGAATGATATATATATATATATATATTTCTTTTCCAAAGATTCTATAACTGTGAATTTACCTTTAATATGCTTTTAATTTGTTTTAAGTACCGGCGGAGGTCATGAATAAGAGAGGGGGGGGGGGAGGAAATATGTAATGTATTGGAGAAGTATATTTGAATTTGAATAGATGAATGTATTTCAATATATTGCAAAATAAAAGTTTGGTTACACAGGAGAAGATATAGGAGATTGTAAGCCACTCTGAGACTCTGATTCAGAAAGAAGGGCGGGGTATAAATCTTCAGTCTTCTTCGTCTTCCAATTCATGGTGTCAGTATTAACGCCAGGGCAGCCCCATGGCACAGAGTGGTAAGCTGCAGTACTACACTCCGATCTCTCTGCTCACGACCTGAGTTCGATCCCAGTGGAAGCCGGGTTCAGGTAGCCGGCTCGAGGTTGACTCAGCCTTCCATCCTTCCGAAGTCAGTAAAATGAGTATCCAGCTTGCTGGGGAAAAAGTGTAGATGACTGGGGAAGGCAATGGCAAACCAAAAATGCCCTCTTTTTGACCCATGCTTGTAACAATAGGATTAACAGACATCCTCACATTTTGATATATTACTGTTTTACTGCTTTCTCCTGCTCATGCTACTCAGCTCAAAGGTTTGCCCTATTTGTTAATTTTACTATTCTGTCATTGGATCTTAAATTTGTACCATTTTGCATTCTAAACCACTGCCTACCAGCTATATATACTGTAGCTCTGCTCCCTGTAACTGATTCCTCATCTGATGAAGTGGGCTCGGAGCACACCAAAGCTTACATCCAGAATAAAACGTTGTTGGTCTTAAAGGTGCCCTTGACTCCTACTTTGTTCTACTGCTTCAGTCCCACACGGCCGCCCACTTGGGTCCACCCGTTAAAAAGTCTGCCGTGAAAACGTTGTGATGTGACGTCACCCCAGAGTCAGAAACGACTGGTGCTTGCACAGGGGACGACCTTTACCTTTTTTTATTAACGCCAGCGGGCATGCACAGGCTACGCATGGAAATATGAGGAAGGTGAGAACAACTTGGAGAGCAAAAGCAGCGCGCGACGTCTGTTGGTCGCGGAAAGGGAGCAATGCTAAGATGGTTGTGTTCTTCTTCCTTTGTCCTTGGTTCTTTCCCCTACCCACGCCAGGGCTAATCAGTGCTTACAGCCACCCTCGTGTCCTTCGATACAGAGAGCAGTCTTGCAACTGCAGGGAATCTCTGTGCCTCTGACACTTCAGTGCGTTCTCTTTTGGACTGCGTATTTGTGACTGAATGTATCTATGTCTGTCCCCGAGGTGCATAATGCAAGCTATTTATTCTTCAGACATTCCAAATGAAGGCAGATTTTTTTTGTATATATGTATGGCTGAGATAAACCCGTTTTCATGAAAACATCACTTGCAAAGTACAGCCACCTTCCCACGATTCTCTTTTAAGGCCCCATGTCTTGAGAACTGTATCTGTTCTCCTGATTAGAGTTGTGTCTCACTGGGATTTCACTCTGTAATCTATTTTTAGTGCCAGTGTGTATGCTTGGAACCTGTAAAATGATGCCCAAGGAAGCATGTGCAGAGTTCTTTATTTTTGACTTTCAGCGAGCGATTAGAAGGGGGGGGGGGAATGGCTTCCAGGTCATAGAATCTTAGAGGGGACCTCCAGGGTCATCTAGTCCAACCCCCTGCACAATGCAGGAAACCCACAAATACCTACCCCAAATTCACAGGATCTTCATCGCTGTCAGATGGCCATCTAGCCCAGGGGTCCTCAAACTTTTTAAATAGGGGGCCAGTTCACTGTCCCTCAGACTGTTGGAGGGCCGGACTGCTGTTACTGTACAAGGCCGCGGGCCGTCAGTTCTCCGTCTTCTGCATCTCTCTCCCTTCCCCACACCACACACCCCGGCCTGGGAACTCACCTCACCTTGGTATCACCTCACACTCTGTCTCCGCCGCCTCAGCCCAGTGCCGGAAGTGTGCGTTGCTAATGCGAGTTTAGGTCGAACGTCACTTCCGGTCTGATTTTGCCATAACCCGGCGGGCCGCATAAACGTCCTCAACGGGCCGCATCTGGCCCGCGGGCCGTAGTGTGAAGACCCCTGATCTAGCCTCTGTTGAAAAACCTCCAAGGAAGGAGAGCCCACCACCTCCCAAGGAAGCCTGTTCCAAAAAGGAATCACTCTGTCAGGAAGTTCTTCCTAATGTTGAGCCGGAAACTCTTTGGATTTAATTTCAACCCATTGGTTCTGCTTCTACCTTCTGGGGCCACAGAAAACAATTCTGCATCATCCTCTAGATGACAGCCTTTCAAGTACTTGAAGATAGTGATCATATCACCTCTCAGGCGCCTCCTCTCCAGGCTAAATACCCCCACTCCTTCAACCTTGGTCACCAGACCCCTCACCATCTTCATCACCCTCCTCTGGACCCGTTCCAGCATGTCTATATCCTTCTTAAAATGCGGTGCCCAAAACTGAATACAATACTCCAGGTGAGGTCTTACCAGAGCAGATTAAAGCGATACCATCACATCAAGTGATCTGGACACTCACTATACTTCTGTTGAGCCCACAATTGCACTTGCCTTTTTAGCCACCGCATCACACTGTTGACTTATGTTCAGCGTATGATCCACTAAGACGCCTGGATCCTTTTCGCACAGACTACTGCTAAGACAAGTCTCCCCCATCCTACAACTATTCATAGGATTTTTCCTACCGAAATACAGAACTTTATTGAAACGCTTGGGACTCTTTAGCTTGGAGAAACGTCGACTGCGGGGTGACATGATAGAGGTTTACAAAACAATGCATGGATGGAGAAAGTAGAGAAAGAAGTATTTTTCTCCCTTTCTCACAATGCAAGAACTCGTGGGCATTCGATGAAATTGCTGAGCAGGCAGGTTAAAATGGATAAAAGGAAGTACTTCTTCACCCAAAGGGTGATTAACATGTGGAATTCACTGCCACAGGAGGTGGCGGCGGCCACAAGCATAGCCACCTTCAAGAGGGGTTTAGATAAAAATATGGAGCAGAGGTCCATCAGTGGCTATTAGCCACAGTGTGTGTGTATAATTTTTTTGCCACTGTGTGACACAGAGTGTTGGACTGGATGGGCCATTGGCCTGCTCTAACATGGCTTCTCTTATGTTCTTATGTACATTTATCCCTGTTAAAATTCATTGCATTGGTTTTAGCCCAGTTCTCCAGCCTGCCAAGGTCATCCTGTATCCTGTTTCTGTTTTCTACTGTATTTGCAACCCCTCAAAGGTCAAAGAACTTTTCGCAGGCTTGAGTATCAGCATTGCTTTCTTTAGAAATTACGGTAAACGCCGTCTATTAGAAAGTGATACATTCACTATGTCAGAAAATCTAGACCAGGGGTGTCATTTGTTAGGAGGGCCAGATCTGAGACAAATGAGACCTTGTTGAGCTGAGCCATGTCGGGCTGGGCCATGTTTGGACCTATTTAAGATTAGGTAGCAGAGATATAATTTTTATAAAGAACACAGACAAACACACACACATATATATATATTAAAAACTTAAAACATGCTTAAAACGTTAGCAATCATTGGTTTTAAGGATGCTTTCTTTGTACGTCTCCCATGGGAACCAGGGAATTGGGCAATGGAAGCTCTGGCTCTTTTGTTCCTCCCCCAGGGGACTGGTGCGGGGGAGTGCCTCAGCCAATAGAAGGAAGAGAGGCTTGGCTCAGTAGCTCTGCTGTGCAATTGAGAGAGCCTGGCAAAGCAAGCTATCCCTCCCCCCGGGAGGAGCCTCGGCCATTGGAGAAAATAGAGGTTTTCCTCCGTCGCTCCTGTGCAATTGAGCAAGCCTTGCCAAGCAAGCTGTCATGCAGAAGGAAGCAAGATATAGGGAGAAGGAAGCAGAGGATAGCCAGTTGCTCGGGGGCCTGATAGGAGTAGGAGGGAGGGAGCTGTGCACAGAAAGCCCTCCTTTCTTTGTGTTCCCTCCCACCACATTCACTTGCAAATCACTGAGAGAGCGGGGGGGGGGGAAGCCTCCCTGCTTCCCCCACAGTCTGGGTAACTGCCCAATTGGTCTGCATGCCCACAGAATCAACTCCGTTCCGTATTTTATATTATCAGATGCTTCCTGTGTGTAACTCTGCCATATGATAAATGAATAAATAACATCCCATTAGCACTGAGTCGGCCATCGCTCTCAAGGCACTGGATTGGGCCCAGGGGATTGGGGTCAGCTGCTGATCCCCGCTGTCTCACGCTTGCTTCTCTTCAGAACGGAGAGTTCATTTTCTCTGGCGGCCTCAGCTTTAAGGCAGTAAGTACAACTGTTGCTTGAAGAGGCCTTTTCCAGCTTCATGAAGAAGAGACAGATTGGGAGGTTGCGGTCTGGGAATATCTGCTGTTTGTGGAGGAGTTCGCATGGCCAGTTTGGTGTAGCGGTGAAGTGCGCTGACTCTTATCCGGGAGAACCGGGCTTGATTCCTCACTCTCCTGCATGCAACTGCTGCAGTGACCTTAGGTCAGTCAAGAGCAGTTTCTTGAAAGAGCTCTCTCAGCCCCACCTACCTCACAGGGTGTCTGTTGCCGTGAGGGAAAGGGTGGGGAGATTGTAAGCTGCTCTGAGATTCTTTTGGGCAGTGAAGAGTGAGGTACGACGACAATCTCTTCCTCCTCCTCTTGCTCTGTGGAGAATTACAAAAAAACCCCCAACAACTTGAGTGGTTGATAAATTCCCCGCTTCAGGTAAATGAAGAAAAGCCATTTATGTTGGTGGACAGTTCAGGTGCCCGACTGATGGAACAATGCAGAGGCATAAGAAATGTGGAGGGAATGGCAATTGTCTTTGAGGCAAAGTGTCTACAACAGGGGTCCTCAGCACGGTTCCTGCAGGCAACTTCCTTGGCGCCTGCGAAGTATTCTTCAGAGGAAGACAATCCCAGACCCCCTCTGTCTCTTATCTGCCTTGAAAGCCCTTTGCTGGGGTCTCTGTAAATCAGGTGCAACTTGGCAGTACGTATGTATGTATACATAGGACATTATGAAGCTGTCCTCCCCCTATTGCTTCCCTGTCCAGAGCTGCTGGAAGGTTTCTTTGAGGAGCTGGGGACAGGTTAAAGGACCACAAAGATATCAAGCATTTCACTTCAAGGCAGCTTCTAGAGCAAGTCTTATCACTACATTGTGCTTCCTTCTGCTGGCACCTGGGTTTTGGCCACTGTGTATCGTTGGGAGTCTCTGTCTGGGGCAGTGATGCTCTATACTCTTGGTGCTTGGGGGGGGCACAGTGGGAGGGCTTCTAGTTTCCTGCCCCCCCTGGTGGACCTCCTGATGGCACTTGTGTTTTTTTGCCACTGTGTGACACAGAGTGTTGGACTGAAAGGACCATTGGCCTGATCCAACATGGCTTCTCTTCGGTTCTTATGTGACACAGAGTGTTGGACTGGAAGGACATTGGCCTTATCCAACATGGCTTCTCTAATGCTCTTATTTCTGGGGCAGTGATGCTCTGAATTCTTGGTGTTTGGGAGGCACAGTGGGAGGGCTTCTAGTGTCCTGGCCCCACTGGTGGATCTCCTGATGGCACTTGGGTTTTTTGGCCACTGTGTGACACAGAGTGTTAGACTGGAAGGACCATTGGCTTCATCCAACATGGCTTCTCTAATGCTATTATGTCTGGGGCAGAGATTCTCTGTAATCTTGGTGTTTGGGAGGCACAGTGGGAGGGCTTCTAGTGTTCTGGCCCCACTGGTGGATCTCCTGATGGCACTTGGGTTTTTGGCCACTGTGTGACACAGTGTGTTAGACTGGAAGGACCATTGGCCTGATCCAACATGGCTTATCTAATGCTCTTATGTCTGGGGCAGTGATGCCCTGTATTCTTGTTGTTTGGGAGGCACAGTGGGAGGGCTTCTAGTATCCTGGCCCCACTGGTGTATCTCCTGATGGCACTTGGGTTTTTGGCCACTGTGTGACACAGAGTTTTAGAATGGAAGGACCATTGGCCTGATCCAACATGGCTTCTCTAATGCTCTTACGTCTAGGGCAGTAATGCTCTGTATTCTTGGTGTTTGGGAGGCACAGTGGGAGGGCTTCTAGTGTCCTGGCCCCACTGGTGGATCTCTTGATGGCACTTGGGTTTTTGGTCATTATGTGACACAGAGTGTTAGAAGGGAAGGACCATTGGCCTGATCCAACATGGTTTCTCTAATGCTCTTATGTCTGGGGCAGTAATGCTCTGTATTCTTGGTGTTTGGGAGGCACAGTGGGAGGGCTTGTAGTGTCCTGGCCCCACTGGTGGACCTCCTGATGGCACTTGGGTTTTTTGGCCACTGTGTGACACAAAGTGTTAGACTGGAAGGACCATTGGCCTGATCCAACATGGCTTATCTAATGCTCTTATGTCTGGGGCAGTGATGCTCTGTATTCTTGGTGTTTGGGAAGCTCAGTGGGAGGGCTTCTGGTGTCCTGGCCCCACTGGTGGATCTCCTGATGGCACCTGGGTTTTTGGCCATTATGTGACACTAAGTGTTGGACTGGATGGGCCATTGGCCTGATCCAACATGGCTTCTCTTATATTCTTATGTTTGGGGGCAGTGATGCACTGTATTCTTGGTGCTTTGGAGGGGGCAACAGTGGGAGAGCTTCTAGTGTCCTGGCTTACTGGTGGATCTCCTGATGGCATCTTTTTTTTGGCCACTATGTGACAGAGTGTTGGATTGGATGGGCCATTGGCTGATCCATCATGGCTTCTCTTATGTTCTTGTGTCTGGAGCTGTGATGTTCTATATCCTTGGTGCTTGGGGGCAACAATGGGAGGGGTCCTAGAGTTCTAGCCTCACAGTGGACCTCTTGATGGCATCTGGGTTTGGGCCACTATGTGACACTAAGTGTTGGACTGGATGGGCCATTGGCCTGATCCAACATGGCTTCTTTTATATTCTTATGTTTGGGGCAGTGATGCACTGTATCCAACATGGCTTCCGTTAGGTTCTTATGTTCCTGCATTTTTCTTTTTTGCTTCTTTGGTTTAATCTCCAAAGAAACCAGATTTGGCCCAGGGAGTACCTTTTGTTATCCTCTACTGTAGACCATTAGGAATTTATTTCATGGCCTCTGATGGCCCTTGTGATATTTTGTCAATCTGATCCCTAATTAGGCTTCTGACTTTTAATACAGTGTCAGAATCTTTCTTTTTTTTTTTTGAAAAAAAAAAAGGTTTTATTTCAAAAGGTCTTCAGGGGCCAAGAGATGGTTCCGCTTTGTGTGTCTTTTGTTTAATTCCATTAACTCTTCCAAGTGTGTCATTTGACAAGTGCTTTTGAAATGGGTTTCCTCTGGTTGCTATAGATTTTATTGGGAGGTGGTTGAGGGCCTGCTAGGGCGGTCCAGGGCGGCCCCTAAAATCTGAAAAAAATAACACACTCTTAGGAAATCTGGATAGAACCAATCTAACTTATTTTTTGTTGGCGCAAAGAAGCGGCTATGCACAACAGCCCACTTTGATGCCAGCCGAATGCCCTCCTTTTTAAGTGGGCACTTGAACCAGTTCTCATTTTTAAGAGTTTTTTTTTTTTTTAAATAGCATCTCCCCAAAATCTATTATGGCGCAGAGTGGATGGAGCAATACTGACATCCTTTGGCTTACTCTTCGGGGAGCGCTTGCAGTTTGTCTCCCCCCCCCAAGCGTTAAGAGGTCCACCCAATCCTTCCCCTCTCACTCCTAGGACCAGGCTGGCTTCGATTTAATCCGAGATTGCCTGGCATCCAATTTGTTGCCTTTGAAGCATGCACTGCTACAGATCTCAATCTGTGCAAAGGATTACGCTTGCAGGGCGGAAAGCCCCAGGGCAGAGATCCCGGCGATGTCAGAGTGTGAAGCCAGAGATCAGGTGGAGAAAGAAAGAAAGAAAGAAAGAAAGAAAGAAGAAAGAAAAGAAAGAAAGAAAGAAAGAAAGAAAGAAAGAAAGAAAGAAAGAAAGAAAGAAAGAAAGAAAGAAGAGCTGCCAAAGAATGTCTGAGCAAGAATTCAGGGGCCTTTTTTCTTTTTCTTTTTTTTCCCCAGAGGTCGCCAGAAAGGAATCCAATCAGTGTCTCACAATGGATTTTGCTTCACCCCTGCGAGGAGCTGAAGATGGCTTCTGTCTCAGCGGACTGGCAGTCTGCGCTGAGGAGGGGAGCAGGGGGTGGGACCACATCAGGAATCTCTTTGCCATCACCTCTTGGAAGAGGACCCCAATTTGTCACCCAGCAATAGAGGGTGGGTGGGCGGCAGCAGCAGGGAGGGAGGGAGGAAGGGATGTCTTTGACAAGCCCCGCAGCCTCTCTCCAAGGAGGAGAGGCCATTCAAAACAATTAAGAAAAAAAAGGAGAAACAAATATCTATACATTAAAAGAAAGAAAAAAACCAACCCACAAATGAACAGGGGCATGTTGATGCCGCGCATCACTGATGGCAGAGAGAGGCGATGAGGCTGATTACCTTGGACTTGAAACAGAGAGAGCTATTCTGTCAGGAGTAGGAGGGAGGGAGGGAGGGAGCAGTGCACAGAGAGCCCTCCTTTCTTTGTGCTCCCTCCCACC